>NC_090438.1:139387988-140011632 GCF_031143425.1 Pleurodeles waltl
GCTGAGTTGCTGGTGGCTCAACAATAGCCAGGACTGGGGCGCACAGGATTATTGCGTTGGTTCTCTGTGCATAGGAATTGGAGAGGTCCTCATGCTGAGGTATTGTTGCAGCTCTGGTGGGAGGTGCAGCTGTGGCCTGGTTTGACTCACTGGAGCTGTGTGGCCAGACAGACCAGATGGATCAGCTTGACTCTCATCATCTGGACCTACAGCATTGGAGTCCTCACTGAAGGCTTGCTCCTGGGTTGGAGTGGAGGCGTTTTGGCTGGCAGATGATGTTGCTCTGGGCCAGTGGTTGGACCTGTGAAGGATACAGAGGATATGTGTTTAAAATATTGTTTGTTCATTTCATGTATCTTTGTCTACAAAGAGTCAACCTAATTGGGCCTTTGTGTTATTTTCATTGTGTTACCCAGACAGCCAGATTTACACAGATGACAACTCCAGTGCTGACCTTGTAGATATGTCCTGAAATGCCAAAGTGTTAGTTCAGATTTATAGGCTACATGTGAAGGACATTGAACCCAACACACTGGTGAGTAGATTGGAGTACTGGCCCATTCCAAAGCCTACCAGGCTGCAAAACATTGGATACAAAGTGGTTCATAATGCACATGATACTGTAATTAGTCATCATATGGAGAGTTAATTTTAACTTGTGTATGACTATTGATTCTGTTCAGCATGCTGGAACACGTTTGGATATTTTGGATTCAACAGACCATGAATGATATAAGCATTTTCATCAATTCAATGTTGCTACGAGCAGGTGTCAACATGGTTGAGATAGACAAAAGGTGATATTTTAATCCATAGATGGTAACTGGTGAATGCACTTGTTTTTTTTAATTTGTGGGCATGTGGAAGTAAAGAACAGTGTAACAACATTATATTCTACTATTGTTTTTCAGATCCAATAACAGAGCATCGTGGTAACTGTAGTCATCTGTTGACACCATGGACAGTACTGGTCTGAGAAATAAGTTACACATTTCACTTTCTAAGACGATCTTCGAGATAAACACATTTGCAGCTGGTACACACACATATGGTGATAATGTGACAAGGAGAAAATTCAACTTAGGAAAACCATACTCTCCTGTAAAAATGGATGTAGTTTCGACCTGTTTTTGTAAGCACAACATCATACATTGGCAGAGTCCATGCAAGGGATGATCCATGGGGAACTACACACAATGTGACTATCCATATTGTATTATGTTGGAAGGAGAGTTACACCTATGCTGCTGGTAGTATGCACAACACAACAGATTTTGTTTATTGAAAATTAGCTATATCTGTGTTGCTAAAGTTGTTGCAGCATTCTAAAAGTCTACCTTAAGGGCAGGACTTCATGGATGATTAGGGAGACATACATAGGTTTGCCTTACCAGTCTGCACTCCACAAGGGTTTCAGGTTAAGCATTCAGGGTGAATGATTTGCAGGACCCTCTCCTACCAGGGATGGAGATGTAAAGGGGAAGAGGAGAACTACCACCAGTCCTCTGGACCTACAAATGATGCTTAGAGCCCAGTTAACGAACCTTCCGCCACAGGTCATTCCACATCTTCCTAATCTTCTCCAGTGTGTGCAGGTTATTGGCTACTGCATTCACCCTGTCAACTATCATGGTCCACATTTGCCTTTTCGGGAAATGGTAGTGTTTTGGAATTGTGTTCCAAACAATTGTGGTTCTAATCTAATGATTGCATCCACCATGACAGACAATTCTCCTGTGAAACAGGGATTTGTTTCTCCCTGCCATTGTAAAATTTATCTAGACAAAACTAGTGCTCAAAAAATGAAGAGTACTGTTAAGAAATTAGATTTAGTGAAAAATACACACAGGGAGCGGTAAGCTGAATCAAAAAACCTGTCTTTTATGTTGTGGATTTGGCTGGCTGTCTGGTCTTCTGCATTGGAATGAAAAAGGATCATGGTCATGCAGGTGTCCACAATTGTCCAATTTGCAACAGGTGTGGGTTACTGGCATCCATCCAATGGCCACAGACATGGTGCTATACTGAACAGGTCTCTCGATGGAATCCCGCCATCATTGGCCCACAGCTGACACACTACCGGCACGACTGTGTGATTTAGATAGACTTGGCAGGATGCTGCCATCTGGATTGGTATTGAAGTCCACTGCACCAGCTGTGGGATACAGTTGGCGC
Organism: Pleurodeles waltl; assembly: GCF_031143425.1. Taxonomy (NCBI): domain Eukaryota; kingdom Metazoa; phylum Chordata; class Amphibia; order Caudata; family Salamandridae; genus Pleurodeles; species Pleurodeles waltl. The sequence goes on from NC_090438.1 coordinate 139,390,164, forward strand.
AACTGAATGCACTTTGTTGTGCAGTCTTTAGCTGAGCCGCAATACATCAAAATACAGCAGGCCAGAGACCGCTGACGTAACAGTCTATTCAGACCTTCTGCTGATGCGACCTGACGGTAGGACCAACAACATCCAAATCAGGCCCTAAGTCAAGTTTCCTTCAATTACTGCCAATCGATTGTGTTTGACTGAAATAATTTGTGTTTGAAGATGAGGCGGGGAAGTAAAGTGGGATTAAGTGTCTGTGATTTAGGGGGTCATTCTGACCCTGGCGGCCACCGACCACGGGAGCACCGCCAACAGGATGGCGGTGCTCCCATGAGCATTCTGACCGCGGCGGTTCAGCCGCGGTCAGAAGCGGCAAGTCGGCGGGCTCCCGCCGACTTACCGCTGCTCGGGGGAATCCTCCGCCGCCATGAGGATTCTGACAGCCCCTACCGCCATCCTGTTCATGGCGGGAAATCCGCCATGAACAGGATGGCGGTAGGGGGTGCCGCGGGGCCCCTGGGGGCCCCTGCCGTGCCCATGCCAATGGCATGGGCACGGCAGGGGCCCCCGTAAGAGGGCCCCGCAAAGTATACGCGACGGGTGCAACTGCACCCGTCGCACCCCTGCAACTACGCCGGCTCAATTCTGAGCCGGCGTCCTCGTTGCAGGGGCATTTCCTCTGGGCCGGCGGGCGCTCTTTCGGAGAGCGCCCGCCGGCCCAGAGGAAATGTTTAAATGGCCGCCGCGGTCTTTTGACCGCGGTGCGGTCATTTCACGGCGGTACCTTGGCGGACGGCCTCCGCCGTCCGCCAAGGTTAAAATCACCCCCTTAGTGTTTTGCAGATGGGATACCCTGTGACAAATGTGTCCAATAAAATCTATAAATCCTGTTCCTTTCCCTCTACTGTAGTCTATCGTTTTTCTACTGTCTACTTACGGTAGACAGGATATCTATTATCCGCATTTTATATATGACATGTGCAACACACATTATTCATGTGCCTCTTTGGAGTCAGGGTAGAATTGAAAGGCATTTGGAGAAGAGCAGCACCATTGGAATCAAAGATAAATAATTGTCAATTGCAGCTGTCCCTGCTGCAAACTACAGAGAGTAGCAAATTTGAGCTATACTCTGGCACAAAATCCTACTTCACTAAGTTTTCAAAATTCTTTGCGGACTTTTCAGAATTCGGACAATTCGGGTTAGGTGGTGTACTGCAGAGTTGCCGAGTTCTGCCATACGGCATGGAGCATTATTTGTTCATGTGAGCAAGATTTGTTTTTGGAGCTTAAGAGTGCCACAATACTCTTGGGCGACTGGCGAGCATGTGCAAGACTTTCCATTTGCTCGCACTGCTTCCAGCCGTGACGGTGGGCATAAAAGTGTCGCTCGCGAGTTTGAACACACCTGGAGTAGATTTTCTACTCGAGATGCATCTAAATCTAGTCAAAAAGAGGTTTTGGAGTGGATTATCTTCTCCAATGGACCCTTCAAGTTTTTTTAGTGTGAGAATCCTTTTTTTTCAAACATGAAGGAAGTGCCCCCGAGACTCCACATTGCTGTTCCTGTCAAGCAGGCTCCTCCCAGTGTTTTGTATGACTCCTGGTCACTTTTTAGTTGGGACTCAAGGTGGAAAGATCATTCTCTTTGTCTCCTAGATATACCATTGATTTAAGGATTTTGTTTTTGTGATAACGCACAAGTACGTTCAAAAACTATTGTAGAAGTGTGCTGTTTGCTTGCTTGGGCATGCACTAGTATTTCTTTGCACTTTAATTTGATTTTTACATTTTATATTGGTGGGTGGCCTGGAGATCAAGTATGGGCCTAGTTATTATTTTTTTTGCTTTTCAGTGATTTTACATCTTTTGTAAAGGAAGATTGTTGCACAGCTCAATAACTTTTCTATTTGTTTGTAACTTGCAGTATTATTTTACTATGTGGCCTAGACTTCCAAGGGCCATCTAGCCAGTAAGCTCAGTGTATGAAATAAATGTTTCAGTAGTATATGTATTTAAAACTTCATTTAGGGCAGACATGGCATTGGAATAATTTTAAAATGTTGGCTATTGTTTGCATTGGATTTTTTGGCAAAAAGTGTATATTTTGTAGGATAATATTTGATGGCAAAAGAGGACGTGTTATTGTCATATTTGTACAGCCTACTTAATTTTCATGTTTCATATTGCTCAATTATTGTTAGTGTTTTCCTCAGTGTCACCAAGATGCCTCCTTATGGTCTGTGTGAGTATTTGTGTTTGTCATCGTCCACCATTTCTCTTTGTTCTCCATGCCTTGTGGCCCGGGCCATTTTGTGTAGTCTATGTTGATAGGCTCTCATATGTTCTTTGTTCTCCATGCCTCCTTGCTCCTAGTTGTGGTTTGACCATGTGGCTGGAGTCCATTTTGTGCATCCAGCCAGTGTTTTTTTTGCCATAAGCTTGCATGTGTTCTTTGTCCTCGTTGTTGTTGTTTGACTATGCGGCTAGCAGCCATTTTGTGCATGCAGCATGTGTGCCTTTGCCATAGGCTTGCATTTGTTCTTTGTTCCCCATGCCTCATTGTTTTCTGTTGTTGTTTGACCATGAGGTCGGAGACCATTTTGTATACTTATCCAGTGTGCCTTTGCCATAGGCTTGCATGTGTTTTTGTTCTCCATGCCTCCTTGCTTGCTGTTGTTGTTTGACCATGTAGTGGGGGCCATATTGTGCATCCAGCCAGTGCTCTTTTACCATGGGATTGCATTTGTTCTTTGTTCTCCATGCCTTCTTGCTCGCTGTTGTTGTTTGACCATGTTCCTGGCAGACATTTGTGCATCCAGCCAGTGTGCTTTCACCATAGGCTTGCATAAATATGATTTCAGTTTAATAGTATGCTTGAGCATCATTTTAGTGTGTGTATAATATGAATATGAATATGCTGAGCAGTGCTTTATATGACATGCATTTTTCTTGCATTTTTTTCTGAGTCTCCTTATCTCAGTAAATGTTTCTCATACTCCAAAACAAACATCAGCAATTAATTATCATTTTTTAGTTTACATTTTTATTGTAATTTTTTATTTTAAGATTATTATTTTATTTTTTTGTTTTAATTTTTTTAATCGTTTTTATTTCATATTTGAATTTTTGTTTTGTTTCTATTATTTTGTTTTGCATTTTGCCTTTAACCCATCCACCATAGGCTCACATTTTTTTTAGGAATAATTACATTTCCTTCTGGACACTCTGCCTGCCATAGAGGTGCACTGCAAACACATCAACATCATTATTTTTTTTTTAATGATTATTCCATTTCCTCAGACCACCTTGCCTGGCATAGGGGTACACTAACCTTCATTTGTTTGAATAATTATTTCATATACGTATGCACCTCCCTGACTGCCACAGGTGTCTTCTTTATAATAAATACACATAAAGTAAAGAGCTGTATGTTACATTATCGGAAATTAAATTGTATGATATAGTGGTGTGCTTTGACTTTAAAATGGTTGGATAAATTGTTGTTAATTATTACCTAAGTAATCAACCACATTAAATTATATTGCCTTTGTCTGCACTAATTTAAACTGCAACAATGCCATGCTTCACTAAATGTTTTTCTTGCTTGTTTCCTTTTAGGTGCAGAAGAGAAGAGACATCACCCACAGTACTGCTCAGAAGAAGGCATGTAGAAAAACACATGACGTCAGTCCTCCAATCTCTTCTGCTTCTGCAGCTTAGTGTCACTGCTAACTGACAACTTTAAGATGGCCCCAAATAAAGGTGCACAAAAGAAAGTAGTGTGATAGTCCATAGTAGAGCAAGGGTAGATGGTACTGGGCCCTTGGATGATCTGACCACTCTTGATGATACTGAGGAGGTTTGGGCTGAGTCCACCTCCGATAAAACCATACAGAAAACAGCAACACCTCCAGGGGGGCCTCTACCTGGATGATTCAATGCTGCAGAGCATTCCTGTGAGCCATCACATGGGGCATCTCCCATAACAAGGAGGCCTCACAAGGTTTTCTAGTCTCATAAGCCATGACTGCCCTATATAGAGGTTTATCACCAATACTCTTGCTTTTGAAGAAGTCATTAGGCAGGACCCAACACATAGGATCATTGCTAACTGTGATACTTCGAGCCCTAGTACCAGAAGGAAGAAACCTTGATGCAGCCATTCAGACAGACTTTCATAATGGACCTGAAAGCCTGGCACCGAAAAAACAACTCCCTAAATTCTAACTCAAACTCAAATCCAAACTCAAACTAATGCGTTGATGAACGCCTGTCAAGCTGATCACAGTTGTAGTTGCAGATGCACAGGAAAGCCTACCCTACCTGCGGGACAATGTAAGACTCCCACCAAGCACCAAGATGGCAACTCTGCCAGCACTGCTAAACCTACTTGTGCTGTTGATGACAACAAGATTAGATCAGAAGAGGGGGCACCTCAGTACCCAGGTAAAGCACAGTGCCAACTTTGGGAATACTGAAATGGAACACAGTGATGGCAAAAGTATAAGAAAGGCCCTGGGACTCGTGAACAGCAGGAGGAAGGGTAATTCAAAGAAAAAGACAAGGAGTGATCCAACCTTCCCAGTGTTTTCATTGAAATGGCTGTTCTTCAACTGCAAGGGGCGCACTAATAATGGATCGGCCCCAAGTGGATACCAAGAGAGTGCAGTTGTAGTGGAGACTGCAGCTGCTTGTGATTCTGTCCCCTCCCATTCTGTTAGAGATTTAAATGATGTAATCAAGACAAATGACACAGGGCTCCCCGAGAGTGGTCCACTTCCACATTGCAAGGACGACCAAAGCTTAGAAAACTTTAACGGCGAGAAAGCTCATCTAGTACTGCCTAAGGCCTAGGAGTACGTATGTGGTATGGCTGTGATTAACAGAGTGGAGAGTGACCACAATCCTGTGGCTCTCCTAATGAAGTTCTTTTTCGTGAGATGTTCAAGTGAGAATGTTCGATCTGAGAGTTAGAATTATTTACTGGAACTCCTCAACTCGATTGTATAGCGATTAAGTAAGGATCGTTAATCATGGATACTCCAATCAATTATAGTAGTAAGATTTTAGCTGCAGATGATGGAAAGAAAAGCAAGTTGAAGGCCCTATGGCCTAGGCCTGTTTTGTCTAAGGCAGCTGTTGCAAATGGTGGGAGGCGATTAGCAGAGAATGGTTGGTATGATGAGGACTGTGCTAGAATGAAGAGAGATGTCTTGTATATCCTGGTGCGGCGTTACTGCAGCAGCCAAAATGAAACTGAGTTCAGAGAATGCAGGAGTGAGAAATTGTTGTTGAGAAGGCACTGGGCATAACTGAGGGAGGCATCAACCAAGAGCAATACTAAAATGTTTTGGGAACTTGTAACATTGGTGAGAAAGGGTCTGTACATATTGTAGAGACCTATATGGGCCCACCCACATGGGTCCAACACTTATGTATCCTATATAGTGGTAACCCTACAGGTTTACAGGATACCCCGTTGGTGCAAGAAACTCCACCTCTGGGCTCTGGTGCAATTGATATTTTTGTACCTACTTGTGTGATGTCACAAAAATGAAGTCCTTAAATACAAAAGTATATCTGTAGCAGACAAAAAGAGTGATCCTTTCACCTCGAAATCCAAGAGAAAAGTGACTAGGAGATAGATGAAACACTGGGAGGAGCCTACTGGACAGAAACAAGAAGTTGTAGTCTCTGGAGCACTTACTTCCTGTTGGGAACAAAAGTAAAATAAAAAGGCTTCTCACACTAAAGAACAACTTGAATGGTCAGTTAGAGAACAAAATCCACTCAAAAATATAATTTTTATTAGATTTAGCTGCTTCTTTAGGAGAGAGGCCCTATAATGGCACCATCACAGCAGAAAAATGCATGAGCAGGCACAAAGTCTCCCCAGTTCGCTGGAGGCCTGAGAATATTGTTGTGCTCAAGAGCGAGCACCACGTAATCAGAAAGAAAGTATTCTGCTTTGTGCCAGATGGCAGTATTTGGGAAGGCTACTTTGCATAATGCAGAGTGCCCAAATGCTGAAATCTCCAAGAGCGGAGCAGAGTTCACTACCCTGGCCTAGCTTTAGGCCATTTCCTGCTGCAGGCACTAGGCATAACCACACAAGTGAGGTACAATTTTTTTCAAAAGACTTGGGGGAATGCTGTTTGGGAGAAGGTTTGTGGCTCCACACAGATTCCAGAACGATCCTTCACAGACATTTGAGGAGAATGTATTTTGTCAATTTTGAGGTTTGCAGGGGATTCTATATAACACAATCTAGAGAAAGCCATGCAAGTCACCCCATGCTGGATGTCCCTAGGTGTCTAGTTTTTTAAAAAATGTACAAGTTTCCTAGGTTTCCCTTAGTGCCAGTTGAGCTTGGGCCCAAATTACACAGTTAGACATGTGGCAACACAATTGTCAGTTTTCAGTGGAAAGTTTGATGTGTCCATGTTTTGTTTTGGGCTGCTTCTGGTCACAAGCAGAAGACTTACCCTAACAAGAGAGATACCATTTTTATAGGGAGACTTAGGGAAAAACAGAACGGTAGAACAAGTGCTATTGCCAGTTGTATGTCTCTGCATTTGCACCTTCCAAATGTAACACAGTGTGTAAGAAAGAATAACCGGTACACAATGAAAAACCACTACAAGGTGCAGCTCAGTAATTGGCTCCGGGTGCCTCTAGTTCTTGGAAACCCCCCAAAGCTCATATATCATCACAAGCAAAAGTGTCTAGCAGATATAGGGGGTGATTCTGACCGGCCAGGGTCGGCGGGAGCACCGCCGACAGGCCGGCGGTGCCCAGCAGGGCATTCTGACCGCGGCGGTTCGGCCGCGGTCAGATGCGGAAAACCGGCGGTCTCCCGACGGTTTTCCGCTGCCCTTGTGAATCCTCCATGGCGGCGGAGCGCGCTCCGCCGCCATGGGGATTCTGACACCCCCTACCGCCATCCTGTTCCTGGCGGGTCTCCCGCCAGGAACAGGATGGCGGTAGGGGGTGCCGCGGGGCCCCTGGGGGCCCCTGCAGTGCCCATGCCAATGGCATGGGCACTGCAGGGGCCCCCGTAAGAGGGCCCCACTTTGTATTTCAGTGTCTGCTATGCAGACACTGAAATACGCGACGGGTGCCACTGCACCCGTCTCACCTTCCCACTCCGCCGGCTCAATTCTGAGCCGGCGTCCTCGTGGGAAGGATGATTTGCCCTGGGCTGGCGGGCGGCCTTTTGGCGGTCGCCCGCCAGCCCAGGGCAAATCCCAAAATACCCTCAGCGGTCTTTCGACCGCTGTGCGGTATTTTGATGGGGGAAGTCTGGCGGGCGGCCTCCGCCGCCCGCCAGACTTAGAATGACCCCCATAATGGTATATTGCTTTTGTAAATTGGCCATCATGATGAGAAGTTACAAATGAAAACATTGTCACAAATGCTTGTTTTTCCTACTAATTTTCAATATTCTTTTTATTGCAACAGTTAGGGGCATATGTATGAATTTAGTGGCACAGGGCAGCGTAGCGCAGAAAGTCACCTTGCTGCACTGCCCTACGTCACAGGGAAACAGGGGGAATGCACTGTATACATCCCTGTTTGTTCCCTGTGTGCTGGTGCTGTTTTGGCAGTCTAGCACCAAAGTAGGCACCCTTGCACTATGATGCGAGGGTGCCTGTGTTGGTGACAAGATTATTTTTGCACAGAAAGAGGCACCAATCCTGAGAGGCCTTTTCCTCTTTCTATGTATGCTGCAGAATGCAGAACACATAGAAAAGGAAAATAATGACAAGAATTAAACATATTTCTGCTTGTTACTCCTCACTTGGGGATGCATTTCTTTTTGACGCACTCCCAGGGTTACAAGGCTTCAAAAACCATGGAAGTGGTGTGGGAACACCCACACAGTTCCCATTGAACACCCATCCAGAGCAGAGTAATGCCACTCAGCAATTTGCGCTGTGTTGCATTACTCCATATTTTTGAGCCACGCTAAGTGGCTTTACGTCATTTCAAAAATATGACTTAAGGTTTGTATTGCTATTGCACCACGTTGCGTGGTGCAAAAGTGATGCAAACCAGGTCATTAATATGGCCCTTAGGGGCACATTTATGGAAAGTGGCGCTGCACTGATTGGAGTGCCACTTTCCCTGAGCCCCTTAGCACCCCTTACCGCATCTATGTGTGTGCCGTATTTAAAATACGGTGCACCATGACGCAGGTGATGGGGCAATAGCGCCCTTTCTCACTATGCTATTGATGTACTCTGCAGGAGTAGCGCCAAAATATTGGCACTACTCCTGCAGAGTACACAGGGCCCCATTCTATAGAATGGAAGCGCCTTTCAACGCCTGCTCTTGAGCAGGCGTTAAAAGTACCATAAAAGATAGCGCAAGGAAATCCCATTGATTTCCTTATGCCATTTTTCCGGCTCCCCTAACAGAGGGATGCCCCCTTTGCATACGTCATGCCTGGTGCAGCAATAATGTAGCGCAAAGGGTTACAGAGTGGTGCAATGCATGCATTCGCCACTCTGTAAATACGGTGCAGGGATTTCGGCCTCGTTGGGCCACATTAACATCAAAAATAATGAATTTAATGTGGCACAAGATGGCACTAGGGCGTTATAAATATGCCCTTTTATTTCTTGGGAAAACCTTGAAGGTTCTACGCAAATTACCTCTTGCTGAATTCAGAATTTTACTTTTCAGGAATGTTAAATTTTCGTGATCCACCACATCTTTCCCATCCCTTTCCGCTACAAACTGGAAGGAGGTTGAAAGCACCAAAAAAAGGAAAAATGGCAATCTCACAGTAAAATGTCAAGGCTTTGGTAAAAAAAAAATGGTTTTTCTGAATCAAGTCTGGATGTACCTGATAGCTGGGAAGATGGTGATTTTAGAAGCGCACATTTTTCATTGATGCCATTTGCAGGAAAAAAACTGGCACTTTCTTCTGCAACACTTTTTCCAATTTTTCCAGTAAAAAAACTAACTTTAGCTATATTTGGCTAATATATTGGCTATCTTCAAGGGAGGCCACAAATCCTGCATACCTTTAGAATCCCCACGATGTTGGAAAAAAACGGAATTTGGTGTGGACAGCTTATGTGGCGAAACTGTAATGGAGGCCTAAGCACGAACTACCCCAAATAGCCAAAAAAAAGTCTTAGCACCTAGGAAAGGGGTTGGGGTGCCGTGGAGGCCTAGGAGTGAAGAGGTTAGCATGTTTTAAAACAGATTTCAATCGATCGGTTAATTATTATTTAATAATCATTTTTATTAATATTTCTTGTTGTTAATATTTCATTACTTATTCGTTCATGATTAACATATGTATTTCTTAGCTAATTCGATTGTCTTCTATGTTTTTCGTTTCCATCATTACACTTTCAGGATGATTAATAAGGTTTTGATACCAGCCCGCAATCCTCATGGCGCTCCTATATAAAATACAAACAAAATGGGTGAATTGGGGAAAAAGATTAGCCCACCTCATAGAGAAACTTAAAAATCAGATTAGCTCAGCTGGCTTTTCACAAAGTCTGAAGGAGTTGCTGCAATTCAGAGAAGACAAAAAATGTGTTCCAAATAGGAGGACATCTATAGCAATAACCACACAGGAAGTGGAAATACCCCAACAGATGCACGTTACACCTCTTTGAGCTAGTTTTCCAACACTATTAGGAAAGCAAATAGTAATAATAGCCACAACATTTTCCTGCCCCCTTTTCTAAAATAAAAAAAAACACAGACATCACAACGTGTTTATGTTTTTATCACATGTTGTGTAAATCCAATGCAAGGAAGCCTAGCTTCAAGGTGTACAAGACAAAACGTGCAAAATGAGAACAGAAGTGTACAATGGAAGTAAGGCAACCATTGCAAGGGGGTTTAATAAACACACTACATTCCAATTGCATTCAAAAACATTATCACATAAATTCCTCGAGCAGAAGGGATTCTTGACGCAGAGGTCCTTCCCAGAAAGTAAATACATTACAAGGAGGTAAAATAAGTGCCACGTGTCTCATTCAGAGGGCAGTAATAACTATAGGGTGCAATATTTACTGGATGAAGTATCCCCTCCTGATTGTTTTCCTGCTGGGAATGATGGATAACATGCAGTATAGGAGTGTCGTAGGTTCGATAACATTGATTTTTTTCCTATTACCAAGCAGAGTTTTCCTTTCACGTTTTGTGAAAGGTGAAAGGTAAAATTGTGGTCCATGTAGTAAGTTCTTCATACTTTGCAAACTCGATTCGGGACCTACAGTTGACTCGAAACGATGGCCTTTCGGCTTCCTCAGGGCTGCACATCTGCGTTTGTGCATATGCTCGTTTTAAAATTAGCAGGTGGACAATTTGTGCTGTATTGCCTGGTGTACACCTTTAATTGCAGAAAAATATGCTACGAGCATCTGTTATTCCCATGCCAAAGTGTGCAAATTGGGCCGGTGTGCTGTTGCTCCTGCAATTTGCATCAGGTTTCACCCAGAGCAAACCACATAATACCTGCAATTTAAGCACACATCATAAGCCATTTTAGGATACACAAGCTGTCAGAAGGATACTCAGAGGTGTCTTTTTTTACGTCCTATGCTTTTCTAAGGTCACTACACTTGGATTGCATCATATTTATTTTTAGATGTTAAAAACAAAGCTGCTCTCTTTATTTATGGCGAGGGACCTAACGGGGATAATTCAACTGGATTGATGACCTTGGCCTGGCAATAACTTCTGACAAGCTTGTGGATACAAACCATAAGTTGCAATCAAACAGTATTTGTGCCTCCTTTGCGATCGGGGCCCAAGAGTTTTAAATAGTCAAGACTGGTGGATTCTCTTCGCCATGATCTACCTGTGTAATTTCAAAAGCATGCTTTTTCAGTAAACACTCTAAACTTGCTGATATAAAAAATACTTATGGAGACAGGAACCCTATGACCACATGATTCTGAAAGCCATCTATGCATCATGGGGTAAGGTGATTACATCACTTAAAGCAAAGTACTAAATCAACACTATCAGTGAAGCCACCAACAGAAAGAGGATACTTTTCAAGACAATGAAGGACCGTATGAACTCACTGCCAGACCGTCCTATTCCTTACTCCACCAAAGAGTGGAATGCCACCAACCACTTTTCATTGCATAAAATACAGACAATTGGACAGCACATGCAACATCAAGCCTGCTTCATCTCCTACTCCCACACCTTAACATGCAATCCTGCATTGGTCATCCATCAAAGCCCTTTCTCTTGCAGTCCTCACCAACATACCCTATACCCGTAATGTCATTTATTAGGAAGATGTTACCGTTTATCAAAACTATTTCTGGAATGTTCTCTCACTCCTACTCAACATTGTCAATGCCTCCTTCATTCATGCAATCTTCTCAGAAACTCTCAAGACAAGCCAGATCCTTCCAGTCCTAAAGAAACTCACATTAGACCCTAATGAGCTGGCCAAACTACTGGCCAATCATTCACCAGCCATTTATTGGTAAGGTTGAGGGAGTCTATGATCAATTCCAAAATCATAATAATGCTAACCATCTCCTACACTAATACCAGTCTGGAATCAGATCATGCTGCAGCATGGAAGTTATGATCTGAAACATCATAGACAATGCCCTCCTGACTGAAAATGACGATGAACCCTGACTGCTCGGTTGATTTTCACACAACTGACCATCCCACCCTCATATGCACCCTACAGGTGCAACCTTTTACAGGTCTACTTCTACCTTTCTAACTAACACCAGTTTGTTCACAGTCACATCCTCAAGTCTCAAAAGATCCTTTTTATTTGAGAAGTCCACAAGAGTTTCATATCGTCCCCTGGCATGTTCAAACCCTACATGGAGCAACTTGGCCCTCTACTTACACGTAACAGCATCATAATTCAGCAGTACTCTGAAGATACATAACTCTACTTGAAAGTCTCCTTTGCTACAGTTATCCAATGCATCAAACGCTGCCTCCGCACCATCCAGACCTGGCTGTCCAGTGCCTATCTGAAGATCAACCCAACAAAGACAGAATTATTTACCAAGAACAACAAACAAGAAAAAGTACAGATCTGGCTCCATGACATGAACCCTGACAGTTTTTAATCTTAACTTTCATCAAATGCCCAATCACTTGGATTTATCCTGGACATCAGTCTTACCCTCAAGGATTACATTGCCAAAAAAAAGACTGCCTGGTGCCAGCTCTCTCTTCTTAGGAAGCTGTTAGACTTTTCATGCTTGGCGTGGTCTTCCTTAACTTTTTGCCTCTGTTCCCCAGGTTGTTGATGTGTGCTGGACTCTGATTTTACTGTTTTTGTTACTCTGGGCACTTTACCACTGCTAACCAGTGCTAAAGTGCAAGTTCTCTTGTTTAAAATGTGTACGTAATTGGTTCTCCATGATTGGCATGTTTGTCTTACTGTTAAGTCCCTAGTAAAGTGCACTAGAGGTGCCCAGGGCCTGTAAATCAAATGTTACTAGTGGGCCTGCAGCACTGGTTGTGCCACCCACACAAGTAACCCTGTAATCATGTCTCAGACCTGCCACTGCAGTGTCTGTGTGCGTATTTTTACACTGTAAGTTCGACTTGGCAAGTGTACCCATTTGCCAGGCCTAAACCTTTCCTTTTCTTACATATAAGGCACCCCTAAGGTAGGCCCTAGGTAGCCCCAAGGGCAGGGTGCAGTGTATGGATAAGGTAGGACATATAGTAATGTGGTTTATATGTCCTGACAGTGAAATACTGCCAACTTCGTTTTTCACTGTTGCAAGGCCTGTCTCTCTCATAGGATAATATGGGGGCTACCTTTAAATACGATTAAAGTGGAAATTCCCCTAGAGAGTAGATGGACATGTGGAGTTTGGGGTCCCTGAACTCACAATTTAAAAATACATCTTTTAGTAAAGTTGATTTTAAGATTGTGCGTTTGAAAATGGCACTTTTAGAAAGTCAACATTTTCTTTCTGAAACCATTCTGTGACTCTGCCTAGTTTGTGGATTCCCTGTTTGGGTCAGTTTGACAGTTGGGTTGTTTTTCACCTCGCACTAGACAGTGACACAAAGGGAGCTGGGGTGTAACCTGCATTTCCTGATTAGCCATCTCTGCTAGGAGGGAGGGGTGGAGTGGTCACTCTCATCTGAAAGGACTGTGCCTGCCTCTGACAATGCAGACTCCAACCCCCTGGTGTGTGTCTGAGGCCTTGCCTGGGCAAGGCAGGATTTCACAAGTAGGTGTGAGTCCCCTTTGAAGAAAGGGGACTTCAAAGACTAAAATGGGTATAAGAAGGGCACCCAAATCTACAGACTGGAGAAACACTTCTGGAACCAAGAGGAACCTTTGCCTGGAGAAGAGCTGATAGCTGAGGAAGAAGTGCTGCCCTGCCTGTGACTGTGCTTTGTGGAGCTTTCCTGCAGTGCTGCTTCTGCCAGAGTAAGAGGGCAAAGACTGGACTTTGTGTGCCTTCCATCTTGTGAAGAAATCTCCAAGAGCTTGAGTTAGAGCTTGCCTCCTGTTGTTTGAAGTCTCAGGGACAGCAACGACTTCTCTCTGCCAGCACCTGGAGTCTCTGGAGAGACTCCTGCTCTGACAAGTGGTGCCCAATCCAGTGGATTTCTACCAGCTTTCCTTTCAGGGCCAAATCCAAGGAAATCGACTTTGGACGACTCCGGACCAACGCCGCTGCTGAATCCGGGGAAGCCGCCTGCACCCGACGCCGTAACCTTCGCTGGAACGCGACGCTCTTCGCAGGCCCGACGCCGCTGCAGCCCCGCTGAAGTCCGCGACTCCGTGGAAGTCACGCACCACGTCGTGACCGACGCCGCTCGAAGTGCACGGATTCAACGTTTTGCACAGACGCCGCGATCCCCGACTTCGCGAATCGGCTTGTTTTCACTCTTCACCAAAGGTACTGTACTTGGGGGTCTACACGACTCCGCGTCTGGCGCCGCTGGTGTCAGCTTGTTGGGAACAACTCCGTCACGACGCCGTGTTAACACCTCATCGAAGTATTTTTGTTTCTAAATGCTATTTTTGAGTTTAATCTTTAAAAATTCATAACTTGACTTGTGTATGTCGGATTTTTGTCGTTTTGGTCTTGTTTTGTTTAGATCAATATTTCCTATTTTTCTAAACTGGTGTTGTGTCATTTTGTAGTGTTTTTCATTAAGTTACTGTGTGTGTTGGTACAAATACTTTACACCTAGCACTCTGAAGTTAAGCCTACTGCTCTGCCAAGCTACCAAGGGGGTAAGCAGGGGTTAGCTGAGGGTGATTCTCTTTTACCCTGACTAGAGTGAGGGTCCTTGCTTGAACAGGGGGTAACCTGTCTGTCAACCAAAGACCCCATTTCTAACATTGGTGATCAGCGGTTGGGATTTGGACTTGTATTTGTACTTGACATACAGTTATTAAGTGTACACTACTGTTTGAGTTCAGACCACTACGTGACCACATACTACTAGTCTTGTGATTTTTGTTTTTTTTCTATTTGGACTGCATTTAGTTTCTTTTTTCGCTGATCCTGTGATTGACTTTTCTGGAACTTCATTTGGGAACTTGCTTCTGCATTTGGAACTTTGCACTCTTTTAATGTTTCATCATGTCTCTACTTGGAGATGCATCAGTTGAAGCTGTTTTTGACCTGAAGCAATTGGATAGTTATAACAAGGCTCAGCTAAAGCAGTTTTGTAAAAATGTTGGTTGTCCCATTAAGAGCTCTTCCAAGAAGGATGAGCTGAAAAAGGCGCTGAGGGCCTGGGTGACAACCAGAAGCACTGAGGGCACACTGAGGATGAGGAGGATGAGGATGAGGAGGGAGGGCAATCAGTACATAATGGTATAGTGGGGGGACCTGTTATTCCCAGGGAGAGAGTCTCCAGGGCAAGTAGCAGTATGTCCTCCAAGGGTCTGACACCTGAAGAGTTACAGGACAGACAGGCAGAGAGGGAGTACCAATTGGAGCTGAAAAAGCTCAGTCTAGAGATGGAACAGAGAAGGCTGGCCTTTGAGGAAAGGAAGTTAGCAATGGCTCATGAGCTCAGTTTAAAAGAGATAAATTAGAGGAGTCAGCCCAGTAGGGATGGTGGCAGCAATCCTACAGTACAGCCTGAGAGAAGGGTACACATCCCAAAAGACCATGTGAGGGATTATAAGAGGGAGGATGATATCTACTTGTGGTTCAAGGATTATGAGTCAGCTCTCCACATGAACCTGGTCCCTGAAGCTCATTGGGGGCAGCCCTGTGGAAGCATTTTGAGGCAGAGGGGAGGGACACACTAACAGCCTTAGGGGATGCTCAGAGTCTCACCTACCCTGTCATGAAGGAGGCCTTACTCACCAGGTATGGTCTCACCTCTGAGCAGTATAAGGAGAAGTTTAGATCCTACAAGAGAAAGGAATCCCAAACATGGTTGGAATGTGTTGATTCTTTATGCAGGTCACTGGATGGGATGGTTGGGTGAAGGGCAGTAAGGTAAACACGTATGAGGGGCTTTACAATTTAATTGCTTGGGAGCACTTGTACAGTTTATGTTTTCCAGAGCTGCGCCAGCACCTCATTGACAGCAAGCTGACTGACCCCAGGAAGCTTGCACAGGAAGCGGACCGCTGGGAGAGCACCAGGGTCCAAAAGAGGTATGGGTGAGACCACGCCAAGAGTGGGCAGGGTCCCTCTCAGAAGAAAGGGGGGGTAAGGGCAAACCGGGGGAGTTCTCTAAAGGGCCCCAAACTGATTCCCAGGGTAAGGATTCCCAACCCCCCAGTGAAAAGAAGCCATGGTTGTCCAAAGGGAAGCCAGTGGCAGGTGGTCCCCCACGTAAGTGCTATGCATGTGACCAGGTGGGTCATGTGAGGGGGGACCCCAAATGCCCCAAAAGTACACCGGCACCCACTGGTGCACAGTCCCAGGGTTTGGCCAGTGTAGCTCTTGGGGAGGAGTTGGTTTCAGGTGGGTGGGAACAAGCAGAAATGACCCTTGTCTCACTAGGGGACAGTGAGATGGTCCAGAGAAACCTAGTGCCTGATAACACTAAGAAGTACAGGCAATAGGTGACCATCAATGGACAGAGGGTGGAGGCTCTGAGAGACACAGGAGCCAGTGTGACTACAGTGAGGGGTCACCTGGTTTCTGAAGAGCAGATTAATCCCCGGGTTCTTCACCAAGTAGTTGCGGTAGACAACTCTGAGCGCCTCTGCAGAATGGCGCAGGTTCCCTTTGAATGGGGGGGTCTCAGGTTCCTGGAAAGTAGCTGTGAGTCCAACCATGCCTGTTGATTGTTTGCTAGGTAACGACCTGGAAGATTCCCCTTGGAAGGAGGTGGAACACAGGTCTCACTTGGAGATGTTGGGTCTGCCTGGGTGGGTATGCGTATCCAACCGGTCTATGGCAGCCAATCAGGGTAGTCAAAAGCCCCTGGAGTCTGAAACAGTGGCCCAGGGGACCGTCAAGAAGAGGAAGGGCAGGGGGCGCGGGAAACCGGCCCCCGAGGTTCCCACGTCCGGGAGGAGGCGGAGCCTGAGGTTGACGCCCCGGAACCTACAGGGGAGCAGGTGGTTGAACTGGGGGAGGTCCCTGAGCTGTAACAGTGTCAGCAGGAAGGGGGACCCACCAGGGAAGCATTCTGCACAGCGCAGAAGGAGTGCCCTTCTCTTGAGGGGCTGCGGCAGCAGGCTGCAGCCCAGGCGGCTGGTGAGGCGCCAGGTACTCACCTGATATATTGGGAGGATGGCCTCCTGTATAGTGAGCCTAAGATTCCTGAGCCTGGGTCAGCTCGTATGCTGGTGGTACCCCAGTGCTTCAGGGCCTTCCTACTGGGTTTGGCTCATGATGTGCCTTTGGCAGGGCATCTAGGGCAGGACAAGACCTATAAGAGGCTTGTCTCCCACTTTTACTGGCCCTTGATGCACAAGCAGTCAGCTGCTTATTGTAGGTGTTGTCAGACTTGTTAGGCAAGTGCCAAGAGTGGGGGGAAATGCAAAGCTCCCCTCCAACCTTTACCTGTAGTCATTACTCCCTTTGAAAGGGTAGGAATTGACATTGTGGGGCCTCTGGATCCCAAGACAGCCATGGGCAACAGGTTCATCCTGGTCTTGGAGGACCATGCCACACGGTACCCAGAAGCCATTCCTCTAAGGACGGTCACTGCCCCTGTGGTGGGACGTGCCTTGATGGGAGTTTTTACCCGCATGGGGTTTCCCAAGGAAGTGGTATCTGATAGAGGTACAAACTTCATATCCACTTATATGACGTCTCTGTGGAAGGTGTGTGGGGTAACGTACAAGTTCACCACACCTTACCACCCCCAAAGTAATGGTCTCGTTGAGAGATTCAACCGCACCTTGAAAGGCATGATTCAGGGCCTGTCAGAGCCGTTGAGGCGTAAGTGGGACGTCCTCTTGCCATGCCTTCTGTTTGCTTACAGGGAGGTGCTTCAAAAGGGACTTGGCTTTAGCCCCTTTGAGCTCATCTATGGCCACCCTGTGAGGGGACCGCTCAGTCTGGTGAAGGAGGCTTTGGAGAAAGCTCCTAGTAAACCACCCCAGGATGTATTTAGCTACATGCTGGCACTAAGAAACCAGACTGCCCGCTTCAGGAGTCTCGCTCAGGAGAACCTGGAAGCAAGCCAGGAGGATATGAAACGGTGGTACGACCAGAATGCCACTCTGGTTGAGTTTCAGCCTGGACAAAAAGTGTGGGTCATGGCACCAGTGGAGCCTAGGGCTCTCCAAGATAAGTGGACTGGGCCTTTTGAGGTGGTGGAAAGAAAGAGCGAGGTCACCTATCTGGTAGACTTGCAATCCCCCAGGAACCCTTTGAGGGTCCTACATGTCAACCGCCTCAAACCACACTTTGAGCGAACTGAGCTATCCATGCTCCTAGCGACAGATGACGGGGTGGAAGAAGAGAGTGAGCCTCTTCCTGACCTCCTGTCTGCAGGAGAGAAATATGGTTCTGTGGAGGGAGTGATCCTCTCCCCCTCCCTGACTGAGGAACAGCAGAGGGACTGTCGCCACGTGTTGGGACAGTTCGCCTCGCTGTTTTCCCTGATCCCAGGAGTCACACACCTGTGCACACATGATGTGGACACTGGGGACAGTACACCTGTTAAACATAAGGTTTACAGGGTGACTGACAGGGTCAGGGTTTGCATTAAGGAGGACGTCTCCAAAATGTTAACCCTAGGGGTTATTGAGCATTCCAGCAGTGCTTGGGCCAGCCCAGTGGTATTGGTCCCAAAGGCTGCTGCTCCTGGTGCCACTCCAGAACTTAGGTTCTGTGTGGACTACCGGGGTCTCAATGCGGTCAGCAAGACTGACGCACACCCCATCCCCCGAGCTGATGAGCTCATTGATCGGTTAGGAGCTGCCAAGTACCTCAGTACGTTTGATTTAACATCTGGGTACTGGCAGATTGCCTTAACTAAGGGGGCAATGGAGAGGTCAGCAGTCTCTACCCCAGATGGGCACTTCCACTTCAACGTGATGCCCTTTGGGATGAAGAATACCCCTGCCACCTTTCAGAGGTTGGTCAGCCAGGTGTTGGCAGGACTGGATGAGTTCAGTGCTGCATACCTGGATGACACTGCTGTGTTTAGTTCTACATGCAACACCTGCAACACCTCTGGAGAGTGTGAGAGGCCCTGCAGAAGGCAGGCCTCACTATTAAGGCGAGCAAGTGCCAAATAGGGCAGGGTTCTGTGGTGTACTTAAGACACCAGGTGGGGAGTGGCCAGGTGGCACCCCTACAGCCTAAGATTGACACGATTCTGGTTTGGGAGCCTCCCAAGACCCAGACTGAAGTGAGAGCCTTTTTAGGTCTCACAGGATATTACAGGAGGTTTTTTAAGGGATATGGTACCATTGTTACGCCCTTAACTGAGTTGACTTCTAAGAAGCAACCCAAGAAAGTGATCTGGACAGAGGCTTGCCAGAGCGCTTTTGATGCCCTGAAGGCTGCCATGTGCACAGCACCTGTGCTGAAGGCACCTGACTACTCCAAGGAGTTTGTTGTGCAAACAGACGCCTCAGAGCATGGTATTGGAGCAGTACTCTCACAGCTTAATGAAGAGGGCCTAGATCAACCCGTAGCCTTCATTAGCAGGAGGTTACTACCCAGGGAACGTAGGTGGAGTGCCATAGAACGTGAAGCGTTTGCTGTGGTCTGGGCACTGAAGAAGCTAAGACTCTACTTGTTTTGGACTCACTTCCGAGTTCAGACCGACCACAGGCCCCTCAGATGGTTAATGCAGATGAGGGGTGAGAATCCAAAACTGTTGAGGTGGTCCATTTCCCTACAGGGGATGGACTTTACAGTGGAACATCGTCCTGGTACAGAACACGTCAATGCTGATGGTCTGTCCAGATTCTTCCACCTTAGTGATGAGAACTCCCATGAGGTTGGGTAGTTGCTCCCCACTTTTAGCTGGGGGGGACACGTGTTAGACTTTTCATTCTTGGCGTGGTCTCCCTTAACTTTTTGCCTCTGTTCCCCAGGTTGTTGATGTGTGCTGGACTCTGATTTTGGACTCTGATTTTACTGTTTTTGTTACTCTGGGCACTTTACCACTGCTAACCAGTGCTAAAGTGCAAGTGCTCCTGTTTAAAATGTGTACGTAATTGGTTCTCCATGATTGGCATGTTTGTCTTACTGTTAAGTCCCTAGTAAAGTGCACTAGAGGTGCCCAGGGCCTGTAAATCAAATGTTACTAGTGGGCCTGCAGCACTGGTTGTGCCACCCACACAAGTAACCCTGTAATCATGTCTCAGACCTGCCACTGCAGTGTCTGTGTGCGTATTTTTACACCGTAAATTCGACTTGGCAAGTGTACCCACTTGCCAGGCCTAAACCTTCCCTTTTCTTACATATAAGGCACCCCTAAGGTAGGCCCTAGGTAGCCCCAAGGGCAGGGTGCAGTGTATGGATAAGGTAGGACATATAGTAATGTGGTTTATATGTCCTGACAGTGAAATACTGCCAGCTTCGTTTTTCACTGTTGCAAGGCCTGTCTCTCTCATAGGATAATATGGGGGCTACCTTTAAATATGATTAGAGTATAGATTCCCCTAGAGAGTAGATGGACATGTGGAGTTTGGGGTCCCTGAACTCACAATTTAAAAATACATCTTTTAGTAAAGTTGATTTTAAGATTGTGCGTTTGAAAATGCGTCAGTTTGACAGTTGGGTTGTTTTTCACCTCGCATTAGACAGTGACACAAAGGGAGCTGGGGTGTAAACTGCATTTCCTGATTAGCCATCTCTGCTAGGAGGGAGGGGTGGAGTGGTCACTCTCAGCAGAAAGGACTGTGCCTGCCTCTGACAATGCAGACTCCAACCCCCTGGTGTGTGTCTGAGGCCTTGCCTGGGCAAGGCAGGATTTCACAAGTAGGTGGGAGTCCCCTTTGAAGAAAGGTGACTTCAAAGACTAAAATGGGTATAAGAAGGGCACCCAAATCTACAGACTGGAGAAACACTTCTGGAACCAAGAGGAATCTCTGCCTGGAGAAGAGCTGATAGCTGCTGAAGAAGTGCTGCCCTGCCTGTGACTGTGCTTTGTGGAGCTTTCCTGCAGTGCTGCTTCTGCCAGAGTAAGAGGGCAAAGACTGGACTTTGTGTGCCTTCCATCTTGTGAAGAAATCTCCAAGAGCTTGAGTTAGATCTTGCCTCCTGTTGTTTGAAGTCTCAGGGACAGCAAAGACTTCTCTCTGCCAGCACCTGGAGTCTCTGGAGAGACTCCTGCTCTGACAAGTGGTGACCTATCCAGTCCCTGGGCCCTTGAAAGGAAAGCTGGTAGAAATCCAAGGAAATCAACTTTGGACGACTCCGGACTGACGCCGCTGCTGAATCTGGTGACGCCGCCTGCACCCGACGCCGTAACCTTTGCTGGAATGCGACGCTCTTCGCAGGCCCGAGGCCGCTGCAGCCCCGCTGAAGTCCTCGACTCCGTGGAAGTCACCGCACCACGTCGTGACCGACGCCACTCGAAGTGCACAAATTCAACGTTTCGCACAGACGCCGCGATCCACGACTTCGCGCATCGGCTTGTTTTCACTCTTCACCAAAGGTACTGTACTTGGGGGTCTACACGACTCCGTGTCCGGCGCCGCTGGTGTCGACTTGTTGAGAACGACTCCGTCACGACGTCGTGTTAACATCTCATTGAAGCATTTTTGTTTCTAAACGCTATTTTTGAGTTTCATCTTTAAAAATTCATAACTTGACTTGTGTATGTCGGATTTTTGTCGTTTTGGTCTTGTTTTGTTTAGATAAATATTTCCTATTTCTCTAAACTGGTGTTGTGTCATTTTGTAGTGTTTTTCAATAATTTACTGTGTGTGTTGGTACAAATACTTTACACCTAGCACTCTGAAGTTAAGCCTACTGCTTTGCCAAGCTACCAAGGGGGTAAGCAGGGGTTAGCTGTGGGTGATTCTCTTTTACCCTGACTAGAGTGAGGGTCCTTGCTTGAACCGGGGTAACCTGACTGTCAACCAAAGTCCCGATTTCTAACAGAAGCTGAAACTGTTTCTTCTAGAAACAACTTCAGAACTGCTGTTCAGGCTCTCTTACGCTTACATTTGGGTGATGCTAACACCCTGATCCGAGGCCTCCCAGACTTCATATTAGCATACCTCAAGGGCATCCTACATGGTGCAGAATGTGTCACCTGGGGCTGAAAAAATATGACAACATCCTCCCCATTTTGATTCAACACTATTGACTCCCGCTGCCGGCCCGCACTATTTTCAGAACCAGTTGCATCATTAACAAAGCCATCCCAGCCAGCATCCCCCGCTTATCTTGCAGACACGCTCACCATCTCTGGTGGTTCTCGGCATACCTGCACCAAGAAACCATAATATTTCAGATTTTGGTTCTCACTACGGCCGATCCAATAAATGGTGTGATATTTAACACATGTGACAAAGTAGGACTCGACTGAGTTTAAATTTATCTGGTGGAATAAATGCCATTCTGTTACAGGTTTTGGGACATACCGCACCAAAATCTGCTTCCTCCGGTCAACACTAGGCATTTTTCCTCTGATAAATATTAAGAAACTTGACCAGGTGATAGTTATCACAAACACATATTTGCAATATGTGTGATAACATAATCTTAGGCCCTGGGGGCCTATGATGTGTATAAACGAAAAATAAGACAGCATCTATGCACCTATAATCTGCAACAACATCCCCATATTGCAATGCATTAACCGTCCACAAAACAGCTACCTTTCGTTGGCTTTATGCTTGTCTTTGATTCCGTACAGTGTTCTGCTGTGTTGTGTTTAGTGTGACACTATGAAAATGCCACATACGTACGTATATATTTATCTTTTTTTTTTTTTTTTAAATCTCAGAAGCTAATGTCCATTTGAGGTTGAACAAATAAATGAATGCAGTACTTGAATACTCCCTCGCTTCTCTGAAATTTTGTGTATTTGAAGAAAGATAAAGCATTGCTTTAAATGGCTACAGATGGTCAGAAATCACACACACCGAGCCCTTAAAATTGTCCTTGAATGAGAGCAATTTTTCACTAGCAGACCAAAGATCACCGGTGTTGAGCGCTTTTATTGTGCCTGGATATTTAACCTGCCATTGAATTTCAGGATGCGAGGTCTGGACATTCATCTCTACTCATTTATTGTATCTTCATTGGCTTGTCATAAAGTTCAAGGCGCGTGCCGGAAATAATGTAGCCCGGACCGCTACTGAACGGATCATTTGCTGAAGTCCAGGAGCGCAGGAGCCTAGGACGTGTTACGTACCATGGGTTCTGTCCTGGCTAGCTCTAAATATTATGTACAGTTTTATGCACTGGGTGCATGCAAGCCCGCAGTTGTCATCAATTAGATTGTTGATGGAGAAATACGGGATTGTTCGGGGAAAAGTCTAATTGACAACGCGCGTTACACCGTTTACTTTGTAAATAGCTCACTGATGTCAGGAAAATACTAATTTGCCAAGACAGCTGCTCTGCTGTCTTCCTCTGTGATGTGCGTAAAATATATGATGAAATGTGTGAATGCTGCTTTTATTTATCATGGGCAAAATTGTTATGCTCGCGTATAAACTGCCTCTCGCTCTCTTGGGGAGAGAATTTGTGTACGGAATTTTAAATTGTGATTTTTTTTCTAATGTGTTCTGAAATTGCTGTATTACTATTGTATCAACTCTTAGCCATAGCCGCGAGTTAGAAGAAAAACAGGAACAGACTGTTCGGGTAGCCAGACGCGGAGAGGATTCAGCCAGGGGCTCCAAAAGCCGTGATAATATATTTCAGACACGGAGCGCAAGGTCCACAAACAAGTATGAGTTTATAATACAACGAAGCTTGCAATCCATGTATAAAAACCTGTCTCCAGTGTTCTATTTGTCCTTACCTTGGAAGCCTCTATGGCGAACAACTGGATCGGAATCTGGTTGTTCACTGATGCAACGTAACAACAGAGAAACGGAAGAGGTTACCCCCTGTTAAGGCGGCATAAGGAGACGCCCTTGCTTCGCCTTTGTTCCACCACTACGCCCACTTCTCAGCAGACCCACGCACTGCAGAGGAATAGTGTTGAGTGGTCTCACCTGCCTTCTGCCTCTCCCGGGACTTCACAGACCGGAGACAGGTGGGAGAATGCAGTCGGCCTGTGCCTGCACCAGGCATTGTTCCAGGAATTTATATCTGGATGGGACACGGGTACGTTTGGGGGACCCATTGTGCGTCCAATTTTCGACAATTCTGGAGGTAGCCTACGACCTGAGCTCTGGTGCCACTGCACTTGCTGCATTATTGGCGGATTAACCAGTGTCTCTTCTTCCCCAACACACACCTCCCCACTGCAGCTTGCCTCAGACACGAGCTAAGGTTGCCACCAGGCTGTTTTCTTTTCACAGGCATGCCTTTTACGGGC
The DNA here is from genome assembly GCF_031143425.1 of Pleurodeles waltl. NCBI lineage: Eukaryota > Metazoa > Chordata > Amphibia > Caudata > Salamandridae > Pleurodeles > Pleurodeles waltl. The sequence continues at coordinate 139,414,053 of NC_090438.1, forward strand.
ATGCCTAGAGTTTTGTCTCAGACGGTAGAAAAATAGAGAAAATCATCGAAAAGTGGTCTTTTTCTCTCTGTCAGTACAGAAGTAAAACAGCTATTTATTAAAACAATGCACTATAGAATATATTCTAGAGATTTCCCCTTGACCCCTGACAGATAATTAAAGTAAACACAAGCAAAATCACAATGCATGGAAGAAGCACTTCACAGGTGCTTTCTCTGTGGCCTCTTTTGCTGTTAGTGGGAGGGCCAAAGGTCATGTTTGGGTCATGACCTTTGGCCCACCTACTAGAACCAGGCCTCTCCTGCACTAAGCACCTTCTCCCCTGTCAGTGCAAGTCTATGCGGGACCCACCATGAAAGGAGAAAAGAACCAAGCATGGCAAGTGACTCTTAGCAAAGCCGCTGTTAATGCAGAGCGAGCTACTTTGAGCAAAGAGGGGGTGGGAAGGCACAGATGGTGGTGGCAGAGAAGGCAGCCATCCATTTGTTTTTATATTTGAAATAGGGCAGGGGATGGTTATTTCTAAAGGGCAGTGGGGTGAGCTGCAGTACAGCATCCATTTTAGGACCTCCTCATTCCTCACTCCTCATTCCTACTTCTCATCCCTGCTTCTCATCCATCATCCCTACTTCTCATCCATCATCCATCATCCCTACTTCTCATCCATCAGCCCTACTTCTCTTCCATTATCCTTACTTCTCATCCCTGCATTTCATCCCTGCTTCTCATCCATCTCTACTTTTCATCCCTGCTTATCATCCAACATCCCTACTTCTCATACATCATACATCATCCCTACTTCTCATCCTTCATCCCTACTTCTCATCCCTGCATCTCATCCCTGCTTCTCATCCATCATCTCTACTTCTCATCCCGGCATCTCATCCATCATCCCTACTTCTCATCCATCATACATCATCTCTACTTCTCATCTATCATCCCTACTTCTCATCCATCAACCCTGCTTCTCTTCTATTATCCCCATTTCTCATCCATCATACATCATCCCTACTTCTCATCCATCATCCCTGCTTCTCTTCCATCATTCCTACTTCTCATCCATCATCCCTGCTTCCCATCCGTCACACATCATCCCTACTCCTCATCCATCATCCCTACTTCTTATCCATCATCCCTGCTTCTCTTCCATCACCCCTACTTCTCATCCATCATCCCTGCTTCTCATCCATCATACATCATCTATGCATCTCATCCATCATCCCTACTTCTCATCCATCATCCCTGCTTCTCATCCATCATCCCTACTCCTCATCCATCAACCCTGCTTCTCTTCCATCATCCCTACTTCTCACCCATCATACATCATCTATGCATCTCATCCATCATCCCTACTTCTCATCCATCATCCCTACTTCTCATCCATCATCCCTACTCCTCATCCATCAACCCTGCTTCTCTTCCATCATCCCTACTTCTCATCCATCATACATCATCCCAACTTCTCATCCATCATCCCTACTTCTTATCCATCATCCCTGCTTCCCTTCCATCACCCCTACTTCTCAACCATCATCCCTGCTTCTCATCCATCATACATCATCCATGGTTCTCATCCATCATCCCTACTTCTCATCCATCATCACTGCTTCTCTTCCATCATCCCTACTTCTCATCCATCATCCCTGCTTCCCATCAGTCACACATCATCCCTACTCCTCATACATCATCCCTACTTCTTATTCATCATCCCTGCTTCTCTTCCATCACCCCTACTTCTCATCCATCATCCCTGCTTCTCATCCATCATACATCATCCCTGCTTCCCTTCCATCACTCCTACTTCTCATCCATCATCCCTGCTTCTCATCCATCATACATCATCCATGCTTCTCATCTATCATCCCTACTGCTCATCCATCATCACTGCTTCTCTTCCATCATCCCTACTTCTTATCCATCATCCCTGCTTCTCTTCCATCACCCCTACTTCTCATCCATCATCCCTCCTTCTCATCCATCATACATCATCCCTACTTCCCATCCATCATCCCTGCTTCTCTTCCATCATCCCTGCTTCTCATCCATCATACACCATCCCTACTCCTCATCCATAATCCCTGCTTCTCTTCCATCATCCCTGCTTCTCAACCCTACTTCTCATCCATCATTCCTACTTCTCATGCCTCAGCCATCATCCCTACTCCTCATCCATCATCCCTACTCCTCCTTCCTCATCCCTCAGTCATACCAACACATTTTCTGTTTTGTGAAACACACCTTCACACTGATTGGTTGGTAACAGCCAATCAGAGTTATGAGAGAAAGCTGCATTCTATTTCACTGAAAAACAGCCTTCTCATTGCATGTGCTGGGTGAAGACAGAGGAGAAGAAATGCAACTCTGTGTTTGTTTCCAGTGAATTCAAGGCTGTACAATATTTCATTTTATTTAACTAAGTGTTTTTCTGTTTGCACAGGCCTCTGCAGAAAGCTCTGCTGGTTTGGGAAATACAAGGAGCCCCAGCTTGGGCTATAAATCAGCTCTTGGAGAAAGTGTTATAGAGGTCATCTACAGCTGAACCAAAAACCTCTCTGGTTTCAGTTTCATATCTATCAGTGTGAAGGTGTGTTTCATAAAACTGAAAATGTGCTGGTATGTCTGAGGGATGAGGAATGAGGAGTAGGGATGATGAATGAGGAGTAGGGATGATGGCTGAGGCATGAGAAGTAGGAATGATGGAAGATGGATGAGAAGTAGGGATGAGAAGCAGGGATGAGAAGTAGGAATGATGGAAGAGAAGTGGGGATGAGAAGCAGAAATGAGGGATGAGAAGCAGAGATGATGGAAGAAAAACAGGGATGATGGATGAGAAGAGGGGATGATGTATGATGGATGAGAAGCAGGGATGAGGGATGAGAAGTAGGGAGGATGGAAGAGAAGCAGGGATGATGGATGAGAATTAGAGATGATGGATGAGAAGCAGGGTTGATGGAAGAGAATTAGGGATGACGGATGAGAAGTAGGGAGGATGTATGAGGGATGAGAAGTAAGGATGATGGATGAGAAGCAGGGATGATGGAGGAGAAGCAGGGATGATGTATGATGGATGAGAAGTAAGGATGATGGATGAGAGGCAGGGATGATGGAAGACAAGCAGGGCTGATGGATGAGAAGTAGGGATGATGTATGACGGATGAGAAGTAAGGATGATGGATGAGAAGCAGGGATGAGAAGTAGGGATAATGGATGAGAAGTAGGGATGAGACGCAGGGATGAGAAGTAGGGATGATGGAAGAGAAGTAGGGATGATGTATGATGGATGAGAAGTAGAGATGATGGATGAGAAACAGGGATTATGTTTGATGGATGAGAAGTAGAGATGATGGATGAGAAGTAGGGATGAGAAGTAAGGATGATGGATGAGAAGTAGGGATGATGAATGAGAAGTAGGGGTGATGTATGATGGATGAGAAGTAGGGATGATGGATGAGAAGTAGGGATGATGTATGGTGGATGAGAAGTAGGGATGATGGATGAGAAGCAGGGATGATGTATGATGGATGAGAAGTAGGGATGATGGATGAGAAGTAGGGATGATGGATGAGAAGTAGAGATGATGGATGAGAAGTAGGCATGATGGATGAGAAGTAGGGATGATGGATGAGAAGCAGGGATGACGGCTGAGAAGTAGGGATGATGTATGATGGATGAGAAGTAGGGATGATGCATGAGAAGCAGGGATGAGAAGTAGGGATGATGGATGAGAAGCAGGGATGAGATGCAGGGATGAGAAGTAAGGATGATGGAAAAGAAGTAGGAATGATGGATGAGAAGTAGGGATGATGTATGATGGATGAGAAGAAGGGATGATGGATGAGAAGCAGGGATGAGAAGTAGAGATGATGGATGAGAAGCAGGGATGAGACGCAGGGATGAGAAGTAAGGAAGATGGAAGAGAAGTAGGGATGATGGATGAGAAATAGGGATGATGTTTGATGGATGAGAAGTAGAGATGATGGATGAGAAGTAGGGATGAGAAGTAAGGATGATGGATGAGAAGTAGGGATGATGAATGAGAAGTAGGGGTGATGTATGATGGATGAGAAGTAGGGATGATGGATGAGAAGTAGGGATGATGTATGGTGGATGAGAAGTAGGGATGATGGATGAGAAGCAGGGATGATGTATGATGGTGAGAAGTAGGGATGATGGATGAGAAGTAGGGATGATGGATGAGAAGTAGAGATGATGGATGAGAAGTAGGCATGATGGATGAGAAGTAGGGATAATGGATGAGAAGCAGGGATGACGGATGAGAAGTAGGGATGATGTATGATGGATGAGAAGTAGGGATGATGCATGAGAAGCAGGGATGAGAAGTAGGGATGATGGATGAGAAGCAGGGATGAGATGCAGGGATGAGAAGTAAGGATGATGGAAAATAAGTAGGGATGATGGATGAGAAGTAGGGATGATGTATGATGGATGAGAAGAAGGGATGATGGATGAGAAGCAGGGATGAGAAGTAGAGATGATGGATGAGAAGCAGGGATGAGACGCAGGGATGAGAAGTAAGGAAGATGGAAGAGAAGTAGGGATGATGGATGAGAAATAGGGATGATGGAGCAGAAGTAGGGATGATGTATGATGGATGAGAAGTAGGGATGATGGATGAGAAGTAGGAATGAGAATTAGGGATGAGGAGTGAGGAAGTCCTAAAATAGATGCCATACTGCAGAAACTCATCTATTTATTTTTCAATGGGGAGAAGGAAGGTATATCTCGAGGTTAGTGCTACGGTGTGTGTTTTTTTATCATTTGGAAGACAGGCCGTGGCATGTATGAGCCCCCAGTCCCCGTTACTCCTCCTATGATGGAAGCAGGGGCAGATGACTTGTGGAGGCATATATAACATAAACTGTTAGCTAAATAGTGTATGACAGGGACGTTTTTTTTTTCCTCAGGGGTCTGAACGACATCATGGATAACTCCAGCTACACTCTTGATGTGCATCTGATGTCTCTTAAACCCCCCAGTCAAAAATATCCCGATGCTTCACAGTTACCCACCTATAATTCTGTTATAGCTGCCTATCCTAGAGGGCCATTAACAAGAATTTGATATTGTGACTCCAGCTATTCAGTGGTATGACAAGTCATTTTTCAGTTCTCAACGCATCACCAAGAGAATCAATCACTTTCCTTTTGTTCCCCTGGTCCGACGAGGTCTCCAGAAACCTGATCAAAACAGAGAAATGGTAGATTAGGGTTTTTCATTTCACCACCTTTTCCCACCTCTCTCAACTCAAGAGAGGTTAGAAAATACCTTCCTCTAATAGCAGGGATCTGCAGTCACAGGAGGTTCTAGGCTGCTCTGGCAGCTGCTGGCAGAGCTTGTCAGTGAAGCACTGGGGCCAGAACAGAGCGGAGTGGACAGCTTCTGGCAAGCAGGTAGAAAAGGATGTTAAGTATTTTTTTCAAATATTGAAATGGGGTGCATTAGGGTGTTTCTTCAAGGATGGAGTGTGATGTGGCAGGGTGCCAGGTAGTTTGTTTCTTTTTAACTGTTGGGATGGAAGTAGCACACAAGGTCTATAGGAAGCTGTAGTCTTATAGATAAACTGTTGGTAGAGCTGAGGTACACAAAAAGGATACAGTGTAAAAGGGCAAACTGAGAGGAGTGCAGGCCACAGTGGAAGGGGTTGCCCAAGACAGGTACTCCTATGTAACAGTTTACAACACAGAGGGACAGCAAGACGTTCCAGGTTGCCACACCAGGGTTGCAAGAAGGATATGGAAACCCTTAGGAGTTGCATTGCTGCGAGGACAAGAAAGGATATTTAGAGAAGGCAGGGAAGTCAGAGAAACTCTGCAGTGGGTGGGAAACACATAGGATTTTTTCTAGTTACTGGAAGACACTACAAAGGGATACAGGAGAGAAAGTGCTCTCACAGAGGGGGTGTATGGGAACACAGAGGGGCACCAGTGGCAGGGTATCACATAGCAATTGTAATGAGATGCAGTATCACAGAGGGGCTGCTGGGGAATAGGAGAGGATTACACAGAGAGTTGCAGGTATGTAGCAGGGCAGACAGAGACAGAAGGGCACTAGGGGTGAGAACATGTGAGACACACAATATGCAGCAGGGTGGGTTACACTGAGGGACCTGGTGAGGTGGGCACACAGAAAGCATGCATGGGAGGTGAAGAACACAAAGGCACTGCAGGAAGCATGCAATCCACATACAGGGGCTGCTGAGACAAGGCAGGGTGGCACATTGAGAGATTTCAGGAAGGTGGGGGGCACACTCACCATCATACATCCACCCATCCAGCATTATATACCAACACCCACATCATACATCAACACACCACAATATCATGTGACAAAAATATCACTTTCATACATCCACATACAAATATAATTCAACAAGCTCACTTTCATACTCCAAAACCAGCATCATACATCAGACATATTTGTCAATAACCAACATATCCTCCTTCATACATTCACAGAGCCAACATCCTACAGTCACTCACTCCCTCATACACATAGCCACCATCAAAGGCCAATGCAACTCTCCACCATATGCCCACACAAACAACTTCATTTACCAACAACCATTATATGGTTAGATGGTGGCTATGCTGGAAAATTATGCTGTTTGTATGAATTTATGGTGGGTTGTTAGTAACTGTTAGTGGTTCTGTGGATGTATGATTATGGGAGTGTCGAACAATAATGTTGCTTGAGTTGATGTGTGATGAAGGATATGTTAGTGTTTAATACTGGTTGAGTTGGCAGATGATGTACTTGTGTACTAGTGAAATATATCTATATATCTATATATATATATATATATATATATATATATATATATATATATATACATATATAACTGAAAGTATGCCATTCTTCCTAGGCATAAAAGAAACCGCACTCCAAAGTTCTAGATGCAAAAATAGATTTAATGCCATTATATATACACACATATATATATATATATATATTCACTCTCAAGTTTGCATACTCAGCCGGCTCCAAAACATCAGGAGATCAGCATGGCCCCCCCACAAAGTAACAATCTTTTCCCCTAAGGTGAGAGGGACACCGGAGGGTTGGATGATGCTCGGAAGGTCCTAGCTCATGGGGTTTGAATTATGTGTAACGTGGGAATTGGAGCGGGTTACAGGCACCAGGAGGTGTCCTGCCTGCAAGGTCAAGTGTAACACTGCGACTAACTATCATGGCAGTTGAGGAGATTGCAGTGAGATTGGAGGCAGTGGAGGACTTGTTTGCTACAGCAAGCCTCGCTGCTGTACAGAAGTTGAAAACTGATGATGATTCTAAGCCTCTACTGGAGTTGCTATGACAGTTTGAGAGATTAAATAGATCAGAAGTGTCAAAGTGGTGGGAGGTACAGTCTCTCAAGAAATATACGGAGACAGGCCAGATACCGAGAGGCCTCTGTATTATGATCACACCTACTTATGAGAACCCTAATCCTGAATTAATCAAGGAATGATCAGAACTGAATATGGAGAGCTCAATGTGGATGATGCATCTATTGGTTAAATATGCAGAGACTGATAGAGAGAACATTTTTGATCAAATCAAGGAAATGAGAGTGAAAATGGATTGCCAGGAAATTAGGGAAACAGTGGAGCACTTTAAGAAGGAAATGAAGGACAGAATGATAAACTATGAGGAATCCATTAGGCAAAGGAAGGCATTTACGTTTCACAGTGATAGAGTGAACTTTAAGAAGGGACAAATTTATACTTTTGCCAGAAGGTTCAACAATATTCAACAGCTGGGAGCAATTAATAAAACTAAACTGGATGCTTCTCTGAGTGATTTGAGCTTTGGAACTGGTTCTGAATCGGAGAGGGGGAGCATTAGATTGAACAGTGAATCCACATCCTTTATGGAAGAGTTTTTAATGCTTGGGAGGGAGGATGAACCACAGTCCATAAATAAGAGGAGCAGGGGGACAAGAAATTAGAGGGAATGAACAGGAGGTACGGAATGGCAACACACATCAGTACAATGAAATAGGCAATGAGAACACAGCAATAAATCTTACCAAGAAACAATTATCGTATATGAATATAAGAATTCTCTCCTTAGGCCTCTCTGCCACTCAGCCCACTATGACTATGTGCAAAGTAGAAATGATTTATTTAAATTTGTACCTAAGCTAAAGTTTTTGAAATTCTATAAAACAAGGCATGACAAGGAAAAACAAGGAAGTGTAATAAATGTTACCAGATACAGTAATCGGAAGGTTTCAGACATAGATTTTATGCAGGAATTTTTGCAGTTGGAGGGTAACAGTCAGGTTGATACTGTCAGTGACCAAGAATTGCTGCAGTAGCAAGACTTAGAAGGTGTGGCTGGGGGTGATACGTCCTTTAGAATTCAGTCTAGATTTATACCAGCAATGGCACATGATAATATAGTAAAAATTGCATGTGCAATGTTGTTGGAGTTGAGAAAAATGAGAACAGGGAGGAATTGTAATAAGTACACCCACAGGATGAGTGAGAGTGAATGCAACAAGGTCATTGATAAATGGAAGAGCAAAAGTGAATGTGTGGTAAAACCCTCCAAAAAGGGAGGGACAGTGGTGTTGCGGCCATTGGATATGTACCTTACTGAGGCATATTTTCTATTGAATGTGGACTCCAGCTACTAGAGAATTTCTATTGCAGGATATCATGAGGTGAAAGGAAGGTTCTTTAAAAGGTTGAAACACTGGTTGAATGAGGGTCCGTTGAATCAAGATGAGTATTCATACTTAAGAATTGATCACCCCAACTGCCTCAATTTTATATGTTGTCTAAGATCCACAAAAATAGGGGGAGACCTCCAGGAAGACTTATAATATCAGGGAGAGGTAGTCTGTTTGGAAAGGTATCGAAGTACATTGATTATTTCTTACAGCCATTAGTTAGAAGTTTAACGTAATATATACAGGATACCTCAAACTTCCTAAAAAGATTTTTTGATGTGGAGTGCGAGGAGAATATGTTAATGCTGTGTTTGGATGTATGAGCCAATGTTACCATGTTTTAGGGAGAGAGCACATGCACTTTAGCACTGGCTAGCATTGGTAAAGTGTCCAGAGTCCTAAAGCCAGCAAAAATGAGGTCAGAAAAAGAAGAGGAGGAAGGCAAAAAGTTTGGGGGTGACCCTGCAGAGAGACCATTTCCAACAGGAGGCTAATTAGGTCAAGGCCTATATGCAGTACTGATGACGGTTTCAATGTGGCTCAGGTGGATATCATGGATAGAATGAGAGAAGGGGTATCCGAAGCAAACCTTCAAGTTCGTGAGTACACGTCTCTCCAGGTACACTCAGGAGATGGCCTTATTTAATTCTAGGAAGGCCAACCAGTAAGGAACACAGCAGTGCAAGGTACACCAAGGAAGGCCCTTCAGAGACATTGCAATTTAATCAGCAAATATCCTATTATAAGCACATATGTGGGTAAGAAACTCCAAGTGACATAAAGGAGGGCAAGGTGTCTGAGGGACAATTTAGTCAGGAATACAGTAGAAAGTAAGAAGGAACATTGGATGACGCCTAAACCTGGGTTCCTGAAATGTAACAGGTGTAAGGCCTGTGAACATGGGGTGAATCTGAAGGAATTAAGAATTAACGAGAGAGAAACCTTTGGGATAAAATTCCCCTTGAATGGTAAGACAGATTTGCGGTGTATATCTCTTTGCCCCTGCCATAAACAGTATATAGGGGGTACTATACTTCTAGTACATAAACAAATTTTGCAACACCTTAGGGCTTTTAGGAATATGGATGAGACCTATCCTACAGCCAGTCACTTCAGATTAGTACATGATGCAGACCCACAAAAACATATAGGTGGTCAATACAACCCTGGCGGACGGTGTTAAAGCGGCGGTAATACCGCAAACAGGCCGGCGGAAAAAAAAAGGGTATTATGACCGTGGCGGAAACCGCCAACATAGCCAGCCACTTTAACACTCTGACCGCCACGGCGGTACAGACAAGCAGTGCGGCGGTCACCGCCAACAGACAGGCGGAAGACAAAGTACCGCCCACAGTATTACAACAGGCCAATCCGCCACCTTTTCCGGGGTGGATTCACCGTGGATAAAAACACGGCAGAAACAGACATTTCAATGGGAAAACGCTCACCTGAACAAACTCCACGAGGAAGGAGAGCACCATGGAGCCGGAACTCCAAATACTCCCTGCGCTTGTCTTCCTGCTCCTCTACGAACATCAGCAATGGCGTCGCTGAAGACAACGGTGAGTACTGCACCTACGACATAGGGGAGGGGGGAGGCAAAAGTCACGGACACACACATGCAACACCCCCACCCCCAACCCGACCCTCACCCACTACAACACACACACCAATGCATTTCCGAACATCACAGTGACAACCCCCAACCCCCCCGGAAGAATGCTAAGACAAAAGGAAATGAGTTCAACCATTGTAATGTATCAAAAAACAGTTAGCTCATATATACATCAATATATACACATTCCAAATATATACATCACGATTAGTAGTACAGGTATGCACATTTCAATGTCCGTGGACCACTGGGCCCCAAATGCATGGGCGAGGCCCACACACGATACCTGTCCTGGAACGGAGAGAACACTGCAGGGGCATCAGATAGAAATACAACAGGCACGTCAGTGGGAAGGGAAGGGGGGGCACCTCAGCCGGATGACTGCACCACGCCAGATCCATGACGGGGCTCCATGCCCATTGATGTATCCTGGGGAGTGCAAAGCCACAGTCTCTCAAGTCTCTACAGTGGGTGTCTTGCCCACTGCTGTATCCTGGGGAGTGCGAAGCCACAGTCTCACAAGTCTTTTCAGTGGTTGGTTTGCCCACTGCTGTATCCTGGGGAGTGCAAAGCCACAGTCTCACAAGTCTCTAAAGTGGGTGGTTTGCCCACTGTACCATCCTGGTGAGTGCAAAGCCAAATTCTCACAAGTCTTTTCAGTGGGTGGTTTGCCCACTGCTGTATCCTGGGGAGTGCAAAGCCACAGTCTCACAAGTCTCTACAGTGGGTGGGTTGCCCACTGCTGTATCCTGGGGAGTGCAAAGCCACAGTCTCACAAGTCTCTACAGTGGGTGGTTTGCCCACTGCTGTATCCTGGGGAGTGCAAAGCCACAGTTTCACAAGTCTCTACAGTGGGTGGTTTGCCCACTGCTGTATCCTGGGGAGTGCAAAGCCACAGTCTCACAAGTCTCTACAGTGGGTGGCTTGCCCACTGTACCATCCTGGGGAGTGCAAAGCCAAAGTCTCTCAAGTGGATAACAATCTCCACTGGTTCTGGAGGGGGACTGGTGCCTAGAGTGCTTCATCCTGCCAAGGATAGATGGAGTGGATGCATGTCTCCACTGGTTCTGGAGGGGGACTGGTGCCCAGAGTGCTTCATCCTGCCAAGGATAGATGGAGTGGATGCATGTCTCCACTGGTTCTGGAGGGGGACTGGTGCCCAGAGTGCTTCATCCTGCCAAGGATAGATGGAGTGGATGCATGTCTCCACTGGTTCTGGAGGGGGACTGGTGCCCAGAGTGCTTCATCCTGTGCAGGATAGATGGAGTGGATGCATGTCTCCACTGGTTCTGGGGGGGGACTGGTGCCCAGAGTGCTTCATCCTGCCAAGGATAGATGGAGTGGATGCATGTCTCCACTGGTTCTGGAGGGGGACTGGTGCCCAGAGTGCTTCATCCTGTGCAGGACAGATGGAGTGGATGTATGTCTCCACTGGTTCTGGAGGGGGACTGGTGCCCAGAGTGCTTCATCCTGCCAAGGATAGATGGAGTGGATGCATGTCTCCACTGGTTCTGGAGGGGGACTGGTGCCCAGAGTGCATCACTCACCCCGTGACGGTCCCTGTTGCGCCACTGCCCCTGCCGCTCATGGGCTAGCAGTGCTTGAGTTGGCGGTGCTTGCCCTGTTCAGCGGTGCTTGCCATGGCGGTCTTTGCCCTGTTCAGCGGTGCTTGCCATGGCGGTCTTTGCCCTGTTCAGCGGTGCTTGACTTTGCTGTCTCTGACCTGTTCAGCGGTGCTTGCCACGGCGGTCTTTGCCCTGTTCAGCGGTGCTTGCCCTGTTCGGCGGTGCTTGCCCTGTTCAGGGGTGCTTGCCATGGTGGACTTTGCCCTGTTCAGCGGTGCTTGACTTTGCTGTCTCTGACCTGTTCAGCGGTGCTTGCCATGGCGGTCTTTGCCCTGTTCAGCGATGCTTGCCCTGTTCAGCGGTGCTTGCCATGGCGGTCTTTGCCCTGTTCAGCGGTGCTTGACTTTGCTGTCTCTGACCTGTTCAGCGGTGCTTGCCATGGCAGTCTTTGCCCTGTTCAGCGGTGCTTGACTTTGCTATCTCTGACCTGTTCAGCGTTGCTTGCCATGGCGGTCTTTGCCCTGTTCAGCAGTACTTGCCCTGTTCAGCGGTGCTTGCCATGGCGGTCTTTGCCCTGTTCAGCGGTGCTTGACTTTGCTGTCTCTGACCTGTGCTGCGGTGTGTGCCATGGCGGTCACTCATTGCCCAGCGGGGCTGTGGCTGCCGGGCCCCTCCTGGGCACTGACTCCGGCGGTGGTCTCCTGACCAGTGACGATAGTGCTGCCCTCCTGGACACTGACTCCGGCGTAGGTCTCCTGACCAGTGACGATAGTGCTGCCCTCCTGGGCACTGACTCCGGCGGTGGTCTCCTGACCAGTGATGATGGGGCTGGCGGTGGCGTCCTGGGCAGCGGGGAGGATGGCGGCCTTCTACGCCGTGCTGGTCTTCCCAGACTTTGGAGACTTCTTCTGCCCCTTCACCACCTTGGGAGGAGTCACAGCTGACTCAACACTCCACCCAGGACCCTTGTGGGCGGCTTTGCCGGCAAGTGTCTTCCCCCTCTCCCATCAGGCACTGTCCAACTTCTGGTGCTTCACAGGGGGTGGACTGGCAGTGCTTTGGCTCCGTGTCACACTGGCTGCCCTGGTGCCCGGTGCACTCCACATACCTCGAACAGGCACCACTGGTACCGGAATCTTTTTGGCTGAGGTGCTACTACGGGACCTATGAATTGGAGGGGGGGTGATGGGACAGAGGTCAAGGTTGCTCAGGAAAATGTTCTGACGAACACTGGGACGGGTAGCTGGAGGGGGTCTGGGAGTGGAGGAAGAGGAGGTGGTTGTAGGAAGTGTAACTTTTGGTGATTTGGGTGCAGGTGCATGTTCTGGAGGCTGTCGTGAGGTGGATGGATGTTGGGTGTGTGTGTGCCCGCATTTGTGTACTTTGGGAGGGGGCGTCACAGACACACTGGGAGAGGACACAGGGGACGTGTAAATGGTAGTAGGGGTGGTGAGTGCAGGTGAGCGGGGTGTGGTGCTGGGTGTTCTGGTGCGAGTCCTAGTGGTTGTTGTGGTAGTGCATGCAAGTGAGAGTGTAGACGAGACTGGGAGGGAGGAGGGAGACGACGAGGAGGGAGACACAGTGGAGGCAGTGGATGTTGCTGTGTCTGTATGTAGGTGATGCTTGTGTGAGTGCCTGTGGGATGTGTGGTGCCTATGTTTGCCTGAGCTGCCCTTGTGTGGTGAGGTGTGTGCAGGCTGGTCTGATGGTGTGCTTGGGATAGGCTGGGGTACAGGGGATTGGGTCTGGGTGGAAGAAGTTGGAGGGGGGAGGCTAGACACAGGGACAATGGCTGCCATGAGTGCTGAGGCCAGAGATTGCAGGGTTCGATGATGGGCAGCCTGACCAGAATGAATGCCCTCCAAGAATGCATTGGTGTGTTGCAAATCCCTTTCTACACCGTGGATGGCATTCACAATGGTAGACTGCCCAACAGTGAGTGACCTGAGGAGGTCAATGGCCTCCTCACTGAGGGCAGCAGGGGTGACAGGGGCAGGGGATGAGGTGCCTGGGCCGAAGGTGATGCCCACCCTCCTGGATGAGCGGGCACGGGCCGAAGGCTGAGGGGCTGCTGGGAGGGCGGTGCTGGTAGGGGGGGTGGCGGCTGTACCTGTAGAAGTGGGGGACACAGATGGTGCCGCCACCACAAGGGAGCTCCCATCGGAGGACGAGTCCGTGTCGCTGTTTGCTGATCCGCTGACCGCCGTGAAGCTCCCCTCGCCCTCCGTCCCACTGGTGTATTCGGAGTCCATGGTGTGGCCCTCCATGGCCATGTGGGACGCAGCCCCCTCGTGCTCCGGTGCCCCTGTACCTCCGCCTGATGATGCTGATGCAGAAAAGAACAGGGAGAGCACAAAAAGGGGTGGGGAAACAGAAGAAAGACAGGTTGAGTGCATGGCTTCCCGCTACCGTTGGCGGACAATACAGACACAGCTGCCCCCTGCACTACGCCGTGCTCTTGGCCTCTACAGATGCAGTTCCTGGGATATGGCCTAGTTGCCATGACACAGGGGCATGTATACCTGTTTTTGGCACTCTACAGAGGTGGGGTGGAGTGGCACATTGCCTGCATTACGGAGGGGCCTAGCCTACGGAACTCGCCCTGGCCTGGGGAAACCCACAGCCCTCCTCCCACACCCAGACCCCTCCACTGCGCGCAAAGTCATGATAATGTGAGTGTACTCACCCCCTTGTGTCTGCTGTAATGCCCTCATGTGCCCATCCAATTCAGGGCAGGCCACCGCCAGGATCCGGAACATCAGGGGGGTCATGGTGCGAAGGGCACCTCTCCCACGTTGGGAGGCCATCACCAGCTGAGCCTCCGCCGTCTTCTTGCTCCAGCGGCGAATGTCCTCCCATCTTTTACGGCAGTGGGGGCTCCGTCTCTTGTGGACCCCCAGGGTCCGGACTTCCTTGGCGATGGCACGCCAAATATCCTTCTTCTGGTGGGCGCTGACCTACATGAAATGTACAGGGGAAGAAGAGAAGTCATTACCAACTGCACCGTCAAAGTGAGTGGCCCACATCCCTACCCTTGCCATGTGGCACATGCATTCACAGTCCTTCATGCTAGCATTACTCTGCCCCCTTCCTATTTACATCCAGCCCTCTCCAACCAGGCATAGCCCATACAACTTGCACCCTATGTACTCACCTGTTGGTCTGGAGGACCGTAGAGTAGCGTGTACTGGGGGAGGACCCCGTCCACAAGCTTCTCCAACTCCTGTGCAGTGAAGGCAGGGGCCCTTTCCCCAGACGCACGTGCCATTGTCTCTTCCAGACCGAGGTCACAGCAGCACTTGCAGTGTAGGTCCTCTCCTGTCGAAGATCAGGTATAGAGTGATTGAACAGATAGAAAATGGCGGTCCCGTCCGCGGCGGTGACGTCCGCGGCGGTGCGTATCATCACCACCGGCGCACTTCGTCATTGGCTCCTGGGACCCATAGGGTCCAATGTTAACCAATGCAGCATTGCACCGCGGTCTTCGACCGCCTACCGCGACGGTGTACAATGCCAGCGCAGTTACCTCACATCCCATTGTCCCACTTTAGAGGTCAGGCATCCGCCATTTCAGGGACCCACATGGCTTCATTTACAACTGCGTCACACATACCTAGGCCTGGACTCAACACACATACAGGAAGATTTTTGTATTTTGTGTCGTGTTCTGTGTAGCTGTGGGTACATACCTCTGAATTGGTTGAATCTGTGGTCGCTGTTGTCCTTCCTAGGCACCTTCAGCTGGGACATGTGAGGAGATGGCGGAATCCTCCGGTGTACCGACCGCTGGTGGACCTGTTGACAATGGAGGAGCGACATTTAATCATCACCTACAGGTTTGACCGTGCCACAATCCAGGAACTATGTACCCAGTTGGAGCCAGATCTGATGTCACCAATCCGCCATCCCACAGGTATCCCCCCTCAAGTGCAGGTGCTGTCAGTACTCCATTTCCTAGCAAGTGGGTCATTTCAGACAACAGTGGCCATGGCATCAGGGATGTCCCAGCCTATGTTTTCTAACGTATTGTCCAGAGTGTTGTCTGCCCTGCTGAAACACGTGAGGAGCTACATCGTTTTCCCTCAGGTGGAGGATTTGGCTACAGTGAAAGGTGACTTCTATGCCCTGGGACACATCCCCAACATCATAGGTGACATTGATGGGACCCATGTGGCTTTGGTCCCCCCCCACAGGAGTGAACAGGTGTACAAGAACCGGAAGAGTTATCATTCGATGAATGTTCAGATGGTATGTTTGGCAGACCAGTACATCTTGCAGGTAAATGCTACGTTCCCTGGCTCAGTGCATGACGCCTACATCCTGCGGAATAGCAGCATCCCTTATGTGATGGGTCAACTCCAGAGGCACCGTGTGTGGCTATTAGGGGACTCTGGTTACCCCAACCTGTCATGGCTATTGACCCCAGTGAGGAATCCCAGGACCAGGGCAGAGGAACGCTACAATGAGGCCCATGGGCGGACTAGGAGGGTGATCGAACGCACCTTCGGCCTCCTGAAGGCCAGGTTCAGGTGCCTCCATATGACAGGTGGTTCCCTAATCTACTCACCAAGGAAGGTGTGCCAGATCATCATCGCCTGCTGTATGCTTCACAATCTTGCTTTGCGACGCCAGGTGCCTTTTCTGCAGGAGGATGGTCCAGATGACGGTGTTGTGGCAGCTGTGGAGCCTGTGGACAGTGATGAGGAGGAAGCAGAGGAAGAAGACATTGATAACAGGGACTCTGTCATACAGCAATATTTCCAGTGACACACAGGTGAGAACAATTTTTTTACTAATATATTTACTTTCACACTTCTACCTCTATCCTGTCTGTCAAGTTGATGCAGTATTTGCTAACTGAGTGGTACATTTCCATTACGGTTTCACAGGTGTGGTTACCAACGTGTGTCATCTGCTTGCATCCTTCATGGGCTTGTGATGTGTTACATAGGTATGTTGACATTACATTTTCGAACGGATTTTGTCATTGTCATATATAATACACATTTTCTAAATCACAGACTGACTCCAGATTGTTTTGTGGTTCAAGGGTGTTTACTGAAGTGCTAATTATTGGAGGGGGTGGCAAAATGGTGATGGGTGATGGTGGAGGAATGTCCATGGCAGAGTCCAGTCTATTAGTCTCACAGGTGCACTGCCCATATGGGCATAGGAAGTGGAGCTGGGGCAGTTCCAATCTAGACAGGGCAACAAAGTAGAACAATGGGATGTCAATCAGGGTGGTCTCATTTCTTGGCGGGGGTCTTGCCATCGTGCTCTGTCCTGTTCCTGGATCTCAGGGACCGCTTGCGGGGTGGTTGTCCGTCTGCAGGGGGTGGGGTGCTGGTGTGGTGGTCCTGTGGGGGGGCGTCCTGTCCACTAGCGCCGGCGGAGGTGGTGGGCAGTTCATCATCCATGCTAGTGTCAGGGGCCCCATGGAGTGCCCCGGTGTCCCTCATGGTCTTCTGTATGTCCTTCAGCACCCCTACGATGGTGCCCAGGGCGGAGCTGATGTTTCTGAGCTCCTCCCTGAACCCCAAACACTTTTCCTCCTGCATGCGCTGGGTCTCCTGAAACTTGGCCAGGACCATAGCCATTGTCTCCTGGGAGTGGTGGTAGGCTCCCGTGATGGAGGAGAGGGCCTCGTGGAGAGTGGGTTCCCTGGGACTGTCTGCCCCCTGTCGCACAGCAGCCCTCCCAGTTCCCCTGTGTTCCTGTGCCTCCGTCCCCTGGACCGTGTGCCCACTGCTACTGCTCCCAGGTCCCTGTTGTTGTTGGGGTGGTGGGTTATCCTGGGTTCCCTGTAGTGGTGGACACACAGCTGATTGGCGTGTCCTGGGTACGGAGGTATGGGCCCGCTGGGTGGGTGCTGTGCTGGTGTTACCAGAGGGGGGAAGGTCAGTGTTGGGCTGTGCCTGTGCGAGGGGACCCGACTGTCCCGAGGCCCACGATGGTCCGGGCTGGTCATCTGGATCCAGTTGGCCAGAGCTGCTGTCATCACTGTGGGCCTCTTCTGTGGGTGGGGTGGAGATGTCTGGACCCTCCTGTCTGGTGGCATTAGGTAGTGGCCCTGCTGGGGTGTAAAAGCATGATTATTGCATCTGTGTGTCTCATGGTGTGCAATGGGTGGGTGAGCGTGTAGCCCTGTGCTAGCATTCCTGCATGGGGGCTTGTGTGATGATGGTTGGGGGGTTGTTATGGGTATGTGCAGTGGGCATGCTTTAGTGATGGGTGTCCATGCTTTGTTGTGTCATGCAGGGCTTGGTGTTGGGATGTGTGATTTGTGTTATTAGTACATCAGTGAGGAGTTGGAGTGATAGGGGAGGGGGTGAGGGTGGGGGTGTGTGATAGCATGCAGGTAGGGTGGGGGAATATGATAGTTAAGATTAGACTTACCAGTGTCCATTCCTCCACCGACTCCTCCGAGGCCCTCTGGATGCATAATGGTCAAGACCTGCTCCTCCCATGTTGTTAGTTGTGGGGGAGGAGGTGGGGGTCCGCCGCCAGTCCGCTAAATCGCGATGCTGTGCCTGGAAACCACTGAACGGACCTTCCCCCGTAGGTCGTTCCACCTCTTCCGGATGTCCTCCCGATTTCTTGGGTGCTGTCCCACTGCGTTGACCCTGTCGACGATTCTCTGCCATAGCTCCGTCTTCCTAGCTATAGAGGTGTGCTGCACCTGTGATCCAAATAGCTGTGGCTCTACCCTTACGATTTCCTCCACCATGACCCTGAGCTCCTCCTCCGAAAACCTGGGGTGTCTTTGGCGTGCCTTGGGGTGGTGTAGGTGATGTGTGTGGGGTGTATGTGGTGATGAGTGTGGTGATGTGTGGTGGTGTGTGGTATTTTGTGCATGGATGTTGTGTGGGTGATGGTATTGTGTGCCTCTGTGTGGTGGGGTTGCCTGTTGCTGTGCTATCTCTCTGTTGCCTTCGTCTCTAATTTTTGGTCGTAGGGGTTTGTGGGTGATGTGGGTGTGTGTTTTATATTGTGTTTGGTGTGTGGGAGTGGTGTTTGTATGTGTATCAGGTGTGTGTATTTTGAATTGTCCAATGTGGCGGTGTTTTGGAGATGTGTGTGTATTTTGAGCGCGGCGGTGTGTACCGCCAATGGAATACCGCGGTTGAAAGACCACTGCGTGGATTAGTGGGTCGTGATAGCATGGGCGTGTTTCTGTTGGCGTGACGGTGGAGGTTTTGTTTTCGCCAGTTTATCACTGACCTTTGGTGTGGCGGACTTGTGTGGGTGTCTGAGTTTCGGCGGATTCTGAGATGTGTGTCATAATAGCTGTGGCGGAATTCCGCGGCCGCAGCGGTGTATTGGCGGTCTTCTGCACGGCGGTAAGCGGCTTTTACCGCCAATGTTGTAATGACCCCCATAGTGTGTTCGACTGCGTTCCAAAATCAAGAAGAGTTGGGGACAGAGAGTTACAGTTGAGGAGACTGGAATCTAGGCACTTTATCAGGTTTGAGACTATGGAGCCGAAAGGTCTGAACATGGATGAGGAGTTCTACACCCATTTATGATTTTATTCTTTTGCAGCACAAATGTTGTTTTTATTTGCTTTTAGGAGGTTTAGCAATTAATACTGTATGTTGAAATTTTTTTTTTATAGGAGCACAGATGGGACAGGAGCTGTAGTAGAGGACATTTAGGCGCCAGACTAGGCCTAGGAAAGGGGAATCTACGTTTGGGTTGTATGTTCCTTTTGAATGCATTTTTCTGTTCCCTTAATGAATTATTTGTTTATTATGTTGGTGCCCAATAGGGCTTTATTAAGCTGTGTTCAGATTTCATAAAATGTATGGTATTATCAGCATTAAAAAGGGAACAGTTGAGTGGTTTTGTCTATCAATAGGCAAAAGATGAAATTTAATTACATTTTTTCCTTCTAACTTAGTAGTTAAAATTGGCCCACTTGAACCCAATGCTGGTCTATTTCTATACGATTAGTTGGAATGTAGAAATCAACAAAGGTTGTAATAATATGGTCCCAGTCTGGAGCGCCCTAAGAAATTAATTTGGACTTAATGTGATATACAAATTTGTAACAGTCCCTTTGCAAGTATTTGAATGGATCGGAATTATTAGCATGCTAAGATGGCAGCTCTCATGTGCGGGGTGTCTTTAGTCTGTTTTCTGTTGTTATTTTTTGTTTGGGATGTTCAGGGTTACTAAATGATGTCACTACCTATAGTTGGCATCGTGAACATGGCCAGATATGACCGAAGCACATTGACATTTTCTGGCAGATTGCACAATAAAATTAATTGCAATGCCCAGGAGTGCCACCATTGTTTTCCTTGCATTGGTGGAGGACGAGCTTTAAGGAATGTATATATATATATTTCACCAAGAGTCACTGCATAGCAGCACCAACAGTGTAGGAAGTTGGTTCTGTATATACTATCTCAAAGTAAGAGATAGTGTGCACAGAGTCCAAGGGTTCCCCTTAGAGTTAAGATAGTGGCAAATTAGATAATCCTAATGCTCTATTTTGTGGTAGTGTGGTCGAGCAGTAGGCTTATCAAAGGGTAGTGTTAAGCATTTGTTGTACACACACAGGCAATTAATGAGGAACACACACTCAAAGACTTAACTCCAGGCAAATAGCCTTTATATGGAAAAATATCCTTTCTTAATTTATTTGTAGAACCACAAGTTCAAGATTTGAAGTAAATACATAAAATGCAAGGTACTCCACACAGGTAGTTTAGGAACTTTGAATTAGAGCAATAGCATACACAGTTTTGGTTTAAATGGCAATAAGCTATTTTCAAAGTGAATATAGTGCAAAAAATCAACTGTTCCTGGGGGAGGTAAGTAATGGTTAGTTTGTCAGGTAAGTAAGACACTTACAAGTCTAAGTTCCTGGGCATAAGCAGCTCACCATTGGGGGTTCAAGGCAACCCCAAAGTTACCACACCAGCAGCACAGGGCCGGTCAGGTGCAGAGGTCAAAGAGGTACCCAAAACACTTAGGCTCCTATGAAGAACAGGGGTGCTCCGGTTCCAGTCTGCCAGCAGGTAAGTATCCACGTCCTCAGAGGGCAGACCAGGGGTTTTTTATAGAGCACTGGGGGGGACACAATTAGGCACACAAAACACACCCTCAGCAGCACAGGGGCGGCTATGTGCAGTGTGAAAAGCAGGCATCGGGTTTTGTATACAAAACAATGGAGGGACTCGGAGGTCATTCTAGTGGTGCAGGGAGGGATAGGGGGGCTTCTCGGGCCAGCCACCGACTGGGCTAGGCAGAGGGTCGCCTTTTGGTCAGTCCTGCACTGAAGTTCGGTTCCTTCTGGTCCTGGGGGCTGCGGGTGCAGTGCTTGGTCCAGGCGTCGGGTTCCTTGTTACAGGTAATCGCGGTCAAGGGGAGCCTCTGGATTCTCTCTGCATGCGTCGCTGTGGGGGTTCAGGGGGGTCGTCTCAGGCTACTCACGAGGTTGCAGTCACCTGGGAGTCATCCCTGTAGTGTTGGTTCTCTGGAGCTCGAGCTGGGGGCGTCGGGTGCAGAGGGTGAAGTCTCATGCTTCTGGCGGGAAGAGTGAGTTCTTTAAAAGTTGTTAGAAAGTTGCAAAAATGTTGCTGTAGGTGAACAGTGCCTCTGTTCTCTGGAGTTTCTTGGTCCTTCAGTTTTCAGGGCAGTCCTCTGAGGCTTCAGAGGCCGCTGATCCCTGTCGGATGCGTTGCTGCTGCAGTTTTCTTCGAGTCAGGAGACAGGCCGGTAGGGCTGGGGCCAAAGCAGTTGTCATCTCCGTTGTCTCTGCAGGGCTTTCAGGTCAGCAGTCCTTCTTCTTGTTTCAGGTTGCAGGAATCTGATTTGCTGGGTTCTGGAGTGCCCCTAAATACTGAATTTAGGGGTGTGTTTAGGTCAGGAGTGCAGTAGCCTATGGCTACTGTCCTGGAGGGTGGCTACACCCTCTTTGTGACTCCTCCCTGAGGGGAGGGGGGGCACATCCCTAATACAATTGGGGGAATCCTCCAATCTCAAGATGGAGGATTTGTAAATGCAGGGGTCACCTCAGCTCAGGACACCTTAAGGGCTGTCCTTACTGGTGGGTGACTGCTCCTTGTTTTTCTCATTATCTCCTCCAGCCTTGCTGCCAAAAGTGGGGGGGAGTGGCCGGAGGGCTGGGCATCTCCACTAGCTGGGATGCCCTGGGGTGGTGTAACAAAAGGCATGAGCCTTTGAGACTCACCACCAGGTGTTACAGTTCCTGCAGGGGGAGGTGAGAAGGAGCTCCACCCAGTACAGGCTTTGTTCCTGGCCACAGAGTGACAAAGGCACTCTCCCCATGTGGCAGCAACTCGTCTGGTTGTGGCAGTCTGGCAGAAACTGGTCAGCCTAGCACTAGGAGTTGGACTGGTATTCAGGGGGCATCTCTAAGATGCCCTCTGGGTTCATTTTACAATAAATTCCACACTGGCATCAGTGTGCATTTATTGTGCTGAGAAGTTTGATACCAAACTTCCCAGATTTCAGTGAAGCCATTATGGAACTGTGGAGTTCGTGTTTGACAAACTCCCAGACCATATCCTCTTTATGGCTACCCTGCACTTACAATGTCTAAGGTTTTGCTTAGACACTGTAAGGGCATAGTGCTCATGCACATATGCCCTCACCTGTGGTATAGTGCACCCTGCCTTAGGGCTGTAAGGCCTGCTAGAGGGGTGACTTACCTATGCCACAGGCAGTGTTAGGTTGGCATAGCACTCTGAGGGGAGTGCCATGTAGACTTAGTCATTTTCTCCCCACCAGCACACACAAGCTGTGAGGCAGTGTGCATGTGCTGAGTGAGGGGTCCCCAGGGTGGCATAAGACATGCTGCAGCCCTTAGAGACCTTCCCTGGCATCAGGGCCCTTGGTACCGGGGGTACCATTTACAAGGGACTTATCTGAGTGCCAGGGTTGTGCCAATTGTGGGAACAAAGGTACAGTTTAGGGAAAGAACACTGGTGCCGGGGCCTGGTTAGCAGGGTCCCAGCACACTTTCAATCTTAACTGGCATCAGCAAAAGGCAAAAGGTCAGGGGGTAACACTGCCAAGGAGGCATTTCCTTACACAGAGTCACTGCATAGCAGCAGGAACCAGGATTATCAACTTCTTGCCGCAAGAATGACGCCGGCACCGTCAACCAATTCAAAAGGTATCTTCTTTATTTCACAATGTGAAGTACACAGTGCAGAAAGTGCTAATCCAGACAATAATGGCAAAGCGTTTCGGCCTAAGCCTTTGACCATATATATTTTATATTCACAAAAAAAAAAAGGTTACAGGGATGTTATAGTTAAGTTGATGTTTTACCCATACAAAACCATAGAAATTCAGCAGTGATAGTTATACTTATGTTAACAAAATATAATTTGTTGCCTAAAATTACTTTGTAGCACGTTATAGTTTCACCAGATAGGTGTAACTATAACTGCTGTATTTATATGGTTTTGTATGGGTAATACATCAACCTAACTATAAAGTTCTTGTAATCTTTGTTTTTTTCAGTGAATTTCTATGTTTTTAATAATACGAACGTTAATATAATTATCACAATGCATGGCCTTTGGCCATGCATGGCAGGGGTTGGCCACGGGGCCTGGCTAATGGCCAGGGCCTGTGGGCGACCTTCCCGCATGCACCCAAATGCAAGCTGAGCACAGCCAAAGGCCATAGGCAGCATGGGGTTGATGCAAATGGATGTATTTTTTGTACCCTTTTTTTCCGTGGATCTGTGAATCCTTCACGAGTTTACACGGGGGGGACACACTGAACACTGTGGTAGATCTGCGGATCCACATAAAGGAGAAAAAAAGGGCAGTTTTTTTATCATGAGGGGTCCCTAAGCGAGCCCCCCCATCTGTCCTTTCAAATCAGGATTCCTTTATCCGAACCCTTTATATGTATTTATACTATATTTTTACCTTCCCTGTGCCAATGCGAGAAACAAAATGGCGACCACAACTTTTCTTTTTACTGCAAATGTTACTGTGATATTATCAATGATATCATAGAAGAAATTATGAGTGATGTAATATCTGGAATAATTAGCAGTACATGGGGAGGGCGCTAGTTATAGTTACCTCAGTGCACAAGTTATAGTTGCTTGAAATAACTCTAACGGTAACTGCTGAATTTGTATGTTATTTTAGTGTAATTTATAATGCACACAAATCATCCCTGCATGGAGTATCTTGAAACGAAGCAAAAACTCCAGACCAGGGGGATCAATAGAATTTAGAAAGGGCTGTTATGGTCAGTTTGTATGAATACCCAGACCAGGCTGTAACTATAGAGCTTGAAACAGGACAGTTTTGAGTAGTTTGCGGAATTCAGATTGGTCACCTATTCCAATATAAGGGGACAACGTACGAAAAGGATCTGCCTCCTGATCAAGTCTTTTTCACTTGTGGGACTACCAACAATGCTTTATCGCTTGATCTGAATGATCTGGCCAGATGATAAAAGGTAAGCTTGGTGGATAAGTATCTGGGCCCTTTCCATATTAAGGATTTGTGTGTTAGACAACAGACTTTTAAAATTATTCTTTTCCAGACCAGTAGCAAATGAAATTAATGTAAAAGGGGAGAGGATGGGGTTTGGAAACGTAGATTGCTGATGAGATGGACAGCGGTATTCTGTGGCACTTGCAATTTCGATAACAGCATCTCATTCACAGAAGCCAATGAAGCATTTCCATAATCTAATCTGCTAATGACCTATTTGTGTATCATAGTTTTCTTTGCTGAGAATGAGAGGAAGGTGATGACTTTCCTCAACAGGTGCATTGTGTGAAAACAAGTGCTTATTATTGATTATACCTGGTCTTTCTTTGAGAGTGTTTGGTCAAGACAGACTCTCAAAGAAAGCTTGTTTGGGAATCGGGCCAAATCAAGTTCGTGAGGCCACCAGTCAAAGTCTTTCTGAACAATGTGATCTCAGTTTTCTCTGTATTCCACTGCAGATAATTTGCTGTCATCCAGTCTGCCACTGCTTTCATCCCAGCTGAGAAGCATTCTTTCGCCCTGGCCAGGTTTTCATCAATGGTGATTATTAACTGTGTATCATCTGCATAAGTTATCACTTCAAAATCAAAGGCTTTAATGACAATAGACATCGATGTTAAAGAGTGTAGGGCTAAGACAAGAGCACTGTGGCACCACAGTGTCCAGTCTTATGGTGCAGGATAGAAAGCGCCCAGAAGGACATTTTGTGTTCGATTAGTGAGGAAGTCCTTAAACCGTTTTAGCTACAGGTCATGAATTCCAATTTCCTGGAGCCTGTATAACAGTCAGGAATGTGACACAGTGTCTAACACTGCAGATAAGTCCAACAGGACATCATAGAAGGTAAGTTAGCATTTAGAGTGCATCTAATTTGGTCAGTGAATGCAATGAATGCTGTCTCTGTACTATTAAAAGGCCTGAACCCAGATTATGATGAGTCTAAGATCTAGTATGGTTTTGTGTGTGTAAAATCTGAGCCTAATTATAACATCCCTGAAACCTTTGGATGTTTTGTGAATTTCTAACTTTTTTATTTTAGTTCCTAACTATGACATCCCTATAACCTTTGTTTTTTCAGTTAATTTCTAGTTTTCTCTTTTTTTTTTAACATTAAGCAGGATGCCCATTGCAATCCAAGGCGGGGGGCTTGATGCAGGGCCTGGCCTGACATTGTGCTGCTCCCACCCAAGCTTGCTGCTTATACCCCCGTCTTGCCATCCATTCTCCAAGTCCATGACCTTGCTCCCTAATTACAGCCATGTGTGACTGCTGTTTTGTCGCTGTCCTTCCCACGTGCCCTGAATAGTTATCTTGCTGTGTCATCCACCTCCTACCTACCCTCTATTGTCCGACTGCATGCACCAGCCGCCTCCCTCCTGCCCTTCATGGTTCGATGTATGCCCACTGCCCTCTATTTAGCTTGATATCCCTGCTCACTCATCCTGCCCTCGATTGCCCAAATCTATGCCCCATTATTGTCCCTGCTTAGCCTCTGTGCTTAGCTTTCTGCCACTATTCTCGTTCCCCCTGACCTTTAATGTCTGTGTGCATGCCTCTACTCCCTTCTGTTTGCCCACCATGTTTCATGGGCCTGCCAGTGCCCCTCCTATCTACTCTGAATTTTCTGTTGATTTGCCACTGCCCCTCACACCTGCCTATCATGGTCATATGACTGCTGCCTGTCCCTGCCACCTCCAACCTGCCTCTCCAAGTTCCATGCCTCTAGCCCTTCCCTCAGCCACTTTCATCTGCCCTGCTTGCTCTGTTGTGCTGCAACTGCTCTTCCTGTCTGCCCTGCCTGGTCTATTGTGAAGCTCCTTCCCCTGCCCTCTTCTGTCTGTGTCCAGCTCCTATCCCGACCTTCTGTCCTCCATGTCCCTTTGTGCATGCCCCCTCCCTCTTGCCCACCATGGTCGTTATGCTGCCACGGTCCCTCCTGCTTACCATGCACGGACTTCTGTGCTGCCCTGTGTGGTCAGCTTGCTGCCTCTGACCCCCTTCCACATTACCTCCATTGTCTGTGTGTATGCCGTTATAGTCTCACTGTTGCACTCCACTGTGTGTCGTGCTTCCAGTGCCCATCTGGCCTGCCCTCCATGGTCAACATGCTGCTCCTACCCTCTTGCTCACTGCCCTCCATTTTTCAGGTGCAGGCCCCATCCCCTCTCGCCTGCATTGTATGGTCCGTTGTTGTGCCACTGCCCCTCCCTCCTGCCATTCATGGTCCTTAAGCTGCAACTGTTCCTCCTCTCTCTCCGGTATAGTCAGACGGCTGCCCTTGACTCTTTCCCTTTGGCTCTCTCCTGTCCATGTGCATGCCAGGTGTCCTCCCTGTTGCTTTCTATCATCTGTTGTGCTTCACTGCCATCCCGTCTGCCCTGTGCAATTAGTGTGCTGCTGCAACCCCTGATGCCGATTGTACGACAGAACACCGACTTTAAAAACAACTACTGCCTTAACAACGAGGTCGGAACACCGACCTCGTTCTTACTACTAATGATTTTACCACGAATGCCTTAACAACGATATTTCGTTGTAAAGGCATTCCTGATAAAAGCATTAGTAATAGGCACCATTCACCCTACATCCCTCACCCCACCCCCCCAACCCCACCCCAAAACCTAAAACCCCCTGACCCCCACCCCCTCCCCAAAACCAAAAACGCCCCACCCCCCCAACCCCACCCCAAAACCTAAAACCCCCTGACCCCCCACCCCCTCCCCAAAACCAAAAACGCCCCACCCCCCCAACCCCACCCCAAAACCTAAAACCCCCTGACCCCCCACCCCCTCCCCAAAACCCAAAACGCCCCACCCCCCAACCCCACCCCAAAACCTAAAACCCCCTAACCCCCCACCCCCTCCCCAAAACCAAAAACGCCCCACCCCCCAACCCCACCCCAAAACCTAAAACCCCCTGACCCCCCTCCCCAAAACCAAAAACGCCCCACCCCACCCCACCCCCCAACCCCACCCCAAAACCTAAAACCCCCTGACCCCCCCACCCCCTCCCCAAAACCAAAAACGCCCCACCCCCCCAACCCCACCCCAAAACCTAAAACCCCCTGACCCCCCACCCCCTCCCCAAAACCAAAAACGCCCCACCCCCCCAACCCAACCCCAAAACCTAAACCCACCACTTACCTTAGTCGACCCCTTCTCACCTGCGTCATCCTCCTTCGCCAACTCCCTTCTTTGTACCTTAACCACGCATGTTCGTTGCTCAGAACACACGTAGTTAAGGCACAAAATAACGGAGCCGTGGTTAAAAAAAGCGTTGTTGCGCTTTCGTTAACCACGACTTTCGTAAAAAGAAAGTCGTAAAAAAGGATGTTTCCCCCTGATGCCTGCCCTGTAAGGTCAGTCTGGTGCCCTACCCTCTCCCTCCTACCCCCTGTTATCCATGTCCATGTCCATATCCATCCATCCCTCCTGCCCTCAGTGATCAATGTACCACAAGTGCCAACATTCTGAACTTGGTAAGAGGAAGATTTTGAAAAAAACAGGGGAATTGATTTTCCCCACAGACTTATATTGAAAAAGAGGAGGCAGAAGACAGATAAAATAAATCCCTTTTGGGCTTAAAACATCATGCCACTGCATCTTCCTTCTGCCCTCAATGGTCTGTTATATTGCCACAGCCTCTCTTGCCTGACCTGCATGGTTTGTTTGTTGCCCGCCCCCCTTGCCTGCCCTCCATGGTCAGTGCTGCCACTATGCCTCCTGCCTGCCCAGCATGGTGTACTTGTTTCCTCTTCATTCTGCTTCTAGCCCTCAATTATCTGAGTCCATGCCCCTTTCTGCTGCCTCCCCCAGTATTCTAATAAACAACTAGATTGCTAACATTCGATATTTATTACGAAAGTGTGGCACGCCTGACGTCATCATGATGTAATAAAAACTGCAATACCTAAAGCATTTCCTTTAGAAATTATAAAAATGAGAGGGCCTTATTTCCTTAGAAATTATGGTTAGTGCTCTAAAAAACTAAAATGAGGACATATTGGTGGTCATTCTGACCTCGGCGGTAAAAGGCGTTTACCGCCGGTCAGAAGACCGCCATAACACCGCCGCTGCTGCGGGAAACCGCCACGGTCATTCTGACCCGCAACAGGCAAACCGCCAAAAACCCGACATACACAAAAATCCGCCACACCAACGGGCAGCGAAAAACTGGCGATGACCAAACCTCCACCGTCACGCCAACAGAAATACGCCCATTCCATTCCGACCCACGAATCCACGCGGCGGTCTTTATACCGCGGTATTCCATTGGCAGTACACACCGCCGCGGTCAAAATACACACACAGCTCCAAAACACTGCCACATTGGTCATTTTGAAACACACACACCTGATACACATACTAACACCACTCCCACACACCCAACACAATATAAAACACACACCCACATCACCCACAAACCTCTACGACCCAAAATTATTGACGAAGGCCAGAGAGAGAGCACAGAATAGACAATCCCACCACACAGAGGCACACAACACCATCACCCACACAACATTCACGCACAAAACACCACACACCACCACACGGACCACACTCATCACCACAAACGCCACCCCACACCTCATCCACACCACCCCATGGCACCCCAAAGACACCCCAGGTTTTCAGACGCTGAACTCAGGGTCATGGTGGAGGAAATAGTTCGGGTAGAGCCCCAGCTCTTCGGGGCACAGGTGCAGCACACCACCATTGCCAGGAAGATGGAGCTATGGCAAAGAATAGTGGACAGGGTCAACGCTGTGGGACAGCATCCACGAAATCGGGACGACATCAGGAAGCGGTGGAACGACCTACGGGGGAAGGTGCGTTCCATGGTATCAAGGCACAACATCGCGGTGCAGCGGACTGGCGGCGGACCCCCACCTCAACTCCCAGAATTTACAACATGGGAGGAACAGGTCTTGGCGATCCTGCATCCTGAGGGCCTCGCAGGAGTAGGCGGAGGAATGGACTCTGGTAAGTCGAATCTCAACTACTTCATCCCCCCCCACCCACCAGCATGCCAAATCATACCCCCGCCCTCCCCCCCCACCCCCATCACACATCCTCCTTGCTAATGTCTCACCATCACAACCCACCCATCCCAACACCAAGCCCTGCATGCGACCACAAACCATGGACACCCATCACCTAAGCATGCCCACTGCACATATCCCCCCCTCAAACCGCCATCACAACAGTCCCCACAAGGGAATGCCAGCACTGGGGTACACGGGCACCCACCCATTGCACGCTATGGCACACACAGAAGCAATAACCATACTCTTATACCCCTGCAGGACCCGAACGCCACAACACCGCCCAGGAGGGTCCAGAAATGTCCATTCCACCCCCAGAAGAGGCCCACAGTGATGACAGCAGCTCGGTCTCCCTGGACCCAGATGACCAGCCAGGCCCATTGGGGACCTCGGGACAGTCGGTTCCCCTAAGACAGCCACAGGCCACAGCAGACCTACCCCCCTCTGGGAACACCAGCACAGCACCCTCCCAGCGGGCCCATGCCTCTGTCTCCAGGACACATCAATCAGCGGTGTGTCCAACACTACAGGGCACCCAGGTTAACCCACCACCCCAACAACAACAGGGACCTGGGGGCAGTGGTAGTGGGCACACGGTCCAGGGGACAGAGGCCCAGGGAAACTGGGAGGGCTGCTGTGCAACAGGGGGGGGACAGGCCCAGGGAACCCACTCTCCACGAGGTCCTCTCCTCCATCATGGGAGCATACCACTGCTCCCAGGAGACGATGGCGACGGTCCTGGCCAGGTTCCAGGAGCTCCAGGTACTGCAGGAGGAACAGTTTATGGGGTTCAGGGAAGACCTCAGAAGCATCAGTTCCGCAATGGGCACCATCGTACTGGCTCTCAATCAGATTGTCAGCACATTGCGGGACCATGTGGCACCACAAAGGGCCCCTGTCACTAACATGGATCAAGAACAGGCTACCACCTCCGCCGGCGCTAGTGGACATGAGGCCCCGACACAAGAACAGGCCACCAGAACCCCACCCCCTGCAGAAGGAGAACCACCCCGCAAGCGGTGCCTGAGATCTAGGAAGAAGACAGAGTAGGATGCCAAGATCCCCGCCAGGAAAGGATACCCCCTGATTGTCGTCCCACTGTCCCACATTGTCACCCTGTCCAACCTTAAACTGCCCCTGCTCCACCTTCCACAGGCATATGGACAATGCACCTGTGAGACTGAAATCTGGATTCTGCCATGGACCTTCCTCCACCATCACCCATCACCGAATTGCAACTATTTCCCTAAATTTTACAGTTTAAAAAACACACTTATTGCACAAAAATAATCTGGAGTCTGCCTGTATTTTAGAACAAATGTATTACACAGAACCGTGCCAAAATGTCCAGTTACATTGTGATGACAACATACCACTGTCACACAGCTGTAGTCCATGGGGAAACAAAGCAGAGGTCACGGAGTGGGGCCCACATCTCTGAAATTGGAAGGGAAAGACACAACTTAGTGAACATACACTGGGTGGAAACTCAGACAGTAGAGAGGCAGGAGACTTTAAGTAAATGTAAATTCCGGTGTTGATTCTTACCTGTATGTTATTGAAAATACTGCTGTATTACTCTGTCCCTGTTGTCTGTGTCGTCCTCTTCGTCTTCCTCCTCTTCACTCTCTGCAGGCTCCACAGCTGCCACAACACCACCATCTGGACCATCCTCCTGCAGGAAAGGCACCTGGTGGCGTAAAGCCAGGTTGTGAAGCATGCAGCAGGCCACGATGATATGGCACACCTTCTTTGGTGAGTACATTAGGGATCCACCTGTCATATGGAGGCACCTAAACCTGGCCTTCAGGAGGCCGAAGGTCCGCTCGATCACCCTCCTAGTCCGCCCATGGGCCTCATTGTACCGTTCCTCTGCCCTTGTCCTGGGATTCCTCACTGGGGTCAGTAGCCATGACAGGTTAGGGTAACCAGAGTCACCAATTAGCCACACACGGTGTCTCTGAAGTAGTTCCATCAGGTAAGGGATGCTGCTATTTCGCATGATGTACGCGTCATGCACTGACCCAGGGAACTTGGCATTTACATGGGAGATGTACTGGTCAGCCAAACAGACCACCCGGACATTCATGGAATGATAACTTTTTCTGTTCCTGTACACCTGTTCACTCGTGCTGGGGGGGACCAAAGCAACATGTGTCCCATCAATTGCACCAATGATGTTGGGAATATGTCCAAGCGCATAAAAATCACCCTTCACCGTAGCCAAATCGCCCACCTCAGGGAAAACAATGTAGCTCTGCATGTATTTCAACAGGGCAGACAACACTCTGGACAACACCTTGGAAAACATAGGCTGTGACATCCCTGATGAAATGGCCACTGTAGTTTGGAATGACCCACTTGCCAAGAAATGGAGTATTGACAGAACCTGCACTAGAGGGGGAATCCCTGTGGGTTGGCGGATGGGTGACATCAGGTCTGGCTCCAGTTGGGCACACAGTTCCTGTATAGTGGCTCTGTCAAGCCTGTATGTCAGTATGACATGTCTTTCTTCCATTGTCGACAGGTCCACCAGCGGTCTGTACACTGGAAGATTCCTCCATCTCCTCGCAAGTCCCAGCGGACGGTGCCTAGGAAGGACAACATGGAGCACAGAGTCAATCTACCCACAGGTACGTTCCCACAGCTTGCACAGTACACGATTCTCAATGCATTGAATGGCTTGTATGAGTGTTGATGCAAGGCCTAGGTATGTGTGACGCAGTAGATTTTAAGCCATGTGGGCCCTTGAAATGGCGGCTGTCTGACCTGTGAAGTGCGACAGTGGGATGTGCACATGGCACACCGTGGCGGGAGGCGGTCGAAGACCGCGGCGCAAAGCCGCATTGGTTAACATTGAACCCTATGGGTCTCAGGAGCCAATGACGATGTGCGCCGGCGGCCGCGGTACGCACCGCCGCGGGCGTGACCGCCATTTTCTAACTGCTTAATCACTCGATACCTGATCATCCACAGGAGAGGACCTATACTGCAAGTGCTGCTGTGACCTCGGTCTGGAAGAGACAATGGCTGCTGCGACTGGGGAAAGGGCCCCTGCCTTCACTTCTGAAGAATTGGAGAAACTCGTGGATGGGGTCCTCCCCCAGTATGCGCTACTCTACGTTCCTCCAGACCAACAGGTAAGTACACTGGGAGCATACTTTGTGGCCAATGCCTGGGTTGAGTGGGGTGAATGAACGATGGTGGGGAGGGGAGCGAACGAGGCATGCATCAAACGACAGATGAGAGCATGTCCCACATGGCAAGGGTGGGGATGGGGGGCCACTCACATTGAGCATGCAGAAAATGATTGTTTATTTTTCTCCCCCTGTACATGTCACATAGGTCAGCGCCCATCAGAAAATCGACATTTGGCGTGCCATCGCCAAGGACGTCCGGACCCTGGGGGTCCACAACAGACGGGGCACCCACTGCTGCAAGAGGTGGGAGGACATCCGCTACGGGAGCAGGAAGACCGCGGAGGCTCTGCTGGGGATGGCCTCCCAACGTAGGAGGGGTGGCACTCGTCAATTGACCCCCCTGATTTCCCGGATCCTGGCGGTGGCCTACCCCGATTTGGATGGGCGCGTGAGGACATCACAGCAGACACAAGGGGGTGAGTACAAATACATTCTGCTGACTTTGTGCGCAGTGGAGGTGTCTGGGTGGGGGAGGAGGGCTGTGGCTAACCCTAGGCCAGAGCGATTTCCGTAGGCTAGGCCCCTCCGTTAGGCATGGCCCTGTGCCCCCGCCCTCCACCTCTGTAGGTTGCCTAGTACAGCTAATCATGGCCCTGGGTCACCTATGTGTGGATTTGTCGTCCATAGGCTTGTAGGCCATGTCCCACGGATTGAGTAGTGTACCCCAAGTGCGCGGCGTAGTGCAGGGGGCTTCTGTGTCTGTCCTCTCCGCCAACTGTGTCGCCAATGCATGCACTCAACATGTCTTTATTTCTCCCCCCCCCCTTTTTTTGATGGTCTTCCTGTTCATGTGTGCATTAGCATCATCAGGCGGAGGAGAAGTGGCATCGGAGCACGAGGGAGCTGCATCTCACATGGCCATGGAGGGCCATGCAACCGACTCGGAGTTCACCAGTGAGATGGAGGGCGAGGGGAGCTCCACAGCGGGGACACATGGTGACACCAGCGACACAGATACGTCCTCGGAAGGGAGCTCCCTTGTGGTGGCGGCAACATCCGTGCCCACCGCAACAACAGGTACAGCCGCCACCCAGCGCACCAGCTCCGCCCTCCCAGCAGCCCCTCAGCCTTCGCCCCGTGCCCGCTCACCGAGGAAGGTGGGCATCTCCTTCGCCCCAGGCACCTCAGGCCCTGCCCCAGTTACCCCTGCTGCCCTCAGTGAGGAGGTCATTGACCTCCTGCGGACGCTCATTGTTGGGCAGTCTACCCTTTTGAATGCCATCCAGGGTGTAGAAAGGGAGGTGCACCGGAGTAATGCATACCTGGAGGGCATTCATTCGGGCCAGGCTGCCCATCAGCGATCGTTCAACGCTCTGGCCTCAGCACTGACGGGAGCCATTGTCCCTGTCTCCTGCCTCCCTCCTCCAACTTCCTCAACCCAGTCCCACTCCCCTGTACCTCTGCCTATCCCAGACACACCTACAGACCAGCCTGCACACACCTCAACATCCAAGGAAAGCTCATCCAGACATAAGCACCACACATCACACAAGCATTCACCCAAGCAACCGCCACATGCAGACATGCCAACAGCCACGGCCTCCTCTGTGTCCCCCTCCTCCTCGTCTCCCTCCTCCCTCCTTGTGACGTCTCCACTCACACTTGCATGCACAACATCATCAGCCACTACGTCCATCACCAGCACACCCACCACAACACTCCGCACACGTGCAGTCACCACCCCCACTACCATTTACACGTCCCCTGTGTCCTCTCCCAGTGTGTCTGTCACCCCCTCTTCCAAACCACACAAACGCAGGCAGCCACCCACCCAACAGCCATCCACCTCACGACAGCCTCCAGCACAAGCAGCTGCACCCAAAGACACCAGACTTGACTCACCTACAACCACATCCTCTTCCTCCACTCCCATACCCACTACACCTACCCTTCCCACTGCTCCTAAAAAGTTTTTCCTGTCCAAAATTAACCTCTTTCCATCACCTGACCCACCCCCTCCATCTCATAAGACTCCAACCAGCACCTCAGCCACCACAAAACCTGGACCTACAAGGACAATAGTCCAAGGATTTTGGAGTCCAACACCTTCAAGGCCAGCTACTTCGGCTAGCAGTAAAGATACAGCCAGCCCACCCCCTGGAAAGAAAACCAAAAAAGCCAGTGCCCGGCGCGAGAGGCCAGAGACAGCAGGCTCCAAGGGCACTACCCTGGCACCGTCAGGAAGTGGGGTGCCACCTGGCACACCGACAAAGGGAGGAAAGGGCCACAGAGGAGCAGGGAAGGGTGGCAAGGGCAGCACACCCGACAAGTCCGGCAGCAGGCGAGCTGTCCAGGAGGGCCCCACCAGCCCCATTCCAGGGGTGAAGGAGGACACCCACGGGCCCGGGACGGCAGCACAGGAGGGCCCCGCAAGCGAGAAGACGGATGTGCACGAAGGGCATGGCAGCCACATGTCGGGTGGCGAGAGAGATCCATGTCATGGCCGGATCTGGTGCCCTGGAGACACATGTCAAGCACCGCTGAACAGGGCACCGCCGTCTCAAGAACCGCTGAACAGGGCCCTTCAAGACAAGCACCGCTGAACAGGGCACCGCCGTCTCAAGAACCGCTGAACAGGGCCCTTCAAGTCAAGCACCGCTGAACAGGGCCCTTCAAGACAAGCACCGCTGAACAGGGCACCGCCGTCTCAAGAACCGCTGAACAGGGCCCTTCAAGTCAAGCACCGCTGAACAGGGCCCTTCAAGACAAGCACCGCTGAACAGGGCACCGCCGTCTCAAGAACCGCTGAACAGGGCCCTTCAAGACAAGCACCGCTGAACAGGGCACCGCCGTCTCAAGAACCGCTGAACAGGGCCCTTCAAGACAAGCACCGCTTAACAGGGCACCGCCGTCTCAAGAACCGCTGAACAGGGCCCTTCAAGTCAAGCACCACTCCGCTGGGCCCTTCAAGTCAAGCACCGCTCCGCTGGGCCCTTCAAGTCAAGCACCGCTCCGCTGGGCACCGCCGTCTCTGCACCGCTCTGCTGGGCCCTTCAAGTCAAGCACCGCTCCGCTGGGCCCTTCAAGTCAAGCACCACTCCGCTGGGCCCTTCAAGTCAAGCACTGCTCCGCTGGGCCCTGCCGTCTCTGCACCGCTCCGCTGGGCCCTTCAAGTCAAGCACCGCTCCGCTGGGCCCTTCAAGTCAAGCACCGCTCCGCTGGGCACCGCCGTCTCTGCACCGCTCCGCTGGGCCCTTCAAGTCAAGCACCGCTCCGCTGGGCCCTTCAAGTCAAGCACCGCTCCACTGGGCCCTTCAAGTCAAGCACCGCTCCGCTGGGCACCGCCGTCTCTGCACCGCTCCGCTGGGCCCTTCAAGTCAAGCACCGCTCCGCTGGGCCCTTCAAGTCAAGCACCGCTCCGCTGGGCACCGCCCTCTGCACCGCTCCGCTGGGCCCTTCAAGTCAAGCACCGCTCCGCTGGGCCCCGCCGTCTCTGCACTGCTCCGCTGGGCCCTTCAAGTCAAGCACCGCTCCGCTGGGCCCTTCAAGTCAAGCACCGCTCCGCTGGGCCCTTCAAGTCAAGCACCGCTCCGCTGGGCACCGCCGTCTCTGCACCGCTCCGCTGGGCCCTTCAAGTCAAGCACCGCTCCGCTGGGCCCTTCAAGTCAAGCACCGCTCCGCTGGACCCTTCAAGTCAAGCACCGCTCCGCTGGGCACCGCCGTCTCTGCACTGCTCCGCTGGGCCCTTCAAGTCAAGCACCGCTCCGCTGGGCCCTTCAAGTCAAGCACCGCTCCGCTGGGCCCTTCAAGTCAAGCACCGCTCTGCTGGGCACCGCCGTCTCTGCACCGCTCCGCTGGGCCCTTCAAGTCAAGCACCGCTCCGCTGGGCCCTTCAAGTCAAGCACCGCTCCGCTGGGCACCGCGGTCTCTGCACCTCTCCGCTGGGCCCTTCAAGTCAAGCACCGCTGGACAGGGCACCGCAGTCTCATGCACCGCTGGCCCATTGGCAGAAGGGGCAGGGCAGGATCTGTGTCGGCCAGGGCTGCACGAAGCACTCTGGGCACCATGCTTCCTCCAGAACCAGTGGAGTCTGTAATCCACTTGATTGACTGTGGCTTTGCACTCCCCAGGATGGCACAGTGGGCAATCCACCCACTGTAGAGACTTGTGAGACTGTGGCTTTGCACTCCCCAAGATGGCACAGTGGGCAATCCACCCACTGTAGAGACTTGTGAGACTGTGGCTTTGCACTCCCCAGGATTGAACAGTGGGCATGGAGGCCCCTCGTGGATCTGGCATCGTGGACTCATCTGGCTGAGGTGCCCCCCTTCCATTCCACCTGAGGTGCCTGTAGTTTTGATATCTGATGCCCCTGCAGTGTTCTCTCCAATGGATTCGGGTATCGTGTGTGGGCTTTGCCCATGTGTTTAGGCCCATTGGCCCACGAACAATGGCTGATACCCAATTTGCACAGGACAATTTACATTTGTATAAATAGTTATGGATGTTGGATATATTTTTTAACTTAGCCGTTCAATATACTTCAAGATTCATGAACATTTTATTTTGTCTTTGCATTCTTCCGGGGGGTTTGGGGGTTGTCACTCTGAGTTGTTGCTCTGCATTGATGTGTATGTAGTTGTGGGTGAGGGTGAGGGTGGGTGTGTCGCGTATGTGTGTGCCCGTAATATTTTCCCTCCCCCCTCCCCTGTGTCGTAGGTGCAGTACTCACCGGTGTCTTCTGCGCCGGCGTTCGTGCTCCTGGTAGAGGAGCAGGAAGACAATAGCTGGTAGGATGTGTAGTTCGGGTTCCATGCTGTCCAGATTCCTCGTGGAGTGTGTAGAGGTGAGCGTTTTCCGTTCGTAATGTCTGTTTCCGCCGTGTTTTTATCGACGGGGCTACCGCCCCGGAAAAGGTGGCGGATTGGTGGGTTGTGATAGGGTGGGCGGTACATTGTCTCCCGCCTGTCTGTTGGCGGTGACCGCCGCGCTGTTTGTTTGTCCCGCCGTGGCGGTCTGAGTGTTAAAGTGGCGGTCTCTGTTGGCGGTTTCCACCAGGGTCAGAATTCCATTTTTTACACCGCCTTCCTGTTGGTGGGTTGGCCGCCGCTTTAACACCGACCGCCAGGGTTGGAATGACCCCCATTGTCTGAGCTCTCAAATAGTGACAAAAGACTTTAATTTTTTTTACCATCTTTATGTTTTTACCCAGTTGATCACTTAGGGGAGTGGATGTGGTGTTATGGCCATAGCTGCAGACTTTCCAACTGGGGATCCAGGTCCGAGTTTTATTGTGAGCTCGAAATCCTGTGATTCTGGGAAATCACTGTGGGGGTCATTATGAACCCTGCGGTCGGCGGTAATATGGAGGAAAGTACTGCCAACAGGCTGGCGATACTTTCCTCCATATAATGACATTGGCGGCTTGGCTGAAACCAAACCGCCAATGTACCACACCAACCGCCTTGGCGGTAACAGCCTTCAGGCTGGAGACATCAATCTTCAGCCCGGCGGACATCACTTGCCCGCCTGCGGGATTATGACTCCGCTTACCGCCATGGTTTTCGTGGCTTCCTTACCGCCACGAAAATCATGGCAGTAGGCACTATCAGTGACAGGGAATTCCTTCCCTGTCACTGACAGGGGTCTCCCCCAACCCTGTTCACAGGTTCCCCCCACTCCCCTTCCTCTCCAGACCCCCCTTCATACACACTCCTCCATTCACACACACACACACCCATGTCCACATTCATCCATGCATGCATACATCCATTCACACACACATCCACACACACTTACATACAGACACATAGACACGCATTCACACAACTCAACATACACGCACTCACACCCCCAAACATGCACACACATACAACATGCAACACACACCCGCATACACGCACGCACAGACATACAGACACACCCCTCCAGACACACACACACAACACTTCCCATGCCCCACCCCTGTCGGAGCACCCACTTACCTGTGTTCAGGGGGTCCTCCGGCAGGAGACGGGATGAGGCACTGCTTCCAGCAGAACACCACCAGGCCATATTACTTCTCATAATACGGCCGGCGGCAGACTACTGGTGTGGCACTGCTGCTGGCAGCAGCGCCACCTTACTGCCATCCGCCGGCATTGCCACAGCCTGATTTCTGCCATCCTTCTGGTGGAAATCCGGCTGTGGTCATAATTTGGCAGATGGCTGGTAGCCGTGGCAATGGTCTTTTGGCAGCTGTCACTGTGGCGGTAGGCATTTTTTACCACCAATTTTATAATGAGGGCCTTAATCTCCCCCTGAAACCATGATGTATGAGTCCTTGCATAATGTAACTGATGCTCATGTAAAGCACTCCAATACCTTCAGGTTAAGTCTGTCCTATACAAAACTGCAAAACAAACAAAGTAAGGGGCATATTTAGGAGCCCCTATTGCCACCTTAGCACCACTATAGTGGCCTTTTTTTACGCTAAGGCAGTGCTAAAGTAGGTTTTCTGCTGCACCATATTTACAAAGCGACCCAATGAATGCCTTGTTCCCCTTTGTAACCCTTCGCACCACATTATGCTGCACCAGGCATAATGATGCAAGAGGGGCATTTTTAATGGCTGCTCAAGGGTAGGGGTTAAAATGACGCTCCATAGAAACCCATGGGCCTCCTTGCACTTTGCTTCACTAGCATCAACATTTTTTACGCTAGTGTAGCAAAGCACCACAATAGCATCCAAAATGTTGACTCTTTTGTGGTAATGACAGCCATGGTGCGCCGTATCATAAATACAGCACAACCTTGGTGTCACTAGGTGCCAGTAGGGGGGTGCAAGAAAAAGTGGCCCATTATACCTGATGCGCCAATTTTTCTTAAATATGGGCCTCAGGGGGTCATTACAACATTGGCGGTAAAAGGTGCTTACCGCCGTGCAGAAGACCGCCAATACACCGCCGCGATCGCGGAATCCCGCCACAGCTATTATGACCCACATCTCGGAATCCGCCGAAATTCAGACACCCACACAAGTCTGCCACAACAAAGGTCAGTGTTAAACTGGCGAAAACAAAACCTCCACCTCCACGCCAACAGAAACACGCCCATGCTATTACGACCCACGAATCCACGCGGCGGTCTTTCAGCCGCGGTATTCCATTGGCGGTACACACCGCCGCGCTCAAAATACACATACATCTCCAAAACACCGCCTCATTGGACAATTCCAAATACACACACCTGATACACATACAAACAACACTCCCACACACCCAACACAATATAAAACACACACCCACATCACCCACAAACCCCTACGACCAAAAAATAGAGATGAAGGCCAGAGAGAGAGAGAGCACAGAATAGACAACCCCACCACACAGAGGCACACAACACCATCACCAACACAACATCCACGCACAAAACACCACACACCACTACACATCACCACACTCATCAACACATACACCACCCCACACATCACCTACACCACCCCATGTCACGCAAAAGACACCCCCGGTTTTCCGAGGAGGAGCTCAAGGTCATGGTGGAGGAAATCCTACGGGTAGAGCCACAGCTATTTGGCTCACAGGTGCAGCACACATCCATAGCCAGGAAGATGGAGCTATGGCGCTGAATCGTGGACAGGGTCAACGCTGTGGGACAGCATCCAGGAAATCGGGAGGACATCAGGAAGAGGTGGAACGACCTACGGGGGAAGGTGCGTTCATCGGTCTCCAGGCACAACATCGCGGTTCAGCAGACTGGCAGCGGACCCCCACCTCCTCCCCCACAACTAACAACATGGGAGGAGCAAGTCTTGACCATCATGCATCCAGAGGGCCTCGGAGGAGTCGGTGGAGGAATGGAGACTGGTAAGTCAAATCTTAACTATCATATCCCCCACCCTACCTGCATGCTATCACACACCCCCACCCTCACACCCTCCCCTATCACTCCAATTCCTCACTAATGTACTAATAACACAAACCACACATCTCAACACCAAGCCCTCAATGACACAACTAAGCATGGTCACCCCTCACCAAAGCATGCTCACTGCACATACCCAGAACACCCCCCCAACCATCATCACACAAGCCCCCCCACAGGAATACTTGCACTAGTGTACACGGTGAGCCACCCATTGCACACCATGACACACACACATGCAATAATCATGCACTTATGCCCCTGCAGGATCGCGAAGGACCGTCACCACACCAGAGGGTCCAGACAACTCCACTCCACCCACAGAAGAGGCCCACAGTGACGATAGCAGCTCTGCCCTACTGGATCCTGATGACCAGCCCGGACCATCGTGGGCTTCGGGACAGTTGGTTCCCCTTGCACAGGCACAGCCCAACACTGACCTTCCACCCTCTGGTAACACCAGGACAGCACCCACCCAGCGGGCCCATACCTCCCTACCCAGGACACGTCAATCAGCGGTGTGTCCACCACTACAGGGAACCCAGGATAACCCACCACCCCAACAACAACAGGGACCTGGGGGCAGTGGTAGTGGGCACACGGTCCAGGGGACGGAGGCACAGGAACACAGGGGAACTGGTAGGGCTGCTGTGCGACAGGGGGCGGACAGGCCCAGGGAACCCACTCTCCACGAGGCCCTATCCTCCATCATGGGAGCATACCACCACTCCCAGGAGATGATGGCGACGATCCTGGCCAAGTTTCAGGACACCCAGCGCCTGCAGGAGGAACAGTATTTGGGGTTCAGGGAGGAGCTCAGGACCATCAGCTCCGCCCTGGGCACCATCGTAGGGGTGCTGAAGGACATACAGCAGACCTTGAGGGACACCGTGGCACTCGAAGGGGCCCCTGACACTAGCACGGACGATGAACTGCCCACCACCTCCGCCGGCGCTAGTGGACAGGACGCCCGCCACAGGACCACCACACCAGCACCCCACCCCCTGCAGACGGACAACCACCACGCAAGCGGTCCCTGAGATCCAGGAACAGGACAGAGCAAAATGGCAAGACCCCCGCCAGGAAATGAGACCACCCTGATTGTCCTCCCACTGTCCCACTTTGTTACCCTGTACATACTTTAACTGCCCCAGTTCCACTTCCTTTGCCCATATGGCCAGTGTACCTGTGTGACCAATGGACTGGACTCTGCCATGGACATTCCTCCACCGTCCCCCATCACCATAGTACAACCCTCCTCCATTTTTGAGCACTTCAATAAACACCCTTGAACCACCAAAAAATCTGGAGTCAGTGTAGGAAGTTTGCTCTGTATGCACTATTTCAAAGTAAGTATTTCAAAGAATAGTATGCACAGAGTCCAAGGGTTCCCCTTAGAGGTAAGA
The DNA here is from genome assembly GCF_031143425.1 of Pleurodeles waltl. Taxonomy (NCBI): domain Eukaryota; kingdom Metazoa; phylum Chordata; class Amphibia; order Caudata; family Salamandridae; genus Pleurodeles; species Pleurodeles waltl. Next base: position 139,455,938 of record NC_090438.1, read on the forward strand.
TAGTGGCAAAAAGAGATAATACTAATGCTCTATTTTGTGGTAGTGTGGTCGAGCAGTAGGCTTATCAAAGGAGTAGTGTTAAGCATTTGTTGTACATACACACAGGCAATAAATGAGGAACACACACTCAGAGACAAATCCAGCCAATAGGTTTTGTTATAGAAAAATATATTTTATTAGTTTATTTTAAGAACCACAGGTTCAAATTCTACATGTAATATCTTGTTTGAAAGGTATTGCAGATAAGTACTTTAGGAACTTTGAATCATTACATTAGCATGTATACTTTTTACATAAAACACAATAAGCTGTTTTAAAAGTGGACACAGTGCAATTTTCACAGTTCTTGGGGGAGGTAAAGTAATGTTAGTTTTAACAGGTAAGTAAGTCACTTACAGGTTTCAGTTTTGGGTCCAAGGTAGCCCACCGTTGGGGGTTCAGAGCAACCCCAAAGTTATCACACCAGCAGCTCAGGGCCGGTCAGGTGCAAAGGTCAAAAGAGGTGCCCAAACCACATAGGCTTCAATGGAGAGAAGGGGGTGCCCCGGTTCCAGTCTGCCAGCAGGTAAGTACCCGCGTCTTCGGAGGGCAGACCAGGGGGTTTTGTAGGGCACCGGGGGGGACACAAGTCAGCACAAAAAGTACACCCTCAGCAGCGCGGGGGCGGCCGGGTGCAGTGTGCAAACATGCGTCGGGTTTCCAATGGTTTTCAATGAGAGATAAAGGGATCTCTTCAGCGTTGCAGGCAGGCAAGGGGGGGGCTCCTCGGGGTAGCCACCACCTGGACAAGGGAGAGGGCCTCCTGGGGGTCACTCCTGCACAGGAGTTCCATTCCTTTAGGTGCTGGGGGCTGCGGGTGCAGGGTCTTTTCCAGCCGTCGGGAAATGGAGTTCAGGCAGTCGCGGTCAGGGGGAGCCTCGGGATTCCCTCTGCAGGCGTCGCTGTGGGGGCTCAGGGGGGACAACTTTGGTTACTCACAGTCTTGGAGTCACCGGAGGGCCCTCCCTGAGGTGTTGGTTCTCCACCAGTCGAGTCGGGGTCGCCGGGTGCAGTGTTGCAAGTCTCACGCTTCTTGCGGGGAGTTGCAGGGGTCTTTAAATCTGCTCCTTGAAACAAAGTCGCAGTTCTTTTGGAGCAGTGCCGCTGTCCTCGGGAGTTTCTTGGTCTCTTGGAAGCAGGGCAGTCCTCTGAGGATTCAGAGGTCGCTGGTCCTGGAGAAAGCGTCGCTGGAGCAGGGTTCTTTAGAAGGCAGGAGACAGGCCGGTAGGACTGGGGCCAAAGCAGTTGGTGTCTTCTTTCTTCTTCTGCAGGGATTTTCAGCTCAGCAGTCTTCTTATTCGGTAAGTTGCAGGAATCTAAATTCTTAGGTTCAGGGAAGCCCTTAAATACTAAATTTAAGGGCATGTTTAGGTCTGGGGGGTTAGTAGCCAATGGCTACTAGTCCTGAGGGTGGGTACACCCTCTTTGTGCCTCCTCCCAAGGGGAGGGGGTCACATTCCTATACCTATTGGGGGAATCCTCCTTCTACAAGATGGAGGATTTCTGAAAGTCAGAGTCACCTCAGCTCAGGACACCTTAGGGGCTGTCCTGACTGGCCAGTGACTCCTCCTTGTTTTTCTCATTATCTCTCCTGGACTTGCCGCCAAAAGTGGGGGCTGGGTCCAGGGGGCGGGCATCTCCACTAGCAGGAGTGCCCTGCGGTGCTGGCACAAAAGGGTGAGCCTTTGAGGCTCACCGCCAGGTGTGACAGCTCCTGCCTGGGGGAGGTGTTAGCATCTCCACCCAGTGCAGGCTTTGTTACTGGCCTCAGAGTGATAAAGGCACTCTCCCCATGGGGCCAGCAACATGTCTTGGTTGTGGCAGGCTGCTGGAACCAGTCAGCCTACACTGAACAATTGGGTAAAATACAGGGGGCATCTCTAAGGTGCCCTCTGTGTGCATTTTTTAATAAATCCAACACTGGCACCAGTGTGGGTTTATTATTCTGAGAAGTTTGATACTAAACTTCCCAGTATTCAGTGTAGCCATTATGGAGCTGTGGAGTTCGTTTTTGACAGACTCCCAGACCATATATTCTTATGGCTACCCTGCACTTACAATGTCTAAGGTTTTGCTTAGACACTGTAGGGGCATAGTGCTCATGCACCTATGCCCTCACCTGTGGTATAGTGCACCCTGCCTTAGGGCTGTAAGGCCTGCTAGAGGGGTGACTTACCTATGCCACAGGCAGTGTGAGGTTGGCATGGCACCCTGAGGGGAGTGCCATGTCGACTTACTCGTTTTGTCCTCACCAGCACACACAAGCTGGCAAGCAGTGTGTCTGTGCTGAGTGAGGGGTCCCTAGGGTGGCATAAGACATGCTGCAGCCCTTAGAGACCTTCCCTGGCATCAGGGCCCTTGGTTCCAGGGGTACCAGTTACAAGGGACTTACCTGGGTGCCAGGGTTGTGCCAATTGTGGAAACAACTGTACATTTTAGGTGAAAGAACACTGGTGCTGGGGCCTGGTTAGCAGGGTCCCAGCACACTTCTCAGTCAAGTCAGCATCAGTATCAGGCAAAAAGTGGGGGGTAACTGCAACAGGGAGCCATTTCTTTACACAAGCCCCCCCCCCCCCCCAGCCCACAGGCCAGGAGACTCAGCCAAAGCTGGGAGAGTCTTCCTAGTCTGTCAGGCGAGGAAGAGTAGAGGAAATAGGCTGGTTTGTTGCAGGGCCTACTCTGCCTTACATCCTCCTGTCCAGGTCATTCCCTCTGGGGAACTGACCCACTTCCACAGTGATAGGACCTAATCTGAACTGCCTCTTGTCTGTGCTTTTAATGTCTTCACCCATTCTCTCTATTTTGGGGTTAGAGGTATCCACCTCTCCTAATCTTATCTTAGCCAGGGTCACCCCTAGCTTACCCAAAGAGGTTACCCAGAGCTGGAGTAACCCCACCATGACCAACAGGGTCAGGGGGCCTAACTTGCTATTTGGCATGGGGTCTGACCACCATGCAAGGATAGGGCAGCCATAAAGGCTAACACCCAGCAGAGGCCACTGACAGCTGTCAGTGCCCAGAACCACACCTTTAGCTCTTCACCTACAAGGGAAGGGGCTAAGTTACAGGCTTCTTTGGGTTCAGGGTGCCTGTCTGCTGTATTAGAGTGGGGGGTTACCACATCTTGTAGTAAACACCCTTCTTCCACTCTTTCTTCTGTTAGCTGAGGAGCCACCCCCTCAGGCTTAACAGTTGCCTGACTAGCCAGGACATCTTGAGAGTCAGGTTGGACTTTATCAGTGCCACTGGTGGAGTTCTCCCCTACTGGAGCAGAATCTCCTTGGCTTGCTGGAACCTTGGCTAAAGGTTGTCCACCTTTCCTACTCTGTTTTCTTTTCTTTTTCTTCTGGGGCCTACTTGCAGTTACTGCAGGGGTAGCACCTTCAGAATCCTTGGGAGAGGACTGGCACTGGACCAGTTCCTCTCTTGGGCTCTGACTAACCTCTGGGTAGTCATTTCCAAGGAGACAATCAAGGGGGAGGTCTGTACTGACTACCACCCTTCTCCAGCTAAAAGTCCCACCCACTTCTATGGGCACAAAAGCCACAGGCCTATCAGTGACCCTGTCTGGGCTAACTCTTACTCTGGCCATCTCACCTGGGATGTACTGGTTTGAGAACACCAGCCTGTCATGCACAATAGTGTGACTGGCACAAGTGTCTCTCAGGGCAGTGGCCGGGATTCCATTCACCAGTAGGTGGTGGAAGTGTCTACTTCCCTCTGGAATCTCCAACTCACCTGTTGGGCCCTTTTTCCAGTTGAAGGCTATGAAGACCTCCTCATCTGAGGAGTCATCCCCAATGGCTACACTGGTCACCCCTGGGATTTTGCTAGGGGGTTTGTTTTTGGGACAAGAAGTGTCCTTGGTGTGGTGCCCTGTCTGTCTACAGTTATGGCACCATGTCTTAGTGGCATCCCAGTTCTTACCCTGGTACCACATTTGTTTTGGGTTGTGTCTCGGGGCCCACCCACCTGGTCTGGTTTTTGGGGGCCTACAGAGGACTCTTTTTCTTTGTTTCTAGTGTCACCCACTTTCTCCTGAGGAGGTTTTGTAACCCCTTTCTTTTGGTCACCCCCAGTGGAAGTTTTGGTTACCCTAGTCTTGACCCAATGGTCTGCCTTCTTTCCCAATTCTTGGGGAGAAATTGGACCTAGGTCTACCAGATACTGATGCAACTTTTCATTGAAGCAGTTACTTAAAATGTGTTCTTTCATAAACAAATTATAAAGCCCAACATAGTCACGCACTTCATTTCCAGTTACCCAACCATCCAGTGTTTTCACTGAGTAGTCTACAAAATCAACCCAGGTCTGTCTCGAGGATTTTTGAGCCCCCCTGAATCTAATCCTATACTCCTCAGTGGAGAATCCAAAGCCCTCAATCAGGGTACCCTTCATGAGGTCATAAGAGTCTGCATCTTTTCCAGAGAGTGTGAGGAGTCTATCCCTCCACTTTCCAGTGAACATTTCCCAAAGGAGAGCACCCCAGTGAGATTTGTTCACTTTTCTGGTTACACAAGCCCTCTCAAAAGCTGTGAACCATTTGGTGATGTCATCACCATCTTCATATTTAGTTACAATCACTTTAGGGATTTTCAACATGTCAGGAGAATCTCTGACCCTAGTTATGTTGCTGCCACCATTGATGGGTCCTAGGCCCATCTCTTGTCTTTACCTTTCTATGGCTAGGATCTGTCTTTCCAAAGCCAATCTTTTGGCCATCCTGGCTAACTGGATGTCCTCTTCACTGGAGTTATCCTCAGTGATTTCAGAGAGGTTGGTCCCTCCTGTGAGGGAGCCAGCATCTCTGACTATTATGCTTGGAGTCAGGGCTTGAGAGGCCCTGTCTTCCCTAGATAGGACTGGTAGGGGGGAATCACCCTCCAGGTCACTATCATCGTCCTCTGTGTTGCCATCCTCAGAGGGGTTGGCTCTTTCAAACTCTGCCAACAGCTCCTGGAGCTGTAGTTTGGAAGGTCTGGAGCCCATTGCTATTTTCTTTAGTTTACAGAGTGACCTTAGCTCTCTCATCTGTAGATGGAGGTAAGGTGTGGTGTCGAGTTCCACCACATTCACATCTGTATTAGACATTATGCTTCTAAAAGTTGGAATACTTTTTAAGAAACTAAAACTAGTTCTAGGATCTAATTCAAACTTTTACCAAACTTTTAAACTCTAAAAGGAATGCTAAACAGGATCTAACACAAGGCCCTAGCAGGTCTTTTAAGAATTTAGAAAAATTTCAAATTGCAAAAACAATTTCTAATGACAATTTTTGGAATTTGTCGTGTGATCAGGTATTGGCTGAGTAGTCCAGCAAATGCAAAGTCTTGTACCCCACCGCTGATCACCCAATGTAGGAAGTTGGCTCTGTATGCACTATTTCAAAGTAAGGAATAGTATGCACAGAGTCCAAGGGTTCCCCTTAGAGGTAAGATAGTGGCAAAAAGAGATAATACTAATGCTCTATTTTGTGGTAGTGTTGTCGAGCAGTAGGCTTATCAAAGGAGTAGTGTTAAGCATTTGTTGTACATACACACAGGCAATAAATGAGGAACACACACTCAGAGACAAATCCAGCCAATAGGTTTTGTTATAGAAAAATATATTTTCTTAGTTTATTTTAAGAACCACAGGTTCAAATTCTACATGTAATATCTCATTTGAAAGGTATTGCAGATAAGTACTTTAGGAACTTTGAATCATTACATTAGCATGTATACTTTTTACATAAAACACAATAAGCTCTTTTAAAAGTGGACACAGTGCAATTTTCACAGTTCCTGGGGGAGGTAAAGTAATGTTAGTTTTAACAGGTAAGTAAGTCACTTACAGGTTTCAGTTTTGGGTCCAAGGTAGCCCACCGTTGGGGGTTCAGAGCAACCCCAAAGTTATCACACCAGCAGCTCAGGGCCGGTCAGGTGCAAAGGTCAAAAGAGGTGCCCAAACCACATAGGCTTCAATGGAGAGAAGGGGGTGCCCCGGTTCCAGTCTGCCAGCAGGTAAGTACCCGTGTCTTCGGAGGGCAGACCAGGGGGGTTTTGTAGGGCACCGGGGGGGACACAAGTCAGCACAAAAAGTACACCCTCAGCAGCGTGGGGGCGGCCGGGTGCAGTGTGCAAACACGCGTCGGGTTTCCAATGTTTTTCAATGAGAGATCAAGGGATCTCTTCAGCGTTGCAGGCAGGCAAGGGGGGGGGGCTCCTCGGGGTAGCCACCACCTGGACAAGGGAGAGGGCCTCCTGGGGGTCACTCCTGCACAGGAGTTCCGTTCCTTTAGGTGCTGGGGGCTGCGGGTGCAGGGTCTTTTCCAGCCGTCGGGAAATGGAGTTCAGGCAGTCGCGGTCAGGGGGAGCCTCGGGATTCCCTCTGCAGGCGTCACTGTGGGGGCTCAGGGGGTACAACTTTGGTTGCTCACAGTCTTGGAGTCGCCGGAGGGTCCTCCCTGAGGTGTTGGTTCTCCACCAGTCGAGTCGGGGTCGCCGGGTGCAGTGTTGCAAGTCTCACGCTTCTTGCGGGGAGTTGCAGGGGTCTTTAAATCTGCTCCTTGAAACAAAGTCGCAGTTGTTTTGGAGCAGTGCCGCTGTCCTCAGGAGTTTCTTGGTCTCTTGGAAGCAGGGCAGTCCTCTGAGGATTCAGAGGTCGCTGGTCCTGGAGAAAGCGTCGCTGGAGCAGGGTTCTTTAGAAGGCAGGAGACAGGCCGATAGGACTGGGGCCAAAGCAGTTGGTGTCTTCTTTCTTCTTCTGCAGGGGTTTTCAGCTCAGCAGTCTTCTTCTTCGGTAAGTTGCAGGAATCTAAATTCTTAGGTTCAGGGAAGCCCTTAAATACTAAATTTAAGGGCGTGTTTAGGTCTGGGGGGTTAGTAGCCAATGGCTGCTAGCCCTGAGGGTGGGTACACCCTCTTTGTGCCTCCTCCCAAGGGGAGGGGGTCACATTCCTATCCCTATTGGGGGAATCCTCCTTCTACAAGATGGAGGATTTCTGAAAGTCAGAGTCACCTCAGCTCAGGACACATTAGGGGCTGTCCTGACTGGCCAGTGACTCCTCCTTGTTTTTCTCATAATCTCTCCTGGACTTGCCGCCAAAAGTGGGGGCTGGGTCCAGGGGGCGGGCATCTCCACTAGCTGGAGTGCCCTGCGGTGCTGGCACAAAGGGGTGAGCCTTTGAGGCTCACCGCTAGGTGTGACAGCTCCTGCCTGGGGGAGGTGTTAGCATCTCCACCCAGTGCAGGCTTTGTTACTGGCCTCAGAGTGACAAAGGCACTCTCCCCATGGGGCCAGCAACATGTCTCGGTTGTGGCAGGCTGCTGAAACCAGTCAGCCTACACTGAACAATTGGGTAAAATACAGGGGGCATCTCTAAGGTGCCCTCTGTGTGCATTTTTTTATAAATCCAACACTGGCACCAGTGTGGGTTTATTATTCTGAGAAGTTTGATACTAAACTTCCCAGTATTCAGTGTAGCGATTATGGAGCTGTGGAGTTCGTTTTTGACAGACTCCCAGACCATATATTCTTATGGCTACCCTGCACTTACAATGTCTAAGGTTTTGCTTAGACACTGTAGGGGCATAGTGCTCATGCACCTATGCCCTCACCTGTGGTATAGTGCACCCTGCCTTAGGGCTGTAAGGCCTGCTAGAGGGGTGACTTACCTATGCCACAGGCAGTGTGAGGTTGGCATGGCACCCTGAGGGGAGTGCCATGTCGACTTACTCGTTTTGTCCTCACCAGCACACACAAGCTGGCAGGCAGTGTGTCTGTGCTGAGTGAGGGGTCCCTAGGGTGGCATAAGACATGCTGCAGCCCTTAGAGACCTTCCCTGGCATCAGGGCCCTTGGTACCAGGGGTACCAGTTACAAGGGATTTGCCAGGGTTGTGCCAATTGTGGAAACAACTGTACATTTTAGGTGAAAGAACACTGGTGCTGGGGCCTGGTTAGGAGGGTCGCAGCACACTTCTCAGTCAAGTCAGCATCAGTATCAGGCAAAAAGTGAGGGGTAACTGCAACAGGGAGCCATTTCTTTACAGTCAGTCTGTGATTTGGTTAAATGTATTATCAATGACAGAGTCAAAATGCGTTTCTAGTTGTAAAGCCAACACACTTATGTCACACATCACAAGTCCTTGAAGGATGCAAGCAGATAACAAACGTTGGTAACCACACCTGTGAAACCGTAATGGAAAGGTACAACTCAGTTACCAAATAATGCTATTAAATTACCCACAGGATAGAGGAAGACGTGTGACAGTGAATGTAATGGTAAAAATGAAAATGTTCTCACCTGTGTGTCACTGGAAATATTGCTGTATGACTGACTCCCTGTTGTCGTTGTCTTCTTCCTCAGCTTCCTCCTCATCACTGTCCACAGGCTCCACAGCTGCCACAACACCGTCATCTGGCCCATCCTCCTGCAGAAAAGGCACCTGGTGTCGCAAAGCAAGATTGTGAAGCATCGAGCAGGCAATGATGATCTGGCACACCTTCTTCGGTGAGTAGAATAGGGAACCACCTGTCATATGGAGGCACATGAACCTGGCCTTCAGGAGGCCGAAGGTGCGTTCGATCACCCTCCTAGTCCGCCCATGGGCCTCATTGTAGCGTTCCTCTGCCCTGGTCCTGGGATTCCTCACTGGGGTCAGTAGCCATGACAGGTTGGGGTAACCAGAGTCCCCTAATAGCCACACCCGGTGCCTCTGGAGTTGACCCATCATATAAGGGACGCTGCTATTGCGCAGGATGTATGCGTCATGCACTGAGCCAGGGAACATAGCATTTACCTGGGAGATGTACTGGTCTGCCAAACATACCATCTGTACATTCATCGAATGATAACTCTTCCGGTTCCTGTACACCTGTTCAATCCTGTGGGGGGGGACCAGAGCTACATGGGTCCCATCAATAGCACCTATGATGTTGGGGATGTGTCCAAGGGCATAGAAGTCACCTTTTATGGTAGCAAAATCCTCCACCTCAGGGATAATGATGTAGCTCCTCACGTGTTTCAGCAGGGCACCCAACACTCTGGACAACACGTTGGAAAACATAGGCTGGGACATCCCTGATGCCATGGCCACTGTTGTCTGAAAAGACCCACTTGCAAGGAAATGGAGCACTGACAGCACCTGAACGTCAGGGGGGATTCCAGTGGGATGGCGGATTGGTGACATCAGCTCAGGCTCCAACTGGGTACATAGTTCCTGGATAGTGGCACGGTCAAACCTGTAGGTGATGATTAAATGTCGCTCCTCCATTGTCAACAGGTCCACCAGCGGTCGGTACACCGGAGGATTCCGCCATCTTCTCAATTGTCCCAGCTGACGGTGCCTAGGAAGGACAACAGCGACCACATAGTCATCAAATTTCCAGGTATGTACCCACAATACACAGACCACGACACCAAACACAAAACCATTCCTGTATGTGTGTTGAGTGTAGGCCTAGCTATGTGTGACGCAGAAGTAAATGAAGCCATGTGGGCCCCTGAAATGGCGGCTGTCTGACCTCTAAACTGGGACAATGGTATTGTGAGGTAACTGCGCTGGCGTTGCACACCGTTGCGGTAGGCGGTGGTAGACCGCGGCGCAATGCAGCATTGGTTAACATTGGACCCTATGGGTCCGAGGAGCCAATGAACAAGTACGCCGTTGATGATACGCTCCGCCGCAGACGTCACCACCGCGGACGTCACTGCCATTTTCTATCTATTCAATCACTCAATACCTGACCTTCGACAGGAGAGGACCTACACTGCAAGTGCTGCTGTGACCTCGGTCTGGAAGCGACGATGGCTGCTGTGTCTGGGGAAAGGGCCCCTGCCTTCACTGCTCAGGAGTTGGAGAAACTAGTAGACGGGGTCCTCCCCCAGTACACGCTACTCTACGGTCCTCCAGACCAACAGGTAAGTACTCAGGGAGCACGTTGTATGGGCTAGGCCTGGGTGCAGAGGGCTGGTTGTAAGAGGGAAGGGGGCAGAGTTCAGGGAACATGAATGCATGTGAATGCATGTGCCACATGGCAAGGGTAGGGAGGGGGGACACTTACATCGACGGTGCAGTTGGTAATGACTTCTCAGCTGGGAATGGCCTCCCAACGTGGGAGGGGTGCCCGTCGCACCATGACCCCCCTGATGTTCTGGCCTACCCTGAGTTGGATGGGCGCTTGAGGGCATCACAGCAGACACAAGGGGGTGAGTACACTATCATTCTGGGGACTTTGCGCGCAGTTGAGGGGTCTAGGTGTGGGAGGAGGGCTGTGGGTTTCCCTAGGCCATGGCGACTTCCATAGGCTAGGCCCCTCCATAATGCAGGCCATGTGGCACTCCACCCCACCGCAGTAGAGTGCCAAGTACAGGTATACATGCCCCTGTGGCATCCATGTGTGCAGATGTCCACCATAGCCATGTAGGCCAGATCCCAGGAATTGCATCTGTAGAGGCCAGGAGCACGGCGTAGTGCAGGGGGCTGGTGTGTCTGTATTGTCCGCCAACGGTAGCATGCACCGCTGAACAGGGCAAGCACTGCTGAACAGGGCAAGCACCGCTGAACAGGGCATGCACCGCTGAGCAGGCCAAGCACCGCTGAACAGTCCAGAGAACGCCATGGCAAAGCACCGCTGAACAGGGCATGCACCGCTGAACAGGGCAAGCACTGCTGAACAGGGCAAAGACCGCTGAACAGGGCAAGCACCGCTGAACAGGGCAAAGACCGCTGAACAGGGCAAGCACTGCTGAACAGTCCAGAGACCGCCATGGCAAAGCACCGCTGAACAGGGCATGCACCGCTGAACAGGGCAAGCACTGCTGAACAGGGCATGCACAGCAGAAGAAGGAAAAGACCGCCACATCAAGCATCGTTATCCCATGTGCAGCTGAGACTGTGACGGGACAGGAACTGTCACGGGGAGACTAATCCAGTCTGGGCACCAGTCCCCCTCCAGAACCAGTGGAGAGATCCATCCACTACTTCTGTCCTTCACAGGATGAAACACTCTGGGCACCAGTCCCCCTCCAGAACCAGTGAAGGCTGTTATGTACTTGTGAGACTGTGGCTTTGCACTCCCCAGGATGGTACAGTGGGCAAACCACCCACTGTATAGACTTGAGAGACTGTGGCTTTGCACTCCCCAGGATGGTACAGTGGGCAAACCACCCACTGTAGAGACTTGAGAGACTGTGGCTTTGCACTCCCCAGGATGTAACAGTGGGCAAACCACCCACTTGTGAGACTTGAGAGACTGTGGCTTTGCACTCCCCAGGATGTAACAGTGGGCAAACCACCCACTGTAGAGACTTGAGAGACTGTGGCTTTGCACTCCCCAGGATACATCAATGGGCATGGAGCCCCGTCGTGGATGTGGCGTGGTGCTGTAATCTGGCTGAGGTGCCCCCCCCTTCCCTTCCCCCTGAGGTGCCTGTTGTTTTTCTCTCTGATGCCCCGGCAGTGTTCTCTCCGTTTGTGGACAGGTATCTTGTGTGGGCCTCGCCCATGCATTTTTGGCCTAGTGGTGCACGGACATTGAGATGTGCATATCTGCACTACTTCTCGTACTGTATATACCTTTGTGTGAGTTTATATATATCTGTATATAATTGACACATGTATATTGATACATTACAATGTTTGAACTGGTTTCGTTTTGTCTTTGCATTCTTCCGGGGGGGTTGGGGGTTGTTACTGTGATGTTTGTAATTGCATTGGTGTGTGTGTTGTAATATGCGAGGGTGGGGGTGTTGCGTGTGTGTCCCCCTGACGTTTGCCTCCCCCGTCCCCTATGTCGTAGGTGCAGTACTCACCGTTGTCTTCGCCGCCGCTGGCGCTGCTCTTCGTAGATGAGTAGGAAGAGAAGGGCAGGTAGGATTTGTAATTCCGGCTCCATGGTGTCCTCCTTCCTCGTGGGATGTGTTAAGGTGAGCGTTTTCCCATTGCAGAAACTGTTTCCGCCGTGTTTTTATCCACGGTGAATCCGCCACGGAAAAGGTGGCGGATTGGCGTGTTGTGATACTATGGGCGGTACATTGTCTTCCGCCTGTCTGTTGGCGGTGACCGCCGCAGTGCTTGTCTGTACCGCCGTGGCGGTCGGAATGTTAAAGTGGCTGTCTTTGTTGGCGGTTTCCGCCACGGTCATAATTACCTTTTTTTGTCCGCCGGCCTGTTGCCGGTATTACCGCACCTTTAACACCGTCCGCCAGGGTTGTAATGACCACCTAAGTGTTTTGCACACTTCTGTCATTGGGCTATACTTGGGCTACATTTGTGTGATATTCGTGCTACATTTGGGCTCTTTTTTCTCTATTGACCATCTTGGGAGTCTTATTTCTTATGAGCTCCCTAATTTCCTCATTTACTCCAGTATCCTCAGCAGAAAATGCTTTGAGTTTGCGACTTCTATACCATCAAGCTGGCATTCAGACATGTCACACTTTTAGCATGAATTCAGAATGTTAGCACTCTAGTTGCTCATTAGAACATTGTAGTAAAGCTGCTGATCACCAGGAAGTTAACTGGCAGTCTACTGCTGGTATTGAAAGTGCATGCTTCAGCCTTTATGTCAGAATGATTTGATGAAATAGAAGAGAAGATATTTGAGAACTCACTTAAAATGTGTCCTGACTTTCCTGGCAATAACCATCATTTCTATAACAAAATGACCTCCTCCATGTTTTTCCTTTCTAAATTAAATGTTTTAAGTTTTACCTGTTTGATTCAATCAAATGACTTCAGGTGTTCCACACTTTTGTCATAAGTAAGACTGTCACAACTGTAGTAGTTCTTTAGAACATTCTCCGTGGCTGCAATAGAACACACAGGAATCAACTGACACACTGTTCTTGTTAAACGTTCATGTTTTAATGAGAATGGCAGACCTCACTTTGATATGACTGAGAAAGATAGTGTGAATATACAGAAAATATGTTCTAATTGCATCTTCTGGTGCACCTTCACCTTCCATAGCCTCTATGAGAAAATCATGAGAAAACAGTTTTTTCTCAAACTTGATTCGTGAACTCCCAGCAGGGTAAAGTCACCTTAGAACACACCAGAATTCCTATAATTAGTATGATGCCACTAACAAATGATTTTTATTGTAATTAAAATTTGTTATCACCCTTTATAGTTTCTCCTTTTTGTGACCCTCAAAACCTGCCATTCACTACAGTGCATTTCAATGGATGCTATCATGTATATTGGTTCTAATATGGCTACCAGCACTTCCTGGTTGAAGTGCTAACAGCCAGTCAGATCTTACCATAAGATCTGTGCTTCTGCTCCACCCAGATATACAAATTTCCTTTTCCTTTAATATCTCAAAACTGCTGAATTGATTTATGACAAAAAGCATGATTTCTGGACCAAGAGCTACCTGTCTGCCAAATTGGTTGTAATTCTGTCCAGCAGTTCAAGTTGCAGTCATGTTCAAAATCCCTATGGGAATTAACATGGAAAACACACTTTTTTTGACCTCCTTTTTTCTCATACCACACTTGATGGATCACCCCGCAACTTTCCATGTACAAAACAGGCCCAACAAGATTTGTCAAACGTTGCCAAAGAGTTAGGTTGAGTTAGCGTTGGGTAGCTTTATGCTCTACAAAATCCAGTAGGATAGAATATGGATATTCCAATATAATATATACCAACTAAATAGAATACAACATGTATATTCTATTTTATTAAATTGTTTTTTGTGGAGCACATAGGTACCCAACTGGGAGTCCCAACCCTAAGTCAACCACATCAACAGAGGTGGCACGCGCACACCAGAGAATTATAAAAAATTAGAACAAATGAGCTTTCAGAAGCTTCTTCAACCTCACTTCTGACTGTTGAGATTTTAGGTCCCGAGGGAGATCGTTCCACAGTTTAGGAATGAGGTAAGCAAATGAGAAACCACCATGTCCTTCTCTCGTGTCAGGAGCCAGTATGTCATGAATCAGAACAAGGGTGAAATCAAAGTCTGAGGAATAGGAGGGCCTCTACCATGTACTATCCTATGGGCAATGCAAAGGGCCTTGAACTGGATCCTTTTCTGAATAAGCAGCCAATGCACGGCTGCCAATGCTGAGTAGGCTGATTGATATTTGGGGCTTTTAAATAGAATCCTCGCAGCAGCATTCTGGACTACTTGGAGTCTTTTGATTACATTTATTGGACTGCCTCTATACATGGAGTTGCCATAGTCTAATTTGGAGCAGATGAGGCTCTGCACCATCACTCTCTTAGTGGGTAGAGGTGGCCATTGCAAACATTGTCTGAGAGTTCTTAAAATAATAAACTAGGACCCCCTGCAATTTCTGGGCCTGTGTTTCAATGCTGAGCTTGTCATCAATCCAGAATCCAAGACTCTTTATTGTCTGAGTCGGTTTAGGACAATCCCCCAGAACTTCTGGCCAGGCAATATCCATCCATCTTGTGGGATTATTCCCTGCCACCAGAACCTCTGTCTTTTCTCTTTTAAGTTTAAGGCAGCTAGCCGACATCCAGTTAGTGACCCTCTTTAAGTACTATGTCAAAGACAGAGCTGAAACAAGGTATAACTGGAGTCTGGATTAAGGGCCATAATAACTTACATATGATGCAAAATCAAGGCCATACAAGTGGACAGTCTCTGCCAGGGAGAGCACATAAATATTAAAAAGTGAGGGTCACAGGGACAATACCATGGCACCACTTGTGTAAGAGGAAAAACATGTGAGGAGAAGGGCTCCTCAAACACCTGGAAGCTTCTATTTCCCAGAAATGCTTTAAGCCATTTCCCTAATGCCAACTCCCTTCATCCTGTGGATGAGGGTGGAATGAAACACAGTATCAAACACCACACTCCGGTCTAGCATGATCAATGTGCCTGAACTGCCCTGATCCAGGATAGTCGCAAATTGATCAGTGGCAAATAGTAAAGCGGTCTCTATGCTGCTCCCCCCCTGAAACCACTTTGCATGGAGTGCAGAATGTTGTGGGTCCCCAAAAAGTTAGATAAGTGAATATTAACCTCTTTTTCCGCAATTTTGCTTGCCATTGGGAGAAGTGAAAGTGGTGTGTAATTTTCGAGCAGCGTTGGATTAGCTGTCATTTTTTAAAAAGAGGTTTCTAGGCTGGGGGGTTCACACCAGTCTCCAAAGAGGGATTTAAAATATCTGCTAAACCTGTCACTCTTGCCATGGCATCACCTGTCTTTTTGGCTTCTGACCTTCTGTTTTGATCCTGTGCTGAATTAAATTTTTGCTGGCTTTAGGACTCTAGGCACTTTACCACTGTTGACCAGTTCTAGAGTGCAACTGCTTTCTGTCTAAATGGCATTGGTGATTGTCTTATCCATGTTTGGCATATCTGATTTACTAGTAAGTCCCGAGTAACGTGCTCCATGTGTACCCAGGGCCTGTAAATCAAATGCTACTAGTGAGCTTGCAGCACTGATTGTTCCGCCCACATGAGTAGCCCTGTAAACAAGTCTCACGCCTGCCACTGCAGTGTCTGTGTGTGCAGTTTTAAACTGCCATTTTGACCCACTTGCCAGGCCCAAACCTTCCCTTTTACTACATGTAAGTCACCCCATGGACAGGGCACAGTGTATTCAAAAGGTAGGACATGTACTGGTCTGTTTTACATGTCCTGATAGTGAAATACTGCTAAATACGGTTTTCAGTATTGCAAAGCCTATCTCTACCTGAGGTTATCATGGGGATTGCCTTGAAATATAACTCAAGTGTAATTCCCCATTGGGAGCAAATAAAGATGTGGAGTTCGGGGGCTCTGAACTCATAAATTAAAGATTTATCTTTCGGTGAAGTTGGTATTTAAATTGTACGTGTACAAATGCCACTTTTAGGAAGTGGGCATTTTCTTGCTTAACCATTCCGTGCCTCTCCCTGGCTGTGGAATACATATCTGGGTCAGGATGACAGTTGGGCAGTTTGTGAATTCACTCTAGACAGTCACACACAGGGAGCTGAGGTGTGCCCTGCATATACTGATGGGTCTTCCTGGCCTAGAGTGGTGGGAGGAGCTGACGCTTGCACCTGAATAGGGCAGTGTCTGTCCTTACACAAAGCAGTCTCCATCCCCTGGAGTGTGTCTGGGGCCCCAGCAGGAAAAGCAGAGTCTTGTGCACTATAAAGACTTTTCTTTGAAGTTTGCCCACTTCAAAGGCAGAAATGAGTATAAGTACCGGACCCCTAAGACTACAACTTTAGAATCCTTCTGGACTGAGGACATTCGGCCAGGAAGAAGGGCTAGATGTTGTAGGAAGGACTGCCACTCTGCTTGTTGCTTTGCTATGCTGGCCTGCTGCTTCTGTCTGGGGAGTAAAGGGACTGGACTTTGCTTTCTACATCCAGCTTCCAAAGGTTCTCCAGGGGCTTGGACTGAGCTTGCCTCCTGTTAGAAGTCTCAGGGACATCAAAGACTTCATCTGCCACCCCTGGGCTCTCCTGCTGAGAGCTCTGACTCGCCAAGTAGTGCCAAATCTAGTTCCTAGGCCACTGGGAGTGAGTTCTGTGTAACCAAAAAGAAGCCAAGTATATTGACTCTAGAGCAACATCGGAACCAGCGCTTCTGCTGACTCTGTGCCGATGCCTATACCGAAGCCGTGGTCCCTGCTGAGTGCAACAACCGCGAATGATACCACAGGCCTGATGCTGTTGCAGCAACTCTGAAGTCCCGTCACAGCATGAGTCTCGAGTTCTGTGTCACTAACGTCCAGACACCTGACTCTCCCACAGCACCTGTGGCACCATGCTGTGAATGTGACACCACAAATGTGATGCCTCGTATCTTGATCTGCTGAATTCATCGACCCACTGGATCACAAGGAACCAATGTCTCGCCACCAACACAGTATCATGTTCCCATGCAATCGTAAGAAACAGGTGCCTCCCCTGCCTTGCAGTAAAGAACCAATGCCTCACCTCCCCGGTAGCAGTAAGGAACGAAAGCCGTGTCAAATGCACATATTTGCAGATACTTACAAATGCATTTACAAAGGAGGTTTTGACACGGAGAGTCGGAGTGAAAAATCAATGACCAAAGGTCTGTTTATTTTTGCTGCAGCAAAAGAGGACAAGTTTACCACTGGCATCCCAGGCCCGAAGTAAAGTGTGCTAGCATGAAGCATTTAACAGTGATATTTATACTCATACATCAAAGGATACATAAAGTGTGTAAATAATGATATACGTCATACAGATATTTGAAGGAGTTAATCAGTTTTCCACACACCGGTTCCATTCCCAGCTTTGTCCTTGCCTCCCCTCTGCAGCTGCTGACTCGCCACATTCTTGAGACCCTTCAAAGGATTGCGTGGTTCAAAGGTATAGATATCAGCCTTTCCCTCCCCAAAATACAACAGCCGAGGTCAGTTAGTTATTTTGAACACATAATTAAAATGAGTACCGTGCCCCAGTTAGGGAAAGAAACCAGCTTCAAGCCTATGGTGTGGAACCAGGCTTATTTTACTTAAACAAATATACATAAGATAACATATGTGATAGACAGTGCGTTCAGAGACAAAAAAGCTCAAACTTACACGTGTAAAAGAAACAAATGAATTCAAAATGGATTCTAACAGCCGCACTGGCTCCAGTAATGCCTCACCTCCCCAACTCCTTGCAATGTTTTTGTTTCCTCATCGTTTTCGAAGGTACTGTTCCTGGGGTCCATGTGACTCCGTGACCAGCCCATACTCCAGAGTGGCATGTGACTATTGGAATGGCTATGTCAAGACATCGTGAAAGCCCTAGTTGGAGATATTGGCCCTCATTACAACCCTGGCGGTCGGCGGAGAAGCGGCGGTCTTACCACCAACAGGCTGGCGGTAAAAACTTTGCAATTATAACCATGGTGGTTACCGCCATGGTCATCCGCCACTTCTCCGATCTGACCGCCAGGGCGGAGACGACTGCTGGGCTGGAGACCTGGGTCTCTAGCCCGGCGGTCATCACAATACCGCCGGCGGTATCATGACCCGGCTGACCGCCATGGATTTCATGGGGTTTGGAACCGCCATGAAATCCATGGCGGTGAGCACTATCAGTGCCAGGGAATTGCTTCCCTGGCACTGATATGGGTCTGCCCCACCCCCACCCCGAGTCCTTCCACTACACCCCCCACCAACCTTGCCACCCCCAAAGGTGGCAGGACCCCCCTCCCCACCCCTACCCCCAACATTACATTACACATTCACACCCGACACGCACGCAGGCACCACCAACACACATACCCGCACACACACCAACATACATGCCAACAGCCACACACACATTCAGACATACACGCACACATCCATACAGACATACATACAGACAGACACGCACTCATTTCCAAACACACAACACCCCTGCATGCATACACGCACTCACACACCCCCTCTACATACACACACGCACACCCCATGCACCCACACATCACACAACACCCTCCCACCCCCCTCCCCTAACGGACGATCAACTTACCTGGTCCGTTGATCCTCCGGGAGGGGATGGGATCCATGGGGGCAGCTCCGCCGCCAGCACCCCGTCAACAGAACACCGCCACGCGGACGTGATTCGGTGGGCGGTGTTCTGTTGACGGGGTGGTGGAGGTGGAGCTACCTCCACTTCCCCGCCGTTCGCCAGTATGGCTGCTGGCGGCTCTCCGTCCGGAAAAGGACGGAGGGCTGCCAGCGGTCATAATGCGCCGAGCGGAAAACTGCCTGCACTGGCGGTCTTCAGCATGGCGGTCCCTCGGCGGTCTTGTAAAAAGACCGCCAAGGTTGTAATGACCACCATTGTGTTTCTTAGCACCTTACTGAGATTTAAGGCCCAATGTACAACGCCTTTTTGAGTTCGTAAAAGGTAAAAATCACTGTTTGCAACCACAAAATGGGAAGGTATGATGTACCATCACTATTTTGTGAGTCGGTACATAATTACTAACTCATAAAATAAGGATTGCAGCTCGCAATTAGGAAGAAGCATCACAAGAGTGTCCTAATTGCGAGTCTCAGTGTTATGTATGATTATTTGGTGACCATGAATGCAGCCGCAAAACAATCACACTTAACACCAATTTCAAATAAGTGCTAACCCATTCGAAAATGGGATGGGATTCCCTTTTCCTTATTTTGTTTGAAATGCATCCCATTTTTCTTTAAGGAAAATAGACTGCATTCTTTTTGTTAAAAAAAAAACACTTCTTTACTGAAAAAGCAGTCATAGACGGTGGTCTGCTGTCCCTGTGAGTGTGGCCATTTCAAATGTGGTGGCTAATTGTGAGCTACCTCATGAATATTGGTGAGATAGGTAATTTGAGACCCAATTGGGAATCGCTAAATGTGTCTGAGGCACATTAGTACATTTCATTTTTGTGAGTCTCTAATTGTGAGTCATAAAAAAAACACAATTAGAGACTCACAAAATGAAATGGTCATACATCTTGCGCTTAATCTTTGAAAATTTGTGTCTTTCCTTGTATATGTTGGATTTTTGACATTTTGGTTTTGTTTAACTCATATAAATATTGGCTATTTTTCTAAACTGGTATGGAGTACATTTGTGGTGTATTCACTGTGTTACTGTGTGTGTGTATTTTACACATTGCCTCTGAGATAAGCCTGACTGCTCGTGCCAAGCTTCCAAGGGGGTGGGCTGGGGTTATCTTAACCTGACTAGAGTGAGGGCCACTACTCGGACAGGGTGCAAACCACTGCTGACTAGAGACCCCATTTCTAACATCATCCATTAACTGAAGTATAAAGAAACTCTCGCCTTTTAACAATACATCTGGTGGAGCTGGTTCAAGAGGAAATCCCAATGTAATAGATTTAAAAATAGCCGCAAACTATTATAAGTTGAATGCAAGGAATCAAGTTAGTGTAGGACCATTCCCTGATTGTACTGTATCAAATGCAGGAAGCAGATTGAGAATATTAAGAATCTCATTCTGGAAAAAATTAGCAAACATGTTGAATTGCTCTGCTGGTGATGGACAGTCTGAGGTGTTGTAGGGAAATTTCATTAGAGAGACCTCTATCTTAATTAGTTCTTTCAGAGAGCTTGGTCCATTCTAAATTTTTCCTTAAAATTAACCATTCTTGCTTGTTTTAAAGCATGTTTATATTCTCTTATAGCTGTTCTATATCGAGGCTGACTTGGAGCGTTGTAATTATTCCTCCATTCTCTTTCCCTTCTTTTTGTTTTCCTTTTCATTTTTATCAGCTCAGGAGTATACCAAGGAGCCTTGTTTTTGTCTGACTAGCATTACGGGCTTTGTACGGAACAAGAGTTTAAAAGCAATTATTCATCCAACTTTCTAAGATGTGCCTTTCTGTTGTACCACCAGTCAGGGTGGGTGCATACTCAGTGAGGTATATACATATATATATATATATAGAGTAAGTGAGGAGATCAGGAAATAGAAGTACTCATTGGATCAGAATTCGGCAAAAGAAGAAAGTTCGAATTTTCTTAAGGACATGGAAATGAGATTGTTGAAATACGAGGAAGAAATCAAAATGAAGAAGAAAAGGAAATTTCTTAGAAATAAAATAGATTATTCCATGGGCCGTGTTCTGACATTTGGTAAAAAATATGGGGCGGCGAGAAAGGAATTTCGGCAGAGTGAATCATTAAGACAACAGGCACTAATATTGTCAGAGTCAAGTTCCGAGAATATTTCAGTCCTAGAGAACCAACCAGGTATGAGTAGCTCTTTAGGACAGCCTTTTACCACTTTGGAGGAGTATCATTTTTTACAGTTTAATCAACGTCCTCAAAGGAAGCCCCCAAAAGGAAGAGGAGGAAGCAGCGATTGAGAAAAAACAGGAGAGGGGGCATGTCTGAGAGGAAATAAAATGCCACATGGGAAAGGTACTGGGCAGAGCAAAAGCAACAATTAATGGGTGACAACAAACTGATGGTTGTGAATATTTCCTCCCATGTTTTAACTCCTCTTTATGAGAACTTTTCCTTTTGTCCTACAGCCAATTTTGACTACACCAAAACCCCTATTGATCTCTTTCATTTTATTGGGAAATTGAAATTGTTAAAGATATTTACTCAACAAAAGAATATGCCCAGTCCATATAAATGTAATTTGGATATAGAGGCAGATTCCAAGGACTTGTCCAGATAATTGTGTATTGGGTACTGGCTACTTTGAGAGAATTGGAAGTAGGGAGAAAATTGTGGGAAACTGAAAGAGAGTTACTTTGTGATTTGGGACTAGAGAGAGACAGGATAAGTGAAAGTATTTTTATGCCAAAGTCCAGATGTAATCCATCTACCCCTCATGACACTATTGATTCTTTTCATGATGCTGTGATTTTTGATTTTATGAAATTGTGGAAGGAGAGTAAGAACACTTTTGCCAATAATTTAAAACCAGGCCATCTTATAGCACTCAATATACTCAAGGAAGCCACATCTTTCACAATTAAGCCAGCAGACAAAGGTGGCAATCTGGTTTTATGGGACTTAAAGAAATACCAACCAGAAGCAACACAACAAGTGTTACCAGACAGCTATGAGAGGTCAACAGCAATGGCAAAGTATCCTGTTGTTTCTTATCATTCTTTGCTTTCTGACTGGTGTAATCAGGGCCTTCTCACAGATGACAAATTGCAATTTCTTGTAATAAAGAAACTGGTAGCACCATCTCTTTATATGTTGCCAAAAATTCACAAAGATAGCATTAATCTACCGGGTAGGCCTATAATTTCAGCTAAGGGTAGCCTCCTTGAAAATACTTCTATGTATCTTCACCATTTGTTATGTCCTTGTGTCCTAAATCTTTCCTCCTATTACAGCGCTAGTATGGATTTTGTCATTAAAATACAAGATATTGCTTGGAAATCTAGTTATATCATGGCCACTATAGATGTTGTATCTTTATACACATGTATGAAACATGATTTGGGCATAACAGCACATGAACACTTTTTTAGAGATAAACCATTATTTCTGTATGACATTCTAAAATGCTTTTGAAGATGTCAAAATTTGTCTAGAGAATAACTATTTTTTATATGAAAAACAATGGTATAGATAAGTCACAGGGATGGCGATAGGAAGTTGTTTTGCTCCTAATAATGCCTGTCAGTTCATGGGGTGGTGGGAGACCTAACGTGTGATCTGAGGAAAATGAAGGATGGATGAAATATGTTATTTTTTGGACAAGATACATTGATGATGTATGTATCATTTGGGATGGACCAGAGAAAACTTTGCTTGACTTCTTGGGATAGTTATCAGATAAAGATCTCAATTTGAGTTTTAGATATAAAAGTGAAAGATTCCCGATGGAGTTCTTGGATATTTTGGTCACAGTGGAAGGAGAGGCTCTTCATACCAGTCTTTTTCAGAAATACTGCAGGTAATAGTATTTTACATGCAGAAAGTCAGCATCCACCAAAATTGAGGTGGAGTATTCCATTTGGCGAATTACTTAGAGCTAAGAGGAATAGCAGTAAGGCTCAAACTTTCCAAAAAGAACAAATGAATATGGTGGGGAGATGCAGATCCGGGGGTATCTAGTGAAAGTGATTAAGAATATCTGTGAAGAGGTCTCCAAGGTGCAACAAGATTATCTCCTTATCCCCAAAGAACGAAAAAGAGAGGAGAATACTGTGAGATGTATTACCACTTACAATTCTGATTCTGATTGGGTGATGAATTATGAAACAATAATGGCATCTGATAAGAACTGACAAAGTGAAAGGTCATTTGGTCAGCCCTAGTCCTAAAATCACATACAGAAAGAGCAGTTCATTGCGGGATATGCTGGTACACAGTTATTTGATGAAACGGAACAATCCATGGTTTGGAGGTCAGCAGGGCTTTTATAAGTGTACTAAACATAAGGCCTGCATACACAGCTCCAATTGTAAGACCTTTAATTTACCCACAGGCAGAGAAGAGAAGATTAGGAAGTTTATCAATTGCAATTCTGACTTTTTTATTTATGTTACAATCTGTCTGTGTTGACTCTTGTATGTGGGCAGTACAATTTTCCCTGTTAAAAAAATCATATTTTGGAACATTGCGTGCCATCAGGAACAATGATGTAAATTATCATGTGGCACGGCATTGTAGACAGGTACATAATGGGAAAATTGATGGAATGTCTTTTTTTGGAATTGACAGGGTGATGCTGACTCTGAGAGGAGGAGACAGGGAAACCACCCTCAGTAAGAAGGAATCCAAATATATTATCAGATTAAACAGTAAACATCTGCGGGGACTGAACCAGAATGAAGAATGTTTTGTACATATGGGTTGAGAAAAAATAATTAGGTGGTGTCGGTTCAAGAATGTGTTACATTTTTTGTCTTTTGCTCTGCATTATTGTGTTATATATAAATATATTAAAAAAATGTTTTTAATAATTACAATGTTCCATCCTTTCCCTTTTTAAGACTACATGTAAGGTTGGTAGGTTATGTGAGGGTAGGGATGTTTTGTTGCCCCTGGCCAGCATACATTTTAGTGACATTGATCAAGACCCACTTAATGTGATATAAAAAGCAAATATATTGGCTATTTTTGAATAATAATATTTATTTTTTATGGAAACAAATGGTAATTTTCCAATTTTTGTTCATTTATGATCCTGCAAATTTGTCATGTATAGTGGCAATATGTTGATTTTCAAAGTAGAAATGTAAATACGAAGCATCAGACCTTCCTTCTTTAAAGCGGCGTAGTTTTTCTTCTATGTTTGTGAAACTGCTGGATATAGTTTCTAATGGACTTGGGGCATTGTAATCGATTTCAGGCTATGAAATAAATGATTTAGATTGTTTTGCCTGGTATGCTGACAAACACACTGCCAAGCCATACTAGGATTTCACCCATCAGCCTTCTGATTGACAGCACAAGACCTTGACCATCAGGCCAGAAGTGACTCTGCTCTGTTCTGCATCCAAACATAACAAGATTCAGCCCAAACATCTTGCTAGTTTGACGCTTTGAAGTCATTACATGGAGAGACCATTGCAATGACAATCTCTCTCTCCTACTAGGTGATATATATATTACCTGCAGGCAATCCTCAGAAGGTAGTTAAAGTTAGGACCATGTTTCCATAGAAAAAAACATTTTTTGCCTTGCCTATATCTTTGGCACCGTTTGACGAATCTTCACAACATTTTCCATAAAAAGTGTGCTGGTGATTTTTGTTGCGCATGGGAAGTATAGGGGTGATTCTTCAAGTGGGACGGAGAAGGGTGGGTGGTAATAAACATGTGTTTCCCATTTTAATTTCCATAGGAATTTTGAACACGGCTATAGCCCGAACCACTAGATGCGATTACATGAAATTTGGCAGAAAGGTAGCATTTGGTACGCAGACTAATCTTTTTGTTATTTGATGTACATCATTTCAGTACTTGTTAAAGGAAATCCAAATTTGTATATCTAGGGACACTGATCCTCCCTGATGACTTTGTGAATACTAACGAGCTTATACAGGGAAATGCAGAGCTCTTATTGGCTGCCAACACTTCAACAAGGAAGTGTTGGCAGCCATCTTGGGGCTTGGCTTCAGCCGAGTCCAACAAATAAAAGTGAAAAAAGAAGAAAAGGAGCCCGTGTAGGGACACCCTCACATCTTACCTCTAGTTCTGGAGTCCAGGGCCAGGGCTTAAAAACTATTTTTCAAACATCTTTGCTGAGAATTGGTTATGATGTCGCAAATGTGTGGTAAATATTTTTTTATAAACACAAGCGTGGGCTCCTGAGCTTGTTTTTATGAAGCCTCTTGGTGGGCCAAGTCCTGAGGACATATGAAAATGGAGGGGGGACACAGGCCCTCCTACTTGGACACTTTTATGCCCAGGGGACCACCACCTCCCCAGCGCTTATAATTATTATGTGACCCGCCCATGCCCTGAGATGGTCACTTCTCTAGGGCTTTAATCACATTGAGTACAGGGGGCTGCACACCTCCCCCCCAGCCCTGGGGACTGCCTCCTCCCCGGGGCTTTAATGATAATGAGTGCTGAGGGCCGCATGCCCCCCCCCACAGACCACCACCTCCCCAGGGATTAACATGTTAATTAAGGGGGGTGCATGCCCCCCCACAGCCCTGGGGACCTCCACCTCCTCAGGGCTGAATTTAAAGAAGAAAGGGGGTCCGTCAGAAACCCTGGCCCTGGGGACCACCACCTCCCTGGCGCTACTTCACATTGGAGGGGGCAACAAATAAAAATTAAAAATAGGCTGCCTCCTCCCCAGGACAAAATTTCAAAGATGGAAGGAGTTGCACAGCCCCCCTCGAGGAGCCAATGATAGCTCTGGGGACTCCCACCTCCAGGGCAAGCTCTTGCGATGTCCTGGGGTGTCCACCACTGGGTCATTGCTGTTTGCCTTTGCTTGATGGGAGTTCACAGCTCCCACCAAGCAAAAGCAAACAAACTCTGCTTTCTGCAAGTGGGAGATGTCAAACAACTCCTGCTTGCAGAAAGCAAAGTTTTCATCTGTTTCCACACATGTAAATATGCATGTAGGGAAACAGATGAAAACATTGCTCACAAGCAGGGAGCTGCTCTTTCAATCAGATCCCTGCTTGTGGGAGCAATGCCGGCTCCCACAGGAGTCGGGAGCTAGCTAGGACTGCGGGGGCCTTGAGACTTCCCCCGCGGTCTTGTGGCTGTAAAAAAACATTTAAAAAAGACTAAATTACTTATGGCCTACTGGTAAAGCTATTGGACTGTCATTCAGTAGTTCAGGGTTCAAGTATCCTACGCAGTGTGTCTGTTTGTTCACAAGTGTTTTGAATATTAAATATTCTTAGTGATAAAATATTAGTTTTTTTCACCAACAAATATTTGGATTGAATCTCAAAGTTATGTCTGAATGCTAAACTGTAAGGAGTCATTTGTGGACTAGTTGTTAATATGTCTGACACTCATCCTGAAGGTTAAGGGTTCCAGTCTTAGTGTGGCTTTGATCGATTGTGTAATTCAATCTCTTTTCAACTTCAAACATTTAAGGTATATACTGAAATACATTTTTTGTTTCAATTTGTCCTAAAGTATTTCATTTTAACTATATCATTAATTAAAGTTTAGAAAAGCTCTCTGGATGGTTACATGAAGTTGACCTACAAGGCCTGACCACATGCCAGGCCTTGCGGCTAACTTCTGCCATGCATGGCTGAAGACCATGAGCAGCATGGGGTTGGAAGGTTATAGGATTTGGGTGGTTATGGGGGATGGCTGCAGGGCCTGGCCACAGTGCAGGTCCTGCAGCCAACCTCCATTTCACACGGCTGAAGGCTGTGCACTGCGCAGATTTGGATGGCTATAGGGGTTGGCTGCAGGGCCTGGTCATTGGCCAGGCCCTGCAGCCAGCCTCCGCTGCTCACTTCATATGCACGGCAGTGGTTGGATTTACATATAGTAAAGAGAATTACCTTACATTAAAAAAACAGAGAAATTAAATTAAAAAAACAAAGGTTACAGGGACATTATAGTTAGGATATAGAATTTAAAAAACCTTCAACATTCACTCAGAAAAACAAAGGTTACAGGGACATTATAGTTAGGCTCTGAGTTTACTGGCACAAAACCAGAGAAACTCAGCAGTTATAGTTAGAGTTATTAACTATAACAAGTGCCCTAAGGTAACTATAACTCACACCCTCACCATGCACTGCTAAACACCCCACAAATTACAGCACTTATGACATCTTTGATAACATCATTGATAATGTCACTGTAACATCTGCAGTAAAATTATTGATCAGATAACTGTGCATGGCGGGCCCCAGTTATTCTAACCTTAGGGTGTGAGGTGTATTACTTGAAATAACTCTAACTACAACTGCTGAATTTCTCTGATTTTATGAGAGTAAATTAAGAACCTAACTATAACGTCCCTGTAACATTTGTTTTTTTTAAGTGAATATATAGTTAGAACCATGTTTCCATAGGAAAAATATTTATTGGTCTGATTATAACTTTGGTGATGATAATGAATCTTTGCAAAACTTTCCAAAAGACAGTCTCATTCATGTCAGCTCCTTCCTGGAAGGTTTCAGGGTGATAGGGGCTAAAACAAAGCGGGGCCCAACTCTAGTTGTATCCATGCAATTTTCCATAGGATAATTTAACTGTGATTATGTGAAAAGGGCTAAAGATAACTACACCAAATTTGCAGAATGCTAGATATTGACACAGACAGCATGCATTGTGTGATTTAGTGTAACTCCATTCAGTATTTTCAGAGAAATTAAGGCTCAAATGTGTGTGTGTTTCATTGCACAGATCCACTGCAATAGTTCCATGGATCCATAAACTCAAGCATACGTTATAATTGGCTGGCTACCACCACAAGGATAAACTGTGGCTGCCATCTTAGGATACCTAAGTATAATGGTCCTTCATATGTACACAACCCAGTACACACAGATGTATGTATGAGTGGATGCATATATACAACCTGCCTTCTTTGTTGTATATGGGAGTGTGTTGTGGTACTGCTGATTGGTCATATGTGGTGCTTTATTTGCTCTTGACTGGGATGGAATACCTTTAAGCCTGTTTTCTCACTTCTAGGGCTATTAGGACAGTGCAACTAGAAATGTGTTTTGTGAATTTCAGTTATCTAACTCTTGCGTGGGTGTAGGTTTTATGGTAGTACTCCTTTCCCAAAACTCATCAAAATTTCCCTAAACCCCTTCCACTCAGTAGAAATCAGTTACTATTTTTCCATCACTCCCACCTATGTTTGTGGCGATTCCCACTACAGAGGTGAAAGACTCCAGACAGAAAAGATAGGAGAAGCAGAAGTGGAAATATCCACCTGTAGATTTTTGATTTGCATTTTGTAGTATTCAAAATTGTACTGGAGTACAAAGGTGGTCATTGTGACATTGGCTGTGACTGTTAAGGTGGTGGTACTACCGCCAATAGGCTGGTCGTAATTACCACCAAGTTACGACCATATCGGTGATAACTCCCATAGACAGCCAATGTACCACACCAACCGCCAGGGTGTTAACACCAGTGACCACGCCGGTAGCTATCAACAGCCAGGCGGAAGACAGAGTAACGCCCACCATATTAAGACATTGCAAACCGCCACGATTTCTGGGGCAGTACCAACACCATCAAAAGCCTGGCGGAAACAGAACACAGAAGATGAAAGACTCACCATCAGAGACACAGAGAACATCAACGCCGTCATGGAACCAGAACTTCAAGTATTCCCGATGCTCTTCTATGCCATGCTCCTTCTGGAACACCACTGCCGACGAAGATGACGACGGTGAGTACAGCCGCCTAGCAAACAAGGGAGGGAGGGAGGCAAAGGAGAGTGACACACACATGCACAACACACACCATTCACACACACACACACCATACACACAACCAGCTGCAGAGGCAAAACAATGTCACAGGACACATCATAATAATGCAATGACTACATCATTCCAGAACTGATAGTGTAATTGGATGCAAACAGCCACCATATTGTCCATATGACAAAAAATACTTGTTTCACTGTTCCGAAAGGGCCAATGGCCAGTCCAAAGTACAAAAGGCCCACATGGTCACAGGGAACAGTCCCAGGCCGAACTCGTTCCCTGACTTAATCCGCACTACACTGTGCAGGGGCATCATGTTGTGAATGGCTAAGCACCTCATGGGGAAGAGGGTGAGGGGCACCTCGGCTGAAGTGGGGGACTTGCCCACTGGTTCTGGAGAGTGCTCCATGCCTGTTACAATTAGCTGGGGAGTGCAAGGTCACAGTCTCCGAGTTGGGGGACTTGCCCACTGGTTCTAGATGGGGCTCCATGCCCGTTACAATTAGCTGGGGAGTGCAAGGTCACAGTCTCTGAGTTGGGGGACTAGCACACTGGTTCTGGAGGGGGCTCCATGCCCATTACAATTAGCTGGGGAGTGCAAGGTTACGGTCTCTGAGTTGGGGGACTTGCCTACTGGTTCTGGAGGGGGCTCTGTGTACATTAGTCCATGGATGGTGTCCTACATGCCGTCTACTGGTGGTGAGGGCTGCTGTGTCCCAGCTGGAGGTGAGGGCTGCTGTGTCCCAGCTGGAGGTGAGGGCTGCTGTGTCCCAGCTGGAGGTGAGGGCTACTGTATCCCAGCTGGAGGTGAATCCTGCTGTGTCCCAGCTGGAGGTGAGGGCTGCTGTTTTCCAGCTGGAGATGAGGGCTGCTGTGTCCCAGCTGGAGGTTAGGGCAGCTGTGTCCCAGCAGGAGGTGAGGGCTGCTGTGTCCCAACTGGAGGTGAGGGCTGCTGTTTTCCAGCTGGAGGTGAGGGCTGCTGTGGTCCAGCTGGAGGTGAAGGCTGCTGTTTTCCAGCTGGAGTTGAGGGCTGATGTGTTCCAGCAGGAGGTGTGGGCAGCTGTGTCAGAGCTGGAGGTAAGGGCTGCTGTGTTCCAGCAGGAGGTGTGGGCAGCTGTGTCCCAGCTGGAGGTAAGGGCTGCTGTGTTCCAGCTGGAGGTGAGGGCTGCTGTGTCCCAGCTGGAGATGAGGGCTGCTGTGTCCCAGCTGGAGGTGAGGGCTCCTTGCCCCCTGCTGTTGGAGGGGGCCTCTTGCTTCTCTTAGTTGGTGGAGTTGAAACCTTCCCTTTTGTGGATGGTGTAGTGGGATCCTTCCCTCTCGTGGATGGTGGAGTAGAATATTTTCCTCTCTTGGGTGGTGAAGTGGGATCCTTCCCTCTCTTGGGTGGTGGAGTAGGATCCTTCGCCCTCTTGGGTGATGGAGTGGGATCCTTTCCTTTCCTGCCTCCATGACCAGGAGGTGCCTCCACTGTCCCCATGGACTGTTCGGCTGAGGTGCTGGCCTGGGTCGTTGTGACCCTGCTCTTACGGGCAGGGTGAGGGGGACGGGGAGGGAAGAGGTCGAGTTTGGCAAAGAAAAGCTTCTGGGGGATGGTGGGGCGGGACAAGGCAGGAGGGATGGGAGTGGAGGTTGAGGACGTGGTTGTTGGAGATGTATGTCTAATGACTTTGGGTGCAGGTGCATAGGCAGTGTGCTGATGTGAGGTGGTTGGCTGTTGGGTGTCTGAGTGCATGCGTTTTTGTCTCTTAGGAGAGGGGGCAGACAGGGTGGGAGAGGACACAGGGGGCGCGTGCATGGATGTTGTGGAGATGTCTGCAAGTGAGGTGTGTGTGCTGCTTGGTGTTGTGATGGTGGTGGTGGTGGCTGTTGATGCAGTACATGCAGGTGTGAGTGCAGATGTGACAGTGAGGGAGGAGGAGGGGGAGACAGTGGAGGCAACTGTCTGTTGATTGTGTGAGTGCTTGTGGCCTGAAGTGTGCTGCCTATGTTTGTCTGTGCCACTCTTGTATGATGTTTTGTGTGCATGCTTGTCTGTATGTGTGCATGGTATGGGTGGGGGTTGAGGAGCTTGGGACTGGGAAGTGGTAGTTTGAGGGGGAATGGTAGGAACAGGGAAAATGGCTGCCATCAGAGAGGAGGCCAGAGCCTGGCACGATCTCTGTTGGGCCGCCAACACACTGTGAATGCCCTCCAGGAATGTATTGCATTGCATTGCTGCACCTGGGATGCCAGCCCCTGGATGGCATTCACAATGGTTGATTGCCCTACAGAGATGAATCTCAGGAGGTCAACAGCCTCCTCACTCAGGGCAGTAAGGCTGACTGGGGCAGGGCCTGTGGTGCCTGGGGCAAAGGAGATGCCCACCCTCCTGAGTGAGCAGGCACGGACAACTCGGTGAGGGGCTATTGTTAGGGCAGTGCTGGTACGGAGGAGGCAGCTGTACCTGTAGCTGGGGTGGTCCCAGAGGTGTCTGCCACCACCCGGGAGCTTCTATCAGAGGAGGTATCTGAGTCAGTGTTGTCACCTCCTGTCTCTGCCATGGTGCTCCCCTCACCCTCCATCCCACTGGTCCCCACGGCGTCAGTAAACTCTGCCTCCTGGTTTCTGGGGGATGCAGCTCCCTCCGTCGCCGGTGCCCCTGCTCCTCCGCCAGATGATGCTAATGCACACATGGACAGGATGAAAGAAGAAAAAAGGTGGGGAGAGAGAAAGGGAGCACTGAGTCAATCATAGCACCAACACCACAGATGGCATACACATTACCGTCACACACAGGGATCAGGATTGAGCACCATGCATCACACTGGCAATACATTTGCTAGGTACCACAGCAAGATGTGAGCAAAACACAGCCAAATACACCCCTCCTGGCAGTCACTAAGCCCTGTCTGACATGGAATGCAACATAGGTAGGTTACCAGATTTAGCAATACAGCCATTACCCTTGAGCTGGATCACGCTGCGTTCTCTGACCAGGCATTAAGGGGCACCCACTAACTAACACCCACCACCAGGTTCCCATGCCACCTACCAATCATAGTTGCAACGCACATTGTACTCTCCCCCTTGTGGCTGCTATGATGTCCTCAATCGCCCATCCAGCACTGAATAGGCCACCGCCACTATGCAGGACATCAGGGGGTCAGGTTCTGACGGGCACCCTGCTCTCGATGGGAGGCCATCCCCAGCTGGGCCTCTGTGGTCTTCCAGGCCCAGCATCTCAGGACCTCCCACCTCTTCCTACAGTGGGTGCTCCACCTGATGTGGACGCCCAGGGTCTGCACGTCCTTTGCGATGTCACGCCACAATCCCTTCTTCTGATGGGCACTGACCTGCAGAGGAAACACAGACAGGAGGGCACCATTAACCAGACAATCCAGCCTGTCACACATATGGCCCACAAATTCCCTCCCATCCCCATTGACACACACATCACCCAGCGCCCACCATGTACACCACCACCAGACATACGACCCCCCTCCCACATCTCCATGCAACCTTGTCCCATGCCTCATGCCCAAAGTGTACTCACCTGTTGGTCTGGAGTCCCATACAGCAGCCCATACTTGGTAGGACCCCATCCACCAAGCGCTCCAACTCCTCTGAAGTGAAGGCAGGGGTCCTTTCCTCAGTCACACGGGCCATGGCAGGATCCAGACATAGGTCACAGCAGCACAAACAGTGTAGGTGTTGTCCTGTGGAAAGTCAGGAAACAAGAGAGGTAATAGGCAGAAAATGGCGGTCACAACCGGGGCGGTGTACACCGTCAACGCCGCCGGTGATCCCCATTGGACAATGTACTCCATAGGGCCCGGGTGGGGCAAGATCGCCTTCCTCCAGGACACGTAACCCAAGCGACAGGAGGTTGCCATTTTATGGTGGTGGACAATATTCAGATAATCAAGAACTGCGTCATATCCATAATTTGCATATACATTGCCATTACCAATGTCCTATCACGTTACTGCTCTATGTACACTGTGGTGGTGGTTTCATTGTTCAAATTGTGACAGCCTATTCACTGTTGTGTCCCTTAGATACCTACCACTCCAGAGGAATCAGAGGAAGAGGCAAGACCCTGTGTACAGACCCCTTGTATACTTGGTTACACTGGAAGACAGGCACATAATACCTATACACTGGACAGGGCCACAATCACAGAGCTGTGTGCCCAATTGGAGCCTGATCTGATATCTGCTATCTGTCATTCCACTGGGATCCCCCTCTTATGTGGGTTCTGTTTGTGCTCCATTTCTTGGCAACTAGCTCTTTCATCAGGAATGTCACAGCCAATGTTCTCAATCGTGCTGGCAAGGGTTTTGTCTGCCCTGGTGAAACACATGTGCAGATACACTGCTTCCCCCAGGTGGAAGATTTGGCCACTGTGAAGGCTGGATTCCATGCAATGGGACATATACCCAACATTATTGGGACAATTGACAGTACACATGTTGAATTTGTCCCCCCCTGTCAGCATTAACAAATGTTTAAGAATCAGAAGAGTTTCCACTCACTCAATGTGCAAATGGTGTGCTTGGCTGACCAGTACATCTCCCACGTCACTGCCAAGTATCCTGGGTCGGTGCATGACGCCTTCGTCCTAAGGAATAGCAGCATCCCAAATGTGACGGCACAACTATAGAGGCACAGGGAGAGGCTAATTGGTGAGCCTGACTCCCCACCCAATGTATGTCAGTGTATGCCTTCTGGTGCTGACCCTATACCATTGTGTAAGGCTACTGTTTGTCCCTCAATAGTTACAGGTGACTCTGGCTACCCAAACCTATTGTGGCTCCTGACCCCTGTGAGAAATGCCAGGGCAGTGACTGAGAATTGTTAGAATGATGCACATGGGCGATGTCGAGACGGGCCACTCACCTGAAAAGCAGGATGTCTGCAGGGGTGATGGTATGCCCCTGACCTCCTGGAACACCTCTCGGCACGTCCTGGTGGACACAGAAACCCCAGCAGGTGTCCAAAAAGGAAAGGGGGAGTGGAAGAGAAAGAGACAAAACACTGCCACGTCTTGCCGGTCCAGCCAGGCATCCTGTATCTTCAGGAGGGCAGATCATTGTTGACAGAGTGATAGTAGAGTTAGTGCACTCAACTTCCTTGAAACTGAATCTCTCTTTCTGAGAAGGGCACAGGAGTGGTAGAAGAACACCGGAATGCTCTAGCACTTTTCTTGGATAATAATAATTGTTGGCACAACTACTAACACTGCATTACCAAAAACCCAAACTGAGTACCATAACAATATGTACTACGACACTAGGGCTGGCTTCACAGAGATTCACTGTTGCACACTACAATTAGAACTGTGGTTGCACTTATCATGCACAAGAAAGACAAACAAGGGCATTAATTATATCACTTATAACTTTCCTGCATGCATATGGTTAAACTAAAAGGAACCAAAACAATCCTAGAAATACAAATGTCCACTCTAGGTTTAAACAGTTAGGATGGCACAGTTTGGTTTGGTTTCACTGTGTGAAAAACCCTTGAAAAGCAAATTCCTCAAACCTGAAAACAGCATGAATGACGCAATTTAAATCCAAGAGTTATGCTATTAGAGAAAGAAATGTTCTTTTAAAATTGCACTGTCACTTTTTTAAGTACTTGAGCTCAAGCAGATTTCCTGAAGCACATTTAGGCAAGTAACTACAATAATAATGTAGAATGTTCAGAAATGCATTTGTCTCTTCAAGATAAGCAATCTGCCAAAATACGAAGTCTGAAATACACCAGCTGTTCTTAGAAAGCGCGGTGCTCAAAGAACAAACTCCTTGGAGAATACTAGTCACTGAGCTTCAGTCTTTTCCGGAGTGCTGGAGGAATGCCTGGTGTCAGCTGGTACAGGAACGAAGAAAAGAATTGCCTCAAAAGTCCTGAGTACGAGGATGACAACAGGGCCTGGACTGCCAAATCAGATGCTGAGATCAGGAAGCAAAACAAAGCCAAGCCGGGAGGCATGCTTCACTCTGCTATTTGTAGCCAATCAGGAAAGCAGTTGAGTTTCCACATGTGGATGAGTCACCACACCCAATTAGAAGCACATGTCTACACCACACCCAATTAGAAGCACATGTATACACCTGCTCACATTAGTAAACAAGCATTGGTAAAACACACGTTGATAAAACCAATTGTGTAGCACAGCACATTATGTTTACTAATAAACATGAAGGTTTAACCAAGAACAGCAATATGATTTAACCCTAATCCAGGGGAATGCTGACAGATAACACAGGAGGCACCTTGGGGATTCCTGACAGGTAAACCAGGAGAATTATTGAAAGGACCTCCGGCCTGCTGAAGGCCAGGTTCAGGTGCCTCCATCTGACAGGTGGATCCCTCTGCTACTCACCTGAGAAGGTCTGCCAGATAGTAGTGGCATGATGCATGTTGCACAACCTGGCCCTCAGATGACATGTGCCTTATCTGCAGGAGGAGGAGACTGGAAATGCGCCTGTGACAGCAGTGGACCCTGAGGACAGTGATGATGGGGAGGCAGAGGATGACGTGGACAGCAGAACATCAGTTATATGTCAATATTTCCAATGACACACAGGTGAGACAGTGGAACTGACCATTCCTCTGATTAATTATGTTTTCTGTGTGGCTGTAGCAGAATGGCATTTACTTCCTTTGCATCTCTACTTACTGTCCCCTATGGCTTCTCATTTTGCAGATGTTGGTGATATGACAACAGTGTACTAATGTGATGACTACAGACTGATACAGGTCATAAAATGTATCCTATCACAGTGTTCAGATCATTTGCACTTGATGTGACTATTTCCATATATGCACATTTTCATCACATAAAACACTTTCACTTATGTTGAGTTCAAGCGGTGTTTATTGTAGTGCAAATTATTGACAGAAAAGTGCAATGGAATGGGGTGATGGTTGAGGAAAGTCTAGGGTATTGTTCCAGTCTGTTTGAAGCATAGGTCCAGTGTCCAAGGGGCCATTGGAAGGGGAGCAAAGGCAGTTCAAAGTGGACAAGGTGACAAGGTGGGACACAAGGCGGACATTCAGGAGGGTCTAATTTCCTGGCGGTGGTCTTGGTCTTGGCAGGTGTCTCTGGCTTCTGTCCAGGTCGCAGGGAACATTTCTGGGGTGGTTCACCTGCTGCAGGAGGAGGGGTACTGGTGGCCTGTGGGTCCTGTGGCAGGGCCTCCTGCCCACTAGCTGCATCAGAAGTGGTAGGCTGGTCAGTAGACTTTCTAGTGGTAGGGGCCCGCTGGTGTGCTGTCCATTCTCTCATGATGTTGGCAATATCTACCAGCACCCCTGTTATGGAGACCATGGTGGTGTTGAAGGCCTGAAAATCCTCCCTGATCTCCTGATGGTGTACCTACCATGTTGGATACTGATGGGGGAGGCTCTGTGGTCGACTGTGAGTGGGCTGGAGTGGACGACTGACCAGTGCTCCCTGATGGGCCAAGTAGTTCATCCAGATCCTAAAGTCTAGAGTTACTGTCATCACTGGGGGCATCTTCTGTTGGGGGACTAGTTAGTAGTAGCACCTCCTCGCGGCTGAGATTGGCTGGAGTACCTGTAGGGATGTAAGTGATGTATGGTACTTCATGTCTGTGACATATTGTACATCCCTTGCTTGCCCGCTATTATTGCTGTTGCCCTGCCACCTTTGTTTGTGTATGGTGATGGATTATGGGCTTGTTAGTTCTCCATGGTGTGCATGCTTTGGTGATGGGTGTCCATGCAGGGCTGGGAGGGCTGTCCATGAATTGGTATAGCATGCAGGGCTTTGCATTGGGATTAGTCAGATGTGTAGGTGCAGTGTGTGGGATGGAGTGGAGTGATGGGAGCGAGGGTGAGGGGGTGTGATGGCATGCAGGTATGGGGGTGATAAGTAGTAAATATTGACTCATCAGTGTCCAGTCCTCCGGCAACTCCAGTGAGTCCCTCAGGATGCAGCATTGCCAAGACTTGCTCCTCCCATGCTGTGAGTTGTGGGGGAGAAGGGGGGTCCACCGCCAGTCCTCTGGATGGCGAGCTGGTGCCTTGCTCCTACACACTGTACCTTCCCCCGTAGGTTGTTCCACCTCTTCCTAATGTCATCCCTTGTTCTTGGATGCTGTCCAACGGTGTTAACCCTGTCCACGATTCTCCTCCATAGCTCCATCTTCCTGGCAATGGATATTTGCTGTACCTGTGCTCCAAACAGCTGTGGCTCTACCCTGACTATTTCCTCGACCATGACCTGCAACTCCTCATCAGTGAAACAGGGGTGCCTTAGTGGGGACATGGGTGTTGTGTGGTGTGTGTTGTGCAGAAGGTGTTAAGTGATGTGGTGGGGTGTGGGATGTGGGGTGCATGACGGATGGATGGATGTTTGTGGCGTGTGTGTGTCTGTAGTTGTCTCAGTGGTCTTTGTGT
The DNA here is from genome assembly GCF_031143425.1 of Pleurodeles waltl. Classification (NCBI taxonomy): domain Eukaryota; kingdom Metazoa; phylum Chordata; class Amphibia; order Caudata; family Salamandridae; genus Pleurodeles; species Pleurodeles waltl. The sequence continues at coordinate 139,492,670 of NC_090438.1, forward strand.
TAGTCTTGTGTTGCTTTTTGGTATTTGTAAAGGGTGGTGTCTAATGTGGGTGTGTGTTTTAAAGTGCTGATGAAGTGTGTGTGTGGTGTCTGTATGAGTGTCAGGTGTGTGTTTCTGGTATTGGCCAATGTTGTGTTGTTTTGTATTTGGGTGGCCATTCTGAGTGTGCTGGTGTGTACCGCCAATGGTTTACCACCATTGAATGTCCGCCGTGGTGATTCGTGGGTCATAATGTGGTGGGCATTGCTTTGTTTGCATAACGGTATGGGTGTTCGTACCACCACTTTAGCAATGACCTTTGGGCTGGCAGATTTGTGTATGTGGAGGTATTCTGTCGGTTTGGTGTGTGAATCTGTAGGAAAGTCCTTTTTTTTTGCCTGATCACCCCCACTCTTTCTGGATAGGTACTGGTGGTTACTGACTCTTGGCTGTGCCCTGGGTACTGCTTACCAGTCCCAGGGCCAGTGCTCTGTGTAAAATGGATATGCAAATTAGGCTAATTATAATTGGCTAAGTTAACCTACCTATAAGTCCCTAGTATATGGTAGGGCATGTAGGTTTAGGGACCACAGCATAGGTGGTGCACACCTAGGTGCATTGCTGAGGTGCCCAGTGTCATTTTAAAAGCAAGCCTGCCTTGCTGGCTGCTTTTAAATTAAAGTTATATGCAAATTCGACTTTGGAATTAAAGGTACTTCCAAAGTCTTAAACTACCTTATTTTTACATATAAGTCACCCCTAAGGTGTGCCCTATGTGCCCCTAGGGCTGGGTGCCATGTAACTATAAGCAGGGACTTTATAAAAATAGATTTATAAGCCCTGGTGAGGTAAAAACAGCCAAATTCGTTTTTCCCTCATTGAAGTAAATGGCCTTCATAGGCTAGAATGGGCAGACTTTATTTTAAATTTTAAAGTCTCGTTAAATGTTACATACCAAGAATTTGGTATCAAATTGATTGTTATAATAAATCCCACAACTTCCAGTTGTTGGATTTAATATAACTAGTGCAGGTAAAAAGTTTAGACTTTACCTAAAAAGTTGCCAATTTCAGCTCTGCATTGTTTTTGCTGCTGTGCTCTGATTGGCCAGCCTGCAGCAGCTTCTGCCAGGCTACTTTAATGAGGTGTGAAGTGGCCTGGCTTCACACAAAGGAATGTGCTTGGGGGAGAGAATCTCCCCTCAGCAGATGGTGAGGCAGGAAGGGGGAGGGCTGCCAAACTGGTCTTCAAAGGCAGAGAAGGACATCTGGAGCACCCAGCAACACCCCCACATCCTGCAACCCCAGACAGCTAGGTGCCCCCTTGATTAGATTAGGAGAGGGCAGGAGAGGGGTGTGTTTATGATTTTTAGCCACACCAGTGGGTGGGCTCAGCCAGATCTCTCCTCCAAAAATCAGATTCATCCATTTTGGATTTTTAGAGACTGTTGCCTTCTGGGATGGATTTTTGCCACACTTCCCAGGAAGTGGTTATCACAGGGGGACGACCCTGTCCCTGATTGGAGAACCAGGGCCCCCCTGCTTTTCACCCAGGAGCAAGGATAAAACTGGCAGACCTGCACCCACGCCTGAGATCCCCACCAAATTTCAAGAAGAAGGAACTACAAGGAGAAGAAGGACTGCCCTGCTGGACCCCTGGCCTGCACCTGGACCCTGCACTCAGAAAGACTGCACCAGCTGCACACTTGGGCTTCACCACAAGAAGGACTTTGCCTGGCTTCCACTGGTTCAAGGAGGGACTCCCTGTTTGCTAAAGGTGAAAAATTGCTATCCAGAGTCCCCTGCACCAACTCCTGAAAAAGTGACCAGCTGACCACTGTCCAGTGGCCAAAAAGGAGTTTGCGCCAGGTGTATTCTGGGAGTTGAAGTCCGCACTTCCCAAGGACCATCACAGAACTTCTGGACCCTTGGGGTGAGCTGTGGACCCCAAAAGAACCTTAAAAGGACATCTGGGTGAAGCCCCAGAAGTTTGGAAAAGATTGGAGAATTTTTGAAAAAAAGCTCCATAAAGTGACCGACCCGACGCGGAAATTCTAGCCGGCTTGCCTCAACCGCGACCCGGCCTGACTTCGTGGTTCGTCCCGGTAAAGAAAAACATCCAAAAAAGAGACTAAGTCCGAACGTAAAAAGTTGACCGGGACCTTCCAGCCATCGTATCCGAGAAGGGCTCCACGGACGTCGGATCAAGCTCCAGGTTTACCCCGGTCGAAGGATTTTCATCTCGAAAAAACGACTAAGTCCGAAGGTAAAAATCACCACCGAGGAAACCGACTTCGCGTATCCGGACAAGGGCTCCAGGAGGTCGGATCCAACTGGCAGGGTCGTCCCGGGGAAGAAAAACATCAAAAAAGAGACTAAGTCAGAAGGTAACTTTTTAACCGAGGCCTCCCGCGACTTGTAGCCGAGCAGGGCTCCATCGCGGTCGGCCTGAAAGTTTGACTTTGCCCCGGTCCTGGTGCAACCAGATGACCCGATTGGCGCTTTTTGTTTCTAAGCGCTAGAAAATAATAATACTTTAAAAATTCATATCTCCGGTTCCCCTGAACCGATTTTAATCGTTTTTGTGTCATTTTAAAGATAAAAATATAAGCTATTTTTATAAATTGGTTTTGGATTTTTAAACTGTTTCCTGTGTTTTATTTAATTACTGTTTTGTGATATTTGAATGCTTTACACTTTGTCTCCTAAGTTAAGCCTTGACGCTCGATGCCAAGCTACCAAGGGTAGAGCTGGGATTAATTTACTGAGACCTAACTGTACTTATGTGGAGGTTTGTGGCTTGTTGCTAGGTGTAGGTACCTACCTGCACTACCAATAACCCATTTTCCAACAGTATCATAATATGGTGAACAGATATTCGCCACCGCAGCGATATGTTGGCGACCATTACCGCAACAGTAAGTGGCACTTACCGCCAATGTCATAATGAGGGCCAAAATGTATTTTATGACCCAGGTCCCTTAACTTTAACTAATTTCTGAATCCAGCCCTAACTCAGTTTTGTTTACGCTCACATTTGAGAAATATTCTGTGAAAATCATCTACAGCAACTGGGGGAGCAGACTGTCAGGTTGAAACACACCAAAAAGAATATTGCAAAAAGATAGTAAAATAATAAATGAATGGGAAGTGGATCTTGAATTAATTCCAATGAGCAAGAATAGGCTGGAAAAAAAAAAAATTGTTATAGGAAACCAGTCCCAACTTAAAACATCTCTTTAGAGTGCTAACTGGCATGGGCAGAGGTTCTGAGATAGAAATGACAGGTATTAGGCAGTAAAGAATTTGGGAAAATACTATTCAGCGGCTAGGGCACCATTTAGAGTTTCGCAGACAGGGTACTCCATCACTAATGAGCTGAATATCATGTTTCCACCTGTGGTGTCCCTGCTGTCTCTGCCGCCGGAAAACGTTACAAAAATGGTCCAATGTACTGAAATCACCTACACTATTTAGGACGGATGTTCTGATGTACTTTTAGCTAGGTTAGCTAAGGTGGAACATGTGACATACAGGTCAGTCAGTATAACATCAGAGGAGTCACTGTGCTGACGGCTATTCTGACATAGTGATATCACCTTATGGGGTCTACCAAGTAACCCTAAGAACCAGGGTAATCATAGCAATCATAGCACTATTCTCTGTAGATTGTGCTAACCCAAGAGAACTACTGATATTGGAGTAGGTAACTCCGACATAGGCATAGAGATATCCACCAAGCAAGTAAAGATTACTAAATATGACAGACTGTAGTCATACCGAGCAGCAGAGTATATCCCTCCGCAGCCCTGGCAGGGTATAAAATCCCCCTAAGTACTTGAGGTTAATTCCACCAAAATCACAGCAGAAGATAGGGACCTGAAACAATGGGCTTGGGTCGTAACAGCAATTAATAAAGCAACATTTCATTAGACTTTCACAGGTTTCGAACGGCTCAGGATGATCAAAAAAATGGTGCTTCTTGAAGGATGACAGTAATAGGTAATCTTCAGGTATTATTTCAAACTAATGTGATCTGTGCTCCTGGGAAACCTATTTAAAGGAAATCGTCTCTTTGGTTTAATACGGAGATTCACCAGAAATTAAAATGACCTTATGATCTTCAAGGTTAATTAAACATAGAAGAGTCTCCACTGAGACAAGTAATATAACTCGCTTAATTTGAAATTCCAATAAAAAGTTTCTGAAATACAGACAGTGTGCCATAATTATTCAGAATTGAAAAGCATTTTATGAAGGCATCTGATCCAGGGACAATAATGAATGCCATAGTTAAGCGGTGAGCGGTGTTGAGGGTCACTTAGAAACGCTGAATGGAACTTCCAAAGAGTTATAGGAAACAGGTGTAACCCATCACCGTAAACATCATAGTGTGGCAATTGCACCTCCAGATGATTTGTGGCAATATTAAGCCGTATTGGGAATTGATAAATCTAGGCTCCTTGTCAGATGGGTCTGTAATGTCTCTTTCTAGATGTTTGTTAAAACACACTCAGATATTGTTAGGGACGAGAGAAGGCTCCCATCTAGAAGAGTTCCACCTTGGTGCCAGACTCAAATGGTCAAGCTAAAAAACAGAGGAATAATTGTTTTATCTGTTTGTCCTGTTAAAGATCTAAGACCCTTGGACAGGCAAAGTACGAATGTCTGATACAGTTCGAATATCTATTCCTATTGCTTTTATATTGTTGTGTCACTGCCCTGTATGTTAATTTGGTTCAGTGGTATTTTGCTGATTTGTTTTATACATTTTCTTTCATTCTTTACAATTTTTTTGGATTACCGTTTTTTGTTTCTTAATTGTTCTCACGTGTACTTGTTTATTGCATATTTTTCTCTGTAACAATGCCAAAGCATGAATAAGGTCAGCAAGCCTATTGCTATTTCTCTAGGTTGCACACTATCATTTCTATGAGGGTGATGGAGCACCAATTCTTTTAGTGTTCAAGCACCACCAAAGTATACTTGCAGCAAGCCATGAAAGAGTTATCCCATGTCAGGTAGGCGTACATGATCTGGATGTCTGTGTCGAGGCATGCACAACTTAACAGGCAAGTTCCCAGCCGTAGGTGCTGCTTCACTTGGCAGATGCCCTTCAACGGAGAGTAAGGCTTCTGACCACCTCAAGATTGACATGGAAGCACCAACTGTTATTATCAACCTTTTCGAACTGTTAAAATGAAAGTATGTTAATGTAACGTGATGCTATTCATTGTTCTTCTGACGCTGCGGTGAAAAACAAAAGTTGTTGTTCACAGTTGTGACTTGGAAAAAGTAATCATGAGCTTCCCAGGTTTGCTCCACTTTGCATATGTCTCCGGAAGTGGTGGAATGGTGGATAACGGGCTGCCATATCTAATCTCAACAGAACCAGTAGAAGTAGTGGAATGAGAGTGGTACATTGCCAGCTAGCATTTCTCCTGTCAGGCATAGTTCTCTGCCGGCCTAAGGCTGATAGGAAGTGTCAATCCACACTTACATGCCTCAGTGAGTGCGGCTGTCAGCACAGACTCCAGCTCTCCACTCTTTGAGGGATGGCCCAGACGGTGGTGAAGTAGGGTAGCTGGATGCGACATCGGGGATGGGAATAAAAAAATATATATTTGACTAAGGCCAGTAAGGTCTTTACCTATGATGGCAGAGGTTGATGGCAGCATGAACGTACGTGCTTTTTAAAGGGGAGCAATGGTACTGTTAAAAATATTCAAACAGGTGGGGGAAGAGCTTTCCAAGGATAGTGAAGGTGAGTGGCAAGGCACTTGCTTTTGCTTTTTATATACTAAATAAACATTATTGTGCATCAACACTGAGGGCTGATACTAGGAAAATAGCGAATGGAGGTGGAAGAAGAGTGCATGGCACTCTATAGGGGTCATTCCAACCTCGGCGGTAAAAGGCGCTTACCGCCGTTCAGAAGACCGCCATAACACCGCCGCGGCCGCGGTAAACCGCCACGGTCATTCTGACCCACAACAGGCAAACCGCCAAAATACAGACATCCACAAAAGTCCGCCACACCAAAGGGCAGCGAGAAACTGGCGATGACCAAACCTCCACCGTCACGCCAACAGAAATACGCCCACACTATCACGACACACTAATCCACGCGGCGGTCTTTCAACCGCGGTATTCCATTGGCGGTACACACCGCCGAGCTCAAAATACACACACACTTACAAAATACAATCACATTGGACAATTCAAAATACACACACCTGAGACACATACACACACCACTCCCACACACCCAATTAAATATAAAACACACACCCACATCACCCACAAACCTCCACTCCTAGAGATTCGTGAACACGCACCGAGAAAAGACATCCGAGCACCCAGACGCCCAATTCACTGTCACCCAGCAATATTTGCACGCACTTCACACAACACAATAATACACATCACCACACTTAGCACCACACAATCCACCCTACACATCACCCACACCACCCCATGGCACCGCAAAGACACCCCAGGTTCTCTGATGATGAACTCAGGGTCATGGTGGAGGAAATTGTACGAGTAGAGCCACAGATGTTCGGGGCACAGGTGCAGCACACCACCATTGCCAGGAAGATGGAGCTATGGAGCAGAATAGTCGACAGGGTCAACGCTGTGGGACAGCACCCAAGAAATCGGCACGACATCAGGAAGAGGTGGAACGACCTACGGGGGAAGGTGCGTTCCATGGTATCCAGGCACAACATCGCGGTGCAGAAGACTGGCGGCGGACCCCCACCTCCTCCCCCAGAATTTACAACATGGGAGGAGCAAGTCTTGAACATCCTGCATCCTGAGGGCCTCACAGGAGTAGGCGGAGGAATGGACTCTGCTAAGGCAAATCTTAACTACTTCTCCCCCCCACCCCACCTGCATGCCAACTCATACCCCCACCCTCACCCTCACCCCCATCACATCCTACTCCTTGCAACTGTCTCACCATCAGAACCCACCCATCCCAACACCTAGCCCTGCATGCGTCCACAAAGCATGGACACCCAGCACCTAAGCATGCCCACTGCACATACACATACAAACCCCCCCCTTCCAACCACAGTCACAACAGCCCCCACAGAGGAATGCCAGCACTGGGGTACACGGGCATCCACCCATTGCACGCTATGACACACACAGAAGCAATAACCATGCTTTTATACCCCTGCAGGACCCGAACGCCACGTCACCGCGCAGGAGGGTCCACTAATGTCCCCTCCACCCCCAGAAGAGGCCCACAGTGAGGACAGCAGCTCTGTCTCCCTGGATCTAGATGACCCGCCGGTCCATCGGGGACCTCGGGACAGTCGGTTCCCCTCACACAGCCACAGGCCACAGTAGACCTTCCCCCCTCTGGGAACACCAGCACAGCACCCACCCAGCGGGCCCATACCTCTGTCCCCAGGACACGTCAATCAGCGGTGTGTCCACCACTACAGGGAACCCAGGCTAACCCACCACCCAACAACAACAGGGACCTGGGGGCAGTGGTAGTGGGCACACGGTCCAGGGGACAGAGGCCCAGAGAAACAGGGGAACTGGGAGGGCTGCTGTGTGACAGGGGGGGGGACAGGCCCAGGGAACCCACTCTCCACGAGGCCCTCTCCTCCATCATGGGAGCATACCACCGCTCCCAGGAGACGATGGCGACGGTCCTGGCCAGGTTTCAGGAGATCCAGCTTCTGCAGGAGGAACAGTATATGGGGTTCAGGGAGGAACTAAGAAACATCATTTCCGCCATGGGTACCATCATGGTGGCCCTGAATGAGGTAGTCACGACATTGCGGGACACTGTGGCACCTCAAAGGGCCCCTGACACTAGCATGCACCAAGAACTGCCTACCACCTCCGCCGGCGTTAGTGGACAGGAGGCCCCGACACAAGACCAACAGGCCACCAGAACCCCACCCCCTGCAGAAGGAGAACCACCCCGCAAGCGGGCCCTGAGATCCAGGAAGAAGACAGAGTAAGATGTCAAGACCCCCGCCAGCAAAGGATACCGCCCTGATTGTCAACCCACTGTCCCACATTGTCACCCTGTCCAACCTTAAACTGCCCCTGCTCCACTTCCCACAGGCATTTGGACAATGCACCTGTGAAACTGATAGTCTGGACTCTGCCATGGACAATCCTCCACCATCACCCCTCACCGATTTGCAACCACCCATCCAATTTAGAGCACTTGAATAAAAACACTTATTGCACAAAACAATCTGGAGTCTGGCTGTGATTTAGAACAAATGTATTAGACATGACCGTGCCAAAATGTTCATTCACATTGTGATGGTAACAAACCGCTGTCACACAGCTGTAGTCCATGGGGAAACAAAGCAGATGTCACGCAGTGGGGCCCACAGCTCTGAAAACGGAAGGGAAAGTCACAACTCAGTTAGCATACACATTGGGAAAAAGTCAGACAGTAGAGAGGTAGGAGTCTTTAAGTAAATGTAATATGCTGGTGTCTACTCTTACCTGTGTGTCACTGAAAATACTGCTGTATTACTGTGTTCCTGTTCTCTATGTCGTCCTCTTCGGCTTCCTCCTCTTCACTCTCCACAGGCTTCACAGCTGCTACAACACCACCATCTGGACCATCCTCCTGCAGAAAAGGCACCTGGCGTCGCAAAGCCAGGTTGTGAAGCATACAGCAGGCCACGATGATCTGGCACACCTTCTTTGGTGAGTACATTAGGGATCCACCTGTCATATGGAGGCACCTGAACCTGGCCTTCAGGAGGCCGGAGGTTCGCTTGATCACCCTCCTAGTCCGCCCATGGGCCTCATTGTACCGTTCCTCTGCCCTTGTCCTGGGATTCCTCACTGGGGTCAGTAGCCAGGACATGTTGGGGTAACCAGAGTCCCCTAATAGCCACACCCGGTGCCTCTGGAGTTGACCCATCACATACGGGATGCTGCTATTCCGCAGGATGTAGGCGTCATGCACTGACCCAGGGAACTTGGCATTAACATGAGAGATGTACTGGTCAGCCAAACACACCATCTGTACATTCATCGAATGATAACTCTTCCGGTTCCTGTACACCTGTTCACTCCTGCTGGGGGGGACCAAAGCAACATGTGTCCCATCAATGGCACCTATGATGTTGGGGATATGTCCAAGGGTATAGAAATCACCCTTCACTGTAGGCAAATCCCCCACCTCAGGGAAAATGATGTAGCTCCGCATGTGTTTCAGCAGGGCAGACAACACTCTGGACAACACCTTGGAAAACATAGGCTGGGACATCCCTGATGATATGGCCACTGTTGTTTGAAATGACCCACTTGCTAAGAAATGGAGTACTGACAGCACCTGCACTAGAGGGGGGATGGATCCCTGTGGGTTGGCGGATGGGTGACATCAGGTCTGGCTCCAGCTGGGCACACAGTTCCTGTATAGTGGCTCGGTCAAGCCTGTATGTCAGTATGACATGTCGTTCCTCCATTGTCGACAGGTCCACCAGCGGTCTGTACACGGGAAGATTCCTCCATCTCCTCGCATTTCCCAGTGGACGGTGCCTATGAAGGACAACAGCGATCACAGAGTCAAGCAACCCACAGGTACGTAACCACAGCTTGCACATAGCACGATTCCCAATGCATTGAATGGCTTGTATGAGTGTTGGTGCATGGCCTAGGTATGTGTGACGCAGTTGGTAATTAGGCCATGTGGGCCCCTGAAATGGCGTCTCCCTGACCTGTGGAGTGCGACAGTGGGATGTGAGGTCAATGCGCTGGCGTGGCACACCGCAGCGGTAGGCGGTCGAAAACCGCGGCGCTAAGCCGCATTGGTTAACATAGAACCCTATGGGTTTCAGGAGCCAATGACGATGTGCGCCGGCGGTCGCGGTACGCACCACCGCGGTACGCACCGCCGCGGGCGTGACCGCCATTTTCTATCTGCTTAATCACTCGATACCTGATCTTCGACAGGAGAGGACCTACACTGCAAGTGCTGCTGTGACCTCGGTCTGGAAGAGACAATGGCTCATGCGACTGGGGAAAGGGCCCCTGCCGTCACTGCAGAGGAGTTGGAGAAACTTGTGGATTGGGTCCTCCCCCAGTATGCGCTACTCTACGGTCCTCCAGACCAACAGGTAAGTACACTGGGACCATGCTTAGTGGGCAATGCCTGGGTTGAGTCGGGTGGATGAAAGATGGTGGGGAGGGGAGCGATTGAGGCATGCATCAAACGACAGATGAGAGCATGTGCCACATGGCAAGGGTGGGGATGGGGGGCCACTCACATCGAGCATGCAGAAGGTGATGACAATTTTTCTCTCCCTGTACATGTCACATAGGTCAGCGCCCACCAGAAAGTCGCGATTTGGCGTACCATCGCCAAGGACGTCCGGACCCTGGGGGTCCACAACAGACGGGGCACCCATTGCCGGAAGAGGTGGGAGGACATCCGACGCGGGAGAAGGAAGACGGCGGAGGCTCTGCTGGGGATGGCCTCCCAACGTAGGAGGGGTGCCAGTCGTCAATTGACCCCCCTGATGTCCCGGATCCTGGTGGTGGCCTACCCCGATTTGGATGGGCGCGTGAGGACATCACAGCAGACACAAGGGGGTGAGTACAAATACATTCTGCTGACTTTGCGCGCAGTGGAGGTGTCTGGGTGGGGGAGGAGGGCTGTGGGTATCCCTAGGCCAGGGCGATTTCTGTAAGCTGGGCCCCTCCGTAAGACATGGCCCTGTGCCCCTGCCCCCCACCTCTGTAGGGTGCCAAGTACAGGTATCCATGGCCCTGTGTCATCTATGTGTGCAGTTGTCGCCCATAGGCTTGTAGGCCATGTCCCACGGATTGCGTAGTGGACCCCAAGTGCGCGGCGTAGTGCAGGGGGCTTCTGTGTCTGTCTTGTCCGCCAACGGTAGCGGTAATCCATGCACTCAACATGTCTTTATTTCTCCTCCCCCCCTTTTTTGTGGTCTTCCTGTTCATGTGTGCATTAGCATCATCAGGCAGAGGAGAAGTGGCATCGGAGCACGAGGGAGCTGCATCTCACATGGCCATGGCGGGCCATGCAACTGACTCGGATTTCACCAGTGAGACGGAGGGCGAGGGGAGCTCCACAGCGGGGACTCGTGCTGATGTCAGTGACAGCGACTCGTCCTCTGAAGGGAGCTCCCTTGTGGTGGCGGCAACATCCGTGCCCCCCGCAACAACAGGTACAGCCGCCACCCAGCGCACCAGCACCGCCCTCCCAGCAGCCCCTCAGCGTTTGCCCCGTGCCCGCTCACCCAGGAATGTGGGCATCTCCTTCGCCCCAGGCACCTCAGGCCCTGCCCCTGTCACCCCTGCTGCCCTGAGTGAGGAGGTCATTGACCTCCTAAGGACCATCATTGTTGGGCAGTCTACCCTTTTGAATGCCATCCAGGGTGTACAAAGAGAGGTGCACCAGAGTAATGCATACCTGGAGGGCATTCATTCAGGTCAGGCTGCCCATCAGCGATCGTTCAACGCTCTGGCCTCAGCACTGACGGCAGCAATTGTCCCTGTCTCTAGCCTCCCCCCTCCAACTTCCTCCACCCAGACCCAATCCCCTGTACCTCTGCCTATCCCAGACACACCTACAGACCAGCCTGCACACACCTCAACACCCAAGGGAAGCTCATCCAGACATAAGCACCACAAATCACACAAGCATTCACACAAGCAACATCCACATGCAGACATACCAACAGCCACTGCCTCCACTGTGTCCCCCTCCTCCTCGTCTCCCTCCTCCCTCCCTGTGACGTCTCCACTCACACTTGCATGCACAACATCTTCAGCCACTACGTCCATCACCAGCACACCCACCAGAACACTCCGCACACGTGCAGTCACCACCCCCACTACCATTTACACGTCCCCTGTGTCCTCTCCAAGTGTGTCTGTCACCCCCTCCTCCAAACTACACAAACGCAGGCAGCAACCCACCCAACAGCCATCCACCCCACGACAGCCTCCAGCCCAAGCACCTGCACCCAAAGACACCAGACTTCACACTCCTACAACCACATCCTCTTCCTCCACTCCCATACCCACTACACCTACCCGTCCCTCTCTTTCCAAATTGCTTTTCCTTGCCAACCTTAACCTCTTTCCAACAACTCCCCCACCCCCTCCATCTCCAATCAGCACCTCAGCCACCACAAAACCGGGACCAGTGAAGACTGTTGTCCATGGACTGTGGAGTCCCCCACCCTCAAGGGCATCCAGTTCAGCTAGGAGCCAAGGCACGGCCAGCCCACCCCCGGAAAAGCATCCTAAGATTGCCAGTGCCCGGCGCGAGCGACCAAAGACCCCAGGGACCAAAATCCCTACATTGGCTCCGTCAGGAAGTGGGGTGCCACCTGGCACACCGCCAAAGGTGGGAAAGGGCCACAAGCGTGCAGGGAAGGGTGGGAAGGGCAGCACGCCCGACAAGTCTGGCAGCAGGCCAGCTGGCCAGGAGGGCCCCACCAACCCCATCCCAGGTGTGCAGGAGGACACACACAGGCCCGGTACTGCAGCCCACGAGGGCCCCGCAAGCCACGGCCCAGGTGGGCAGGAGGACACCCACAGGCTGAGAACTGCAGCCCAGGAGGGCCCCGCAAGCCACCAGACAGATGGGCAGGCAGGCCCCACCAGCCACATGTCAGGTGGCGAGTGACATCCATGCCTGGGCCGGATCCGCTGACCAGGACACTCATCTCAAGCACCGCTCCGCTGGGCACCACGGTCTCAAGCACCGCTGAACTGGGCCCTTCATCTCAAGCACCGCTGAACTGGGCCCTTCATCTCAAGCACCGCTCCGCTGGGCACCGCCGTCTCAAGAACCGCTGAACTGGGCCCTTCATCTCAAGCACCGCTGAACTGGGCCCTTCATCTCAAGCACCGCTCCGCTGGGCACCGCCGTCTCAAGAACCGCTGAACTGGGCCCTTCATCTCAAGCACCGCTGAACTGGGCCCTTCATCTCAAGCACGCTGAACTGGGCCCTTCATCTCAAGCACCGCTCCGCTGGGCACTGCCGTCTCAAGAACCTCTGAACTGGGCCCTTCATCTCAAGCACTGCTCCGCTGGGCACCGCCGTCTCAAGCACCGCTGAACTGGGACCTTCATCTCAAAAACCGCTGAACTGGGCCCTTCATCTCAAGCACCACTCCGCTGGGCACCGCCGTCTCAAGAACCGCTGAACTGGGCCCTTCATCTCAAGCACCGCTCCGCTGGGCACGCCGTCTCAAGAACCGCTGAACTGGGCCCTTCATCTCAAGCACCGCTGAACTGGGCCCTTCATCTCAAGAACCGCTGAACTGGGCCCTTCATCTCAAGCACCGCTCCGCTGGGCACCGCCGTCTCAAGAATCGCTGAACTGGGCCCTTCATCTCAAGCACCGCTCCGCTGGGCACCGCCGTCTCAAGAACCGCTGAACTGGGCCCTGTATCTCAAGCACCACTCCGCTGGGCACCGCCGTCTCAAGAACCGCTGAACTGGGCCCTTCATCTCAAGCACCGCTCCGCTGGGCACCGCCGTCTCAAGAACTGCTGAACTGGGCCCTTCATCTCAAGCACCGCTCCGCTGGGCACCACCGTCTCAAGCACCGCTGAACTGGGCCCTTCATCTCAAGCACCGCTGGCCCATTGGCGGAAGGGGCAGGCCCGCATCTGTGTCGGGCAGGGCAGCACGAAGCACTCTGGGCACTAGTCCCCCTCCAGTACCAGTGGAGACTGTTATCCACTTGAGAGACTGTGGCTTTGCACTCCCCAGGATTGAACAGTGGGCAACCCACCCACTGTGGAGACTTGAGAGACTGTGGCTTTGCACTCCCCAGGATGGCACAGTGGGCACCCCACCCACTGTAGAGACTTGAGAGACTGTGGCTTTGCACTCCCCATGATGGCACAGTGGGCAACCCACCCACTGTAGAGACTAGAGAATCTGTGGCTTTGCACTCCCCAGGATATGGCAGTGGGCAAGCCACCCACTGTAGAGACTTGAGAGACTGTGGCTTTGCACTCCCCAGGATGGCACAGTGGGCAACCCACCCACTGTAGAGACTTGTGAGACTGTGGCTTTGCACTCCCCAGGATGGCACAGTGGCCATGGAGGCCCCTCGTGGATCTGGCGTCGTGGACTCATCTGGCTGAGGTGCCCTCCCTTCCCTTCCCCCTGAGGTGCCTGTAGTTTTCCTATCTGATGCCCCTGCAGTGTTCTCTCCGTTGGAGGCAGGTATCCTGTGTGGGCTTTGCCCATGTGTTTTGGCCCAGTGGCCCACGAACAATGGCTGATAGACATATCGGACTGGACAATTTATGTATATAAAGTTATAGATGTGTGATATATTTTATAAATACACAAAAGGAGAGCACTGGGAGTGATGCTAGCCCACACCACCTCCCTAAAGAAATCTATATAATCACTAAAGGTGTGGGGTAGTAGGGAACCGAAAGTAAGACTGGGTCAGTCTTAAATCGGTGTTGGTTAGGTGGCTTTGGATCCTAACGCGGGGGAATCATTGTTGGAGAATATCCAGACAGGGGGGGTGCTGTGTAGTCCCACAGGGGAAGGGGGAGTCTCCCTTACGGACTAGGTGGTCTCACACACATAATATTGTCATGCTTCATCATATGACCACCTAGCCCCACCCAAGCAAGATGATACTGCTTGGGCGGACTCAACCTCTTGGTTAAAAGAACCGGAGGGAGTACTGAAATTAAACTTACTTGATAGTTACTTAGATCCAGCTGAGGTGAGTAATAAAATTACGAAGCATGTCACTGATAGTTGCTGCTAGTTTTAATATAGGTGCATGCTGGTAAGACTAAAAGCAAGGGGAAAAGGCTCGTTGGAGAGTAATGTCTCCTGGAGTCTAAAATAAAAAAATGGATGACCAACATGTTTCTGCCCTCACTAGGTGCTGGTAGGTCAGGGGCATTCGTCAGGGTCGGAGCACACGCAATCAGTGGGGTCCTCATTGTGGATAATGAATGGCCTACCTGATCGGGTAGTTCACGGTGGGGTAGGTCTGTGATAGAAGATAGATAAACCACAATTATTCAGAACATATTTAGAGTGAGAAAAACCGTGGCAAACCACTGCAAAGCACACAGCACAAGGTGAAAATATGTAAAAATAATGAAAAAGGCAATCACACACGCATGCAGATGTGACTTACCAAGGGGTAGGGGGCGATTTGCCTCTGGTCTGGCTAATGCCGGGGAGGGGTTTTCCCTTAAAGTATATTTTATACTCAGTCTTACAATATAATTCTATATTTATAATCATTTCCTTTTGCCTTTGCATTCTTCTGGGGGGTTTGGGGGTGTAACTGTGATGTGTTGCTATGCATTGATGTGTGTGTTGTAGTGGTTGAGGGTGAGGGTGGGTGTGTCGCATATGTGTGTCCCCGTAATTTTTGGCCTCCCCCTCCCCTGTGTCGTAGGTGCAGTACTCACCGTTGTCTTCTGCGCCAGCGTTTGTGCTCCTGGTAGAGGAGCAGGAAGACAATGGCTGGTAGGATGTGAAGTTCGGGTTCCATGCTGTCCAGATTCCTCGTGGGGTGTATGGAGGTGAGCGTTTTCTGTTTGAAATGTCTGTTTCCGCCGTGTTTTTATCGGTGGGGCTACCGCCCCGGAAAAGGTGGCGGATTGGTGGGTTGTGATAGGGTGGGCGGTACTTTGTCTCCCGCCTGTCTGTTGGCGGTGACCGCCGCGCTGTTTGTTTGTCCCGCCGTGGCCAGGGTCGGAATTGCATTTCTTTTACCGCCAGCCTGTTGGCGGTTTGACCGCCGCTTTAACACCGACCGCCAGGGTTGGAATGACCCCCTATGTCTCCCCTTTAACTTTTCCATTTTTGTAAAGCTCCAAGTTGTGTAATTTTGCAAGCAACCTTCAATTTGTTACTAAACATGCCATATTTAGCTCCTTCCTATGGAAAATAAGACTTTATTAGTTTAAAATAAAGTCTCTCACGTTAGCCTATGTAGCCCATTCACTACAATGGGGAAAACAAATTTAGCAATTTTTCCCTCACCAGGGCTTTTAAACATCTTTTATAAAGTCACTCCATATAGTTACACTGCATCCAACCCTAGAGGCGCTTAGGACATACCTTAAGGGTGACTTGTATGTAAATTTAAGGATGCTTCGGACTTTGGAAGTACTTTTAATTCCAAAGTCTAATTTGGTGTTTAAGTTAAAAGAAGCCAGCAAGGCAGTTCTGCCTTTAAAATGACACCGGGCACCACAGCAATGCACCAATGGGTGTTCTACCTATGCTGGGGGTCCCTAAACCTACATGACCTACCATACACTTGGGACTTGTAAGTAGGTTGACACAGACAATTATAATTTGCCTAATTTACATAATCCATTTTACACAGAGCACTGGCCCTGGGGCTGGTGAGCAGTACCCAGGGCAGAGTCAGTAACCACCAGCATCAGTCAAAATGTTTGGGGGTGACCAGGGCAAAATGGAGGACTTTTCTACACCACAGTAGCATGTGGTTCGGAGGGCATTTTTCCAAATGACTTCTTTTTCACACACTCACATTTGGAAAGCACAAATGCAGCAAAACCCAATTGTAATAGCAAATGTTCTACTATTTTATGTTCCCGCACATCTTCCAAAATGCAACATGAACATCACACTTCCCTGAAAAAATGACTCTTTTTTTGCAAAGTCGGTAGCTGTGGATTTTGGGTCCTAACTGAGCCAACACCTAGGGAAATGTAGTAAACCTGTGCATTTTTTAAAACTAGATACCTAGGATAATGCAGGGTGATTTGTGGGGCTCCCTCTAGCTTTTATTTTACCCAGAATCCCTTGCAAATCTCAAACTTTGACCAGCACTAAAAACACATTTTCCTCATATTTCTGTGATGGAAAGTTGTGGTAATCTGTGGGAAACCACAAACATTCTTCCACCCAGCATTCATCCAAGTCTCCTGATAAAAATGGTCTTTCTTTTTCTGAGAAAGCATGTTGCATCACCTAATCGGCTGAAAATTGACCCTTTTTTCCAATGTGTATAACCTGTGAATTTTGGGCCTTAGCTCAGCCGTCGCCTAGGAAAACTGAGCAAACCTGTACATTTTTAAAAACTAGATGCCATGGAGGTATCCTGGCTGTCACCAAGCTTTTATTTGACCTAGAATCCCTTGCAAACCTCAACTGTGACTAAAAAATCAAATTTCTGTCTCATTTCTGTGATGGACAGTATTGGAATCTGCAGGGAGCCACAACCTTTCCTTAAACCTAGCATTCCCCTAAGTCTCCTGCTAAAAATGCCTTTACTTGTGTGGGTAGGACTAGGGCCCGCAACATGAAACAGCCCAAAATGCAACATGGTCACACCACATTTTCCACTGAAAAAGTAACCTTTTTTGGCAATATTGTTAGCGTTAGATTTTGGACCCTAGCTCAGCCAGCACCTTGGAAAACCTAGAAGCCTGCACATTTCTGAAAATTGGATGCCAAGGGCAATCCAGGACAGGGTGACTTGTGTTGACCTTACCCGTTTATTTACCCAGAATCCCTGGGAAACTGCAAACTTTGACTAAAAACATATTTCTTCACATTTCTGTGACAGAAAGTTCTGGAATCTATGGAAAGCCACACATTTCCTACCACCTTCAGTTCCCATATGCCTCCGAATAAGAACACTACAACACTTGAATGGGTGGTCCAGTAGACCATGACACAAAAGGCCCTAAAGCTCCATTGAGAGATAAGTAATAGAGGTATCGGTGGTGCTGTGGCACCACTCATGCAAACATAAGGACCACAGACTTTTTGAAAGCTAGACACCCCAGGGATTCCAGAGTGGTGTTCCTTTAGTGGATCATACAAGGTTTTCTAATCCACAATGTACTGCTTCTTTAGTGGCTCCCACAAGGTTTTCTTATCCACAATGTGCTGAAAACCTTAAACTTGACCTGGAATCATACATTTTCCTTACATTTCTCTGATGTAAACTCCTAGAATCCACGGGAATCCACAAAATTCCTACAGTACTGTGTTTCCCCACTTCTGCTGATAAACACACTGCACCACTTGTGTGGCTGAGCCTAGTGCTTGAGACAAGACCAGATCAAACCAAGGTCAATGAGAGACCTTCAGGAGCTCCTGTCACAGACTCTACGCCAAGCCACACAAGTAGCACAACATTTGTATTGCCAAAAGTGGGATAACCCGGGGTGGTAGGAATTTTGTACCTGTGAATGTCAGCTTCTTATACTGTGGGATTCAAGACTTACATTGTATACCCAAGGTAATGGGTCATTCTATTCCACTCTGCCCATGTACTTGTTGTCACCAAGTATACAGGTGTGCTTGTGAACTTTGCCATCTGACCCCAAACCGTGATGTGGGAAGTGCTCTCATCATAAATTGTAGTGAGCACTTGCACATCACGTTGATCAGAGAACTTGACTGTGAGAAGTTTGTTGGAACAAAGTGCTCTGGGATTTCGGGGAGATTCTTACAAACAATCTTCTGCAGAAATCCTTTGCGGTGACAACAAACTGTACCGCATGCCACAGTGCCAGCTTGGTATAACTTACTACACTGCTCTACTCCTGTATAGAAGTTGCCCACATAAAGGTTATCACGTTTATGAAGGAATAGCGGGACAAGCTCACATATTATTTTTTGAATGATTCTCAGCATGGAAGGACAACCCACAGGGTTTAGAGTAGAGTCTTTCCCTGTATACACTCTCAAGCTGTATAAATAGCCAGTAGAGCACTCATACAGCATGTGCAACTTGATGCCATCATGAGCTCTTTTGTTGCAATGTACTGTTTGAAATGCAGCCAGCCTTTGTACAGGATCAAAGACTCATTAATGATTATATTCTCTCCAGGAGTATACATCTCTGGAACTCTGCAGACAAATATCCCACAACAGGTTGAATTTTGAATGACCTGTCATGGTCTGGATGGTCCCTGCAATAGCAAAAACCGAGCTCTGTACATGTGCAGTTCAAAGAAGGTTGTTACCCAATCCGTGCGAGTAGATCAGTAGGACGACAAACTTGGTTTGTGCTCTAACACCATTTTGAGCGAAAGGCCCAGGAACATCTCCAACTCCTTAGGTGAAGTGGGAGTTCACTGGTGTGCTCTAGAAGGGTGCCCGCACAGTGCCTATGCTCCTTCTGAAATTGCTCTGCACACAGATTTGTGTACTGCACAATTTCTTCAAAGAAGTCAACATCCAAAAAGAGAGGACGTAGTCAATCAGCAAAAATGTGCTTATCGACTTGTATCCTGTGTTGCCAGTGAACTGGGGACTTTGGTGCTGCACTAAATTGGGGGGGGGGATGTGCCAAGAGAGCACTCTATCTGTGCTTGCCCCTGCACATGCTTACTCTTTGGGTTGGTCTACCCTGCTACAGTCACTCTGCTGTGCTTGGGGAGAGACATCAAGACTGAAATCTTCATGTCCCTGAGAATCGCTAGAAGACGAGTAGTGTAATGGACCTCCACTGACTGAAAAATCCCTTCCAAATTCTGCTCCATTTTCTTCTTACTCAGATGCTGCCTCTGTATCTCATCCTGCCTCAGAACTCTGTCCTCCATAACTAGAGTTAGGGCCTGGGCAGCAGTCAACCAGCAAGACGCCATCCGTGCTGAATGGCTAAAACCTTCCTTCCAAAACACTGTCCTATGTACAAGCCAGACGTTTTGTTCTAAATCAGTTAGTGGGTGTGTGTGCTGTGAGATGTGTGCAACAGAAAGTAAACACAAAATTACTTATCCTTTTAGCTGAAGCTTCAGGTTATCCTAAAACACTAAATGAAGACAAAAAAGACAGAGTATTACTTGACCCTGCCCCATACCAATGACACAGTATACCTTCATCATGGCTTATGCAAAACATTCTTGTTGGATGAGCTGGTGGGCGTTTGCTAAACTAATTTCCTAAAGCAACCTTTGATCTCAAGAAAAGAACATTCACATACTATCACCTGCAACTTTGTGTGCAGGTGTGCTCCTTGTGAAAGCTCACAGTACTATTCCCAAGGTCACTGGAAGTACGCAGTAGGAAAGCACCAAATTATGCAATAGGGTTGACTAAATTATGCAGCAAGAAAGGGCATATTATGTAGCATAGTGTGGCCCTTTTTTTAAATTATTTTGTGATTAGAAAACAAATACTGTCTGGGCAAATATCACACATCATTAGCACCAACCTAATAACCAAATACAGAAAAAAGCCACTGAAAGATGACCAGTCAGCCTTTGAAGCAGGGCATTCCACTGTGTGCACACACTTGTCACCACATTCTGAGTCACTTTTGATCCATTTCACTTACAAACATGTTTTATATAAATATGCAGATTATGCAGGGATGATAGATTATGTGGAATTTTTTAATAAGTGTGTGTTTCCCCCCCAGGGGAAAACACACATTTATAAAAGATATTGGCAAATAATCTATAATTCTGCATAATCTACAGATTTATATTAAAAAATGTAGCTCAAATGCATCTAAAGTTTCTAAATAGGGTCGACCCATGTCCTGGAGGCTGAACCCCTACCTGCATTTCTTTAATTTTTTTGGGGGAAATTTGTGCTTTCCCCTGAGGGCTGTGATTGTCACCCCATTCGTGAGTAAACACATATTTCCCCATAGAAAATTGGGGCCAACACGAGATTGGCACATGTACCAGTAGGGTCGACCGTCTGACAATTTCATCATGTATTATTCCTCTTTTACATTATTTTAATTGTTATCAATGCCCTGGGAGGGCAATCGAGTAACACCACATTTTTATTTCATAAGTTTGTCTCTGGGGGAGGGTGGCCTGTTACTACGAAGGTCAACCCGAAAAACACAGGTCCCTGGTTACATAGTGGCGATCCACATCCAGGAAACAATTTCAGGAAGGCATTGTTCAAAAGGGGAGAATCTCCTTTTTTCAGAAACCCCCCTTGAAGCCTGGGGAGGCTGCTTTTGTCCAATATTCCCCACTGGAATGGAAGGAGCAGTCACCTACTGCTCCTCCCGTCTCTGGTAGGCAATCTGTAATGTTAAGGACATCACAGATGGGCAGGAGGGGGATTGTGAATTTACGTGGAACCAATTACACATGTCCCCTGCCCTTAGTAAAACAACAATCCATCCCCACAGTCGGCTAACGGCCGACTTATGCAGTGGGGAAGGAGCGCTGCCATTGAAAACCAGTGATTTGATGTCAGAAATAGGGTTGTTGGTTGAGGGGGGTGAAACCCTACTCAAGCAACAGCCACAATCATTGTCAGGGTGAGTGACAAAAAGTCACTAAATTAACCTCGGCTTAACCCACTAGTAGCTTGGCGCGAAGCAGTGAGGCTTAACTTAGAAGCAATGTGTAAAGTATTTTTGCAGCAAACAAACAGTAATAAAGTGCAAACACAGCACACAAAAAATCTCACATCAATCTAGAAAAAAAGAGTGAAATGGAATGAATTATTTGACATTAAAACAACACAAATCAAATCAGTGGACCCAAAAATCAGTGATATTAAGTATGTAAGATGTATAGTGCCTAAAAGCACAAAGTGTCTCTCCCGGATATCTAGTTGTGTGAAACTAGGTGACAGTCACAAGCTTAGGTTGACCACGGTGGAGTGTGGGTTGGATAGAGGGACCAGATTAGTCCAGATAAAAAAGTTACCATCTAAACTCAAGCACGAAGAGTGCTGTTCACGGTGGAGGAGGGCACAAGGAGCAGCGAGAGGATTATGGCTAATCATTTGTGCAGCACGATGAGTGGGCAGTGCGCCACAGGCAGATGACTCTGTAGTACAATAATTCTGTCAGGCATAGTGGACCAATGATGCTGGTACTTCATGTTGGCGGTCACTGCAGGCTGTCAATGCTGTCGTGCGAAGTGCACATCTCGCTTGGCTGGGGGTCGCTGTAATGCAAGAAGTCAGGTGCTTGCTATTGATGGCTGGTGTGGGCGGCAAGATCTTAGCAAGAACAGGCCTGTTTGCAATGGCAAAAAGCCTACAAATTCAGGATTTTTCATTTTCTATAAAGAGGAGATCAGTTGATGCAACATGCAAGGTTTCAGGAGTTGAGAGGCACCTCTTGAGGATCAGGAACTTACTCCAGCATAGGCTAGCAGGGCTCAGGCAGGCAGACCAAGTTGCAGGTCTAGGCAGGTTCAATGCAGCAGGTCAGCTGGGCAGTTTCAGGTGGGCCACTGGGTCTTCTGTACTGTAGCTCAGAACAGGAGGTCAGTCAGCTGACTGTTGGAGTCACTTCAGCCTGAGATAAGTGGTGCAGTTCCAGTTTTCCTTCTCAAACAGCAGGCGAGGCATAAAGCAGCATGGTAGTCCTTTTGTAGTATCCACAGGTAAGAGTATGCTGAAGAGTGAGTCAGAGAGTTCCTTTTTATGCCTGGTGCACACTTTGAAGTGGAAGAAACTTCTGCAATTCCCTCCCTACAGAAGTGTCTGGAATTTCCTGTGTCCTTCTCCCGGTCCCAGACTGCCTGCAGGCACAATGGGCCACAGTAAACTCCTTCTTGTATGAACTTAGGCAGTGCCTTTGAAGTACAAGTAGGACAGGTGACAGTCCCACCCCCCTAATCAAGTCAGGATGGCCCATCCTTCCAACACCGAGTCCCTCTAAGGCAAAAAAGGCAAACTTTTTAAAATTGTCATTTTCCAAATTGTGATTAAACTCTGACTTTACTTTTGAAGAGGGTTTTAAATTACAATTCCTCAGATACCAAATGTGGGATGCCTACATGATCTCAATCACAGGTTAACACTTATTAAATGTAATAAGGTAAACTAATTTAATCCTACGACAGAGGAAACCATTGCAATATTGAAAAATGAACCTGAAGGTTTTTCACTGCGAGGACTTGCAAAACCTAAAAGTAAATGTCTCACTTTTTAAATACAACAGACTTTCCCTCGTAGGGTGTTTAGGGCCTGCCCTAAGGGTGACTAGGAAGATTTAAGCCTGGAAAAAGGATTATTTTACCAAGTTGAAATGGTAGTTTAAAACTGCACACACAGGCTGCAATGACAGGCCTGGGACATGTTTTCAAGGACTACTTAAAGAATGACACAATAAGTGTTGCAGCCCCACTAGTAGCATTTAGTTTACAAGCCCTGGCTAACTGTAGTACCACTTTACTAGTAACCTTCATGTAAATTGATAGACCAATTAGATGTACGTTACCATGTCTAAAGGAGAGAGCAGAAGCACTTTGTCACTGATCATCAGTGATAAAGTGCATAAAGGGGGTCATTCTGACCTTGGCGGTAAAGCTGCTGTCAGAAAAGGGGAGCCGGCGGTTTCCCGCCGGTTTCCCGCTGGCCCAGGGAATCCGCCATGGCGGCGCTGCTTGCAGCACCGCCATGGGGATTCCGAGCGCCTTCCCGCCAGCCTATTTCTGGCGGTGTCCACCACCGGAACCAGGATGGCGGGAACAGCTGCCGGGGGGCCCCCTAACAGGGCCCCACAAAGATTTTCACTGTCTGCTGTGCAGACAGTGAAAACCGCGACGGGTGCCACTGCACCCGTCGCACCCCTTCAACTCCGCCGGCTCCATTCCGAGCCGGCTTCATTGTTGAAGGGGCTGTCCCGCTGGGCCGGCCGGCGGTCTTCTGGCGGTCGCCCGCAGGCCCAGCGGGAAAGCCGGAATGGCCGCCGCGGTCTTTTGACCGCGGAGCGGTCTTTCAGCGGGAACCGCTTGGCGGGCGGCGACCGCCGACCGCCGTGGTCAGAATGACTGCCAAAGTCTTAAAAGCCAACAATCATGAATTCAATAAACCCAGAAGTGTG
Organism: Pleurodeles waltl; assembly: GCF_031143425.1. Lineage (NCBI taxonomy): Eukaryota > Metazoa > Chordata > Amphibia > Caudata > Salamandridae > Pleurodeles > Pleurodeles waltl. The sequence continues at coordinate 139,516,428 of NC_090438.1, forward strand.
AAGACAAAAATAGCTGGAGTGACCCTACACACAGATCAAAGTCCAACAGTTGAATATTTAGGATGGACAGTTCCAATGTGTACCAGCAATCCAATATGCCCTCCTGTGATGGCAAAGTCTTGAAGAAGAGAAAAAGTCTAAAGAAGCCTAGGTAAAGGAGATGCAGCCAGTCTTAACTAATTGACTTTGCAGAAAGTAGTGAGTAATGGGGGCTGTTGAGAGAAAACTGGATTGTTAAAATGCTAAGCTGAAGATGGGGTGGGAATCTTCGGAATTTGGAGTAATAATTAATTAGCCAAAAATGCAGAATGAGAAATTACAAAGTCAGAGGCCTTGAACATGGAAGCCTCAAACACTGAATCTCTTCTTTCTAATTGTTTGGATAGAAGGTGGAAAACATGATTATGGGAAGCAAAGGACTCTGGAATGCAAAGCACTTATGTGAAATAGGACACCTGTTGAGGCAGCAGTGGCATGTTGGTGTCAGGCAAGAAACAGTCAGATTTGCAGGATAGCTTGTTAACTGACCACAGTCTCCTTGTGTATGGACAGTCTCCTTCTGTATGGGTACAAGATATCTGAAGGCTTTTTGCTTACAGGGACTCAGTGGAGGGTTTTTAGGTCTGGCGTAATGATATTGTGTCATTTCAAACAAAACATCAGATGTGCTGCATTGTTTTGGATTCTCTAGAGTTTTGAGAGACAGGCTAGCGAAACTTGGTACAGTAATCCAGGTTGGATATAAATACAATGAGGATGAGAGTGAGTTTCAGAGAGAGGCAGAACAAATTTTAGCAAGTGTAAAAGGTGTAAAACAATTTAGGAGACCATTTTTATTTGTTCTCGGGGGGAGCCTAATAATGAATGAGATGAGGTGATGATCTCCCTCGAGTATTGAGATATTTTCTGTTTCTCTGATGAATCCAGGAAGACAGAAAGCTGTTTCCAAGGTTTTCCAGCTGACCTTGTTTATCTGAAGGCAAATTGGGATTTGCTAACAGGCACTAGGTTAATCAGGAGGTTTGCGAAAATTTAGCATGGCCGAGCAAAATAGTCTAGGAAGAAGGATGCTAATGGCTGGTTATTTACTGGACTTACAAGGTTCAACAGGAATGAGCATGAAAAAGTAGGTGAGGGTGAGCAGCAGGTTATATTAAACTCTTGAAAGCCTGTGGTCTGTAAAGTATCCTTGAAAATTATTTTCCAATAATCCTCCAGCCTTCTTGGGTCTGTTTCTGTTCAGAATCTTTTATCCAGGGAGGGTGGCCTTTTTTGAGGAGTGGAGAAATGTTTCCAAAACAGGCTTCAGTAGTAGACAGGAGATCCAGTTTTGAGTCAGAATTCTTTGTAAAATGTTTTTATTCATTGATTTCAGAGAAGGCATCTCAACTGTGAGGAAAACAATTAGGAGGTGGGAAGGTGGTTAGTAGGAATACTTAGTTAGAGGGGATAGGTAAGAAAATGGGGGGAACTGAGAATTGCGGTAAAGAGGGAATGTCCAGCCTCTGATTCTGATATGCACAGCAGGATTAGGCAAGGTGTGAATATGAGGACTAGTTGGTTAGAGATAATAGAGAAATAAGATGTATTAAAGGGTATTTAAGGCTGTCAAGAAAGAGGAGAAATGTAGTAGAGGTTACTATTGGGATGAGTAGTGAGGAGGGGAGATAGAATGATAGATAGAAAGCGAGAGAGAGGGACAAAGAGACAGAAGGCTTTCCTTTCATTTGAGGAAAGGTGGTTTGTGTTTAGGGAAGTTGATGAGGTCATGAGTACCAGATAGGATGTACTAGATGTGATGCATGAGGAATGTGCTGGGTGGTTGGAGCTGAATGGTTAGAGTGAGCAGAAAGAGGGTCATTGTATGGGATGTAGCAGTGCAAGATTGGGGGATTACATGGTTTGGTGAGAGGAAGAGCAGATTAAAGAGCAAAATGTAGAGATGGAGACCTCAAGATAGTGAAGGAGGGGTGTAGAATAGTAGAATGGTACATGAATAGGAATGATAATAGTAAGCAAGAAGACGATTTCTGGAGAAGGAAGAGACCAGTGACAGATCATTATAGGAGAAGGCAGCGAGAGCTATATCAAAATAGAGGAAAAAGGAAGAGTAAGGGAGAAGTTACAATAGTGATGCAGTTAATAGGAGGATGTGGGAAGGTTAGCAAAAGAGCAGAGTTGTAAATTAGGCAGTAATGGTGGAGGGAGCGTGGGTAGGATGAGGACAGAGAGACTGTTGGTGAAAAAGGGTGTGGGAGAGGCTGAGGTAGGGAGGGGTCAAATAAGAAAGAGGTGTGAAGGGTAGGAGCATACTAAGGTGATTACAGAGAAATGGTTATAGCTGAAGGTAGAGCAGTTCCAGAGATGAGGACAGCCACAGGAAAAAGTGGAATAGGAAGAAGGTAATGTAATATGAGGATGGATGTTTGGGGAAAAGAGCATGAAGAGGGGTGGGTATTTGGATCAGAAGGGAAAGTTCTTTGAGGAAGCAAGAAAGGTCTGTGGTCAAAGAGTGATTTGTGTTGAGGCTCAATTCACTGGAGAATACATCTTCCAAATATTGACCAGGTAATGTGAAGTTCATTCACCTAGAAACAGCAAATGAACAACAAAGTGCAAAGCACAGATTGTAAAACAATCCCTTTGTATATATGCACTTTGAGGGATTTATATAGAACAAATCTAGCTACAAAGCAATGGAACTTTGTACAGAGGTGGGGGAATAAAGGTGAAGCACAGAAGTACAATGGAGGTATTTTCACAGATAATTTTTATATAGATTTTTATATAGATAGATAGATAGATAGATAGATAGATAGATAGATAGATAGATAGATAGATAGATAGTTAGATATTCACTAACTAAACAAAAGATGAAAGTGACGTTATAGTTAGGTGAAAATGTCAGTGACAATTTAACATTTTAAACTAAAAAAAACACATAAATTCACAAGTTATGGCTATCTCTAGTAACTATAAGTTGTGCCCTAAAGTAACTATATCTCTCGCTCATGCCATGCACAGATTTTACATCAATAATGTTGTTTCACATGTTGCAGTGATGTTACCGATGATGATACAGAACAAGTCAAGAGTGATGCAATATGTGGTTAAACTAGCTGTGCGTGGCAAGGGTGCAAGTTGTAGTTAGAGCTAATGATAACTGGTGAATTCCAGTATTTATTTTTAGTTCAAAACATTAAGCTGTCACTTAAATTTTTACCTAACAATAACGTCACTTCAACCACCATTTGTTTACTGTGAATTTTTGTGTTTTTTTAATGTAAAGTAATGTTGTATTACCGTATGCAAAGCCAACCCCAAATCCATCTTCCCATAGGCAGCCAACCCCTGCTGCATTCAGCTTTCTGCTATGCGCAGTGTGCAGTTGATCCTAGCCTTACTCAGGCAGACGTACTGAGTATGTCAAAGAGTCACAACACCTAAATATGAAAAGAAAGCCTACTGTTTTCTTAACAAGTGAGTGTATCACTATATAAAGGAGAACTATCATCTTTCTCAAAAAGTCACCAAATTTTTAATCTACTGTATATCTCAGTAATTCATGCAATGCAGTTGTTAATATTAGTGATTATTAAAAAAAAAAATTCATAAACATTTAATTAAAACATGTCTGTGAATCTTTCTTCAAACATATTTTGAATATTGCATTTTGTTGTCTGAAAATGTTAAAAGAAAGATTTGGAGGCATTTATATATTTTTTAATAAAACAAGTATTTTTTAGACCACACAGTGCAGTCATACAAAATAACCATGAAAGGGCCTTGCTCTCCAGCTGAAGAGCTTAGAGCTCCAGGTAAAAGTGCTTAAAAAAATATGGTAATTTCTCCTCTGGTCATTGATTTAATGATCCAGGAGACTTACCGTCATTTTAATGTTGCTGGGGGGGGGGGCTGTTACACTCCTTGCAGCCCTCCACAACATTACAAAATGCACTTGGTATTTTAGGGTGCTCCTTCACAGAGCAATGAATAATAAATGACTGGCCACTCATGTAATATTCATGTTAAAAAAGAATTACGGGTGTGCTGATGCCCATCTGAGACACCCACAACTTTTATTTAAGTTGTGGGCCACGAAGGGAACTCTAGGGACCTTGTGGCCCCAGCTGGCTCCCCTTGCGGTAGCTGGCCATTTTTTCTATTATAAGTGGGTGCCACAGTACTTACCTGCGGCACCCACAATGTAAAGGGTTGTTGGATGCAGAGGGAGCCCCAAGGCCTCCACAGCCCTAGCCTGCTCCCCAACCAGAACTATACTGGGTGCTTGTGGAAGCAGGCACCTTTGCTTTGCTCCCACCCAGGAGGGAGCAGCATTTTGTTGACTGTTTCCACCTTGCAGGAAAAGTGAACTTCCCTGCCTGGGAGAGTGCAGGAGAGGTCATGCCTCCATTCTTCCTCACAGGGACCACAATGTCCAAGGGGTAGGCTCCCCCAAGCACTATGATGTATCACTCCCTGTGGTTAATGTCCCTGGTGCTGATACCAGCAAGGGAGGAGGTAGATGTAGATAACTGGTCCCAGGGGATTGGCTCCCCAAGTCCCAAAAGAGGTTTGGTGAGAGGTGCATGCCCCCTCCCCTTTATGTACATTCAGCCTATCGGCATGGGGTCCTCAGGCCAGTATTAGCCTGACTCACACCCCACCTACTCAAATATTTTAAAATAAGGACACCCCCCCACCAGCAAGGGACTACCCCAGGGATCAAATTAGCAAAATTATAAAATGTCAGCTGATGATTTTTTTTTTTTTTTTATATGCCACGATCCCTTGTAATCACAGCCATCACAGAATTGGTGGCCTGCTGAGGTCAGCAGATCACTGTATCTGGGATTGCTATTTAATAAAGCAGTCTTTTTTTCTTAAAGGAAAATGGGATGCATTTAAAAAGAAAATAATGAAACTTTGACATTTCATTTTTTATGAGTAGGCAGTGGTCCATTGGACCACTGTCTGCTCTTATAAAATATTTGTTTTCCATTTTCAAAGGGAAAGCGGTCCGTGGGGGACCATTTCCCATTCGCGAATGGGTTACCGCTTCCTTCAAGGTGTTGGTAAATTATGAATGTTTTCAGACTATAATTCAGTTGCAAAATATTCATACACCACACCAAAGATTTGAGGGCTGATTTAAGAGCCCCTAGCACCACATGAGCGCCATTTTTTACACTGATGTGGCTCAACAAGTCAAAAATGCATGCATTGCCACATTTTGTAACTCTTTGCGCTACATTATGCCTGCGCCAGGCATAATGTATGCAAAGGGGTCCTTACCCCGTTAGGAGGGATGAAAAATGCTGCAAAGAAATCTAAAAGATTTTTTGCATCATTTATTTAGGCACTTTTAACGCCTGCTCAGAGCAGGCCCTAAAAGGAGGCATGCCATTATTTTCAATGGGCCTCAACGGGCTTTGCAGGATTAGCGTCAACATTTTTTACGTTAATCCTGCAAAGCTCTTAACAAGCATCAACATTTTTTATGCTAGTTCCCTAAGTTAACTTAGATACAGTGCACACATGGTGGCGTTAGTGGGGTGCTAAGGGGCACTCAGTGCAGCGCCACTTTTCTTGAAGCAGGGCCTTGGTATTTGAAAGGGATGCCCTAAACACCCTCCCTTCCAAATACCAAAATGCAAACACAAATTGTGATTCGGTAACTTGTCACTGAATTGCAATTAGGGTTTCATACATATGTAAAAGCATTTTTTCGGTTGGAAACAGCCCGATTGGGCCATTTCCAACTGTAAAAATGGTTTGTACATATGGCCCTAAGACGCAGTCCTGTAATGGCTGCCTGCAACCTTTTTTCTCATGTTGTGGCCAGCCAATCAGAGCTCTTGCTCTTGCAGGAGCCCTACTCCCACAGGAGCAAACTAGCCCTAGGAAAAAAGCCCCTTAGACCAATCAGAATGTCCAATTTTTCAAATACACAAGAGTCCCTCGAATCCAACCGTCCAAATATACAAACGTTTTTGATCCTTAATTTCTCAAACACTACTGAACAATTTACACCAAATCACAAAAAGAACGCGTTCTGGATCAGGATCTATCTTGCTGCAAAATTTGGTGTAATTCCGCTCAGAAGTTTTTGTGATATCAGGTTCCGAAATAGTCTAAGGGAAATAAATGAAAATTTTGCATTTTGGGACCCCCTTTGTTCTCAGTCTCATCTTGACATCATCGCTCAAGGAACTTTCCAAGAAGAAACTAGTAAAAAAGAACACTTTTTTAGAAAAGTTTGTGAAGATTCATCAAACGAAAACAAACCAAAAACGTATTTTCCTATGGAAACAAGACCTAACTAATGGTAATGCATATATTTATGTGTCTATTTATATGTAAACACACCCAACACACACACAATTAAACAACAAATTCATAATGCAGTGAAGGTCACTGCACGTTATATTAGTGCTTTCTGAGCAATTGCTGTAATTGCTTAGAAGTGACTGTGAATGTTAAAGGGTGCATTGTCAGTGTTATTGGGAAATGAAATACATAACTAAAAATATCGCAGTGATCTATGCATGTTGCCAAGGTGTCTGACAAATTGAATTAAATCTGTCATCCATCATTCCCTACAGAGCTATTGATAGAGACAGAGCAGCATCGAATTTTAATTATTCTGCCCTATTGATCACCAGAACAATCTAGTGAGAATCTTTTTTCAGATTCTCGTTCACATCAAAAGGCAAGACCAACAATTATCTAGTATAAATCAGTTACTGCAATTTTTATTCAACTTTATTCCCAGTAAATGTTTCTAAATGTATTGGAATATTTAACTGTTTCACACATATGTGTACTGAGAGTGAGAGAATTTGCCTGTATATTAATCAAACGGTTCTCAAAAGAGAAGATAACTTTCTTCATAAATAATGAAATGATCCAGGCATGGTAAAGACTGTCATACAACCCTTATTCAGCTTTTGATTACACCTCAAACAAAACATCCATTCTACAGAGGCATTTTTCTGCTATCCCCCACGTGAAGCACGCATGGTGAGTTGATGAAAAACAGAGAAATAAATTAATATTTGCATAATTCTCACGTATTTTCTTTACCAAACTCGTCCAACACATCATAAACACCCACCGGCTATCATAGAAAACGAATTGCATTACCAATATTGTTGTTTGATAATATTAATAATTCATTGATGTGGCACTTTTTCCAAAGCGCATGATGCAGAGAATGTTTTGTGTGGATGTATTATTTGTTGATGGAATTTGATACTCTGAACAGCACGCGCAGATCTCGCTGAGTTATCTTACGTTTGTCTCCGAAAATCTGGGAGCGCCTAGCTCTCCACCCCCTCATGCTGGCAGGAGTTACACCCTGCGTCCCCTTCGTCCTTCAGGTATCTTTAGGCATCCCCATTTACACCAGGTCGCGTACCCTTTATCCTGCCTAGGGGCTCTCCTTTCTCCATGTAGCCTTGATGTCCACATATATGTGAGATAGGTTCTCCCACCCAAGAGGCATATCTAGGTCTGTGCATGCTGCCCTTATTATACATGTATTATATGCTATGGTATATGTAATAATGCAGATGGGGTTAGCATGACATTTGTAAAAGAGTTACTGTCTTCCAAACTCAAAATCAGGACCAGTGGTTTTTCATATTGGTTAATATATAAATGATGTGTGATAGCATGTTTAATTTATTAACACGCATTTTTGCATTTTAAAATCCATAGTAATCCATGAGAATGTGATCACGTGAAGGATGGGCAATATACCTTACTTAGAATGTACTGGTGACAAATTATATATTTTTGGTACTTACGGGCTTAATGTCTCATTGCGATGAAGTAGTCATTTTGCCTTAAATTACTCAAGGGAACTATCTTTTATGGTCTAATAACTCATAGAAAAAAGTGATGTATTATCCTGCCGCTAAATTAAAACTTTGAAGGTCCTTGGGAACGTGAATTTGACTGAATATTTTTAAAAGGCACTTTCAACTTAGAAAAAAATATGTCTGAAATTAACCTGAATAACCAAATAATCCCTTGCCTAAAAGTTATACCTCATGGCAAAATCATTCCACTTTAAAGATGACATGCTTAGTGACATCTTGTACACTAACATTTGGTTCATTGGAATATCATTTGGCATGGTCTATCACACAACTTTTCCGTGCCAAAGATTGTGCCTACATGTCCTAAAAAATTAAATATGCTCGGTTTTGTTAACAGAAGGCACTTTAATGGAAACATTATGGGCCTCATTTTAACCCTGGCGGTCACCGACCACCAGGGTTAAAGTGGCGTTCGTACTGCCAACAGGCTGGTGGTACGAAATGCCACATTTTGACTGTGGCGGTACCGGTGGGACCGGTGGTATACCGCCATGGCGGTCCCGGCAGACGCAATGGGCCAGAGCAGTACTGCAAGCAGCGCTGCCCAAGGGATTTTGACTCCCCTTACCGCCAGCCTGTTGATAGGCTAGCGGTAAGGGGATCGCGGGGCCCCTGGGGGCCCCTGCAATGCCCATGCACTTGGCATGGGCAGTGCAGGGGCTCCCAGGCACAGCCCCATCACGATTTCCATTGTCCACCGGCCCAGCTGGGATGTTAAAATGCAGCCGGCGGGTTTGCGACCGCATAGGTGGCCGTTTGGCGGTTCAACCTTGGTGGGCAGCCTCCGCCACCTGCCAAGGTTGAAATGAGGGCCTATATAATTTATATTTCTAAAATTAGGATAGTTTAAAAAGCCTTACTGATAATTGAGAACGTTAATGTCAGGTTAATAAGTTTCTTCATTTAATTATCAGAAACTCCTAAACTAAATAATGTTCGATACATACTCAAATATTTAAACATTACATGTGAATTTTCGATTATCTTGAATTTCAATCTTAAATTAGACAAGGGTTTATGATAAGTATTATTGGGGGATATCAGTATTTTCACATTAGCTCTTAGTTTGTTGTCAATTGCAATCTTAATTGCATTGTTATTTAACTGTATTGAATGCATGATGCTTACCTAATTGCCAGCTTGACCATGAATCAGGCCCCTTCCGGAAGTATTTCTAATTCCTATGGAGTGAAGCTGGGGGGGCCCTGTCACCTGAACCTTAGGTCATGGTGGGCCCCAGCTGCAGAAAATAAGCAGCAACAGGCGAGGAGGTCTGCTTTACTTGATGGGTAGGAGGCAAGTGACAAAATGGCCCTAAAAACATGAATGCCAACATGAAGTAAAAATGTATTGCTAGGGACGGAGGGTAGTATTATGCAGTGTCCTCTTTCCTGCCACACACACAGCAGAAACAACTAGAACATTAACTTTAGAATAAGTATGTTAATAACATTCTAAAAAGTATAAATGACTTAAATAAGCAGACATCTTCTTTCTAGTTGGTGCTCACTCATCATGTAAATAATTTGTGCATTTTACAAAGCTAATGTGCAATAGATACTTATAATTAATAATTAGAATCAATAGGTGATAGATTTTAGATGCATAGAAGGATAAGTACATTCTTTTGAAATATTTACAAGGAAATATATGTGTATAAATATTTCTTTGTAATTTGAAAAGTGAATTAACACATACGTAGTTTACGTGTATATGTAGGATGGTGGATTCCAGCAATCTCGGATCATTGTAACCAATGCTGGACTGTGGACGATGGAAAAGGTATGTCTAGACTCCACTTAGGAGTCCATCATCCCTGACTGATACGTCAGGCATCCACCACGTTTGTTCCTTTACCCCAAAAATACATTGTCTGCATGCATATGATATGCCTGACAGTATGGAGGACAGGTTGTGCTTTATTGATGGAAGGATCTGTCATCCATGATGTTGCTTCCATCAATAATAGCTAGAATGTCTGCAATAATATCTATTCTTGTACACCATACAGTTAGACGTATTTCACCAGTTACAGACTTTAACCCCTTCGCTGCCAGGCCTTTTCCCCCTCCTGTGCCGAGCCTTTTTTTGGCTATTTGGAGCAGTTCACGCTTAGGCCCTCATAACTTTTTGTTCACATAAGCTACCCATGCCAAATTTGCGTCCTTTTTTTCCAACATCCTAGGGATTCTAGAGGTACCCAGACTTTGTGGGTTCCCCAGAAGGAGGCCAAGAAATTAGCCAAAAAACAGTGAAAATTTCATTTTTTTAAAAAAAATTGGAAAAATGGGCTGCAGAAGAAGGCTTGTGGTTTTTTCCCTGAAAAGGGCATCAACAAAGGGTTTGCGGTGATAAAATCACCAGCTTCCCAGCTTTCAGGAACAGGCAGACTTGAATCAGAAAACCCAATTTTTCAACCCAATTTTGGCATTTTACTGGGACATATCCCATTTTTACGATTTTTTGTGCTTTCAGCCTCCTTCCAGTCAGTGACAGAAATGGGCATGAAACCAACGCTGGATCCCATAAACCGCAACATTTCTGAGAAGTAGACAAAATTCTGAATTCAGCAAGGGGTAATTTGTGTAGATCCTACAAGGGTTTCCTACAGAAAATAGCAACTGAAAAAGAAAAATATTGAAATTGAGGGGAAAAAAACATCAATTTTTCTCTAAGTTTTACTCTGTAACTTTTTCCTGCAATGTCAGATTTTCGAAAGCAATATACCGTTACGTCTGCTGGTCTCTTCTGGTTGCGGGGATATATAGGGCTTGTAGGTTCATCAAGAACTCTAGGTACCCAGAGCCAATAAATGACCTGCACCCTGCAGTGGGTTTTCATTCTATGCCGGGTATACAGCAATTCATTTGCTGAAATATAAAGAGTAAAAAATAGCTATCAAGAAAACCTTTGTATTTCCAAAATGGGCACAAGATAAGGTGTTGAGAAGCAGTGGTTATTTGCACATCTCTGAATTCCGGGGTGCCCATACTAGCATGTGAATTACAGGGCATTTCTCAAATAGACGTCTTTTTTACACACTGTCTTACATTTGGAAGGGAAAAATGTAGAGAAAGACAAGGGGCAATAACACTTGTTTTGCTATTCTATGTTCCCCCAAGTCTCCCGATAAAAATGATACCTCACTTGTGTGGGTAGGCCTAGCGCCCGCGACAGGAAACGCCCCAAAGCGCAACGTGGACACATCACAGAAAACAGACCTGTTTTTAGCAAAGTGCCTACCTGTAGATTTTGGCCTCTAGCTCAGCCGCCACCTAGGGAAACCTACCAAACCTGTGCATTTCTGAAAACTTGAGACGTAGGGGAATCCAAGATGGGGTGATTTGTGTGGCTCGGACCAGGTTCTGTTACCCAGAATCCTTTGCAAACCTCAAAATTTGGCTAAAAAAACACATGTTCCTCACATTTCTGTGGCAGAAAGTTCTGGAATCTGAGAGGAGCCACAAATTTCCTTCCACCCAGCGTTCCCCCACGTCTCCCGATAAAAATGATACCTCACTTGCGTGGGTAGGCCTAGCGCCCGCGACAGGAAACGCCCCAAAGCGCAACGTGGACACCACCAAAATTTTGGAAGAAAACAGAGGTGTTTTTTGCGAAGTGACTACCTGTAGATTTTGGCCTCTAGCTCAGCCGGCACCTAGGGAAATCTACCAAACCTGTACATTTCTGAAAACTAGAGACCTAGGGGAATCCAAGGAGGGGTGACTGGCGGGGCTCGGACCAGGTTCTGTTACCCAGAATCCTTTGCAAAGCTCAAAAATTGGCTAAAAAAACACATGTTCCTCACATTTCTGTGGCAGAAAGTGCTGGAATCTGAGAGGAGCCACAAATGTCCTTCCACCCAGCGTTCCCCCACGTCTCCCGATAAAAATGATACCTCACTTGTGTGGGTAGGCCTAGCGCCCGCGACAGGAAACGCCCCAAAGCGCAACGTGGACACATCACAGAAAACAGACCTGTTTTTAGCAAAGTGCCTACCTGTAGATTTTGGCCTCTAGCTCAGCCGCCACCTAGGGAAACCTACCAAACCTGTGCATTTCTGAAAACTAGAGACCTAGGGGAATCCAAGGAGGGGTGACTGGCGGGGCTCGGACCAGGTTCTGTTACCCAGAATCCTTTGCAAAGCTCAAAAATTGGCTAAAAAAACACATGTTCCTCACATTTCTGTGGCAGAAAGTTCTGGAATCTGGGAGGAGCCACAAATTTCCTTCCACCCAGCGTTCCCCCAAGTCTCCCGATAAAAATGATACCTCACTTGCGTGGGTAGGCCTAGCGCCCGCGACAGGAAACGCCCCAAAGCGCAACGTGGACACCACCAAAATTTTGGAAGAAAACAGAGGTGTTTTTTGCGAAGTGACTACCTGTAGATTTTGGCCTCTAGCTCAGCCGGCACCTAGGGAAACCTACCAAACCTGTACATTTCTGAAAACTAGAGACCTAGGGGAATCCAAAGAGGGGTGACTGGCGGGGCTCGGACCAGGTTCTGTTACCCAGAATCCTTTGCAAAGCTCAAAAATTGGCTAAAAAAACACATGTTCCTCACATTTCTGTGGCAGAAAGTTCTGGAATCCGAGAGGAGCCACAAATTTCCTTCCACCCAGCGTTCCCCCACGTCTCCCGATAAAAATGATACCTCACTTGTGTGGGTAGGCCTAGCGCCCGCGACAGGAAACGCCCCAAAGCGCAACGTGGACACATCACAGAAAACAGACCTGTTTTTAGCAAAGTGCCTACCTGTAGATTTTGGCCTCTAGCTCAGCCGCCACATAGGGAAACCTACCAAACCTGTGCATTTCTGAAAACTAGAGACCTAGGGGAATCCAAGGAGAGGTGACTGGCGGGGCTCGGACCAGGTTCTGTTACCCAGAATCCTTTGCAAAGCTCAAAAATTGGCTAAAAAAACACATGTTCCTCACATTTCTGTGGCAGAAAGTTCTGGAATCTGGGAGGAGCCACAAATTTCCTTCCACCCAGCGTTCCCCCAAGTCTCCCGATAAAAATGATACCTCACTTGCGTGGGTAGGCCTAGCGCCCGCGACAGGAAACGGCCCAAAGCGCAACGTGGACACCACCAAAATTTTGGAAGAAAACAGAGGTGTTTTTTGCGAAGTGACTACCTGTAGATTGTGGCCTCTAGCTCAGCCGGCACCTAGGGAAACCTACCAAACCTGTACATTTCTGAAAACTAGAGACCTAGGGGAATCCAAGGAGAGGTGACTGGCGGGGCTCGGACCAGGTTCTGTTACCCAGAATCCTTTGCAAAGCTCAAAAATTGGCTAAAAAAACACATGTTCCTCACATTTCTGTGGCAGAAAGTTCTGGAATCCGAGAGGAGCCACAAATTTCCTTCCACCCAGCGTTCCCCCACGTCTCCCGATAAAAATGATACCTCACTTGTGTGGGTAGGCCTAGCGCCCGCGACAGGAAACGCCCCAAAGCGCAACGTGGACACATCACAGAAAACAGACCTGTTTTTAGCAAAGTGCCTACCTGTAGATTTTGGCCTCTAGCTCAGCCGCCACCTAGGGAAACCTACCAAACCTGTGCATTTCTGAAAACTAGAGACCTAGGGGAATCCAAGGAGGGGTGACTGGCGGGGCTCGGACCAGGTTCTGTTACCCAGAATCCTTTGCAAAGCTCAAAAATTGGCTAAAAAAACACATGTTCCTCACATTTCTGTGGTAGAAAGTTCTGTAATCTGGGGGGAGCCACAAATTTCCTTCCACCCAGCGTTCCCCCAAGTCTCCCGATAAAAATGATACCTCACTTGCGTGGGTAGGCCTAGCGCCCGCGACAGGAAACGCCCCAAAGCGCAACGTGGACACCAACAAAATTTTGGAAGAAAACAGAGGTGTTTTTTGCGAAGTGACTACCTGTAGATTTTGGCCTCTAGCTCAGCCGGCACCTAGGGAAACCTACCAAACCTTTACATTTATGAAAACTAGAGACCTAGGGGAATCCAAAGAGGGGTGACTGGCGGGGCTCGGACCAGGTTCTGTTACCCAGAATCCTTTGCAAAGCTCAAAAATTGGCTAAAAAAACACATGTTCCTCACATTTCTGTGGCAGAAAGTTCTGGAATCCGAGAGGAGCCACAAATTTCCTTCCACCCAGCGTTCCCCCACGTCTCCTGATAAAAATGATACCTCACTTGTGTGGGTAGGCCTAGCGCCCGCGACAGGAAACGCCCCAAAGCGCAACGTGGACACATCACAGAAAACAGACCTGTTTTTAGCAAAGTGGCTACCTGTAGATTTTGGCCTCTAGCTCAGCCGCCACCTAGGGAAACCTACCAAACCTGTGCATTTCTGAAAACTAGAGACCTAGGGGAATCCAAGGAGGGGTGACTGGCGGGGCTCGGACCAGGTTCTGTTACCCAGAATCCTTTGCAAAGCTCACAAATTGGCTAAAAAAACACATGTTCCTCACATTTCTGTGGCAGAAAGTTCTGGAATCTGGGAGGAGCCACAAATTTCCTTCCACCCAGCGTTCCCCCAAGTCTCCCGATAAAAATGATACCTCACTTGCGTGGGTAGGCCTAGCGCCCGCGACAGGAAACGGCCCAAAGCGCAACGTGGACACCACCAAAATTTTGGAAGAAAACAGAGGTGTTTTTTGCAAAGTGACTACCTGTAGATTGTGGCCTCTAGCTCAGCCGGCACCTAGGGAAACCTACCAAACCTGTACATTTCTGAAAACTAGAGACCTAGGGGAATCCAAGGAGAGGTGACTGGCGGGGCTCGGACCAGGTTCTGTTACCCAGAATCCTTTGCAAAGCTCAAAAATTGGCTAAAAAAACACATGTTCCTCACATTTCTGTGGCAGAAAGTTCTGGAATCCGAGAGGAGCCACAAATTTCCTTCCACCCAGCGTTCCACCACGTCTCCCGATAAAAATGATACCTCACTTGTGTGGGTAGGCCTAGCGCCCGCGACAGGAAACGCCCCAAAGCGCAACGTGGACACATCACAGAAAACAGACCTGTTTTTAGCAAAGTGCCTACCTGTAGATTTTGGCCTCTAGCTCAGCCGCCACCTAGGGAAACCTACCAAACCTGTGCATTTCTGAAAACTAGAGACCTAGGGGAATCCAAGGAGGGGTGACTGGCGGGGCTCGGACCAGGTTCTGTTACCCAGAATCCTTTGCAAAGCTCAAAAATTGGCTAAAAAAACACATGTTCCTCACATTTCTGTGGCAGAAAGTTCTGGAATCTGGGAGGAGCCACAAATTTCCTTCCACCCAGCGTTCCCCCAAGTCTCCCGATAAAAATGATACCTCACTTGCGTGGGTAGGCCTAGCGCCAGCGACAGGAAACGCCCCAAAGCGCAACGTGGACACCACCAAAAGTTTGGAAGAAAACAGAGGTGTTTTTTGCGAAGTGACTACCTGTAGATTTTGGCCTCTAGCTCAGCCGGCACCTAGGGAAACCTACCAAACCTGTACATTTCTGAAAACTAGAGACCTAGGGGAATCCAAGGAGGGGTGACTGGCGGGGCTCGGACCAGGTTCTGTTACCCAGAATCCTTTGCAAACTCAAAAATTGGCTAAAAAAACACATGTTCCTCACATTTCTGTGGCAGAAAGTTCTGGAATCTGAGAGGAGCCACACATTTCCTTCCACCCAGCGTTCCCCCACGTCTCCCGATAAAAATGATACCTCACTTGTGTGGGTAGGCCTAGCGCCCGCGACAGGAAACGCCCCAAAGCGCAACGTGGACACATCACAGAAAACAGACCTGTTTTTAGCAAAGTGCCTACCTGTAGATTTTGGCCTGTAGCTCAGCCGCCACCTAGGGAAACCTACCAAACCTGTGCATTTCTGAAAACTAGAGACCTAGGGGAATCCAAGATGGGGTGATTTGTGTGGTTCGGACCAGGTTCTGTTACCCAGAATCCTTTGCAAACCTCAAAATGTGGCTAAAAAAACACATGTTCCTCACATTTCTGTGGCAGAAAGTTCTGGAATCTGAGAGGGGCCACAAATTTCCTTCCACCCAGCGTTCCCCCACGTTTCCCGATAAAAATGATACCTCACTTGTGTGGGTAGGCCTAGCGCCCGCGACAGGAAACGCCCCAAAGCGCAGCGTGGACACATCACATTTTTTCATTGAAAACAGTGCCTACCTGTAGTTTTTGGCCTGTAGCTCAGCCAGCACCTAGGGAAACCTACCAAACCTGTGCATTTCTGAAAACTAGAGACCTAGGGGAATCCAAGATGGGGTGACTTGAGGGGCTCTGACCAGGTTCTGTTACCCAGAATCCTTTCCAAACCTCAAATTTTCGCTAAAAAAAACGAATTTTTCACACATTTCGGTGACAGAAAGTTCTGGAATCTGAGTGGAGCCACAAATTTCCTTCCACCCAGCGTTCCCCCAAGTCTCCCGATAAAAATGATACCTCAGTTGTGTGGGTGGGCCAGGTGCCTCCAACAGAATAAGGCCCAAAACTTGTAGAGATACAGGGGATAGTACTGCGAGTTTATAAGGACATATTCTTTTATACATCTTTAGACTGACTCTGCTTTGGGGACCCACATACGTGAGGTGTCATTTTATTTGGGAGACTGACGGGAAGACTGGGGAGTAGGAATTTTGTGCTGGAGTGGTGATCGTACGAAGAAAAGTCAGGAAAATATGCTTTTTTTAAGCACATTTTGAGGTTTACAGAGGAGTCTGGGTAAGAAAATGTTGGGGGATCCACGCAAGCCACTCCTCCCTAGACTCCTTGGGGTGTCTAGTTTTAAAAAATGTCTGGGTTTGGTAGGTTTCCCTAGATGAAAGCCGCACACAGGACCAAAAACATAGGTGCCCTCTCCCCCCCCAAACACAGGTAGTTTTGTAATATATCGTTTTGATGTGCCCACATACGTCCGTGATGTGCCAAACACTAAAATTTTGAAAAGAAACACACTTAGGTTATGTGAAAAAGACCCCTCACCCACCAACCAAGTTGGTGGCATGCTTCATCATCGGGGTCCCACCTGAGGCACCTAGCGTGTCATAGGTGTGCTGCGACGCCTGATTACAGCGGAGCAGGTTTGGTCATTTTTACCACACATACTGGTTGGATTTGGCACGAGGGTGAGTGATGGTTCAGTGGATCAAATTTTACTAACAAGAGCTTTCACAAAAATGAAAAGCACTGTTAGTAACTGAAAGGCAAAAAACTGAACCAATGACTCACAGCTCGTGAGCTGTAAAGCCGCGACAAGGCACCAACCGCTTTACAGTCCATTCACACAACTTTCATACATGACACACACAAGGCCATTCACACCGCCAGCCACGGGCCCAGCACATTACAACACTCACATCGACAGACAGCGCCACTCAAGGGCCCATCACTTACATACGCCCACATGCCTGATACAACAATCACACCAGCTGATGGGAGTGTGTGGACTGGTGTTTGGCTGGCAGTGTGTTGCAGTAGCCAACATCAAGTCAATATGTACAGTCTCAGCCAAGCCCCACTCCACACACAATGGCATCATATTTTTTTTTTTTTTTTAAACAGAGGAACCCCTAACTAAGTAGAAAGAATTACAAAACAACAAACACAAAAGCTCTAACTAACAACATGACAGAAATGCTAACCATGAAACTAAACACATGAAAATACAAAACAGACATGAGTTTACACTCATGGTTGTTCCCAGAAATTCTTCTGGGTGTGGTAATTCTTAAAACAAGCACCGACACACAGCCCAGGCTTTGAAGGACAATCTGGGCAGTACATTCGAGACTCCCTCCGGATACCTCTTCGAAAACACACTCTACATTTCTTAGCTGGAAAGTCTTTTTTGGGTGTGGGAGGAATGTGCTCAGCAAAGTGGCGATCTTTCAATCTAGCCACATCCTCCACCACTGCTTCTCTAGGAACTCTGGCCTGTTCCACCACAATAAGGCTCTCTATCACTGACTCCTGAAATTTCACAAATGTCATCTTTGAGTCTGGAGACCTATCCCTAAACACAATAAAAGCATTGAAGGTTGCTAAGTGGAAGAGGTGAAGTGCTAACTTCTTATACCAAATATAAGACTTACGAATAGCAGTATAAGGTTCCAACCTCTGGTCAACTCTATCTACACCTCCCATGTGCTTATTATAATCTAAAATGCACACAGGTTTGCGCACTTCAGCAACCTGGCCCCAAACAGTCACAGGGGAAGTACTCTCATCATGGATGGCACTTAGCATGTAGACATCCCTCTTGTCTGAAAATTTCAAAGCTAGCAGCTCCTCGTTCCGCAAGGCACAGCACTGTCCCCTCTCAAGTTTTTTACAGACAAGCTCCCTTGGATAGCCTTTCCGGTTAGAACGGATTGTGCCACAAGCAACTGTGTCCACTCTAAACAATTCCTTGAACAACTGCACACCAGTGTAGAAGTTATCTACATACAAATGGTGACCTTTGTTGAACAGTCGTCTACCAAGATCCCACACTATTTTCTCAGTAACTCCAAAAGTGGGAGGACAACCAGGGGGGTCAATATTGGAATCCCTACCAGTGTACACACGGAAACTATACACATATCCTGTCCTACTTTCAGACAGCATATACAATTTAATTCCATATCGTGCCCTTTTGCTAGGAATGTACTGCCTAAAAACCAAACGACCCTTGAAGAGGACCAAAGACTCGTCCACACTTATCTCTTTGCCTGGAACATAGACCTCCGAAAACCGATCTACAAAATGATCAAGGACAGGCCTAATCTTAAAAAGACGGTCAGAATCTGGGTGATCTCGTGGCAAGGCTAATGCATTGTCAACAAAATGCAGCATCCTAAGAAGAAGCAAATACCGATTACGACTCATGGTAGCTGGAAATATAGCTGTTGCCATCAAGGGACTAGTAGACCAATAAGAAGCCAGTGACGGCTTCCTTATCAACCCCATCAAAAAAGTCAAACCCAAAAACTTTTTTAGCTCCTCCAAATTTGTGGGAATCCACTGGGCAGCTCTAGAGTGTGGCCTAAGTCTAGCAGCGTTGTCCCTCAAATGCTGCTCCGCATACAAATTAGTCTGCTCAACAATCTCTTCCAAAAACACATCATCCATGAATAACTCAAAGAAATTGATAGGCATAAAGTTCTCTGTATTGGCGTTACACCCCGGGAGACCAGTAAAGGCAGGCAACTCTGGCTGCTCCATGTTTGGGGCAACCCAGACATCAGGTCTTCTAACGGGAAACCTTTCAGCCCCAGGTTGCTGCACTATTGGCACATCAATGTCCTCCTCTAAAACAGAACCTTCATCTGCACTGAGTGTGGCTTCATCATCAGAAGATTCCCCTCCAACAGAAACATCACTGCCAGAATCTCTGACTTCCTCCTCTGCCTCAGATGCAGAGTCCGTCTCATAGTCATGATCAGACTGTGACTCAAAAAGCATACCAACCACCTGCTGAGCGGTCATCCTGCGGCTAGCCATGATCTCTCCTGCTAAAATTAACTGGACAAATTCACCACCAACAACCAGCACTGTGTAAGACAAGTAACAAAGTGTAGCTTTGTTAGTAAGAGTTACAAACTCAAAAACTATACCGCTCACTTGCCTGAAAAAGCTTGATTCACCAGCAACTACACAGCAATCACCAATGATATCCCACTAAAAAGAAAGAAAGAAAGGCAAATTAGAAATAAGACAAAACAAATATCATTGTGCACAAACCTAAGGACAATTTCACACACAATCCTGCATTTAGTACACCCCCTACAAACATGTCATTCATGCATGGCAACAATACTCCTTTGGAGTAAATTGTTTTTACTTACCTAAAACATGCAACTGTGCAAACTGCAGGTCAACCACCGCCAAAACCGCAAGGAGCCACAGCAAATAAAGCAAAAGCTTTGAACTAGAACAAAAAGGAGGAAAACATTTTTTATCACAAATGCAAAGACTTCTTCAGTTGACAAACACCCCACCATCAAACATTTTAGAAATTGGTGCCTAAGTGGATTCTGCCATAGGGGCAGATGGGCCTACTAAAAAAATAGGCCTGTCTGCCCCAAGGAAGCCAAAAAATACCTTTAGTACTGTGTCCCCATGGAGAGCGACCCTTGCCAAAGGGGACAGCCCTCAAACAAAAAAAACACACACAACACTATCCCTGGTGCCTAAGTGGCTTCTGCCCCCTTGGGGGCAGGTGAGCCTAAGAAAATAGGCCCATCTGCCCCCAGGGGGTGTAGAAATGGCCAACAGGTCAATGCCCCCCAAGGCAAGTCAAGGCCAAGGGGACGCCCCCCCCACAAAAATAAACAAATAAAAAAAAATTCCCTGGCGTTCTAGTGGTTTCTGCCCCCCTTGGGGGCAGATCAGCCTAAAAATAATAGGCTGATCTGTCTCCAAGGGATGCAGAAATGGCCTGGGTACATGTGCCCCCAAAGTGGGGGGCGACCCTTGCCCAAGCCCCCCCCCATCCACTAACACACACACACACACACACACTATCCCTGGTGTCTACGTGGCTTCTGCCCCCCTTGGGGGCAGGTGGTTCTAGAAAAATAGGCCCATCTGCCCCCAGGGGGGGCAGAAATGGCCAACAGGTCAATGCCCCCCTTGGGGGGGCGCCCGTGCCCAAGGGGACGCCCCCACACAAAAATAAACACATAAAAAAAAATCCCTGGCATTCTAGTGGTTTCTGCCCCCCTTGGGGGCAGATCAGCCTAAAAATAATAGGCTGATCTGTCTCCAAGGGGTGCAGAAATGGCCTGGGTACATGTGCCCCCAAAGTGGGGGGCGACCCTTGCACAAGCCCCCCCCCCATCCACTAACACACACACACACACACACTATCCCTGGTGTCTACGTGGCTTCTGCCCCCCTTGGGGGCAGGTGGGTCTAGAAAAATAGGCCCATCTGCCCCCAGGGGGGGGCAGAAATGGCCAACAGGTCAATGCCCCCCTTGGGGGGGCGCCCGTGCACAAGGGGACGCCCCCACACAAAAATAAACACATAAAAAAAAATCCCTGGCGTTCTAGTGGTTTCTGCCCCCCTTGGGGGCAGATCAGCCTAAAAATAATAGGCTGATCTGTCTCCAAGGGGTGCAGAAATGGCCTGGGTACATGTGCCCCCAAAGTGGGGGGCGACCCTTGCCCAAGCCCCCCCCCCATCCACTAACACACACACACACACTATCCCTGGTGTCTACGTGGCTTCTGCCCCCCTTGGGGGCAGGTGGGTCTAGAAAAATAGGCCCATCTGCCCCCAGAGGGGGCAGAAATGGCCAACAGGTCAATGCCCCCCTTGGGGGGGCGCCCCGTGCCCAAGGGGACGCCCCCCCACAAAAATAAACACATTAAAAAACATCCCTGGCGTTCTAGTGGTTTCTGCCCCCCTTGGGGGCAGATCAGCCTAAAAATAATAGGCTGATCTGCCCTCAAGGGGGGCAGAAATGGCCCTAAAAGACATGCCCCCCAAAGGGGAGCGACCCTTGCCCAAGGGGGCGCCCCCCCATCCACTACACACACAATCCCTGGTGCCTAAGTGGCTTCTGCCCCCCTTGGGGGCAGATGGACCTAAAAAAAATAGGCCGATTTGCCCCCAAGGGGGGTAGAAAAGGCCAACAGTTCTCTGCCCCCTTGGGGGGGGCGCCCCTTGCCCAAGGGGGCACCCCCCCCCACATAAATACACATAAAAATAAAAATCCCTGGTGATCTAGTGTTTTCTGCCCCCCTTGGGGGCAGATCTGGCTAAAAAGTAGCCAATCTGCCCTCAAGGGGGGCAGAAATGGCCCTAAAGGACATGCCCCCCACAGGGGAGCGACCCTTGCCCAAGGGGGCGCCCCCCCATTCACTACACACACAATCCCTGGTGCCTAAGTGGCTTCTGCCCCCCTTGGGGGCAGATGGACCTAAAAAAAATAGGCCGATCTGCCCCCAAGGGGGGCAGAAAAGGCCAACAGTTCTCTGCCCCCTTGGGGGGGGCGCCCCTTGCCCAAGGGGGCACCCCCCCCAACATAAATGCACAGAAAATAAAAATCCCTGGTGATCCAGTGGTTTCTGCCCCCCTTGGGGGCAGATCCGCCTAAAAAGTAGGCCAATCTGCCCCCAAGGGGGGCAGAAATGGCCGTAACAAATTGCCCCCACAAGGGGAGTGACCCTTGCCCAAGGGGCCGCTCCCCGCAAACAAGAAACCGTAAAGAACAACAAAAAAAAAAAATCCCTGGTGTCTAGTGGGCATTCCTGCTGCCCGATCGCAATGCGATCGGGCAGCAGGAATGCTCAAAGAGACACCGGGGGAAAGGAAAAGCCTTTCCTTTCCCCCGGTGCCTCTTTAGCCCAAACCCCCCACCCACCGGGAAGAGATTCTTACCTCTTCTCCGTTCGCCGCACAGGAAGCAAATGGCTTCCTGTGCGGCGAAATCCCCATAATGACGTCAGCGCGCGATCGCGCGCTGACGTCATTATGGGGGGGTGGGGGGGTCGGGGGTGGAAGGGGAAGAGCTTCCCCTTCCATCCCTGACTTTGGGGGGGTGGGGGGAAGCACACAGAGGGAGCGAGAGCGCTCCCTCTGGGCTGTGTGCCGAGGACGTAGTGGTTACGTCCTCGGCACAGCAGCACTGTGCCGCAGGACGTAACCACTACGTCTGCGGCACAGAAGGGGTTAAAGAAAAAATTAACAAAAAATCAAAACATACCTCTTGGCATAACATATGGAGGCTTCACAATGCATTATCACTGGTGGGCAGGCTGAGGGGACTGGAAATGGTTTTGTTGATGGACTTTGAGAAGGCCTTTGACTCTGTGATGTGGAATTTATTTGCCTTTCTCTGGAGGTTGAACTTTTGGCTGAATTTCATCAAATATGTAATGCTCCTTTATACAGACCTTTTGACTACTGAAAGGTGCAACCTTGACTCCTATCTCCATACAACAGGGCACAAAGCAGAAGGGGTGTGACCTTGAGCCCTATCTCCATACACTAGGGCACAAAGCGGGGTAGCCCGGTCACCCCTGCCATTCACCATAGCTATTGAACCGCTGGCAGAATGGATCTGCATTGATGATCAAGTGAGTGGGATTGAATGGAGTACATGGAACTCAGACAGGTTGGCCCTGTATGCAGATGATGTTGTAATCTTTCTGACCAACGTCAAAGAGTCAAGCCCCTACATCCTGCATATTCTCTGAATATTTGGGGAACTCTTGGGTGTCCTGGTCCAGAACTCTAAATCATCCTTGTTTCCTGTCTATGCCCATGCACAAGATCCGGACTGAGCATGCAAACTACAGGTGGACTGGGAGGGGTTTCAATACTTGGGAGAATTTGTAGCACAGGACACTTCTACGGCATAGATGAAAAACATTCAGCCTCTCCTTGATAATGTGGTAAATTACACTAAATTCGGGACAGCACTACCTTTGTCACTGCTGGGCAGCTCTGCCATCTTTAAGATTGCCCTGCTTTCTGTATCAGTTACAAAATATTTGGGTCAATTTGTTTCAGTCATCTTTTGATATGGTCACTTTTCTCCTTTGGAGCTATCCGCAAACAGCCCTATGTCAATATTTTCAGTCCACCTACGAAGGAGTGGGATGGCAGCTTCTAACATGATGCAACATGGAGTCTTACTACAAAGCCCCCCATTTGCTTATCTATAATGAGTGGAGATATACTTCTCAGGGTGATCTGGCACTTTTTCTCAGAGAAGTGGTTAGTACGGAGTGCACCAGTGGGACATTACTGTAGGGAGAACAGACAAACTCATTGCTTCCTCTGGCAACTAGACTGGTGCTGCGGCTCTGAAGATCTGGCATGGGCACCTGACTATGGAGACACCCATTGGGAGGATAGGATGCTGGCACAAATGTCAATATCAGAAGGCTTCTAGAAAAGGATGTTATTGGAATCTCCCCCTTGGGAGATGTGATACAGGAGATTATGTTGAAACCCTACTCAGACCTTCAAGAGGAGTATAAACTGCACTGCAGCTAGTTCGTCTGCTACCTTCAACTGAGACATGCACTTACACCTTACATTGCAGGGTTGAGTTTAACCCATTGGAGTTCAAATTTCCAACAAAGGAATTGTGGGACCAAAAGAAATCCCAGGTCTACTGCTCTCTGATTAGCAACATCTCATAGTCTTTTGATAAGCGCTGCCTAGCTTAGAAGAGAGACCTAAGCCCCCGTCGAATACGAGGTTTGAAGGTAGGTGAGAGTGGCCCCATAGCAGCACGATTTTGACTCATTCAGTGACAATACTTCCATAATGTCCACTTTATCCTACACAAGCTGTGGAAGATGGGGGGTGATTGTATCTCCTCAGTGTCTCTGGTGTTACTCAGTAGAGGGGGGATTACCTTTGTACCATATGGGGCAATAGTAAACTTATTACCTTCTGGAAGTCGGTATTCACTGGCTTAAGATCAGTGGTAGGATTGCCACTACACCTAGCCTAAACTGTCTATTTTTTTTATATCACTACTGATGTGGAGCCAAAAAGATACAAGCTGGCTTTGCTCTGTCTAACCCTGGAAATAAAGAGTAGAGGTAAAGAGACATAACCTATTAAAGGCAAGATGAGGAGGCTCCCTCAGTGGAGGGGTAGCTGAAAGGTTTAGACTGTTGGATGATTGTGGAGAGGCCTATATACATTAGGCCAGAGGGTGCACCCATAAACATCTTCAAATGTAATCGATTCTGGCCATTTTAGGGACATAGGGGGTCATTCCGACCCTGGCGGTCCATGACCGCCAGGGCCGGGGACCGCGGAAGCACCGCCAACAGGTGTCAGAAAAGGGGAACCGGCGGTTTCCCGCCGGTTTCCCCCTGGCCCAGGGAATCCTCCATGGCGGCGCTGCTTGCTGCGCCGCCATGGGGATTCCGACCCCCTTCCCGCTACCCTGTTTCTGGCGGTTCTTACAGCCAGGAACAGGATGGTGGGAACGGGTGTCGTGGGGCCCCTGGGGGCCCCTGCACTGCCCATGCCACTGGCATGGGCAGTGCAGGGGCCCCCTAACAGGGCCCCACAAAGATTTTCACTGTCTGCTTAGCAGACAGTGAAAATCGCGACAGGTGCCACTGCACCCGTCGCACCCCTGCAACTCTGCCGGCTCCATTCGGAGCCGGCATCCTCGTTGCAGGGGCTTTCCCGCTGGGCCGGCGGGCGGCCGTTCGGCGGTCACCTGCCAGCCCAGCGGGAAAGCCAGAATGGCCGCTGCGGTCTCCTGACCGCGGAGCGGTCATTCGGCGGTGACCCCATGGCGGGCGGCGACTGCCGCCCGCCGCGGTCAGAATGACCGCCATAGTGATGAACCCTGTCAGTTCACTATTGATGACCTTTGATAAGTCCCGTATGCAGAACTCCACTCCCCCAGTAAATTTTTCAGAATTCAGGCACGGAGTAGAGCGAAGTTCCCAAATTAATGCCATCCAACACGGAGTGGACTTCGTTTGTGTCTGCACAATTTGGTTTGCTTGCTCATGCCACGCTACACTTGTGCCCCTAACGAGCACGTGCTTTATTGCACTAATTTCTGCCACATGCGACAGGATTCGCTGTCAATCACACTGCTTCTGGTCGCGCATGCAAGAATTTGTTTTCTCTCGCTTTACTTCCAGCTGCAACAGTGCCACGAGTGAGCTCAAATGAACCTGGAGTCGATTTTTCAACTCGAGATGCATCTAATTCTAGTCTAAAAGAGATTTTCGAGTGGATTTGCTACTCAAATGGACCCTTCAAGTTGTTTTTTAGTGTGAGAAGCCTTTTTTCCAACTAATAGGAAGTGCCCCAGAGACTCAAACTTCCTGTTCCTGTCTAGCAGGGTCCTCCTGGTGCTTTGCCCATCTCCTGGTCACTTTTCACTTGGATTTCGAGGGAGAAGTATTACTCTCTTTGTTGCCTGGATATACCTTTGGATTTATGGACAATGTTTTTGTGAAATCACACATGTAAGTTCAAAAGCTATTTTATAAGGGTGTTGTTTGTTTGCTTAGGCATGCACCAGTATTTCTTTGTACTTTATTCTGATTTTTAAATTTTATAGCTGTTGGTGGCCCGGAGTGTAAGTGTGGGCCTAGTTGTTATTTATTTTGCATTTCATAGATTTTTGTCTTTTGTAAAGGAAAACTGTTGCAC
Source organism: Pleurodeles waltl (assembly GCF_031143425.1). Classification (NCBI taxonomy): domain Eukaryota; kingdom Metazoa; phylum Chordata; class Amphibia; order Caudata; family Salamandridae; genus Pleurodeles; species Pleurodeles waltl. Next base: position 139,542,424 of record NC_090438.1, read on the forward strand.
ACCTCAGTACCTTTTGTACATGTTTGTAACATTTGCAATATTATTTTACTATGTGTCCTAGATTTCCAAAGGACCAGCTAGCCAGTAGGCCCAGTACTAGTAGTCAGTGTGTGAAATAAATGTTTCAGGGGTATATGTTTTAAAAAATACATTTAGGGCAGAGATAACATTGGATTAAATTTAAAATGTTGGCTATTGTTTGCATTTCATTTTTTTTGCAATACGTGTATATGTTGTTGGGTAATATTTTATGGCATAGGAGGACATGTGTTGTTGTGATATTTTTATAGCTCAGTTCACTTTTGTGTTTTGATTTGTGGAATTAAGGTTAGTGTTTTCTTAAATGTTACCAGAAAAATAAAGAAATATCACCTCTTTCCAGTCTTCTCATTTCAATGTGAAGCTCACCCCCTCTACTTTCATGCAATCAAACAGGGCATATTGGTGTACAAAAATAATTGCATTACTTATTTCAAATACTTTTCAATACAGACATCATTTTTTAATATAAATGCATTGTTGTATAATGAAGATTAAATAAATCAATCACATGTTCATACTACTCACCCTTGATTCCATTCACACTATCATAAAAACTTACACTCCATATACTCATTCACATTGATCACTCAATCGGACTCTATTGGACTCCAACCAAATCTGCATACTCCCAGTGTCCTTCTCAATCCCAACCTGGGATTATTCATTACCCTCTCTTTTTGTTAACAATGTGACAGTGGTGAGTCTTGTGTAAATGATCTTACACCACTTGTTAATTTTGTCTAAAAAAAAATGTTTTGAGCTACACTTTTTCTCACGTTAGTACCATATAAGTGAATCACAACACAAATTTTCTAAATATAAATTATTTATTGTATTTGTCATTTCATATGTTTCTCACGTCACAATGGCTAGTACATCTACATATGTATCTGACCTCATCTTCATCAGGATTGTCATGTGTTGGACACTTAAAATTGAGTCCGGACCTGCAAAAGCATAATCAGAGATCAACCACTGAGCACTGACCATACTCTACTAAAAATATTTTATATCCTCTATAGGTGGGTTCACATCGATCTACAAAACTCCACACACTCCTATTCAGTGGGTTTCTCATATATAGTTTCTTTGAGATCTACAGACAGTTTTCTTGCCACAGAAATCATTCCCTCCTATTCTATCCCTGTCTTTCACCCAAAATGAACTGATACTTTCCTCTAGGGGAACTATCAATAACTCTCCCTTGTTACCAAACTCCTACCTGCCTGGGGAATCTCTGCTCTTATCAACCTCCTTATTTTGAACCTTATTGCTTAATGTCTCCCACCCAGAAAGTTTTTTACAACTTGATTGTGCTCACTGAAATGCCTTGTGCCACTTCTGGAAAATATGTTATAATATTTTCTTTAGGATTACATCACACAGCTGCCAGAGAACAGTAGCAAACAATGTGGATAATAATCTTAAACCTTGATGACTGAACTCCCTTGCGCCACCTTTGAGATGTATGTTTTCTGATTTTCTTTATATCTACCCAAGAACAATATCAGACAATGTGGAACACAATCTTCGGCCGACCTCTTTTCACTGATCTTAGGCAATACCCTGTTCTTACAGTTGAACTCTAGGTCAAAAAAGCTTTTTTTAGGTCAAATTTGTTTTTCAAATGCTAATTCACCCAACTTGACCAACTTAAACCTGATACCTTCCTGCCTTAAATCAACAAGGACTCCCCCCGGCCACATAATATCCCTACAAAAACTCCCTCACTCACCCTGTAAAGCGTACATTCCTTTGTTTGATTTCTGAATAAAACAGGTGTTCTTTTCTAACCCTTTACTCATACTTCAGACAGAGTTGTAACACGTTTGTTAATGGAGAGATTCTCAGCTGCATTGGTTGATTAAACAACCCGGGGCAAGAAAGAGAAAGAGAAGAAGAACCAGAGGAAAACCCAGTTGTTAGCTCCCTCGCACAAAAGAGTTTCCAGTTCTGTACTAGCCTCCTCGTGCCACTACTTTAAATAGCGTCTCACCTGCTCCTGCATTTCTGCTGTCCATAAGAGGATTATGCATGTCCTGAACAGGCCACACGTCACCTACCATAATTTAAATATGCAAATACACCAGATGGTATGTCCTACTGTGTCTAAAGTGAGAGACATTACTTTACATTGGGGGCCATCTTAAAATGGGTCAACAGTCCTATGCAAATGTTAGATCCTTAAACTTAAGGCTATTTAATTCTATAAATATGCCCGCACTGCTCCATATCATCTAGTCTTTTTATTTATTACCTACAGGGTTCATATGAGTCACATAGTTCAGAGTGAAGGAACTACTTTAACACTATCAGCCCGATTATGACCCTTGCGGTCTATTGACTGCCTGGGTCATGGTGGTGCACCCCCAGCACTCCACAGGAATGTCTGGCGGTGCTAGCGGTCCTAATCCAGCAGCTATTTTGTGCTTGCAGCCAGTTAGCCTTTGACACATTCTTTATTTATTCCCCATGCCTCATTGCTCCTTGTTGTTGTTGGACTGTGTAGCTGGTGGCCATTTTGTACATCCAAGCAATGTCATTTTGTCATAGGCTTGCATGTGTTTTTTGGTCCTCATTTATCCTTGCTCCTTGTTGTTGTTTGACCACGTGGCTGGTTGCCATTTTGTGCATCCAACCAGTGTGCATTTGCCATCGGCTTGTGTGTGTTCTTTATTTATTCCCAATACCTTCTTGCTCCTTGATGTCGTTGTTTGTCCATGTGGATGGTGGCCATTTTGTGCATCCAGCCTGTGTCTTTTTCCCACAAGCTTGCATGTGTTCTTTGTTCCCCTTGCCTCCTTGCTCCTTGTTGTTGTTTGACCATGTGGCTGACAGCCATTTTGTGCATGCAGTCAGTGTGCCTTTTCCATAGGCTTTCAAGTGTTCTTTGTTCCTCTGCCTCCTTGCTCCTTTTTTTTGTTTTTTGACCATGTGGCTGGCTGCCATTTTGTGCATCCAGCCAGTGTGTCTTTGCCATAGGCTTGCATGTGTCCTTTGTTCTCCTTGCTCCCTGTTGTTTCCCCTTGTGTCTGGTGTCTTTGCCATAGCATGTGTTCTTTGTTCTCCTTGTTGATGGTGTTTGACCATGTGGCTGGCAGCCATTTTGTGCATGTAGCCAGTGTGCTTTTGCTATAGGTGTGCATGTCTTCTCTGTCCCCAGTGCCTCTTTGCTCCTTCTTGTTATTTGACAGTGTGGCTGGTGGCCATTTTCTGCATCTAGCCAGTGTGCCATTGCCATGTTCTTGCATGTGTTCTTTCTTTGCCATGACTCCATGCTCCCTGTTGTTGTTTGACCATGTAACTGACAGCCATTTCGTGTATCCATCCCGTGTTTTTTTGCGGTAGGCTTGCATGTGTTTTTTAATTCCCATGCCTCCTTGCTCCTTGTTTGACCATGTGGCTGGCAGCCATTTTGTGCATCCAGCCAATGTGCCTTTGCCATGGGCTTGGATGGATTAATGTGATACCAGTTTAATATTGATATGCTTGGGGTTTGTTGTAGTATATGTATAATAAAAGAATATGATTCACATGAACATTGTTTACATTATTTCCTTTCTTTTTTGTTTGCAGTTTTTATGTTATGCCTCCTTTGTCCTTTCTGCATGAAATGTTTTTTCTTCTTGTCCTCCCATACAAATATTAGCAATTATTGATCATCTGTTTAACTATTACATTTTTTATTTAATATATTATTTTAATTTAATAGTTTAATTTTTATTTTTTATTTTTTTAGAACTTTATTTATTAATTGTTCATACCATAGAAGCATTTAATCATGACTTGACAACCCCATGAGAGGGAAATGTACAGTGCAACAATGAACATTATAGATTAACACGAGAGAGATCAAGACAAGCACAGTGTCACATGATCTGGTACCAAATAGGAAAGCAAAAACATTTATGTCAGTCTTACAGGCCATTTGAGGGCATGATGAGAGTGACAATACAGGTGAGGACCTCACCAGAAGGAGCCCTAGGTGCTACATTCCAAGAAGTCAATTGTCTAGTATGAGTAAATAGTCCCTCAGTGGTTGCCATATGTCCTTAGGCCTGGATGAAAGTGGCTGGAGAGATGCTTAGAGTTCACTGGTGTTATCACAGTAGCTGAGGCTATTCAAGTACATCTGCATTGTGGAGGGGTGCCTGCTCCCCCAATGTAGTGCTATTTCACTTTTAGCCTGGAGTAAGGCTATGGCAGTGAAGAGCCTCATACTTTTAGGGACATCTCCCACATAGCCCAGAAGAGCCAGTCGCTAGTCTGGTTGAAACACAATGCCCAGCATCATTGAGAGATGAGTAAACGCATTTGCCCAAAATGGGGGAATGACTTTGCATGTTCAGGTCATGTGTGGGAAGTCGGCCATGTGACTGTGACATTTTGGACAGTGTGGAGAGCAGGATGGGTCAATATGTGCAGGTGCAGCAGGTGTAGTGAAGGCACTGTGGAGGAACTTAAACTGTATAAGCTTGTGCTGGTGGTTAAAGGAAACTAACCAGGTTTGAGCACAGCACACCAACCAATTTTTTCTGATAGTAGGTGCCCCAAGGTCTGCCTTTCATGGTGATAGAGTTTGGAGGTAAGCTTGATCCCTGAATCTGCAGCGATAACCAGGGTTAATGGTGCGAAGGCTAGTGGGTATGACAGGATTTGGGTGCAGAGAGAACTTTGAAGCCGACTGAGTATAAAGTGATCAAGTGTGTGGCAATGATGAAGGGTTCATCTTCCATACAAGAGAATACATGGCCATTCAGAAATACATCTCCAAATGTATGTAGATCTAAGGCCCTCAATGTATGCCAGACTGGTGCCTTTTGTGTATTGGGGAGCAGTGAGTTATTAGCCAATGATATTGCAGGGGAGTAAGGCAGCTCGCTGTTTACACCAAGTCCAGCTAGTGGTGGATAAGGTCAGAATATTTTTGGGGCCCAGGGGGACTCCCAGGGGAGAAGCACCCACTGTGGTGTTGGGGCAGCTAAGGCACGTTCTAGAATGGCATAGGGTAGGCGTGCATCAGGGTGATACGAATGATAGGAAAATTGGCATAGTGCTACAAGATAACAACATTGAAAATGTGGGACTCAGAATCCGCGGAACTCTCACAAGAGGACTAAAACCTCCCATATTATGCGGGGATGCCTATTCACCCATACTAACTGCAGTAATAATCCACAGAGGGTGTTGAAGAAAGGGTACATTTAAAAACAGATATCATAATTGGAGTAGTACCACCATTTTGATTAGAGAGATGCTGCCTGCCATTGACAGTGGGAGGAGAATACAGCGGTTTACTTGCGTGTCAGTTTCTTGAGAGCTGGTCCATAGTCGTATGCTTGTTCTTTGTCACAGTGGATGTGTATGCCTAGGTACCTGGTGGAGTCACTACACCACTTTAGGGGAAAATCCAATAGCACCGGCATGGTGACTTCTGTAAGCGGGAAAAGTTCAGATTTTCCCCAGTTGATATGCAGCATGAGAACTAGCAGAAGTAGACAATCTCCCGAAGTACAGGTGATAGGTTATCAGTAGGGCATTGATTAGACAGGGGAATATCATCTGCGTATGAAGCCATCAGCAACTGACCGGTAGCAATTTGCAAGCCCCTGTGCAGATGCTTTTCCAGCAGATGATGCACTAAAGTGTCCCTGGCTATAGTGAAGACCAGGGGTGACAGTGGACACACTGCCTATTATCGCTCTCAAGAAAGAAATTTGGAGATAGCGACTCATTCAGTCTTATAGTAGCTTTTGCTTGTGTGTATAGAAGCATGACCGGGGAAGTGAATCCCAGCGGAAACCCAAGGTTATGAAGTGAGATGTGGAGTAAGGACCAATCTAGGGAATCAAAAGCTTTCTCCGCATCTAGTAGTGTGATCACTGCCAGCAGGGTTGGGGATACTCTGTTCAACACATAGAATACAGTGCGAAGATTTAGAAATGTAGAACGATGAGGGATAAAATCTGATTGGGTGGGGGAGATGATTTGGTCCATCAAGGGGGATATGCACATGGCTAGTAACTTAGCTAGTATCTTATTATCAAAGTTGAGGAGAGACAGGAGGCAGTAGGAGCTCCACTGGAGTGTATCTTTGCCAGGCTTGGGAAGGAGAGTGATCACTGCTTCCCGCAATGTCAACGGTAGTTCCCCCATCTTAAGAGCCTCCACGTATACAGCAAAGAGGGATGGTGTTAGCAATGTTTGTATGCTTTATGGAACACTCCATTCAATCAATCAAAAAATTTATAGAGTGCGCTACTCACCCGTGAGGGTCTCAAGGCGCTTGGGGGGGGGGAAAGGTGGGTCATTGTTCGAAAAGCCATGTCGTGAGGTTCTTTCTGAAGAGCAGGAGGTCTTAGGTCTTGCGGAGGTTGGTGGGGAGGGAGTTCCAGGCCTTGGGGGTGAGGTAGGAGAAGGATCTGCCTCCTGTGGTGGCGCGTTGGATGCCAGGGACTGTGGCGAGTGCGAGGTCAGCGGATCAGAGGTGGCGATTGGGAGTGTGGAAGTTCACTCTTTCATTGAGGTAGGTTGGGCCGGTGTTGTGGAGGGATTTGTGTGCGTCGATGAGAATTTTTAAGGTGATCCTCTTGTCGATGGGGAGTCAGTGAAGGGATTTGAGGTGTGATGAGATGTGTTCATGGCAAGGGAGGTCCAGGAGGAGGCGGGCAGCTGTGTTCTGGATTCTCTGGAGTTTGTGTTCGAGTTTGAATGTGGTGCCGGCATAGGGGGCTTTCAGTAGTCTAGCCTGCTGCTGATGAGTGCGTGGGTGACGGTCTTTCTGGTCTCTATGGGAATCCATTTGAAGGTTTTTCGCAGCATGCGGAGTGTGTTCAAACATGAGGAGGTGATGGAGTTGATTTGCTGGGTCATGGAGAGGGAGGGGTCCAGGATGATGCCAAGATTGCGTGCGAGGTTTGCGGGGGTGGGTGCAGGGCCTAGGGCGGTGGGCCACCAGGAATCATCCCATATGGTTTTGTTGGGGCCGAAAATGATTATTTGGGTTTTGTTGGAGTTGAGCTTGAGGTGGTTTGCTGTCATCCATGTAGCGGAGTCAAGGAGTGCAGCGTGGAGGTTGGTTTTGGTGGTAGTAGGGTTGCGGGTGAGGGAGATGATGAGTTGGGTGTCGTCTGCGTAGGATAAGATGGTGATTCCGTGTGGTCGGAGGATGTTGGCGAGCAGGGTCATGTAAATGTTGAAAAGGGTTGGGCTTTAGACCTATCTATGGCATCAATGGCCTGCATTCTCTCCTCCTTGGTGAAAGACTCACTAAGAAATTGTTGTTGGGCCGTGGTCAGCAAGACCATTATTTTTTATTTAATTTTTTTTTATTTAGTTTAATTTTTCTTTTTCTTTTTATTTTAATTTTCATTTTTATTACATTTTTGTTAACATTTTTTGCTCTTTCAATTTTATTAATTCTGCATTGTGCCTTGATCCATCCATCCACCATAGGAGCACAGCTGCGCTACAGCATTCAGCACCTTTCGGTGTATAATATTTCTATTTCCTCCTGGACACCCTGGCTTTGGGGCACTGGAGACACATCAGCAGCATGATTCTTTTTTTAATGATTATTTCATTTCCCCTGGTCCATCTTGCCATCATAGCTTTATTAAGGATTATTTTATTTTATTTACCCATACACCTCTCTCTGACTACCAGAGGTGTCTCCTTTAAAACAGATGGAGATAAAGAGCTACATCTGCATGTTGTGGTGCCTGATTTGAAATTACATGTTATGGTGTGATAGTGTGGTTTGACTTTACAATGTTTAATTAAATTGGGATTTATAGCATAAGTAACCAACAACACTAATATTGCATTTGTCTGTCCTATTTCAACCTGCAACAATGCCATGTTTTACTAACTACATGTTTTTCTTGCTTGGCTGCCTTTAGGTGCACAAGAGAAGAGATGTCACATAATTCACAGTATTGCCAAAGAGAAGGTCTGTACTGTGCTTTTAGTCCTCCAGGCTCCATCACTTATGCAGCTTAGTGCCACTGCCAACTGAGAGCTTTAAGATGGCCCCAAAGAAGATTGTTCCCTAGAAAGTGATCAGTGAAAAGAAGCAGCTTTCCACCAGTGGCCTATCGACTGCAACCTTTTTTGGGAGACGTGTGCCTGCCACACCTGCCCCTGGAGAGGAACGTGGGAGCAGCATTCCCGCGTCAACAGCACCACCCCAACCTAAGGCCAAGACCATGTCAGCCAGTAACGCAGCTACTGCAATCATGGTAACGTCGTCGAGCAGTAACACTGAATATGATTTGTCCCTTTCCGAAAGTAGTACCCAATTGTTTCAGGAAACAGAGCAAAGTGAACACAGCCAGCAATAGTAGATCTTCCCAAAGTTGGAGCAGAACAGGAGTTCGAGCTTCCTGTCGAGCAAGAGCCTCCTCTTTTAGAATCAGTGGTTCCCAGATCTCCAACAAGAAAAAGGCAGGGTACTACTCCACCAGATTCTCCAAGCATCACTTCTGATGATGATGATAGGGACATGGAGTGGACCCTGGCAGAGTCCAGGAGATGCTTGGGGAGGCACGGGAAAAGAAAAGGTCCAGAAAGCCTTAGAATCTTGGAAGGGGGAGATGGGGAGGATGACCAAGATGAAACAGTCATTGTGGAATGTGACACAGAGGAGTCTGGCATTACTATCGAACCTGCTCCGAGGAATGTGGCACAGGTAGCACCACCAGCTAACATATTTGTAAGGCCCCTGCTGAGACCTTGTTCAACACTTACCTCAGTAGAAGTATGCACTGCAGCAAGGCAATTGAGACACCCGCCTTCCTCCAGTTTTTCTTCAGGCATTGACAGTGGCTAGTAAGAAAGTACTTCTACCCAGTTTTGGACTTGTTTATGATTAGCAAACAGGAGGAGAACATTGCAATATGCTCCATTTGTAACATGAGTGTTCGTTGAGGTAAGTCTGGTTCACATTATGGTACTGGAGGCCACACAAATCATATGAAAAAACATCCCACAATCCGGTGGGAGAAGCACCGTAAACAAATTGTTGAACTTGGCTACAGTGGTGAAGGTGAGAAGAGCCAGGAAACAGCAGCTACAGCTGGTCAAATCACGGTGGAAGGTGAGGAAGAAAAGGGTGCATCCTTACCCAAAGCAGCCCTGGCCCCAGCAGTGTGCCAGAATCACCCACCACAGTGACCTCACAATGGCAAAGTAAGACACAGTGTCAGATGGAGACACCGCAGCCTATGGTGATTGCCCCATGATGCACATTGAGTCTACCACTACGTACTTCTCGAAAGTCACCTGTGTCAGTGACCCCAAAAAAGTAGAAACTCCAGGTTACTATTATGGGCATGTTTAGACAAGATGGGCCCTACGACTAGAACCACCCAACAGCAGTTTTGTACAATGAGAATCTGGCAAAATCGTTAGCGTTGGACCTCCTCCCTTTTTCTTTTGTGGAAGGAGTGGGATTCTTAAAATTTGTGGTAGCCATCTGCCCGAAATGGAAGTTTCCAAGTTGTACCTATTCTGACAGAGTTACTGTTCCGGCGCTGCATCACGATATGCTGCATTTGGTTGGTGAAGCTTTGCAGTAAAGTGTTGGCCACACTATCCACCTGATGACAGACATGTGGACCGGTTGTCAGGTGACTGATTACATGTGCATCACTGCACAGTGGCTCTCTTTTGTGGGGGTAAAGCAAAAACTATCTATAGGTCTTGGCCATTAAGTAATTTTTAGGAGCATTTGGCTGCATGCAACAGTAGCCATGTTCATCATGGAGAAATCACATAAAGCTGCAAACATCTTGGAAAAATTCATTAGCAAGTTGTATGAACGGCTACGACCCAAAAGCGTCTCCATTGGATTTGTTGCCACAGACAATCACAGTTACATTGTCAAGCACATGTCAGATGGTGACTTTTTCAGGGTCCTGTGTTTGGTGCACTTCATAAACCTGGTTGTTCCAGAGTTATTTAAAAAAAAAAGACCTATGGCCTGAATATGACCTTGGTGGATGGGATATTCCTTCATAAACGTGACGGATATCCCGCCCGCTGTATTACAAGTTCCATTATATACTATGGAACTTGTAAAACAGTGGGCGAGATATATGTCACATTTGTGACAGAGTACCCCATCCGCCAATGTCATAATCAGGCCAATAGCCAGCAACATACTGATCACCTGCAGATTAATCTGCACTCATTTCAGCTATCTTACTAAAACCTGATTATTCAGTGTGCTAATAAAGTAGCAGTTAAAGCCCTGATACAGGGGGTGCCAGCAAGTCGGAATTCAACCTATTATGTGTTGCAACATCTGTTTGAGCAGTATAGACAGATCAATGACTTTGTCATTCAAAGTGGAGGGAATGCCATTGGTAAAGCTATGACCAAGGACGCAGACAAATGGACACTAGTCAAATGCCTGACACAGATGCTGCTCCCTTTTGAGGTTTTCACGTGTACAGTTAGCAAGGAGGAGAGGATGATGTGTCAAGCTATCCCATTGTTGCATCTACTACAAGACCAGCTGAAGAAGGTGTCTGAGAAAAAACTCAGAAGCGCATGCCTTGGTTCAGAGCCTAAGCTATCGCTTGACTTGTAATGCAAGGCTGCAAAATGGCATTATCTTGTCCAAAGAGTACAACTGTGCCACCCTACTTGATCGATGCTACAAATAAATTCTTTCCACTTTCAATCTTTTCTCTGAAATTAATGTTTCAAAATGCAGGAGATGGGTCATTGAGGAAGCCAGAGAACTGGAAGAAGAGCGCCTGGAACTTAAAGTCCCACTCCGTAGATCTGTGTTGTTTCCTTCAACTTCCAGAGAGGGCAGTCTTGTCTCACAGCAATCAACACCTGCAACAAGAAAAAAGACAACATTTGCAACAGAAGAATCAGACCCAACCTCTGTATTAGCTTAGTTTCAAATAGCAGGTCTTAAGTCTAGTGCAGAGGTGAAGGCAAAAGAGATCGAGGAAGAGGCAGCACCAATGAACATTCAGAGGATGTTCCAGGAATATCTGGATGACCGTTAAGAGGTGTATGCAGTCAAAACCCATTGGTGTATTGATATGAGAAGTTGCACTAATGGCTAGAGCTCAGCAGGCTGGTAATAAAGTGCCTGGCATATCCTGTAGCCAGCGTGTCAGTTGAATGCGTGTTCTGTGCAGCTGGCACAGTTGTTACAGTGAGAAAGACCAGTCTCTTGCCTTAAAACGTGGAGACATTAGCGATGATCAAAATGAACCAGCATTTTATACCACCTGATTACACCATTCACGAAACTCCACAGGAGGTGAAAGAGGATGATTGGTCAGAATCAAATATGTTAGTTGAACAACATCTGGGTGAAACACCTGATTTTGTGGACATACTCTGCTTCCCATACTGTGTATGGCAGTGCCACCATGGAACTTTTAAATTATTTCTTGTTGAACTTCTTTCTTTCTTTGCCAAAAAAGAAATAGCTAGTGAAAAGTTATGTTTGTATCAGATTTATGCTGCCCCACCATATTTTTGTCACACTCACATATATGACAGGATTAGAGTTGGACCAGTGTGCAGTGAAAAAGCCCCACATTCCCTTGAGGACATTGGAGAAAATGCCTGCCTCCCTCCCGTGCTATTGCCTATCCTTTTTTAAAATCACCTAGCAGGGCTGCCACAGAAGATCATTGATTAAAAGACTGCCAGTGCCAATAACAAATTCCAATATGTTTTTACCATCAAAGAGGGGATATTATTTTGTATCAACCCCCTTGCTTAGATTGGGAGAGGTAATTACTAACTATTGCACCAATGAGGGGTGATCGCTCACAGTGATGGAGGGAGTTCAACAAATTTGTAAGCTTGATTTTGATGATTTGCAATGTTTGGGGGCTGATGGATGATTATTTTTTCCTGAAAGTGATTGGCCTTTCAAACTTAGCAAAATTTACCTGCAAACACAAATCTATACAAAATACTCTAATTCTGTTTCTCTATTTGTTCTTCAACAGCTGTGCACTAAACAGGTCCACCTCACTCTGTTTAGGACTGGAACAGAGTTACTCAGAATCAGGAAGCAGAGGATAGAAGGACTTGAGATGGGACTACCTCAATAGCTAGAAAGAGAATGTTATAGACATTAAAGAGAAACCACGATGATGGCGAAGACACTGAGGCCCATACTCACTCAGCTCTGTAGACTGGAGAAAGATACATTGATTTGGGAAATACTACTGAGTGTGTGTTTGCTGCATTACTGGCTCAAACATGAAACTCCTATTTATGTTCTTGCACTGCGATGAGTCTTCTTGGAACACTCCTGACTAATCATGAAAATTACCTTGCCTCCTTTTTCTCCTTTTCCTTTACTCCATAATACAGTTACTGTCTTTCAATATGAAGGCCTCATTCTAGTCATCTCCTGCATGAACAAAACTTGGAGAAAGTTGAACACTCCAGCTTCCCTACAACACAGGTTCAGCCAGGCACCCAGGAGTGATGGACACTCCAAGAAGAATGGAGATGCACCACCCAATTTGGCAATACAATATAATTTTCCTTTTAACAATCCTCATTTTTAGAACTGGGTGGGTTAAATTCAATCCGCCATAATTTGTATTTTTCAAACCTAGAAGACATTACATTTAGAGATATACTATCTTGTGTCTCTGGGGCTGAAGGACTGTTTGCAATGCATTTAATTGATATGTGTCGCACTTATCCCTTCATCGTTTCTATCCACAACAGATTAATGATGGTGTGCTGCTCAGCACCCCTATTAATATTTGTTGTGGTTTCTTTTCTGTAGTGTTTGCCTTTGTCACACCATTTTCCAAATCGTCTTTCCCATCCATACATTGAGCCCCTAACCCTCTTCTGCCGAGCTGTGTGATTTATTGAGGTGTGACTTAATTTTACACCATATATGAATCACACACTTGTTGTGATAGATTTGGTGAAAGCAACAACAGTTCACTGCATGACCTTCTATTACCTGAGCAATATTCCACACTGGCCCTATCAACATCATCATTATGGCCTTGTGTTGTGTAAATGCTAAACCTTGTCCAACCACTCCTGACTCTGAGCCCACTTCTCCTGACTTGAGGATTTTATTTCCTATGTTTAGTTCTTATTAAATACTAGCTTCCCATTTCTCCGAAGAAGTTTATATTGATAGTTTTTATATTATCATATCAGGTCTTCTTTGTTGTGTGTCAAATACTGTCATCGTAGTACTATGGTCTCAGTCTTTCTAAAGTTATGATATAATATATGACACACTAACTATCTGTTTTCTTTTAATCGAGTTGACAGTGATATATAACCCTTTGATTAATCCTGCAGTTGGAGTTTGCATAGGTGGGAGTGGCACCTTGTGTCTTTCCTGTTAGCACACTAGCCTGCTACTACTACTACCACCTCCTTAAGATAAGTTGCCACCTTGGGAAAACCCTGCACTAAAAGACTGAGGTATCAGTCTTCGCTTCATCTACTCAGGGAAGAGAAGACTATGCTTTAAAGTGAACGTGTTTAGTTAGTAATTAACGTATACCGAAGAAGATGTTGTTTGTGTATATCTAGGTTTTTGTAGGCAAAATAGCCAATGGCAGTCATCCCCTAGTGGTCAATATAGTTACAGAGAGCAGTAGAGCAAGGGTATAAGTAAATGACATACACTTTTTTAGCGCAGTCAAAAAAAACGGCTACACTGAAAGACAGCAGTGCAAACTAAAACACCAAAATAAACACTTGAGGCATAAATGAAGGAAAATAAATTTGCCCTTTTTATTTTTCACAAATAGAAAACCCACCCTTTCCACCCACAACAGGCCCACCTATCTCCCCAAACAAATGGCCCAGTCTCCAAAAGGCCAACAAAAGTCCACAGCAAAAGAAACAACATTCTACAACAAAAGTCCAAAGAGAAAGCCTAAAGTGCAAAACAACCCAGTCTAAACTCCCTTCCCACCCTCTCCACCCACAACAAGTCCCTCCCACCAAAACAAAAAAAATGAAAAAGGGCTAGAAAAGGGCATTGTTGAGTTGGATTCAGAGCTAATCCATGCTCCGCTCTATCCAGTTCGGCCGGCTCTCCACTTGCTGCTCAAGGCCATCCAGTTTCTGCAAGATGGGCCACAGCAATGTCCTTCGGGTATCAGAGTTGGAGGGGGCAGCAGCAGTCCCAGCCTGTGCCCCTGATAGCTGGCTGCAGCACCAGCAATGTAATGGCTGGAGGCTGGGGGTGGTTTGCTGAACTGGGGCCCAGGTCAGAGGTAGCGACTTCCACCTCTTCATCCTCCATGGCCACCAGTCACTGGTATTCTGTCTGGATGGTCTCCAGCCTTGGCGGCCGCAGAAAGGCCACTATCTACCGCCTAATGGGTGGTTCTGGTAGACTAGCAGGAGTAGCTATATTGAGAAAAAACAAAAAGAAAAATGACAAATTGTAAACAACACGCTATGCAAACACTTGTCTAAAATTAAGTAGTGGATTGCACAGTAGAAGTACATTGCTGGTTCCTTAGGGCCATTGGAATTTGATGTGATTCAGATTAGTCACAGGGCCAATTTTATTTTTTACTCACACATGCCTCACACAAAACCCCCATTGAAATGACTCCTGTCTTAGCAAAGACAGGAGTCATGCCCCCTTGCCCAATGGCCATGCCCAGGGGACTTCTGTCCCCTGGGCATGGTCATTGGGCATAGTGGCATGTAGGGGGGCACATGTAGGGGGGCACAAATCAGGCCCCCCTATGCCACAAAAAAAAAAAAAAATACTTACCTGAACTTACCTTAAGTTCCCTGGGATGGGTCCCTCCATCCTTGGGTGTCCTCCTGGGGTGGGCAAGGGTGACAGGGGGTGTCCCTGGGGGCATGGGAGGGCACCTCTGGGCTCCTTCCGAGCCCACCGGTCCCTTAACGCCTGCCTTGTCCAGGCACAAAAAAACGGCGCAAAAGCGGCTGGACGTCATTTTTTTGACCCGCCCACTCCCGGGCGTGAATTTTGCCCGGGAGTGTAAATACGGCACACATGCCTCGAAGTCACTTTTTTAGACGGGAACGCCTACCTTGCATATCATTAACGCAAAGTAGGTGTCCACGCTAAAAAATGACGCAAACTCCATAGACTTTGGCGCTAGACGCGTCTAACGCCAAAGTATAAATATGGAGTTAGTTTGCGTCGGAATTGCGTAAAAAAAAACGACGCAATTCCGGCGCAAACAGAGTATAAATATGCCCCTTAGAGTGTGAGCAATAAAAAGTAAGCCTTCTCAACAAACATACATGGTGAATATTATTAATAATAGTAGCTTACTTGGGCTTGCAATCTTCACAGTAGACAGTAGAGTACCAAAAATCTGTCCTTAGTCTTACAGTAACACACAATATATAGGGGAAAGGGAACGATTACCAACAAAGCAAAGAACTCTACAGACTAGTTAAGGCCAGAAGAAGTCAGCTACCAAAATAAAACATGAAATAAGGTAAAACAAGATAATTCAGGGATAACAGTAATTAAACAAAAATTGGATATTGGAGTTGTTAAAAACAGGAGACTATGGGCCAGATGTATCAAAAGGTTTTACCCATTCTGTGTCAATGGGAAAATGCTTTGGTACATATGGCCCTATATGACAAAACTAACCAAGACAAAATTAAAAGTAGTATATAATAATGAGCAGAGGTAAAAGTTAGGGAAATAATGATAATAAATAATACAACTTACTGGGATAATCAGATCCTTCAGCAGTGGTGCTGGTGGTTGTGCCTCCTCCCCAGCTCTTCCCAGACCAACCTCTGTGCTGCCCCTCTTCTTGCCTTTGGGTGGTGATGTAAGAAATGAAGAAGATAAAAAAATAGATTAGTGGTGAGGTTAATCCACAAATTTATGATAACAGGCAAATACAGTAACATTGGGGGTCATTCTAACCCTGGCGGTCGGTGATAAAGCGGCGGCCAACCCGCCAACAGGCAGGCGGTCCAAAAAATGGAATTCTGACCCTGGCGGGAACAGCCAACACAGCCCGCCACATTAACACTCCCGACCGCCACGGCGGGACCGACAAACAGCGCGGCGGTCACCGCCAACAGGCAGGCGGCAGACAATGTACCGCCCACCCTATCACAACTCACCAATCCGCCACCTTTTCCGGGGCGGGAGCCCCGCCGATAAAAACACGGCGGAAACAGACTACGAACGGGAAAACGCTCACCTATACACACTCCACGAGGAAGGAGGACAGCATGGAGCCCGAATTACACATCCTACTGGCTATTGTCTACCTGCTCATCTACCAGGAGTACGAACGCCGGCGCAGACGACAACGGTGAGTACTGCACCTACGACACAGGGGAGGGGGGAGGAGGAAAGGTTACGTGCACACACATACGCGATACACCCACCCCCAACCCCCCCCAATACCTACACACCAATGCAGAGCAACAAGTCAGAGTGACACCCCCCAAACTCCTGGAAGAATGCAAAGACATAATTCAAATGAAGTTTAAAATTTATGTATAAAATAGGTTCATTGAAGTCATGGTAAATATGCCATATGAAATATACAAAAGAAATAATGAACATAGTGCAAAGTATAAACATAGTCAACAAGTCCTGCACAGTCCGTTCAATATCCAGAGTCCGTGGGCCAATGTGTACAAACACATGGGCAAAGCCCACACAGGAGACCGGATACCATTGGAGAGAACACTGCAGGGGCATCAGATGATAAAACAACAGGCACCTCAGGGGGAAGGGAAAGGGGGGCACCTCAGCCACATGAGTCCACGACGCCAGATCCACGAGGGGCCTCCATGCCCACTGTACCATCCTGGGGAGTGCAAAGCCACAGTCTCACAAGTCTCTACAGTGGGAGGGTTGCCCACCGTGCCATCCTGGGGAGTGCAAAGCCACAGGACCGGCACTGTCAATGGACCAGCGGTGCTTGAGACGGCGGTGCCCAGCAGAGCGGTGCCTGAGATGAAGGGCCCAGCGGAGCGGTGCTTGACAGGAAGGCCCCAGCGGAGCGGTGCTTGACAGGAAGGGCCCAGCGGAGCGGTGCTTGACAGGAAGGGCCCAGCGGAGCGGTGCTTGAGATGAAGGGCCCAGCGGAGCGGTGCTTGACAGGAAGGCCCCAGCGGAGCGGTGCTTGAGAGGAAGGCCCCAGCGGAGCGGTGCTTGAGACGGCGGTGCCCAGCGGAGCGGTGCTTGAGATGAAGGGCCCAGCGGAGCGGTGCTTGAGACGAAGGGCCCAGCGGAGCGGTGCCTGGGATGAAGGGCCCAGCGGAGCGGTGCTTGAGATGAAGGGCCCAGCGGAGCGGTGCTTGAGATGAAGGGCCCAGCGGAGCGGTGCCTGAGATGAAGGGCCCAGCGGAGTGGTGCTTGACAGGAAGGCCCCAGCGGAGCAGTGCTTGACAGGAAGGGCCCAGCGGAGCGGTGCTTGACAGGAAGGGCCCAGCGGAGCGGTGCTTGAGATGAAGGGCCCAGCGGAGCGGTGCTTGACAGGAAGGCCCCAGCGGAGCGGTGCTTGAGAGGAAGGCCCCAGAGGAGCCGTGCTTGAGACGGCGGTGCCCAGCGGAGCGGTGCTTGAGTGAAGGGCCCAGCGGAGCGGTGCTTGAGATGAAGGGCCCAGCGGAGCGGTGCTTGAGATGAAGGGCCCAGCGGAGCGGTGCTTGAGATGATGGGCCCAGCGGAGCGGTGCCTGAGATGAAGGGCCCAGCAGAGCGGTGCTTGACAGGAAGGCCCCAGCGGAGCGGTGCTTGACAGGAAGGGCCCAGCGGAGCAGTGCTTGACAGGAAGGGCCCAGCGGAGTGGTGCTTGAGATGAAGGGCCCAGCGGAGCGGTGCTTGACAGGAAGGCCCCAGCGGAGCGGTGCTTGAGACGGCGGGCCCTCTTCAGCGGTGCTCTTCACGGCGGGGCCCTGTTCAGCGGTGCCTGTCTTGGCGGGGCCCTCTTCAGCGGTGCTCCTCACGGCGGGGCCCTGTTCAGCGGTGCCTGTCTTGGCGGGGCCCTCTTCAGCGGTGCTCTTCACGGCGGGGCCCTGTTCAGCGGTGCCTGTCTTGGCGGGGCCCTCTTCAGCGGTGCTCCTCACGGCGGGGCCCTGTTCAGCGGTGCCTGTCTTGGCGGGGCCCTCTTCAGCGGTGCTTGTCCTGTCTTTCAAGGGAGCCAGACCTGGCCAAGACTCCCCGTTTAGTCGCCCTCCGACCTTGCGGTAGCGGGGCCCTCCTGTGACGGAGTCTTGTGCCCGTGGGTGTCGTCCGTCACACCCGGTATGGGGCTGGTGGGGCCCTCCTGGTGCGCTCGGCTGCTGCATGTCTTCTCCGCCCTGCTGTCCTTGCCCTCCTTCGCTGCAGCTCTCTGGCCCTTGCCTCCCTTAGATGATGTGGCAGGTGACGTGGCAAGGCCACTCTCCTTGGTGGCAGCCGTCTCAGGCTTTTCGCGCCGGCCCTTAATTTTTCTTGTCCTCTTCCCAGGGGGTGGGCTGGCTGTCCCCTTGCTGCTGGCCGATGTTCCTTCCCTAGGAGCTGGTGGACTCCAATAGCCCTGCACTATGGTGATACTAGATGCAGGGCTGGTGGTGGCTGAGGTGCTCTTTGGACTCTTACCAGATAGAGGGGGTGGGTCAGGTGATGCAAAGAGGTTAATTTTGGAGAGGAAAAGTTTTTTAGGAGCAATGGGAAGGGTAGGTGCAGTGGGTATGGGATTGGAGGAAGAGGATGTGGTTGTAGGAGAGTCAAGTGTGCTGTCTTTGGGTGCAGGTGCTTGGGCTGGAGGCTGTCGTGAGGTGGATGGCTGTTGGGTGGGTGGCTGCCTGCGTTTGTGTGGTTTGGAAGAGGGGGTGACAGACACAGTGGGAGAGGACACAGGGGACGTGTAAATGGCAGTGGGGGTGGTGACTGCACGTGTGCTGACTGTAATGGAGGGTGTGCTGGTGCTGGAAGTACTGGCTGATGGTGGTGTGCATGCAGGTGTGAGTGGAGACGTCACAGGGAGGGAGGAGGGAGACGAGGAGGAGGGGGACACAGAGGTGGTAGTGACTGTTGGCATGTCTGTATCTGGATGTTGTTTGTGTGAATGCTTGTGGGATCTGTGGTGCTTATGTCTGGATGAGCTGCCCTTGGGTGTTGAGGTGTGTGCAGGCTGGTCTGATGGTGTGGATGGGATAGGCTGAGGAACAGGAGACTGGGACTGGGTGGAGGGAGTTAGAAGAGGGAGGCTGGAGACAGGGACTATGGCTGCCTTCAGTGCTGAGGCCAGAGCGTTGAGCGATCGCTGATGGGCAGCCTGACCCGAATGAATGCCCTCCAGGTATGCATTGCTCCGATGCACCTCCCTTTCCAACCCCTGGATGGCATTCAAAAGGGTAGACTGCCCAACAATGAGCGTCCGGAGGAGGTCAATGACCTCCTCACTGAGGGCAGCAGGGGTGACTGGGGCAGGGCCTGAGGTGTCTGGGGCGAAAGAGATGCCCGCCTTGGTGTGCGAGCGGGCACGGGGCGAACGCTGAGGGGCTGCTTGGAGGGCGGAGCTTGTGCGCTGGGTGGCGGCTGTACCTGTAGTTGCGGTGGGCACGGATGTTCCCTTCCGAGGACGTGTCGGTGTCGCTGATGTCTCCACGGGTCCACGGGTCCCCGTTGTGGAGCTCCCCTCGCCCTCCGTCTCACTGCTGAACTCGGAGTCGGTTGCATGGCCCTCCGGGGGCATGTGAGATGCAGCTCCCTCGTGCGCCGATGCCACTTCTCCTCCGCCTGATGATGCTAATGCACACATGCACAGGAAGAAAAAGAAAATGGGTGGGGGGGAGAAATGAAGACAGGTTGAGTGCATGCATTGGCAACACCGTTGGCGGAGAGGACAGACACAGAAGCCCCCTGCACTACACTGCGCAATCGGGGTACACTACTCAGTTCTTGTGACTAGGCCTACAGGTCTATGGACGACAAATGCACACATGGGTGATGCAGGACCATGGATAGCTGTACTTGGCACCCTACAGAGGTGGGGGGCGGGGGCACAGGGCCATGGCTAACGGAGGGGACTAGCCTACAGAAAGCGCCCTGGCCTTGAGTTACCCACAGACCTCCTCCCCAACCCAGACACCTCCACTGCGCGCAAAGATAGCAGAATGTGCTGATACTCAACCCCTTGTGTCTGCTGTGATGTCCTCACGCGCCCATCCAAATCGGGGTAGGCCACCGCCAGGATCCGGGACATCAGGGGGGTCAATTGGCGGCTGGCACCCCTCCTACGTTGGGAGGCCATCCCCAGCTGAGACTCGGCGGTCTTTCTGGTCCCGTGGCGGATGTCCTCCCACCTCTTTCGGCAGTGGGTGCCCCGTCTGTTGTGGACCCCCAGGGCCCGGACGTCCTTGGCGATGGCACGCCAAATGTCGATCTTCTGATGGGCGCTGACCTATTTGACATGTACAGGGTGGGAAAGGAAATATCATCACTTTTCTGCATGGTAGATGTGAGTGGCCCCCCTCCCCAACCTTGCCATGTGGCACATGTTCCCATCTGTCGTGCGTTGCACTCGTCATTCGCTCCCCTCCCCACCATCTTACATACACCCCACTCAACACAGGCATAGCCCATTCAGCGTGCACCCTGTGTACTAACCTGTTGGTCTGGAGGACCGTAGAGTAGCGCATACTGGGGGAGGACCCCATCAACAAGTTTCTCCAATTCTTCGGAAGTGAAGGCAGGGGCCCTTTCCCCAGTCGCAGCAGCCATTGTATCTCCCAGACCGAGGTCACAGCAGCACTTGCAGTATAGGTCCTCTCCTGTGGATGATCAGGTCTCGAGTGATTAATCAGATAGAAAATGGCGGTCACGCCTGCGGCGGTGCATACCGCGGCGGTGCGTACCGCGACCGCCGGCGCACATCGTCATTGGCTCCTGAGACCCATAGGGTTCAATGTTAACCAGTGATGCTTTGCGCCGCGGTCTTCGACTGCCTACCGCCACGATGTGCCACGCCAGCGCAGTGACCTCACATCCCACTGTCACACTTCACAGGTCAGGCAGCCGCCATTTCAAGGGCCCACATGGCATGATTTCTACTGCGTCACACAGGCCTAGGCCTTGCATTGCCACTCATACAAGCCGTTCCATGCATAGCGATTCGTGTACTGTGCAAGCTGTGTGAACGAACCTGTGGGTTGCTTGACTCTGTGCTCCATGTTGTCCTTCCTAGGCACCGTCCGCTGGGACTTGCGAGGAGAAGGATGAATCCTCGCGTGTACCGACCGCTGGTGGACCTGTCGACAATGGAAGAACGACATATCATACTTACATACCGGCTTGACAGAGCAACTATACATGAACTATGTGCCCAGCTGGAGCCAGACCTGATGTCCCCCATTCGCCAACCCACAGGGATTCCCCCTCTGGTGCAGGTTCTGTCAGTACTCCATTTTTTGGCAAGTGGGTTGTTTCAGACAACAGTGGCCATATCATCTGGGATGTCTCAGCCTATGTTTTCTAAGGTTTTGTCCAGAGTGTTGTCTGCCCTGATGAAATACATGCGGAGCTACATTATTTTCCCTGAGGTGGGCGAATTGGCTACAGTGAAGGGTGATTTCTATGCCCTTGGACATATCCCCAACATCATTGGGGCCATTGATGGGACCCATGTGGCTTTGGTTCCCCCCAAAGACAGTGAGCAGGTGTACCGAAACAGAAAAAGTTATCATTCGATGAATGTCCAGGTGGTCTGTTTGGCTGACCAGTACATCTCCCATGTAAATGCCAAGTTCCCTGGGTCAGTGCATGACGCGTATGTCATGCGAAATAGCAGCATCCCTTATGTGATGGAACAGCTACAGAGACACTGTGTGTGGCTAATTGGTGACTCTGGTTACCCCAACCTGTTGTGGCTACTGACCCCAGTGAGGAATCCCAGGACAAGGGCAGAGGAACGCTACAATGAGGCCCATGGGCGAACTAGGAGGATCATAGAAAGGACCTTCGGGGTCCTGAAGGCTAGGTTTAGGTGCCTGCATATGACAGGGGGATCCCTCATGTACTCACCAAAGAAGGTGTGCCAGATCATTATGGCCTGCTCTATGCTTCACAATCTTGCATTGCGACGCCAGGTGCCTTTTCTGCAGGAGGATGGTCCAGATGGTGGTGTTGTTGCAGCTGTGGAGCCTGTGGAGAGTGAAGAGGAGGAAGACGACGGGGACGACACGGACAACAGGGATACAGTCATACAACAATACTTTCAGTAGCACACAGGTAAGAAACAGCCACCCCAATTTACATTTACTTAAGTCCTCATGCGTCTCCACTGTCTGTGTTTCCCCCCAGTTCCTGTTAACTGATTTGTGACTTTTCCTTCCCTTTTCAGAGCTGTATGACCCACTGCCTGACTTCAGCTTTGTTTGCCCATGGACTAAAGCTTATTGAAATTGGTATGTTGTCATCACAAAGTAACTGGACATTATTGAACCGTTATGTGTAATACATTTGTTAAGAATACAAGCAGACTCCTCTTTATTTAAATGGAATAAGTGATTTATTTAAAGTGCTAGATATAGGTAAATGATTGGGAAGCGGGGATGGGTGGGGGTGGAGTAATGTCCATGGCAGAGTCCAGTTCTCAGTCGCACAGGTGCATTGTCCATATGCCTGTGGAAGGATGGAGCAGGGGCAGTTCAAGGTTGGACAGGGTGACAATGTGGGACAGTGGGATGACATCAGGGGGTATCTTAGGCTGGCGGGGGTCTTGCAATCCTACTCTGTCTTCTTGTGAGATCTCAGGTTCCGCTTGCGGGGTGGTTCTTCTTCTGCAGGAGGTGGGGTTCTGGGGGCCTGTCGTTGTGTGGGGGCCTCCTGTCCACTGGCGCCGGCGGAGGTGGTAGGCTGTTCCTGGCCTGGGCTAGTGACAGGGACCCTTTGGTCCTGCAATGTGGTGACGATCTGGGTAAGGGCCAGGACGATGGTCCCCATTGCGGAACCGATGTTCCTCAGTTCCTCCCTGAACCCCATGTACCGTTCCTCCTGCAGTTCCTGGATCTCCTGGAACCGGGCCAGTACCGTCGCCATCGTCTCCTGGGAGCGGTGGTATGCTCCCATGATGGAGGAGAGGGCCTCTTGGAGAGTCGGCTCCCCGGGCCTGTCCCCCCCCTGTCGCACAGCAGCCCTCCCAGTTCCCCTGTGTTCCTGGGCCTCTGTCCCCTGGCCGGTGTGCCCACTACCACTGCCCCCAGGTCCCTGTTGTTGTTGGGGTGGTGGGTCAACCTGGGTGCCCTGTAGTGGTGGACACACCGCTGATTTACGTGCCCTGGAGACAGAGGCATGGGCCCGCTGGGTGGGAGCTGTGCTGGTGTTCCCAGAGGGGGTTGGGTCTGGTGTAGCCTGTGGCTGTCTGTGGGGAACCGACTGTCCAGAGGTCCCCGATGGGCCGGGCTGGTCGTCTGGCTCCAGGGAGACAGAGCTGCTGTCATCGCTGGGGGCCTCTTCTGGGGGTGGGATGGACATCTCTGGACCCTCCGTGGCGGTGTGGTGGCGTTCGGGTCCTGCAGGGGTATAAAGGTATGGTTATTGCTTCTGTGTGTGGGATTTCGTGTGATGGGTGGGTGTTCGTGTACCCATGTGCAGGCATTTCCTTGTGGGGGCTTTTGTGAGGGTGGCTTGTGGGGGTGATGTGTGTGTGCAGTGGGCATGCTTTGGTGATGGGTGTCCATGCTTTGGGGTCGCATGCAGGGCTTGGTGTTGGATGGGTGGGTTGTGATGGTGAGGCTTTTGCTACGGGTTGGTGTGATGGGGGAGGGGGAGTGTGGGGGTATGATTTGGCATTCAGGTGGGGTGGGGGTGGGAAGCAGTAGTGAAGATTTGCCTTACCAGAGTCCATTCCTCCGCCTACTCCAGCGAGGCCCTCAGTATGCAGGATGTGCAAGACTTCCTCCTCCCACGCAGTAAATTCTGGGGGAGTAGGTGGGGGTCCGCCGCCAGTCTTTTACACCGCTATGTTGTGCCTTGATACCATGGAACGCACCTTCCCCCGTAGGTCGTTCTATCTCTTCCTGATGTCCTCCCGATTGCGTGGATGCTGTCACACCGCGTTGATCCTGTCCACTATCCTTTGCCATAGCTCCATCTTCCTGGCAATTGTGGTGTGCTGCACCTGTGCCCCGAAGAGCTGGGGCTCTACACGGACTATTTCCTCCACCATGACCCTGAGTTCGGCGTCACTGAACCTGGGGTGTCTTTGGGGTGCCATGGGGTGGTGTGGTTGAGGTGTGGGGTGGCGTTTGTGGTGATGAGTGTGGTGCGTGTGTTGGTGTGTGGTGTTTGGTGCGTGGATTCTGTGTGGGTGATGGTGTTCTGTGCCTCTGTGTTGTGGGATTCTCTATTCTGTGCTCTGTCTCTAGCCTTCGTCAATGATTTCGGGTCGTAGGGGCTTGTGGGTGATGTGGGTGTGTGTTTTATATTGTGTTGGGTGTGTGGGAGTGGTGTTAGTATGTGTATCAGGTGTGGGTATTTCGAACTGACCAATGTGGCTGAGTTTTCTATGGGTGTGTGTATTTTGACCGCGGCGGTGTGTACCGCCAATGGAATACCGCTTTGAAAGACCGCTGCGTGGATTTGTGGGTCGGAATGGTATGGGCGTATTTCTGTTGGCGTGACGGTGGAGGTTTGGTCATCGCCATTTTTTCGCTGACCTTTGGTGTGGCGGATTATTGAGGATGTCGGGTTTTCGGCGGTTTGGCAGTTGCGGGTCAGAATGACCGTGGCGGTTTACCACGGCCGCGGCGGTGTTATGGCGGTCTTCTGACCGGCGGTAAGCGCCTTTTACCGCCGAGGTCAGAATGACCCCCATTGTCCTTATCTAAATTAGATCACCTATTTTAGTAGGATGGACTATCATTGAGTTGGCCATACTAATCCTAAGATCCCTATTCCAAATTTCCTTAACAAAAACTACATTTGGAACTAATGCATTGCAATGAATGATCTTTGGTTCAATTTTCATTTCTCAGCTCTATTGATGGACCAACTCAGTCTCCCTTTTTTGCAATGCATAAATGCATACTAGTACTACACTTCACTTTGATAGGAGGACAGATTAATGTGCAATGGCTTCTTAAATAATCAGCCAAAGTGAGCACTGTTGAGTACAATTATGTAGCACTGAGCACCTGTCTAGCTCAAACACATAATGATATTCTTAATGTAAACTAAACATAACATAACATAACATATTTGAAAAAAGAAGTTATCATAGAAGAAGTTATCATAGAAGAACATTGTTGCAAACTCGGTTATTGGTAAGGGCAGGTAAGTACCTACACTTAGCAATAGGCCACTAACCTCCACCCAGGTCCAGTTAGGTCTCAATAAAGTAAACCCAGCTCAACCCCTGGTAGCTTGGCAACAAGCAACAAGGCTTTACTTAGAAGACTAGTGTAAAGCATTTAAAAATCATAAAACAGTAAATAAGTAAGACACAAAACACAATAAAAATCCAATTTTTAAAAAATAGATTATATTTTTATCTTTAAAATGACACCAAAATGGGTAAAATCGGATAAGGGGAACCAGAAATATGAATTTTTTAAGAATTAATGCTTTTTAGGGCTTAGAAACGAATATCGCCAATCTGGTCACCTGGTCGCACCTCGACCGGGGCAAAGCCAAAGTTTGAGGCCGACCACGATGGAGCGCTGCTAAGTTTACCTTCAGACTTAGTCATTTTTCTGGAGATTTTTTTCAGCGGGACCAAGTTGCCAGTCCAATTCGACCTCCTAAAACTCTTCCTCCGATACGCGTCACTGTAGCCCTCAGTAGAGATTTTTACCTTCGGACGTAGTTGCTTTTTCGAGATGAAAATCCTTTGACCCGGGCAAACCTGAATCTTCACCCGACATCCCTGGAGCCCTCTTTGGATACACTGCCTGGGAGGTCGCAGTCAACGTCCCACGTTCAGACTTTCTTCACCGGGACGAACCAGCAAGTCAGGCCGGGTGGCGGTTGGGGCAAGCTGGCTAGAGTTCCCGCAGTGGGTCAGTCCCTTTATGGAGCATTTTTCCAAAACATCTCCAAACTTCTGGATCTTCTTCCAGATGCTCCTTTAAGGTTCTTTTGAGGTCTACAGCTCACCCCAAGGTTCCAGAAGCTCTGAGATGCTCCTTGAGGGTGCGGACTACAACTCCCAGACTGCATCTGGCGCGAACTCCTTTTTGGCCACTGGACAGTGGTCAGCTGGTCAGTTTCTTTAGGAGTTGGTGCAGGGGACTCTGGTTAGCAATTTTTCACCTGTATCAAACAGGGAGTGACTCCTTGAACCAGTAGAAGCCAGGTAAAGTCCTTCTTGTGGTGAAGCCCAAGTGTGCTGCTGGTGCAGTCCTCCAGAGTGCAGTGTCCAGGTGAAAGTCAGGGGTCCAGCAGGGCAGTCCTTCTTCTTCTATAGTTCTTCCTTGTTGGGATCTGGTAGGGATCTGGGGTATGGGTGCAGGACTTCCCGTTTTATCCATGCTCCTGGGTGAAAAACAGGGGGTCCCAGTTCTCCAATCAGGTGCAGGGTTCTTCCCCCTTTGATGACCACTTCCTGGGAAGTGTGCCAAAAATCAATCCCAGGGAGCAACATTCCTCAAAAATCCATCATGGCTGAACGTGAATTTTGGAGGTTACATCAGGCTGAGCCCACCCACTGGTGTGGGTAATACTCTTAAACACACCCTTCTCCTGCCCTCTCCTAATCTAATCACGGAGGCACCTAACTGTCTAGGTTTGCAGGATGTGAGTGAGGTGCTGGGTTGCTCCAAATGTCCTTTCCTGCCTTTGAAGACCAGTTTGGCACCCACCCCCCTTCCGGCTTCCCCATCTGCTGAGGGAAGATCTCCTCCCTCAGGCACATCTCTTTGTGTTGAGCCAGGCCATTTCACACCTTATCAATGTAGACTGGCCAGGTTGCCAGAGGGTGGCCAATCAGAGCAAAGCAGCAAAACACTGCAGGGCTGAAGTTGGCAACTTTTCAAATAACGTTTAAAACTCTTTACCTGAACAAGTTATAGTAAATCCAACAATTGTAAGTTGTGATATTTATTATAACAATTAATTTGATACCAAACTTGTGGTATCTGATAATTAAGGGGACTTTGATAATTAAAATAAAGTCTCCCAATTCTAGCCTATGGAGGCCATTCTCTACAATGAGGGAAAAACAATGTTGGCTGTTTTACCCCACCAGGGCTTATAAAAACTATTTTTATAAGGTCCCTGCTTATAGTTACATGGCACCCAGCCCTAGGGGCACATAGGGCACACCTTAGGGATGACTTATATGTAAAAATAAGTTCGTTTAGGAATTTGGAACTACATTTAATTCCAAAGTCAGATTTGCATGTAACTTTAATTTAAAAGCAGCCAGCAAGGCAGGCCTGCCTTTAAAATGACACTGGGCACCTCAACAGTGTACCCATGGGGGCACCACCTATGCTGGGGTCCCTAAACCTACATGCCCTACCATATGTTAGGGACTTATAGGTAGGTTGACTTAGCCAATTATAATTATCCTAATTTGCATACTCATTTTATACAGAGCACAGGCCCTGGGACTGTTTAGCAGTACCCAGGGCACCATCAGAGTCAGGAAAACACCAGCAGAAAGTGAAATATAGGGGGGGATTAAGGGGGCCTCTGCAATCAGTCCTGTTTTATCACAAACACAACAAATGATGCTCACTGGGCCCCGGAATCTCTATGCCAAGCAGGTTGAGCAGGTCCTGCTCCCGGTCTAAGATATCTGCCCAGTGATGATTCCGCTGCTGGATGGTGCGCTGGACTTGACTGGTGCACCACATACACCTGCACACCATCCCCCAATGCTGCTGATGCTCCATCAGGGGGTATCCACTGTCAGGCCTGCTGCCAGCATGGAGGGGAGGTGGTGCTGCATAAACAGCCAGTGCTGCCGCCTCCACCTCACAAAAGATTGTCCGGGCTGCACACCTTGGCGGCGCAATATAGGTGGCTGCTGCTGGCTGTTCGGGGGGCCTTTCACTGCTGCTCCTGTGGTGGCCCTGCTCTGCCCTGGTGCTGAGTGGGGTAAATGAAAGAAACAGGAAAGGGAAGGAAGGAAGGAGAGCAGGCAGGAAGGAAGGAAGGAATAGGCAAGTAAAGGAAAAAATTAACAAAAATACAAAAAGTCATGAAAAAACACCAAAAAATTAATAGAATGTAGAATTCACAGACACAAAAACACACACTAATACAGTAAATAAAAATGAAGGGTAGATTAATGAGGAGGATGGAGAATTGAAAAAATTAAGAAAGGATTAAAAAACAGGCCCAGCACTATGAACAGAGTAAGAAAACAAGATGGCCTCACCCATGTGAACCACATGGTGCAGTTAGCACACGATTTTGAATGTGAGGACGTACTCCACATTGAGTTTGATGTAAAACACAGAGCGAATGGGTGTGCTGGGAAACTCCATCCGCTGGTGGACCTTTGCGTAATGGAGTGGAGTGAATTGGTCACTCCATGGACTTTAGCGTAGCACGACTTTCACAACTCTGAAAACTCTGTCTAGGCCTACCTTTGATGAGGAGATACAGGGGTATGGTGCCTGTCAGCCTGGGAGTATAGGCAGAAGGAATTATCTGGAGGGCAAAAGAGGGCAATAATGTACAAAATGATGTATGACATTATTTGTGTGAGGGCAAATGGCTGGGCAGAGACAGAGCATGCTATGTTGTTATATTGTTGGTTTGAACATACTTCTACTAGCTAGGACAGGTCAAAAAATTTAATAAGAGGTCCATAGGATATAATGGACTCGTAATACGGCTGGTGGTATATCCGTCACTTTACCGTCACTTTTGGGACGGATTACCACTTCCTCCAAAGTTGGAATAACCCCCAATGTGTCTTTGGAAAGACCTCATTGTTAGACCTGACAGCCTTAGGGTGGTCACCCCTAACTTTTTGCCTGCCTCCCTCCACTTTTTAGACACTGTTTTTGCTGGCTTTTAGACTCTGCACACTTTACCACTTCTAACCAGTGCTAAAGTTCATATGCTCTCTCCCTTTAAACATGGTAACCTTGGATCACACCCAAATGGACTATTTAATTTACTTATAAGTCCCTAGTAAAGTGCACTGTATGTGCCTAGGGCCTGTAGATTAAATGCTACTAGTAGGCCTGCAGCACTGGTTGTGCCACCCACTTAAGTGGCCCCTTTACCTTGTCTCAGGCCTGCCACTGCAAGGCCTGTGTGTGCAGTCCCACTGCACACACAGGTACTTGCCAAGCCTAAACCTCCCCTTTCTCTACATATAAGTCACCTCTAATGTGTGCCCTAGGTAACCCCTAGAGCAGGGTGCTGTGTGGGTAAAAGGCAGGACATGTACCTGTGTAGTTTACATGTCCTGGTAGTGTAAAACACCTAAATTCGTTTTTAAACTACTGTGAGGCCTGCTCCCTTCATAGGCTAACATTGGGGCAGCGCCTGCCGTGAGTAAGAAAATTCCACGCACAGCCCACCGGAACAACGCGCAGCCAGATAACAAGCCCAGGATTCCATGCACAGACCCCGGGGCATCTGAAAACCCCGCGACCCACAGAGGAGACTGTCCGCGTGCCGGAAATCGACGCAACGTCTTCCCCGCGTGAAAAATAATGACTCAAATCCATGTGTGAAGGGGCGAAACCGACACACACACCATTTTCCACGCATCTCCTCCTCTGCGGCCCTCTGCGGAGATTTTTCACTCCAAACCAGGTACTTTGTGCTTGAAAGAGACTTTGTTTTCTTTTTAAAGACTTAAGACACTTCATATCACTTTTCAGTGATATCTCTACAATTTCTTATTGCATGTTTTATCGTTTGACCTGCAAATATCCAGATAAATATTATATATTTTTCCAAACACTGTGTGGTGTATTTTTGTGGTGCTATATTGTGTTATTGTATGATTTATTGCACAAATACTTTACACATTGCCTTCTATGTTAAGCCTGACTGCTCAGTGCCAAGCTACCACAGGGTGGGCACAGGATAAGTTGGATTGTGTGTGACTTACCCTGACTAGAGTGAGGGTCCTTGCTTGGACATGGGGTAACCTGACTGCCAACCAAAGATCCCATTTCTAACACTCATTCTATTATTTTATTACATTGTGTGCTAGTACTTTAACCCTTTCAGTGTTTAGGAAAGCAGGCTGCTGTTCTCTGCCACAGTGGATGTGTGTGGAGGATGGGTTCATGCTGTCCTAGCACCCACTCATGGGAGAAGTGCTGGTGCTCCCTACATGAGTCCTCCTGCCACTTGCTCTCACCAGGGATGGCACCAGAATTCCATGTCATCAATACACTGGGACGCGCTGGAAGGGAGTTTTTTTATTCCTGGGAGGTATCGGGAGGGCAGAGAGGCACTGGGGAAAGGTAAGAGGTTTTCTTGGTATCTTGGTAGCCACTAGGGATTTCCTGTTCTCGAAAGGAGCAGCAGTTAGGGAAAGCATTACTCTCCATTATTGGGGCATAAATATGACCTATTTCTGCCTCCTTGTGGGCAGATCAGCCACATTATTAGGACAATATACCTCCAAAGTTGGGGCAGAGAACCATTTGACACCAGGGATATTTATCATAGAAGTCGGGGAGCAACCCTTGGGCAATAAAAATTTCTCATTGTAGAAGCATGATTTGGGCCATTATCTTCCCCCTGGGGGAGTGAATTGGCCATATTTTTAGGCCCACGTCGGAAAACCACTAGACATCAAGGATTATTTTAGTTAGATGTCTGGAGTAGCCTCCTTTTGCAGGGCCACTCCCCATTATTGGGGTCGTTTTTGGCCATTTTCTGCCCCCTTGGGGGCAGATCAGCCATATTTTTAGGGCCATTTGCCGCCAAGTGAGGCAGAAAACCACAAGACATCCGTGATTATTTTATTTATATGTCGGGGGAAGTGCTGTTGCTGTTTTTACTACCTTTTTGTGGCAGTACTCCTATCTGCCCCCAACGGGCCAAAAAAACATTAGACACCAGGAAATAAGTCGAACTTGAGTTTGACTTATAGTCTATGTGTACTGTCATTTGGATGGCAGTGTGTATGGTCGGACGTTTGGCTGATGGTGTGTTTGAACTGGGGATTTTGCCAGTGGTGTGTGTGGACTGGGTTCTGGCTGGTGATGTGTGTGGCTGGGGTTTGGATGGTAGTGTGTGTGAAGTTTTGTTTGGCTGGGGTGAGGGTCACTCCCCACCCAGGTGTCAATTGTCTCATTTGTTTTGTGCCCCCCGTAGGGGAAGATTGGACATTTTTGATGCTGATCAGCCCCCAGCGGCATACTTAATAGTGTTTTCTAATGTTAACTGTTTTACTTCTTGTCATCATTTGCATATGTGATCTTAATGTATTTCTCCTTTCTATTGTAGTGCAAATCTTTTGATTTCATTTGTGGTGACTCAGGTTTGAGCACTGGTAGGTCTGCAGTTTGCGTAGCTGCATGTGTTTGGTAAGAAAAAAAATTTTGTACTTCAAATGCGTATCACTGCACTGCATGGATGTATTTTTTTTTAAAGTGATTGCAACATACTAATCTTCTGTTTTATTGTGTGTCAAATTTTATTTGGATTTGTGCAAGATGTGTATTGTGTTGTCTTGTGTCTTATTTTCTTTAGTTTTACCTTTCTAGTGGGATATTGTGGTTGCTTGCTGTTTATGTGCAGGTGATCTTTAGTCTAGTTGTCTCTGGCAAATATGCAGTATTGTTTCTGAGTATATAGGTCTTTGTGTGCTTTGTATTGATTGGCTTTTCCTTCCAGAGTACGATATGCAAATAGTTTTACTTATTGTTTGATAAAGCCACAGTTTGTGTATTACTTATTTTACACAGTGCATTATAATGATGACCTATTTGTTGTGTTATTTCTATTAGTAAGGACTATGGCTAACCACAGGATTACCGCTTAACAGGTTGTTGGTTTGCTTTTCAAATGTTCGCCTGACCATGGTTCTGAGACTGACTATGCATCTGAGGCAAAGAAACAAGTCCAAGAATTTGGCAGTGAATTTTCTGTTGGGGAGGAATCATCTGATGATAAAGTCCCTATTAGTGCAGAGGAAATACTTTTTTTAGAGTAGGACACTAATTTGCGGATAGCGCAGCTGAAGAATCTGGATTGCACCCTAGGGCTGAAAGACTTCCCATTGGAAGTGCTGAACTCTGGGTTGCCCCAAACATGGTGCAACCTGTGTTACCTGCCTTTAGTAGTGATGCAATGTGTAGGGTCAATACTATGAACCTTTTGCCGATACATTTACTTTAGCTGTTTATGGACAATGTGTTTTTGGATGAGTTTGATGACCAGACTAATTTGTATGCTGAACAGTATTTGAGGAAAAACAGTGCCAGACCTAAGCCCCACCCTAGAGATAGCAGGTGGACTCCTACAAATCTAGATAAGGGGAAGACATTTTTGGGTTTAACTTTTTTGGGATGGGATTGATGAGGAAGGCACCACTGATTTCATATTGGTCTACCAGTCCTTTGATGGTGACTGCTATATTTACTGCAACCATGAATCATGATCAGTATTTGCTTCTGCTTCAGATGCTGCATTTTTTTTAAAAAGCTCCAGCATTGCCATGGGATCACCCTGATTGTGACTGTCTCTTCAATATTCAGCCTGTCCTTGATCATTTTGTAGGACACTTTTTAGAGATCTATGTTCAAGGGAAAGAAATAGCTATGGATGAGTCTTTGGTCTTGGGCGAGGGCCTTTTGATTTAAAGGCAGTACATTTCTAGCTAGAGGGCACGTAAAAGTAGTATTGAAATGTCTACAATTTCGGAGTGTACACTGGTAGAGATTTTTCTATCGATTGTCTGTCCACTTTTGGAGTCAGTGAGAAAATGTTGTCATAGAGGACGTTTTAACAAATGTCGCCATTTGTACATAGATAACTTCTACACTGTTGCAGGAGGCACAAACTGCTCTAACTGTAACAGTTACCCTAAATAACTTGTATGTAAAAAGCTTCAGAGGGGACATTGTAGTGCCTTGCGTAAAGGTGAACTTCTGGCTATGAGTTTTTCAGACAGGAGTGATGTACATATCGTAGTAACTATTCATGATGAGAGTACTTCAACCGTGACTGTTTGGAGTCACGTTGTTGAAGTGTGCAAACCTGTGTACATTTGAGACTACAATAAGCACATGGGTGGTTCAGATAGAGTAAAGCAAAGGTTGAAGAAATACAGTGTTGTTTGTAAGTCATACATTTGGTATAAGAAGTTGGCTGTCCATTTGTTTTATTTGGCAATCTTCAATGGTTTGTTGTATTCAAGGATTGTCCTGCAGATTCAAAGATGACTTTTATTCAGTTTCAGCAGTTTGTACCAGGCAGCCTTGCTCTAGTGTAGCAAGCAAGCGTTCCTTGAGTTGGAGTGGTGGAGGATAAGGCTAGACTGAAACATTGCTACATTCCTGATTACATTCCTCCCATACCCAAAAAAACTTTCCCTGTAGGAGATTTAGGCCCTGATTCTGACAATGGCGGGCGGCGGAGGCCGCCCGCCAACGTCCCGCCGACAAATGACCGCACCGCGTTCAAAAGACCGCGGCGGCCATTCTTACATTTCCGCTGGGCCGGCGGGCGCTAGGATCCCATGGCGGCGGAGCGTGCTCCGCCGCCATGGAGGATTCTCCCGAGCAGCAGAAAGTCGGCGGGAGACCGCCGACTTTCCGTTTCTGACCGCGGCTGAACCGCCGCGGTCAGAATGCTCGAGGGAGCACCGCCAGCCTGTTGGCGGTGCTCCCGTGGTCGGTGACCCTGGCGGTCACCGACCGCCAGGGTCAGAATGACCCCCTTAGAGTCTGTGCCTGAAGAGGCATGTGAAAGTAGAGCTGTATGTACTACCCGATTGTCCTTCTAATCCTGGGCTATGTGTGCCTGCAAGTTTTAAATCATACCTAACACAACTTAAGTATTGTGAGCAACCATGAGAATAAAATTGAACTGACTGGTCTGTATTGTTTTTTATTCAGCTTCATGGTTGACTGTAGTTTGATGTGTTTAGTAAGACCTGTTGTGTTTGTAGGCATTGTTTTTCATTTCCTTCAAACTGGTTTGTGTTTTCTTTTTTGTTGAAAAAAAAAATGTGATGGCAGTGTGTGTGGACTGGCACTTGGCTGACGGTGTGCATTGACTGGGTCTTGAGTTGTGGTGTGTGTGAGAGGGCATTTGGTTGGCGGTGTGTGTGTAGTGACTTGCTGCTGATCACTACACACACAATGCCAGCCAATGCCAGTCCATACACTCTGTCAGCGGCCAGGTGGTATGAGTGAAGTGTCAGTCCTGTGGGTGTATGAAAGTAATGGGCCCTTGAATTATGATGTTTTTTGATGCATCGTGCTTTGGTGCGCGGCCAGTTAGTGTGAATGGTTTGGTATGTGTCACTCATAAAAGGTGTGTGAATGGCCTGTAAAGTGGTCGGTGCCTTGTTGTGGCTGTACAGCTCACAAGATGTGAGTTATGCTTTCAGCAATTCTGAACTTTCAATTATTGACAGTGAATTTATTTTTGGTGAAATCTTTTGTTGATAAAATTTGCATTTTGAACTTTTCATTCATCCTTGTGCCAAATCCAACCAGTATGTGTGTGTAATTGAGGAGAAGATGGTTGTGCAGTAATATTTGTCTTTTCTGGCTCTGTCTGCCAGGGTGTACATTGTCTCTAGGGAAAATCTGCTAGCTCTAGATATTTTTGTAATTTAGATGCCAAGAGGACACCAGTGTAGCTTGCCTGGTCCCCTCAAAGTTCTGGAATCTGCTGGAAGCTCTAAACTTCCTGCCACTCAGAGTTCCCACAAATGGTACCTCACCTGTTTGGGTGGGTCTAGTGCCCACAAAAGTGCAGGGTCCAAGACATAGGGGGTGATTCTAACCCTGGTGGTCGGTGATAAAGCGGCGGCCAACCCGCCAACAGGCCGGCGGTCCAAAAAATGGAATTCTGACCCTGGCGGGAACCACCAACACAGCCCGCCACATTAACACTCCGACCGCCACGGCGGGACCGACAAACAGCGCGGCGGTCACCGCCAACAGACAGGCGGCAGACAATGTACCGCCCACACTATTATGACCGGCCAATCCGCCACCTTTTCCGGGGCGGGAGCACCGCCGATAAAAACACGGCGGAAACAGACTACGAACGGGAAAACGCGCACCTCTACGCACTCCACGAGGAAGGAGGACAGCATGGAACCCGAATTAAACATCCTACCTGCTCTCGTCTACCTGCTCATCTACCACGAGTACGAACGCTGGCGCAGACGACAACGGTGAGTACTGCACCTACGACACAGGGGAGGGGGGAGGACGAAAGGTTACGTGCACACACATACGCGATACACCCTCCCCCCCAAACCATGTACACACCAATGCAGAGCAACAAGTCACAGTGACACCACCCAAACCCCCGTAAAAAAAGCAAGGACATAATTAAATTGTGACTCGAAATTTATGGGAAATAAAAACCACTGATAAGTCACGGTCAAATAGCAATAACAATTCAAAAAAACCAATTCAATATCCAGTGCATACGATAAACCGAGGCAATAAGTCCTGCACATCTAACGATATTCCAAGTGTCCGTGGGCCAAAGTGTATCAACACAAGGGCAAAGCCCACACAGGAGACCTGAGTCCTTTGGAGAGAACACTGCAAGGGCATCTGATGAAAAAACTACAGGCACCTCAGGGGGAAGGGAAGGGGGGGGCACCACAGCCACATGAGTCCACGACGCCAGATCCACGAAGGGGCCACCATGCCCACTGTGCCATCCTGGGGAGTGCAAAGCCACAGTCTCTCAAGTCTCTACAGTGGGTGGCTTGCCCACTCGGCCATCCTGGGGAGTGCAAAGCCACAGTCTCTCAAGTCTCTACAGTGGGTGGCTTGCCCACTGTGCCATCCTGGGGAGTGCAAAGCCACAGTCTCTCAAGTCTCTACAGTGGGTGGCTTGCCCACTCTGCCATCCTGGGGAGTGCAAAGCCACAGTCCATCAGGTGGATAACAGTCTCCACTGGTCAAGGAGGAGGCATGGTGGGCACAGTGAACCGTGAACAGTAGCTCGAGACAGATCCGGCACTGTCATTGTGCCAGTGGTGCTTGAGACGGCGGGGCCCAGCGGAGCGGTGCTTGAGACGGCGGGGCCCAGCGGAGCGGTGCTTGACAGGAAGGGCCCAGCGGAGCGGTGCTTGATTCGGCGGGGCCCAGCGGAGCAGTGCTTGAGACGGCGGGCCCAGCGGAGCGGTGCTTGAGACGGCGGGGCCCAGCGGAGCAGTGCTTGAGACGGCGGGGCCCAGCGGGGCGGTGCTTGACAGGAAGGGCCCAGCGGAGCGGTGCTTGAGACGGCGGGGCCCAGCGGAGCGGTGCTTGAGACGGCGGGGCCCAGCGGAGCGGTGCTTGAGACGGCGGGGCCCAGCGGAGCGGTGCTTGACAGGAAGGGCCCAGCGGAGCGGTGCTTGAGACGGCGGGGCCCAGCGGAGCGGTGCTTGAGACGGCAGGGCCCAGCGGAGCGGTGCTTGACAGGAAGGGCCCAGCGGAGCGGTGCTTGAGACGGCGGGGCCCAGCGGAGCGGTGCTTGAGACGGCGGGGCCCGGCGGGGCCCAGCGGAGCGGTGCTCCTCTGCACGGCGGGGCCCTCTTCAGCGGTGCTCTTCTGCACGGCGGGGCCCTCTTCAGCGGTGCTCTTCTGCACGGCGGGGCCCTGTTCAGCAGTGCTCTTCTGCACGGCGAGGCCCTGTTCAGCGGTGCTCTTCTGCACGGTGGGGCCCTGTTCAGCGGTGCTCTTCTGCACGGCGGGGCCCTGTTCAGCGGTGCTCTTCTGCACGGTGGGGCCCTGTTCAGCGGTGCTCTTCTGCACGGCGGGGCCCTGTTCAGCGGTGCTCTTCTGCACGGCGGGGCCCTGTTCAGCGGTGCTCGTCCAGTAGGTCAAGGGAGCCAGACCTGGCCTGGACTCCCTGCTCAGTCGCCCTCTGACCGTGCTGTTGCTGGACCCTTCGGTGACGGAGTCCTGGGCCCTTTGGTGTTCTTCCTAACACCCGGGATGGGGCTTGTGGGCCCCTCCTGCTCCGCGCTCCTGCTGGCTGACTTTTCCGCCCTGCTGCCCTTTCGCTCCTTAGATGGGGCTCTCGGGCCCTTGCCTCCCCTAGATGTTGTGGCTGGTGAAGTGGGCGAACTTTGCTCCTTGGGGGCAGCCGTGTCAGTCCTCTCACAGCGGCCCTTTAGCTTCCTGGTCCTCTTGCCTGGTGGGGGGCTGGCTGTCCCCTTGCTGCTGAGTGTCACTGCTGGCAAAGGGTGGGCTCCAGAACCCATGCACCACAGTGACACTCGAAGCTGGGCTGGTGGTGGCTGAGGTGCTCTTGGGACTCTTTGCAGATGGAGGGGGTGGGTCAGTGGAGGGAAAGAGGTCAAGATTAGCAAGGAAAACTTTCTTAGGACCAAGGTAAAAGGTAGGAGAAGTGGTGATGGGAGTGGAGGAAGAGGATGTGGTTGTAGGAGAGTCAGGTGTGCTGTCTTTGGGTGCAGGTGCTTGTGCTGGAGGCTGTCGT
This sequence comes from Pleurodeles waltl, assembly GCF_031143425.1. Classification (NCBI taxonomy): domain Eukaryota; kingdom Metazoa; phylum Chordata; class Amphibia; order Caudata; family Salamandridae; genus Pleurodeles; species Pleurodeles waltl. The sequence goes on from NC_090438.1 coordinate 139,580,017, forward strand.
GAGGTGGATGGCTGTTGGGTGGGTGTCTGCCTGCGTTTGTGTGTCTTGGAAGAGGGGGTGACAGACACAGTGGGAGAGGACACAGGGGACGTGTAAATGGTAGTGGGGGTGGTGACTGCACGTGTGCGGACTGGACTGGAGGGTGTGCTGGTGATGGAAGCACTGGCTGATGGTGGTGTGCATGCAGGTGTGAGTGTAGACGTCACAGGGATGGAGGAGGGAGACGAGGAGGAGGGGGACACAGAGCTGGTAGTGACTGTTGGAATGTCTGCATCTGGGTGTTGCTTGCGTGAATGCTTGTGGGTTCTGTGGTGCTTGTGTCTGGATGAGCTGCCCTTGGGTGTTGAGGTGTGTGCAGGCTGGTCTGATGGTGTGGATGGGATAGGCTGAGGAACAGGAGACAGAGACAGGCTGGAGGCAGTCAGAAGAGGGAGGCTGGAAACAGGGACAATGGCTGCCGTCAGTGCTGAGGCCAGAGCATTGAACGATCGTTGATGGGCAGCCTGACCCGAATGAATGCCCTCCAGGTAGGCATTGCTCCGATGCACCTCCCTTTCTACCCCCTGGATGGCATTCAAAAGGGTAGTCTGCCCAACAATGATGGTCCTCAGGAGGTCAATGACCTCCTCACTGAGGACAGCAAGGGTAACAGGGGCAGGGGCTGAGGTGCCTGGGGCGAAGGAGACGCCTGCCTTCCTGGGCGAGCGGGCACGGAGCGTAGGCTGAGGGGCTGCTGGGAGGGCGGGGCTGGTGCGCTAGGGAGCTCCCATCCGAGGACGTGTCGCTGTCGCTGGTGTCACCACCGGTCCCCGTTGTGGTGCTCCCCTCGCCCTCCGGATCACTGGTGCCCTCGGTGTCTGTTCCTGGTCCCACCGGGGCCTTGTGACTTGCAGCTCCCTCGTGCTCCGATGCCAATTCTCCTCCACCTGATGATGCTAATGCACACATGCACAAGAAGATGAAGAAGAAGGGTGGGGGGAGAAAAACGAAGACCAGGTTGAGTGCATGCAATGTCAACACCGTTGGCGGAGAGGACAGACACAGGAGCCTCATGCACTAAGCCGCGCATTCGTGGTATACTACTCAGTACTTCTGATTAGGACAACAGGTCTAGAGACGACAAAGGCACACATGTGTGATGCTGGACCATCGATAGCTGTACTTGTCACCCTACAGAGGTGGGGGCCGGGAGCACAGGGCCATGCCTAAAGGAGAGGACTACACTACAGAAAGCGCCCTGGCCTAATGTCACCCACAACCCTCCTCCCCCACCCAGACGCCTCCACTGCGCAGAATGTGCTGATACTCACCCCCTTGTGTCTGCTGTGATGTCCTCAAGCGCCCATCCAAATCAGGGTAGGCCACCGCCAGGATCCGGGACATCAGGGGGGTCAGGGTACAACTGGCACCCCTCCTAGGTTGGGAGGCCATCCCCAGCAGTGACTCGGCGGTCTTCCTGGTCCCGCGGCGGATGTCCTCCCACCTCTTGCGGCAGTGGGTGCCCCGTCTGACGTGGACCCCCAGGGCCCGGACTTCCTTGGCGATGGCACGCCAAATGTCCACTTTCTGATGGGCGCTGACCTATTTGACATGTACAGGGTGGGAAGGAAAAATCATCAATTTTCTGCATGTTAGATGCGATTGGCCCCCCTCCCCAACCTTGCCATATGGCACATGCTCTCATCTGTCATGCGTTGCACTCCTCATTCGAACCCCACCCCACCAACTTACATCCACCCCACTCCACACAGGCATAGCCCATTCAATGTGCACCCAGTGTACTTACCTGTTGGTCTGGAGGACCGTAGAGTAACGCATACTGGGGGAGGACCCCATCCACAAGTTTCTCCAACTCCTCAGACGTGAAGGCAGGGGCCCTTTCCCCAGTCGCAGCAGCCATTGTCACTTCCAGACCGAGGTCACAGCAGCACTTGCAGTATAGGTCCTCTCCTGTGGATGATCAGGTCTCGAGTGATTAAGCAGATAGAAAATGGCGGTCCCGCCCGCGGCGGTGCGTACCGCGGCGGTGCGTACCGCGACCGCGGGCGCACCTCGTCATTGGCTCCTGAAAACCATAGGCCTCAATGTTAGCCAATGCGGCTTCGTATAGCGGTCTTCGACCGCCTACCGCCACGGTGTGCCACGCCAGCGCATTGACCTCACATCCCATTGTCCCACTTCACAGGTCAGGCAGCCGCCATTTCAAGGGCCCACATGGCATAATTTGTACTGCATCACACAGGCCTAGGCCTTGCATTGCCACACATACACGCCTTTCAATATATAGATAATCGTGTGCTATGCATGCAGTGGTGAACGTACCTGTGATTTGCTTGACTCTGTGCGCCATGTTGTCCTTCCTAGGCACCGTCCGCTGGGACTTGCGAGGAGAAGGATGAATCCTCGCGTGTACCGACCGCTGGTGGACCTGTCGACAATGGAAGAACGCCATATCATACTACGATACCGACTTGACCGAGCCACTATACATGAACTGTGTGCCCAGCTGGAGCCAGCCCTGATGTCCCCCATCCGCCAACCCACAGGAATTCCCCCTCTAGTGCAGGTTCTGTCAGTCCTCCATTTTTTGGCAAGTGGCTCATTCCAGACAACAGTGGCCATGTCATCTGGAATGTCTCAGCCTATGTTTTCAAAAATCTTGTCTAGAGTGTTGTCTGCCCTGATGAAACACATGCAGCGCTACATTGTATTCCCTGAGGAGGTTGATTTGGCCACTGTGAAGGGTGATTTTTATGCCCTTGAACATATCCCCAACATAATTGGTGCCATTGATGGGACCCATGTGGCTTTAGAACCCCCAAAAGACGATGAGCAGGTGTACAGAAACAGGAAAAGTTACCATTCGATGAACGTCCAGGTGGTCTGTTTGGCTGACCAGTACATCTCCCATGTGAATGCCAAGTTCCCTGGGTCAGTGCATGACGCGTATGTGATGCGAAATAGCAGCATCCCTTATGTGATGGAACAGCTACAGAGACAACGTGTGTGGCTAATTGGTGACTCTGGTTACCCCAACCTGCCTTGGCTATTGACCCCAGTGAGGAATCCCAGGACCAGGGCAGAGGAACGGTACAATGAGGCCCATGGGCAAACTAGGAGGATCATTGAAAGAACCTTTGGCCTCCTGAAGGCCAGGTTTAGGTGCCTGCATATGACAGGGGGATCCCTGATGTACTCACCAAAGAAGGTGTGCCAGATCATCGTGGCCTGCTGTATGCTTCACAATATGGCATTGCGACGTCAGGTGCCTTTCCTGCAGGAGGATGGTCCAGATGGTGGTGTTGAAGCAGCTGTGGAGCCTGCGGAGAGTGAAGAGGAGGAAGACGAAGAGGACGACCCAGACGACAGGGACAGAGTTATCCAACAGTATTTTCAGTAGCACACAGGTAGGAATCACCCACGCCATTTAACATTTACTGAAAGCCCCCTGCATCTGTATTTCCCCCCAGTTCCCCCCAGTTCTTTTAAACTGATGTTTGATTTTCCCTTCCCTTCCCTTTTCAGTGCTGTATGACCCACTGCGGGACTTCTGCTTGGTTAGCCCATGGACTAATGCTTATTGACATCGGTATGTTGTCATCACATAAATAACAGAACATTATTGATAAGTAATGTGTTATACATTTGTAAATATTACAGGCTGACTCCAGAATGATTTCAGTGCAATGAGTGATTTATTTTTAGTGCTAGATATTGGTACATGATATTAAAACGGTGATGGGTGAGGGTGGAGTTATGTCCATGGCAGAGTCCAGTTCTCGGTCGCACAGGTGCATTGTCCATATGCCTGTGGAAGGATGGAGCAGGGGCAGTTCAAGGTTGGACAGGGTGACACTGTGGGACAGTGGAATGACATCCGGGGGGATATTAGGCTGGCGGGGGTCTTGGCATCCTACTCTGTCTTCCTTTGAGATCTCAGGTTCCTTTTGCGGGGTGGTTGTTCTTCAGCAGGAGGTGGGGTTCTGGTGGCCCGTCGTTCTGTGGGGGCCTCCTGACCACTAGCGCCGGCGGAGGTGGTAGGCTGTTCCTGGCTAGTGACAGGGGCCCTTTGCGGTGCCACATGGTCCCGCAATGTGGTTTCTATCCGGTTGAGGGCCTGGACTATGGTCCCCATAGCGGTAGCGATGTTCCTGAGTTCATTGCTGAACCCCATGTACCGTTCCTCCTGCTGTGCCTGGATCTCGGTGAACCTGGCCAGTACCGTCGCCATCGTCTCCTGGGAGTGATGATATGCTCCCATGATGGTGGTGAGGGCCTCTTGGAGAGTCGGTTCCCTGGGCCTGTCCTCCCCCGCCTGTCGCACAGCAGCCCTCCCAGTTGCCCTGTTTCCCCGGGCCTCTGTCCCCTGGACGGTGTGCCCACTACCACTGCCCCCAGGTCCCTGTTGTTGTTGGGGTGTTGGGTCAGCCTGGGTGCCCTGTAGTGGCGGACACACCGCTGATTGACGCGTCCGCGAGACAGAGGCATGGGCCCGCTGGGTGGGAGCTGTGCTGGTGTTCCCAGAGGGGTTTGGGTCTGCTGTGGCCTGTGTCTGTGTGTGGGGAACCGACTGTCCAGAGGTCCCCGATGGTCTGGGCTGGTCGTCAGGTTCTAGGTCGACAGAGCTGCTGTCCTCGCTGGGGGCCTGTTCTGGGGGTGGGATGGACAAATCTGGACCCTCCGTGGCGGTGTGTTGGCGTTCGGGCCCTGCAGGGGTAAAGGAGTATGGTTATTGTTTCTGTGTGTGCCATGGCGTGCATTTTGAGTGCCCTTGTCCCCCAGTGCTGGCATTCCCTTGTGGGAGGTGTTGTGAGGGTTTGGGGGGGGGTGTATGGGTATGTGCAATGGTCATGCTTTGGTGGTGGCTGTCTATGGTTTGTGTTGGCATTCAGGGGTTGGTGTTGTTTAGGGTGGGTTGTGCTGGTGAGACATTGGCAGGGAGGTTGTGTGCTGGGGGGTTGAGATTGGGGGTGAGGGGGGGGGTTGGCATGCTGGTGGTTGGGGGGGTGAAGTAGTTGAGATTCGACTTACCAGAGTCCATTCCTCCGTGTACTCCAGCGAGGCCATCAGGATGCAGGATGTTTACCACCTCTTGCTCCCATGCTGTGAATTGGGGTGGAGTGGGTGGGGGTCCGCCGCCAGTCTTCTGCACAGCGATGTTGTGCCTGGAGATCATCGAGCGCACCTTCCCCCGTAGGTCGTTCCATTGCTTTCTGATATCTTCCCGATTTCTGGGATGCTGTCCCACAGCGTTGACCCTGTCTACGATCCTTTGCCATAGCTCAGCCTTCCTTGCTATGGTGGTGTGCTGCACCTGTGTGCCGAAGAGCTGGGGCTCAACCCTCATGATTTCCTCAACCATGACCCGGAGTTCTTGGTCCGAAAACCTTGGGTGTCTTTGGGGTGCCATGGGGTGGTGTGGATGAGGTGTGGGGTGGTGTTTGTGGTGAAGTGCGTGGTGATATGTGGTGATGTGTGCGTAGATGTGGTGTGGGTGATGAAGTTGGGTTCCTGTGTGTGTTGGGGTTTTCTATTGCTGTGCTCGCTCTCTCTATCTCTATCTCTCTCGCTCTCGCCTTCGCTCCGATTTCCAACTAGTGGGGGTTTGTGGGTGATGTGGGTGTGTGTTTTATAGTTGATTGGATGTGTGGGAGTGTTGTTTGTATGTGTCTCAGGTGTGCGTATTTCAAATTGTCCAATGTGGCTGTGTTTTGGAGCTGTGTGTGTATTTTGAGCGCAGCGGTGTGTACCGCCAATGGAATACCGCGGTTGAAAGACCGCCGCGTGGATTCGTGGGTCAGAATGGCATGGGCGTGTTTGTGTTGGTGTGACGGTGGAGGTTTGGTCATCTCCAGTTTTCCGCAGCCCGCTGATGAGGCGGCCTTCCTTGGATGTCGGATTTTTGGCGGTTTCACAGTTGGTGGTCAGAATGACCGTGGCGGATTACCGCGGCCGCAGCGGTAGAATGGCGGACTTCTGACCGGCGGTAAGGGCCTTTTACCGCCGAGGTCAGAATGACCCCCATAGTATGGCAGTTTTTGGACCTAGGTTCAGCAGCCACACAGGAAACCCACCAAACCCAAGCATTTCTGAAAACTAAGGACCGAAGGCAGTAAAAGGTGGTGCACCTTGCAAACCTCACAATTTGACTAAAATCACATTTCAGTGATGTATTCATCCAGAACCAGAAAGAGATCCACCAAATTCCTACCACCCAGGTTTCCCCCACTTATGCCAATAAAAATGCTGTCCCAAATGTGTTGGCTGGGCCTAGTGCCCACAACAGAAACAGATCAATCTAGAATCAGTGGGAGTCCTCGCAAAGGGACACTCATTGACCTTGATTTGATCTGTTCCTGTTGCGGGCACTAGACACAGCAATATAAGTGGGACAACACTTTTATTAGGATAAATGGAAGAATGCGGGGCGGCATGAGTTTTGTGGATTCCTGATGATTTCAGAACTTTCCATCACAGAAATGTAAGGGAAGTGTATCTTTTGTCAAAGTTTGAGGTTTGCAGGGGCTTCTGAGTAGGAAAACCTAGTGGGAGCCCACAGGTGTCTAGTTTTAAAAAATGTGCAGATCTGCTCGGTTTCCCTGGGTGCTGGCTGAGCTTAGGCCCCAAAGCTACAAATAGACACATTGAAAAAATAGGGTCAGTTTTCATTGAAAATATGTGCTGTGTCCATGTTGCTGTAATGATGTCTGTCTTGGACCGAGTTTGGTCCCCAATGTTTCTTAGCTTTCTTTCACATTGCACATTTTACATATTGTACATTTTAGCTACATCACATTTTTAGCTGTATTATTTTCATCACATTTTTAGCCATATTATTTTTTTATTTAAAGCTTCCATGATAATATTCTGAGAAGGCAGGGTACATGACACTTGTTTCTAGTTAGCGTTTTTGACACATAATCAGGAACAATCTGTTCAAGGCTACATAAAGAATGAGATATTCTGGGTGCTGTGTTACCAGTTTAGCCAGTAGCTTCTAATGCCAAGACAAAGCATCATGTCAGAGCTGCATCTTCTAACACAGTGCAGTTTCATTATTTAAGCAATGCCCCAGAGGGGCATTTAAGCTACAACCATCTTAGGACCTCTGTGCTCGTAAATGCAACTTTGCTATTGCTGATCCACCAACCTTCTAACGAGGATTGCCATTCATCACACAGGCAGACTCTTGACACCAGTTTCAGGAAAGAGGCAAAGGCTAGTCCCTTGGATTAGGCAGGCAGAAGGGTACACCCATATATGCTCTCTTTAGGGTATCAGGGCCAGGTGGGAATTTCTAGAACCAATTAACAATGGTGGGAATGTTCATTGTTTTCACCTTGTTCTTAGTGTTAATTATTTTGCGCTGTTTAATCAGTCTATTTATTGTAGCTCACTCTATATAAGATTGCGTTCGTTTCAATTAATGCATTGAAAACTCATCACCTATCCTTTCTGTGTTTTCACCTTGGAATGCATAAATAATGTGAAATAAGGGTGAGATCTGTTTCCAGGGCTTCCCTGCAGAGTCAGAGTGCCATGTTTCAGGTTGCCAAAAATCACCTTCTCCCTGTAAGATTAGGGGTTCAGGTGAGGTACTGTTGGCTAGCCAGGAACCCAGAAACTGGGCCAACATTTTCGGATGGTGTGGAAGGACTCAGTCCCCCACATTCTGAGGTTCTGCTGTCCTACACATGCAGTGCTGTTTTTGTAAAGGGAACCACACCATATGGCTCTAACAACGTAAATCCAGGCATTTATTTAACGGGTCTCCTGAGTAGTCCTCTCTTGTGTGCCAAGGGTGCCCTAGTAAGTGTAAAATCGAGAAGTCTGTGATGTTAAGGAAATTATCCTCTTCCACTGTATAGGAAGCACCTATATTTGTCTGTAAGTTGTTGAAGCTTGAACCTTTAAAAGGATACCCCGCTGTAGTACTTCCCTTCTTTGAATTCCAAATAAAATGGCAAATCTAAATTATTATTCCTGTTAATTGCAGACATGCAGTTACACAACATTTACTTCAACATGGGGTAGCAGATGGGGTTAGTGATGTTCCGTTCTAGAATGAGGCACATGCAACATACCGAACTAAAGTTTTTTACTCCTATGTAAGTTGCTGTTAACACTTTCACATTCTATACATTCACACCAGCGAACGTACCACAACAATACAGATTTTATCATAATTTGGCCACTAACATATCAAGAACACCTATTGGTTTCAAGGCGCCCTACCACATGTCATAGAACATGTTAGATTGGGTCCCCTCAGCAATAACGGGGCAATACGGTCAGTGTTAGTTCATATGTACCCTACCCTTTTATACAAAATTTGGCAGTAGCCAATATACTTCCTTTATATACTAATTTTGTTAATCTATTCTGACTCTTAACACAATTTGTGATGAGCACACTAACCACAATACCAGTGAAATATGTTGAAGCTGTACAACCACAATTGGGTATTCCTGAGATAAATCCACTAACCATAAATGCTATCATGGATACAGCACCCACTAAAGGGGAGGAACTCCCATTCTGGATTGCGCAAAAATCTAATCAGCTTCAAGCAATGTGTCCCTGGGATCCCAAGATAAACAGGATTTTCACAATGTGCTTGCCATTCGTAATGGTATCATCAATAGACAACTGCCCGACATGGGGTACTCTCTTTGCTGCAATCTATACCAAAATACATGGTACATCATCACTTGCTGTCTTAGCAGAAGTGCTCAAAGAAATTCAAAATAAATTTGGTTCACCTATGTCAAAATAAATATGGCCCTGCCCTGGCCCTGGATTTGGGGATGCAATTAATTGGCAATTTTGTCATAGTATCCTAAGTTGTTTTAAGTTTAAGCAATATTAAAGTGAAAGTTGCTTCACTGGCAATACTCCAATGACTCATACATGTTCTACTAGTAAAGCAGGAATGCCAGCTACCAAAAACTATTAGAAAATCCTTTATCAGTATAGTCAGAGATAATTTAGCTGCCTGACCCAAAAAGCCACATCTTAAGGGTAGTTCTGAAAAGGACAATATAGAGCAAGCACTAGAGTCTTCAAAAAATGCTGTGATAAACAAAAAACAAATCATAAAGAAAAAAAACAAAACCACAGAGGGATTCTCTACTGGCGGGAAAATCTAAAAGGGGATCACTATAATTTGTGCATCCATGATACGCTAAAACAACCTGACAGGTATTAGTATACTGATACACACCCTTCTCACTCCTTTTAGGGCTCATCTGACAAATGGAGTGAGAGAGGTGGGCATTCAGAAAGTTGACAGGAAGAGTATGTGAACCAAAGAAGGACTCACAGCGCTCGTCTGATGTAGTGATAAAAAAAGGAGGGAAATCATCCACAACAAAAACCCCAATTCAAAAAGAAGAAGGTTGCAGGAATTTTGGCAAAATGTGCAACAAATATTGAGAATATTGTATCAGAACAGGATGTAGACAGTGACTTTGCTGAACAGCAAGGCAGAGGTCACATTAGTTCATGTCAATCTTCAAAAGTGTCTGGATGTGAAAGGAACTAATGACTACATAGAAGTAGAAAACCCAGACCACTGAGTTGCAGATAGGCTGGATAAACTAAATACACAACTTGAGGATGACATATAATGCACAATTTAATGCAACGGTATGACATGCTCCTGGCTGAAAAGGATTGGCACCAGAGTTTGTTAGAGAAGAAGAGGTAACTTTACTGTTTTTCTCAGTCATAGAAGAATATGCCACAGACTGGTCTCTTGCACAAGCCCTAGTGTTGTACTGCAACCATGTAGACTGGGATAAAGAATTTCCTTATCATGTAGTACTTATAAAGGTCCAGAATACAAATGAATCCAAAATACCCAAGTAAAAGCTCCAGTGAGAGGAATTTTCTTACAACTGGAGTACCAGGGAGTAGTTGAGCCCTATGTATCTCCAACGAATAGCCCCTTGTTCACTGCAGTGAAGACGGGTCATTCCTATAGAATTGTCTTTGACTATCAACATTTAAATAGTCACACACACATTTACAATACACAGTTCACACAGTACAGATCTAATTAACAACATAGTCTGTGAAAAGAACCCTGGACATTCCCAACAGGTCTTTCTGCCGAGATCTAGAGCTTGAAAGCAGAGATTTAAGTGCTTTTTACAAGCTAGGCTCTCAGTACTGCTTTTGCAGACTCCCTCAAGGGTATGAGAATAGTCCTAGACTGTTTGTTGTCTGAGTAACATCAATATTGCATGATTTTGACCAAGAAACATTGTCCAATGTTAATGATATTTATAACTGACGATTAGTTAAACACACATTTAGCCAGGATGGATCTCATTCTTTTGGGATTTGCTGAACATGGCTGCAAATTCAACTTCAGGAAAACAAAAATTGGTTTCCTCAGGGTCCTATTTTTGCAGTATAAACTATCAAATGAGGGACGGAGCCTGGCACCACACTTCCTAGAGAAGTAGGCTCAATTACAACCACCAAATACAATTAATAAGTTGCAGTTCCTTTTAGGATTCTTTATTTTTGGAAGAACATTCCAGACTATGCAAAAAGCATAAAACCTTTGTATGATTATATTTGCCCAGATCTTTCCAGTAGGTACTAGACTAGAGAACCTACACAGGTAGTTAGATCACTACAGATTGACATACTTGCAGCACAGCATCTGCACTTGTGTAAACAAAACAAATTTAGTCATCCATCTAATTCCTGGTGCAACTAAATTCACCTATGTCACATTTAATGAAGGTGGCACAGTGCCAATAGCATATAAATTGCATTGAAGTGCTCCATCAGAAATGCGTTTTGCTTCCACTGAAAAAATACTGACTGCAATATAGATGGTTATCAAAAAGGACAGGCCATTGGCTAAAGCTATTGTACCAAATGCCAAAGATTACATCCACAATGGATGCCACTGATGCAGATTATATCTTTGACCCTCCACTACAAACTCAAGAATTTTCACAGTATGATCAGTAGAACACTAAGCCCACAAACATTTTGCCTTTTTAACAGTATAAATATATAATATATACTGATAGGTACACCCAGCCTGCTATGGATACTAAACACCAATACTCCGCAGCTTGTGCAGCCACATATAGAGTAATGAGGGATGGCAAGTTCCACCCTCAGCAAACATAAAAACAATCTCTTAGGGACTGCACAGCACAGCATTGGAAAGTAAAGTGATGTGTTGATTTTTCTGGTGCGATGGGGGTGATGCATTGATTCTTTCCTCGCAGGCAAGGTGATGAGTGGAAAATCCAAATGCACTGCAATGATGAAACAGGCACTGCGTTGATTTGGTAGGCGCTGCAGCTATTTTTCAGCCTTGAGACAGGAGCTGCATTGATTCTGGTACCACACACTGGCCATCATTACAACCCTGGCGGTTGGTGTTAAAGTGGCAGTAATACCGGCAACAGGCAGGCGGTAATTACTGCCAAATTATGATCATGGCGGAAAGATCTCTGATAGACAGCCAATGTACCACACCGACCGCCAGGGCGGAAACAACAGCCACCATGGCAGTAGCCGCCTACAGCCAAGCAGAAGTCAATGTTCTGCCCACCGTATTAAGACACAAGAAACCGCCACCTTTTCTGGGGCGGTACCAACGACATCAAAAGCCTGGCGGAAACAGAGCTCAGAAGAGAAAGGACTCACTATTGGAGATACAGGGAACCAAGCCACCATGGAGCCCGAGCTGCATGTCTTCCCCATGATCTTCTACGTGCTGCTCCACCACGAACATCAACGCTGGCGAAGACGACAGTGAGTACAGCAACCTAGCACACAAGGGAGGTAGGGAGGCAAAAGAGAGTGACACACGCACCATATACACACCCCCAACACCATACACACAATCAGCTGCATTACAAAAACATTTTTACCTCGTAACTCGGATGAATAATGCAAGGACAAATCAATTTTGAAAAAGGGAATGTAATGAGAGCAACACATCAAGATAAATAACTTAGCCAAGATAATAGATATATACATACATACACAAAAAGGGACACCGCCCTGTCCACAATGTTCGTAGGCCAAATGGCCACAGGCCAAGGTCCAAGGCCGCACATGTCACCTGCATCAGCACGGAGTGAACACTGCAGGGGCATCAGTTGGTAAATAGGCAGGCACCTCTGGGGGACGTGGGATACAAGACCACTGGTTCTGGATGGGGCTTCATGCCCTGTGCTTGGTCCTGGGGAGTGCAAGCCCACAATCTCTCGAGTGGGTGACTTGCCCACTTGCTCTGGAGGGGGTAACAGGCCCTCTGCTAGGTCCTGGGGAGTGCAAGGCCACAGTCTCTCAGGTGGGTGACTTGCCCACTTGCTCTAGAGGGGGCAACATGCCCTGTGCTTGTTCCTGGGGAGTGCAAGGCCCCAGTCTCTCAAGTGGGAGTCATACCCACTGGTTCTGGAGGTGGCCTCGTGCCCTGTGTTCTTGATCCCCGGTAGTCTTAGCGATGTGGGTGTCATACCCACCGGTTCTGGAGGGGGCCTCATGCCCTGTGTTCTTGATCCTGGGTAGTCTTGGCGATGTGGGTGTCATACCCACTGGTTCTGGAGGGGGCCTCGTGCCCTGATCCTGGGTACTCTTGACAATGTGGATGTCTTACCCACTGGTTCTGGAGGGGGCATCATGCCCTGTGCTCTTGAACCTGGGGAGTGCAAGGTCACAGTCTCTCAGGTGGGTGTAATACCGACTGGATTTGCAGGGGGCAGGCCGCACAGCAGGCCATGGAGGCAGGATTACATACCGTTCACTGGCGGTGACAGCTGCTCAGTTGTGGTGCTGCTGCTGGTGGAGGGAGGCTTTTGCCCATCCCTTGCAACCACGGACGACTGCCCACTGGAGGTGGTGGTGCAACTGGTGGGGGGAGGCTCCTGCCCATCCCCTGCAACCTTGGACGGCTGATCCCAGGAGGTGGTTGTGCTGCTGGGAGGGGAGAGGCTCCTGCCCATCCCCTGCAACCTAGGACAGCTGCACAAAAATGGTTGGTGGTGGGGGCTCCTTTGCAGTTCCTGCCCCAGGCCCCTTGCTCTTTCTGCCTCCTGCCCCAGGCCCCTTGCTCTTCTTGCCTGTTGTTGCAGGCTTCTTGCTCTTCCTGGCAGCTGGGGCAGGCTCCTTTATCTTCTTAGCAGCTGCTGGGGCAGGCTCCTTGGTCTTTCTGGCAGCTGTGGCAGGCTCCTTTACCTTCTTAGCAGCTGCTGGGGCAGGCTCCTTGGTCTTTCTGGCAGCTGGGGCAGGTTACTTTGTCTTGAGGCTGCTTGGTGCAGGCTCCTTCACCTTCAGGACTTGTGCCCTGGAGCCTTTTCCACCACAAGTGGGTGTGGTGATGACTGGACCCGTGAACTGGGTGGCTGAGGTGCTTGGCTGGGTTCTCCCTACCCTGGCCATACGTGCAGCATGGGGGAGGGGTAGGGAAGAGGTCAATGGTGGATAGGAACAGTTTTTTAGGGACATTGGGGCAGGAAGAGGGAGAAGGAATTGGAGTGGAGGAAGAGGGAGTGGTTGTTGGAGGTGTCTGTCTGCTGATTTTGGGTGCAGGTGCATGGGCTGGATGCTGTTGTGAGGTGGATTGCTATTGGGTGTCTGAGTGTTGCGTTTGTGTACCTTAGGAGGGGGGACAGTCACAGTGGGAGAGGACACAGGGGACGTGTGCATGGCTGTTGTGGAGGTGTCTGCCAGTGAGGTGTGTGTTCGGCTTGGTGTGGTGATGATGCTGGTAGTGGATGATGATGTAGTGCATGCAGGTGTGAGTGTACAAGGAACTGGGAGGGAGGTGGAGGAGGAGGCGGAGGGGGATACAGTGGAAATAGTGGATGTTGGCGTGTCTGCATCTGGATGGTGTTTGTGTGAGTGCCTGTGGGATGAAGTGTGGTGCTTGTGTTTGCCCGAACCACTCTTGTGTGTTGTCTTGTGTGCATGCTCGTCTGACCGTGTGCTTGGCATGGGTTGGGGTTGAGGAGAATGGGACTGAGAAGAGGAAGTTGGAGGGGGGAGGGTAGAAACAGGAACAATGGCTGCCACCAGAGAGGAGGCCAGAGCCTGGATTGATCTCTGTTGGGCCGCCAAGCTAGTGTGAATGCACTCCAGGAATTAATTAGTCTGTTGCATCTGGGTTGCCAGCCCCTGGATGGCATTCACAATAGTTGACTGCCCTACAGAGATGGATCTCAGGAGGTCAATAGCCTCCTCACTCAGGGCAGCAGGGCTCACTGGGGCAGGGGCTGAGGTGCCTGGGGCGAAGGAGATGCCCACCCTCCTGGGTGAGCGGGAACGGGCAACTCGATGAGGGGCTGCTGGGAGGGCGGTACTGGCATGGGGCTAGCGGTAGTACCTGTAGCTGGGGTGGTCACAGAGGTGTCCACCACCACCAGGGAGCTTCCATCGGAGGAGGTATCTGTGTCTGAACTGTCCCCTCCAGTCTACGCTGTGGTGCTCCCCTCGCCTTCCGTCCCACTGGTGCCCTCAGCATTGGTGGCCTCCTGGGTCCTGTTGATGCAGCTCCCTCCATCACCAGTGCCTGTGCTCTTCTGCCAGATGATGCTAATGCACATAAGGACAGGATGACAAAACAAAAAGGGGGGAGGGAGAGACAAAGGATACACTTGGTCAATGGCTGCGCCAACACCACCGTTGGTGTACACAGCACCCTCACACACAGGGAATAGCCCTACGCAATATGCCATAGCACTGGCAGAGAAATAGTTAGCAGCCAAGCCATGGGGAGGGGCACACACAGCCAAATGCAGCACACCTGGGACCCACACAGTCCTGACCAGTTGTGGATGCCTACGAGCTAGGTAGCAGGATTCTCCCTTCTGAACCCCAGCCATCAGGGGACCTATGCTGCAATGTCAGGCCTGGACTAAGGGCACCCACTGACACACATCCCCCACCCGAATACCACCGTACCATATATAAGTTGTAATGATGGGCATGGTACTCACCCCCTTGTGGCTGCTGTGATGCCCTCAAGCTCCCATCCAGCTCAGGATAGGCCACCCCCAGTATACGGGCCATCAGGGGGGGTCAGGGTTCGACTGGCACCCCTTCCTCAATGGGAGGCCATCCCCACCTGGGCCTCCCCCGTCTTCCGTGTCCAGCGTCTCGTGTCCTCCCACCGTTTCCGACTTCGGTGCTCCGCCTGCCGTAGACTCCAAGGGTCCGCACGTCCTTGGCGATGGCATGCCATATACCCTTCTTTTGATGGGCGCTGACCTGCAGAGGCTATTCAAAGAGGAAAATGGAATTAGTCAAACAGTCCTGCATGTTACACTTATGACCCACCATACCCCTTCACATCACCATTTACACACACATGGCCCAGCACACAGAGGGCACCCTGGCAGGGTTTCCCCCTGTTGCCGCTGCTGTTTGCACTATATTTGGAGCCCATTCTTCAGAGATTTAACTCTCTGGACATTAAACCTTCTTTGCATCTAAAACAGTTTTACACTAACGTGCTGGCCTACGTGGAAAATATTGTCATCTACCATTCAGGCTTTAATTGGTATGGAGAATGCAAAGGCTGACTTTGGCATAGTATCCATTTACAAACTGAATATTGCCAAAACTCAAATTGTGACTAGCTCTGCTGTGGTTCTGTCTGACCCTCATAATGTGAGGGAAGCCACCTTCCTGGGGGTCTGCATTTCCACATTCACAGAGCATGTCTTTGAGTTCTATTATGTGTGGCTATACCATAAATCAATAAAATTATTTTGTAAATGGGACACACTTCAGGTAGGCTTAATTGGCCACTGTAATCTTATTAGAATGATTATCCTTAAGTGGTTTTTATGTTTTTTTGGACCGTACCATTACGTCTTCCTAAAAAGTTATTTACAATGGTGGAAGCTATGTGGCAGGGATTCATTTGGAGGCATAGGAAATTGTGTTGCGCTATCCGATGTCTCCAACTTCATCATGACATGGGCGGTATGGTTCTTCCTGTCTTGTTGCTGTATTTCTTCTCCTCTTTTGGACTTAATCTCAGGACTGTCATTGGGCGAACCATATGGCAGCTGTCCTATTTATATCCAGAGTACCGGATTTTCAGTTACATACCACCGCCGGCCACTGGCTTGATTGTGTCAGTTTACTTCAGACACACAACGTTTAAGACATTGGAGGTTTTTCCTAAGGTTTGGGATGCTGTTGAATCTCTGCCTTTAACAAGTTTACCTCCCTTGGGCGAAATCCCAATTTAAACTGCAGTATTGCTAGACTCAACTATTTGCTAATTGTGAATTTCGTCCTTTGGAGGCAATTCAGAGTCAGCACAATGCAAGTCGACAAGGCTTTTTTAGAAACCTCCAACTTAGGGATTTTGTTAGTCACTTTCAATGAGGACCAACCCATTTCTAGAGCAATTCCATCACCTTCCTAGACAACAGGCAATTTGTGTTCTGGATAATGCTTTTCTCCCTTTTGGCCCACAACAGCTGGCAGAGAAGTGGACGAAGAATTTAGGATCTCTGGTGACCAAAGGGGAGATTAATCTTAGTATTCAATTGGCCCAAGGCATGCTCAATGTGTCTCGGCTGAAGGCCCATTTATGTAAGGCATTGTTTGATATTTATTATACACCTTATAGATTGCTCAAAATGGGCCTCCAGCCAGGCTCTAATTGCTTTAGGTGTGCTATGCCAGGGTTCAATGCTACTCACATTTTTGCCACTTGCCCTTCCATGAGACCATACTGGATTTCTGTTTTCTATAGACTAAATAGCTTCATACAAGGGAATGCTGTTTACAATCAGATGTTAGTTATGCTGGGCCTCTTGGTGTCCATTCAAGACAATCTGGCACCAATTTATTTCTATGCAATTACAGTTTCCAGATTGGGTATTGCTAGGGCATGGCTACAGCGTGAAGCATCAGATGACAGGGCTTGGTGGCATACGTTCATTTTCACTTCTGGACTGGAACTTACAATTATTCACTCCAACCCAAAGAGATGTAAATAGGGGAAATTATGGGCCCCTGTGAGGTAAGGCTTTGTTCTTTGTATGTCCGACTACCTTTCCTGGATACTCAATAATTCAACAATTTTATGAATTTAGTGGGCTTTGTATCCATGAAATTGCATTTGTTCCTTTGCTCATCAATGGCCTGGGAACATATTTCAATGTGCTCTTTTGTTATACCTGTACTTTGCCTGCTTTATTCTTTTTCCAATTAAAAAAAAGAAAAAATAGAAATAGAACAATATTTAGATATAAAAAAGAACAAATATGTATGCAAATACCTTGTTTAAAAATGACAAATTTTATACCTGGCATTCTTGGTATGGTTCCCCTAACTTTTTGCCCTCTAACTTCCTGTTTTTGGACTTCAATTTTGCCGGCTTTAGGATTCAGGGCACTTTACGACTGCTGACCGGTGCCAAAGTGCCAGTGCTCAGTACCCTAAACATGGTGGTACTGGCTTATCTACAACTGGCATATTTAATTTACTTGTACGTCTGCAGTAAAAGTGAACTATATGTGCCCAAGGCCTGAGAATTAAATGCTACTAGTGGGCCTGCAGCACTCATTGTGCCACCCACTACAATAGCCTTTCAACGTGTCTCAGACCTGCCACTGCAGAGTCTGTGTGTGCAGTTTTAAACTGCCATTTCAGCTTGGCAAGTGCACCCACTTGCAAGGCCCAAACCTTCCTTTTTATTACATATGTCACCCCTGAGGTAGGCCCTAATTAGCCCCAAAGACAGGCTGCAGTGTATTTAAAAAGTGAGACATGTACTTTTACTTTGACCATGTCCTGGTAGTGAAAAACAGCTAAATTCCTTTTTCACTACTGCAAAGCCTATCTTTCCCATAGGATAACATTGGGGTTACCTTGAAGCAACATTTAAATATAACTGTCAATTGGGAGAGGATATAAAACTAGAGTTTGGTGTCTCTGGATTCATAATTTAAAATCACAACTTAAGGTGGAGTTGGATTTTAAATTGTAAGTCTGAAAATGTCACTTTTAGAAAGTTGGCATTTTCTTATTTTAACCATTCTGTGCCTCTGACTGTCTAAAAACACATCTGGGTGAATGACAGCTGAGCTTTGTGCATTCCCTCTAGACAGTCACGCACAAAGGGAGCTGGGATGTGACATTTGCATCCTGACAGCCTAGCAGCAGGCTGACAGGTCTTCCTGGGTTAGATGGGAGGGAGAAGCTCACAATTACACCTGAATATGGATGTGCATCTCCTCACTTAAAGGGCTGCATACCCCCTGTTGAATGTCTAGAGCCAGGAAACAAATGGCATAGTATTTGTGAACTTCAAAGGTCTCCTTGAAGTCTCCCCAACTTCAAAGGCACATTTGGGTATAAGTGCTGGACCCCAAGCCCCGCCACATCACAACTCTTCTGAAACCAATGACATCCTGCCAGGAAGAAGGCCTGCTGTGCTGCCGGGAGGGACTGCCACTCTGCTAGCTACATTGCTGTGTTGGCATAATGCTTGTTGTATGCTGTGATGTAGGAGGATACATCAGTGAGCAGGATGAGTGCACATACCATGTCTTCAAAGGGAAGCCTTATAGGAAAGGCACCCCATTAGAAATTAGAAAGTAAAGGCTGAACTGGGATACTATAGAAGCCTAACCCTTACAGATTCAGGCAGGCCTTTTGCCTAACATCAACATCCAGACAGTCATTCCACCTACTGAGAAGATAATGGAAGTTTTACATTTCTTTGGTACTAGTTTCTTCTAGTACATTGTTAGCAACATCAGTGGGATGCCACAGCCAGATTTCTTACCGGTCCTCAGCCAAGTCTTAATGTAATTCACAGGTATATGAGTGACTGCAACCAATTTTCTACAGGCAACAGTACACTAAACAGCATCAAGATTGAGTTCTATGGCTTAGGAGGGATGCCACGTGTTTGGGTACCATTGATAGACACATTGCAATGTTGCCACTTCGTGTCCTTCGAGCAAGTGTACCACAATCAAAATTATTTCCACTCCCTCAATCTGCAGGTGGTTTGCACATCAGTTCTTTATATCACCAGTGCTTATGCAAGATTTCCTAGATCCACCCATGTCTTTCTAGTGCTACACAACAGCTCCATAAAACACCAGATGGCATACCTTACACCAAGGAGGGTCTGCCTTTTTTGTAACTGTTAATTTTAGATTTGTTGTGCAGCAATATAGCACAAGGTGCATTTTAAAAATGTTTTCCTTTTGTCCACATATATTTAAGGTAACTCAGCTCATCCCAGTGGAACATGGCTTTTCAGTCCAGTAAGGAACCAAATAATGCCAAGGAAGTCCCCTTCAAAAAGGTCCATGTGAAAAAAATGCCTGTAGAGCAGACATTTTACCTCCTCAAGGCATGGTTGATTTGTCTGGGCAAAACCAGATGGGCCTTCCTCAATTCTCCTAGGAAGGTCTACAAAATAGATGTATGTTGCATGCTGCACATCATTACCCTACAGAGGAATATCCCCTTCATCCCTGGTGATGACTATCAGTGAGACCTGTAGGGTGATGATGCTGGTGAGATGCGTTAGCAAGATGACAGTGATTAGGATGAAGGCAGTGACTTGAGGTGTGAACATTTTTTCCTGGTGGTAAGTGACACAAATAATAATTTATAAATTAACTATAAAATAAGATATACTGATATTTCGTGTTCGAAATTGTGTTTTTCAATAACACATTCATTTTAATTGCATTTATCTGTACAATGCAAAGGGAAAACACCCATTTTTGCAAAACAAAAAGGCAACAGAGCCCTGCCCATCCCACGCTCAAAGATCTTTGACTTTGCGCAGTACCAAAAAGCTTGAAAATATGTGTAACACTCCTCTATTGTATTTTTATTATTAAACATCATGTTTTTATTTTTTTATTTTCAGCAAAGTATTTCATATTACAATGTGTAATAGTGAGTGATGTTCTATTTTGCAGAGTGTTTACTCCATTACCAACAAAAAAATCACATCAGTCTTATTGCTAGTGCATTATTTTATATGTATACATTATAGGACGCCGTCCATTATATCTATTACCTTTGTGACAGAGGTCACATACAGGAAAAACAAACTCAGACACGTAGCCTACAAATGTCATGCAACTATCAGCATGCGGTGCTAAACTGTCTGTGTTAAGGTTCTAGGGGGCATATTTATACTCTGTTTGCGCCGGAATTGCTTCGTTTTTTTTTACGCAATTCCGACGCAAAACTAACTCCATATTTATACTTTGGCGTTAGACACGTCTAGCGCCAAAGTCCATGGAGTTTGCGTCATTTTTTAGCGTGGACACCTACTTTGCGTTAATGATATGCAAGGTAGGCGTTCCCGTCTAAAAAATTTACTCCGAGGCATGTGCGCCGTATTTACACTCCCGGGCAAAATTCACGCCCAGGAGTGGGCGGGTCAAAAAAAATGACGTCCAGCCGCTTTTGCAACGTTTTTTAGCGCCTGGACAAGGCAGGCGTTAAGGGACCTGTGGGCTCGGAAGGAGCCCAGAGGTGCCCTCCCATGCCCCCAGGGACACCCCCTGCCACCCTTGCCCACTCCAGGAGGACACTCAAGGCTGGAGGGACCCATCCCAGGGACATTAAGGTAAGTTCAGGTAAGTATTTTATTTTTATTTTTTTGTGGCATAGGGGGGCCTGATTTGTGCCCCCCTACATGCCACTATGTCCAATGACCATGCCCAGGGGACAAAAGTCCCCTGGGCATGGCCATTGGGCAAGGGGGCATGACTCCTGTCTTTGCTAAGACAGGAGTCATTTCAATGGGGGTTGGGAATCAAAAAAAATGGCGCAAATCGGGTTGAGGCGAAAAATTTGCCTCAGCCTGACTTGCCCCATTTTTTGTCGCCCAAGCTCCATATTCCCCTACGCCGGCGCTGCCTGGTGTACGTCATTTTTTTTCACGCACACCAGGCAGCGCCGGCGGCTAACGCCGGCTAACGTCATTGAATAAATACGGCGCCCGCATGGCGCTTCAGAATGGCGTTAGCTGGCGCTAATTTTTTTGACGCAAAACTGCGTTAGCGCAGTTTTGCGTCAAAAAGTATAAATATGGCCCTCGATGTTTTCGGCTATGGAGAAAGTAATATATTTGAATGTTTAAAAATATATTTTGCGCAATCACATTAAAATGTCTGTTTACTGCTTCCTAGTTCATCTAATTCTGTCACCTGCTGGGATGCCAGCAAGTCACTGGTGGAAAAAGTTTTGTTTTGAACACATGCTGGTTTTGGGAAGATTTGCATTGTCTAAACATTGATGGATGGGTTGTGAAACTAATATGGATAGACTTGCTCTGAGTAGTAGCCTAATACCAGAGTAGCTGAGATTCAGGTAAGGTACCTGACACGTGTGTGTCTCCAAATGTAGAACTTGTCCTTTATAAGGTAAAGCATACCTATACATTCTGGATGTAAGTGTATTTGGGCATAATCATTTTTAAAGCATTAGGACATGCCAATGAGTGGCTGTAGACTTCCGTTGATATTCCTTATGTATTGGTTAGATCAGTAGTCCTGAAAGTGTAGCACTGACGCGTTATCTTCATAATAAGTGGTTTTCCAATTATTTCATTTTGGTTATTTGTATTATTGCTTTTTTTCATCATTCTTTTCCTATACCCCCCAATGCTGTACGTGAGTGGATTTCATTGTGCTACGTTTTTGTACACATTGTTGATGTGTGCTTCCCCCTCGCTGGGATTTCGTCTTTTTTTTTTTTTAACAAAACATTGACAAAAATATAACATTTTTCAAAATAGGGGTGTTTGTAATTGTATTTTTATTTAATTAAAAACTGATTTTGAATAAAAATTAACACATTTAAATGTGTATTTATATTGTCAGTTATCTTTGTATATATTATTAAGAAAACAATGCATAATAATCTTTTATTATTACAAAAATGTGACAACTCCGAAATATTATATTTGAATTTCATATTATAATCTCTGAATATAATCACATTACAGATTTGCAGGAAATTAGTTAGCGTTATGGTGTTTAAGAAAATATAGATGAGCCATCAATTGTTTAGAGTCCTTCTCCAGACAACAACCCATGAGTGGATGGGGAAACTGTGAACAGGACATCCTTTTTTGTATTTCTTATTGGTGGCTTGTTGGGAATTGCCTTCAACGATTCCGATGGCTGACCCCTCCTAAGGACTGCTAAAGCAGCCTGAGTGACAACAGGTGAGGTGTTGATAGCTCCATGGGCAACAGTATCCCACTTTCCAGGGAGCTGCCAGCTAAAGATGTTTATGTTACTGAGCTGGCAACAGATGGTGATTCTCCACGAAAACCAGATGCTAAATTAAACACTCATACAGACAATGCTTTGACTCTATCCTGACCCATCCTGCCATATAGTCTTCACACTCAGGCATTGGTTCAAGAGTCCATTTTCTATCCTGACCTATCCCGCCATATAGTCTTCACACTCAGGCATTGGTTCAAGAGCTCATTTTGAGCCCTAGGGAGTACAGTTTGTGTGCATTTTAGATCTTTTTGACCCTTTGAAGCTCAATCAACTGTAGTAACACAAAAGGATGATGGACGGAGTGCTGAACAATGCAAACACTCACCCCCAGTCACAGATCTGGGTTTAATCCATTGTTCTTTTGGTCACCATGCCACCCCAGTTTGGACCGAGCCTTATGCAAATCAGTCTTGACCCTGTTCCTCATGGGAACAGTCAAGCTCGAACTGCCAAGCCAGGTCCTCCCTGGACCGGAAACAAGCATCCTGGGACCGGTGTCAGGATATCACCCTTCATCAGCCAGGCTAGCTTGAATCCAGTGGCACAGTGAGCAAGGGACCCACGTCTGGGCATACCCGAGTGCTGAACAATGCAAACACTCACCCCCAGTCACAGATTTGGGTTTAATCCATCGTTCTTTTGCTCACCATGCCACCCCAGTTTGGACCCATTCTTATGCAAATCGGCCTTGACCCTGTTCCTCATGGGAACAGTCCAGCCTGAACTGCAAAGCCAGGTCCACCCTGGACCTGAAACAAGCATCCTGGGACCGGTTTCGGGGTATAACCCTTCATCAGCCAGGCTAGCTTGAATCCAGTGGCACAGTGAGCAAGGGATCCACGTCTGGGCATACCCTTCCGATTTAGGGCAACTTTAGTAACACAAAAGGATGATGGACGGAGTGCTGAACAATGCAAACACTCACCCCCAGTCACAGATCTGGGTTTAATCGATTGTTCTTTTGCTCACCATGCCACCCCAGTTTGGACCCAGCCTTATGCAAATCAGTCTTGACCCTGTTCTTTATGGGAACAGTGCAGCCCGAACTGCCAATCCAGGTCCTCCCTGGACTGGAAACAAGCATCCTGGGACTGGTTTCAGGGTATCACCCTTCATCAGCCAGGCTAGCTTGAATCCAGTGGCACAGTGAGCAAGGGACCCACATCTGGGCATACCCTTCCCACTTAGGGCAACTTTAGTAACACAAAAGGATGATGGACGGAGTGCTGAAGAATGCAAACACTCACCCCCAGTCACTTGTTCTTTTTGCGTTTGTCACCCCAAGTGGGAAGGGTATGCCCAGACGTGGGTCCCTTGCTCCCCATGCCACTCGCAATCACTATTAGGGAATCGCTATTAGGGATTGTGACTCTATTTGTTCCTGTGAGCCTGAAGGCCTATAGGTGCAAATGGTTTTACATTTCCTAATTTGTAATTTCCTATTAGGAATTTACAGGTTAGGAAATGCAAAATCAAGGGTGGTGAGGGCCTAAGGTCCCCTTTGATGCACCCCCAAAATAAAATTGTGCACATGTAAACCGCACACATGCCCTACATGGCACTTTAACACATGCATTTTTAATGCATTTTCTAAAATTCCACATGGTTATCATCAACTTGGAGTTGATGATAATGGCATTTCCTAATAGCACGGTTTGCATTTAGAAAATGCTTGTTACACATCCATAGGGAATCGCAAATAGGAATTCCCTATTTGCGATTTCCTATTTAGGGAATCACAAATTGCGATTCCCTTTTTGGAGTCGCAATTTTAGGGAATCGCAAAAAATTGTGATTCCCTAAAATGGGACTGCAATGCCTTTCATACATTGTGAAAGGCTATTTTGCATTCGCAAATGTAGAAATTTACCAATTTGCACTGTTTCCAAATGCAAAATCTTTTGATACATCTGGCCATAGAATATGCCAACTTTCTAAAAATAGCATTTCTAGAGTTGTTACTTAAGATCTGACTTTCCCATTAAAGAGGACTCTAAATTACAGTTCTTTAGACAACAAACACAATGTGCCCACCTGCTCCCAATTCAAAGTTGCCACTTATTAAATGTAATAAGAGAATCCAATGTTATTCTGTGGGAGAAGTAGGCTTCACAGTAGTAAAAAACAAATATAAGTGTTTTTTCACTATCCAGACATTTAAAATGTAAAAGTACATGCCCAACTTTTTCAATACACTGCACCCTGCCCTCTGGGCTGAGTAGGCCTTACCCTAGGGATTGATTCCAAGTTTCAAAACGGAAAGTTTTGGCCTGTCAAACGGTTTATTTTAGCAGGTCCAAATGACAGTTTAAAACTGCGCTCATAGGCTGCAGTGGCATGCCTAAGACATGGTTTAAAAGCTAGTTAAGTGGGTGGCACAATGAGTACTGCAGACCCAGTAGTAGCGTTTAATTTACAGGAGCCCTGGGTCCATGTAGTACTACTTTACTAGGGGCATTGAAGTAAATTATTTGTGCCAATTGTGTGTAAGTCAATTTTACCATGTTTAAATGAGAGAGCACAAGCACTTTAGCACTATTAGTGGTGGTAAGGGTGCAGAGTCATAAAAGCCAACAAGAATGAGTAGAGCAAAATAGGAGGGATGAAGGCAAAAAGGTTGGAAGTCCAACATTTTGGTACTCCTAAATACTTAGAAAACTTTTTCTTAACTAGAGCCTGTTTCCTCTGTGCTTTAACTACCAGGGATTGAAATCAGGTTTATTTATTTAACTTATGTGTTGGACTTCTCAAGATTTTAGACTTATTATTTGAGAAGGACTTGAGTATTTCTAAAGTAATTTCCTAGACTCAACAACCAATGACAGCAGGTCAGACTGGATGCCTCATATCCTCTCCTAGCCATCTCTCTTTCAGAAGTCTCTCATGGATCACCCTTGATTCATCACTTTCCTGTACCCCCACAAGGTGAACTGGTTGGGTGAGAGAGGACATTACTGTATCATTTCTATCGTCAGCTGAAATAGTATGGATAACATCTGATGGACTCTAAGGCCCATATTTATACTTTATTTGCGCCGCATTTGCCTCATTTTGTGACGCAAAAGTGACACAAACTTACAAAATATAATTGTATTTTGTAAGTTTGCACCGCATTTGCGTAAAAAAACATATAAATATGGGCCTAATTCTGGCCATTGTTGCCAATATCTGAGCTTCTCTCCAAATCCCAAGTTTGTAGTATCTTGAACAAAAAGAGGCACTGATCAAAATCAAAATCAGGCGCTTCATCCAGCAAAAGGATCACAACTGGCTCCAGTATTCCCATTGTTCATGTCATTCTGCTTTGTAATCACCTGAGTTTGTGTCTTATGGACCTTGTTGCGATTTTAAAAAATTCCAACTGCTCAAGATGGACTAGGCTTTCCACAATCTGTTGCAATTTGTGTAACAACATTTGTAAGAACCTAGACTTCCTAATTTTGCAGCCAAAAAGGCCCTCAGAGGAGCACTCATCATGTTGTTTATGCTGTGTAGGAGTGGCAATTAATGTTCACTTTTTCCCGGTTTGTTATGTTGAAAGTTTGTGCATTAACTTGGAGGAAGTCTGAGTTATTTGTTTGACATGTAGACACCTGGCGTACAAACATAACTAACACTCTGTCAATTATGATCCTGCCCCTGGACTCCCTGCTGACCTTGTAATTTTTGAATAGGCCAGGAACTTCCACTATCGTTCCTGTAGGCAACTCATGATGCTATAGATTGAACAGGGTGGGGCATCTATCCCCACCATAAAACCATGTAATAATAATGGAGACAAACTCCTCTATGTTCCATCCTTTACTTATTTAAGGGATCAGTTTGATCAAAAAGGTACATGGTCACATTTAATTAAAGCCAGGAAGTTATGGTTTGAACAAACTACTGAGGACCTTTTTAGAATGGGCTCTAAATTTCTGGATGCTATGGTTAACATCTATTCTGCTTGGTGTTCCCCCACAGTCATATATGCAGCCTGGGTATGAAGATGTCGAGATGTCACCACCTTGCAGGTTGCTGAACCTCTTTCTGAGAAGGCTTTTGTCAGTCTCCAATAGTCTCTCTATCTTCTTTTACCATACGGAGCTAAGGGCAAGATGTAGCAAATTCCGGCATTGCGACTTGCAATTTGCGAGTCGCAATTCCGGGTGGAGGATGGTGTCCCTGACACCATCTGCGAGTCGCAAGGGGGTTGCAAAGGCCCACCTCATTAATATTAATGAGGTGGGTCGCAATTTGCGACCCCCTTGTGAGTCGCAGCACTCACAGGGATGGTGGGCTGCTGGAGACAGCAGACCACCATGTCTGTGACTGCTTTTTTAATAAAGCAGTTTTTTTTTTGTAATGCAGCCCGTTTTCCTTAAAGGAGAACGAGATGCATTGCAAACGAAAAAATTAAACGTGTCAGTTTCATTTTTTCAGAGCAGGCAGAGGTCCATATGACCACTGCCTGCTCTGAAAAAATGTTTCCTTTTGCGAATGGGTTACCACCAGTGTGACACTGGTGGTAACTGCGATTGCTTTGCGACCACGTTCGCGGTCACAAATCAATCTTACATCGCGCTGTGCTGCGAGTCGCAAATAGGAAGGGGATCACCCCTTCCTATTTGCGACTCGCAGTCCCATTTTGCGAGTCAGTAACCAGGTTACTGACTCGCAAAATGGGAATGGGCATCACAATGTGGCTTTTGCACCTCGCAAACAGCGATTTTCACTGTTTGCGTGGCGCAAAAGCCTTGCTACATCTGGCCCTAAGTGTGGTTACCCTGGAAGAAGCGTTGAAAATGTTTTGGAGAGCAGTCTGGGCTACCTGTGGTAATCAGACCATAATTAATGATTGTTTGCAACTTGACAATGTTCATAATATTGCTGTCTGAGATTGAGATACATAAAGAAGCTGCTTGATACTGGAA
The DNA here is from genome assembly GCF_031143425.1 of Pleurodeles waltl. Classification (NCBI taxonomy): domain Eukaryota; kingdom Metazoa; phylum Chordata; class Amphibia; order Caudata; family Salamandridae; genus Pleurodeles; species Pleurodeles waltl. Next base: position 139,607,213 of record NC_090438.1, read on the forward strand.
GCTGGAATGGCTCTCAGAATCCGCAGCGAATTACTACTATCACAAAACAGCAACTAAATAACATTTTTAGCCATATGTAAAAATAAAAGCAGTGTAGAGTTGAAAAAGAAGAGGGTAATTTAGTATCTTCCTTTTGCTACTACAGGTTTTATGAAACCTACCTTCTGTTCCCAATTACCCACTCCCAGCAATTCTACTTGGTTAGATTCAGGTTTGATGCAGTCCATTTTCTGGCTTCTTATCCCAGCAATATGTACTCTGACTTTCTGCGTGGTTCTTGTCCTTGTGACTCAAAGTCCAGACAGTCAATGTTGAACTTCTTTTTCTTTTGTAAATTATATTCTGTACTAAGGAAGGAATGTTTAATCCCGTTTCTAAGATTATAAAAAAATAGATGATGTAGGCCTGCCTTCTTTTATATGCGGCTCTTATAGTCAGAATACCGTAGTGTGATGGTCTATAGATTCATTTCAGCTGCTGTGCGCTTGAGAGATCTATTGTTATCTGTAATGTGATATCATGTTGGCATTTTGCTCTTTATATGCATTAGACACTATAAATTATCATTAGATGTTAAGGTTGTTTTGTTTTTATAGGTACTGGAATGTCGATGGTTTCAATGATTTTGGCATTCTTGTCCATATATGTACAAGTCATTTCTTGTTATGAATGGATGTAACAATACATTTATGCCTGTATTCACGAAACCATTTTGAGATTTTAAGGATCCAATGACTATCTAGCTGAGTCTGTTTACCATTGTTCTAGAGTTTTCCTGTAGTAACGACAATTTGTTGCCTACTAAGCCTTTGCTATGATGTACTTGAGCTTGCACCGCTGACGTAAAATTTGATAAATGTATAGCCCGTACCTGCACTTGGCACTTTAGGATTGGCACTCAGCACTTTATGATTTTAGATAATAATACTGGCCGTCGGCCACGAAAGCTAAAAACCATACATTGTTAAGGCCTCATGTACTGTGATTTTACATGCGATAAACCTTCTTAGATTATTTATTGTACATTACCTGCCATGATGCACCGTATTGCAGTTTTATGTATTTTTAACTGTTTTAATTTTTTATTGTCTGTGCTTGACTGAATAAAGATTGCTTTGACTTTGAACAGCAAATTTGAAATCAGGTTACCAAAGCAGAAACACCAGCACTCAATGATATATGATATATGAGATTATGCTTCATAACAATGTTTTTAGTTTTCGAAGCAAGGTAAATGACCAGTTTATATTGGTACTCAGTTTACCGATCTCAGTTGACAACAAGCTGTGTGACTGAGGGCTTTCTATTCAGTGGTGAAGGCTTGAAAGAGCAGTGTACCACAGGATTCGGCACTGAGCCCTACACGTTTTAACATTTACATGACCTCGCTTGCCTTCCTGATCAAATGCTTTGGTATTCAAGCTGTCTCACATGCGTATGAACCTATGAAGGTAACACATCTGAAGCCAAAGAACATTTCTCAGGCTGCATTGTGTCGTGATGGGGTGACTCAGAGCCAAATGCCTGTTATGTGATCCAGACAAAACAGAGATCCTGCTCCTTGGCCCTAACCCTCTTCCCAGTTGGTTGGTGCCTGTCCGAGCTGCTGTTCCGTGCCTCCCCTCTCTACGGAGATGGCAAATAATTTAGGGGCGCATTTGGGTGTCCACCTCTCTTTTAAACCCCACATCTCTTCAGTTACGAAGGACTACTGTTGGATACTAAGGGCCATATTTATACTCTGGTTGCGCCGAATTTGCGTCGTTTTTTTCGACGCAAATTCGACGCAGAACTAACGCCAACTAACGCCATATTTATACTGTGGCGTTAGACGCTTCGGGCGCCAAAGTGCCCGGAGTGTGCGTCATTTTTTAGCGTGAACCCCTTCCTTGCGTTAATGATATGCAAGGGAGGCGTTCCCGTCTTAAAAAATGACTCCCAGGCCTTTACGTGGTATTTATACTCCCGGGCAAAAGAGACTCCCGGGAGTGGGCGTGGCCAAAAACGGCGCATTTGCGCCGCTTTTTAACGCCTGGGTCAGGGATGGCGTTAAGGGACAAGTGGGCTCAAAATGAGCCCAGAGTGCCCTCCCCTGCCCCCAGGGACCCCCCCTGCCACCCTTGCCCACCCCAGGAGGACACCCAAGGACGGAGGGACCCATCCCATGGACATTAAGGTAAGTTCAGGTAAGTATTTTATTTTTTATTTTTTGTGGCATAGGGGGGCCTGATTTGTGCCCCCCTACATGCCACTATGCCCAATGACCATGCCCAGGGGACAGAAGTCCCCTGGGCATGGCCATTGGGCAAGGGGGCATGACTCCTATCTTTACAATGATAGGAGTCATGTTGATGGGGGATGGGCGTCAAAAAAAAATGGCGCAAGTCGGGTTACGACGATTTTTTCGACGTAACCTGACTTGCCCCATTTTAAGACGCCCATACGCCATTTTCCCCCTACGCCGGCGCTGTCTGGTGTACGTGGTTTTTTTCCACGCAAACCAGGCAGCGCCGGTCTGCTTGCGCCGGCTAACGCCATTCCATAAATACGGCGCCCGCATGGCGCTTCAGAATGGCGTTAGACGGCGCAAAATTTTTTGACGCTAAACTGCGTTAGCGCAGTTTAGCGTAAAAAAGTATAAATATGGGCCTAAGAATGCTAAGAATATTTCTCGATAACCTGCCTGGGAAGCTCGCAAATCAGTTGTCCGGGCCCTTATTCTTTCTAGATCAAATTATGCCTTTGTGCTGTACCTAGGGATCCCAGATTACTTAATCCATTGTCTGCGAATTGCGCAGAGTACGGCAATCCGCCCTCTTGTTCAGGCTCCCCGGTCACGCCTTGGTGTCCTACTATTGCAATCAACTGCACTGGCTACCGATTGTAAGGAAAGTGATTGTTTTCAAAGCTCTTATCATTGCTCACTAAGCTTTTCATGAAGTCAGACCTAAATATTTGACAAACAGGTTACAATAATACTGCCCACTCCGGAGTTTCCGTTCGCAGGTTGCGCAGCTGTTAGTCATCCCACACACCAAGCCAGAGAAGCTCGGTGGTTCGGCCTGCTCTGTTTTAGCAGCCAAACACTGGTATTAACTCGCCCTTCATCTCAGGTGTATCCCAGAGGCAGTGAAAAGCCCTTCCCTTCAAGGTGGTAGATTTCCCTCTTTTCTTTCGCCATAGCGCCGGGACACTCCTGGAGTAGTTGTGCGCACTAGACGTGTTTTCATTCATCTATGAAGGATGACAGACCGAGTAAGCCTTGCGGAGGGAGCGAGCCTAGCACGCTGAGCTATATATCTTGCCAGTTATGCGAGGAGTGTATAAGTAATTAGAAAACACTCACCTTTAGGGGATGTAGACAGAATTTCCTCTCTTTTTCTGAGCTAAATAGACACAAAATGAGCCATAGCAGTGGCCACAATAAGATACTACGTACGCATTATGACCCCAATACAAAGACATCGCATCTCTGTAGATTTTAAATCTTGTTTACTTTCAGCTTAGACTTTTTTTGTGTGTAATATATTCACTTCCTCACCTGGATGCAGAGCTGAGCAGCTCAGTGTCTGTTCTGAACGCCCACAGCCGATCTCTGGTGGCTGCCTGTCAGCATAATGTAGTTCATTCGTATTGTGTGTGGTGTGTTTGCTGAGCTCCTCCGAGCAATGGCTCATACAATATTTTAATCAATTTGATCTTATGAACCTGATGACTTTAGCGACACCTCGGATTCACTGTCCTTCAAGCTGCACTGGGTCATGCAGGCTCTGCTTAGGTTGTGATGACTGCTAATGACACACCTTTGTCTCTTTCTCTACTATTTTTAGTATGAGCAGAGTCCCATTTCCATCAATTGACTTAATTTTCAAAAGGCCAGCTTATCATTGAGAGACGTAGGATCAGATAGAGGGCAGGCAGCGCAGCAATCTATAAGTGTTAACACCAGCTCTGCCTCTAACTCCACTAATATTAAACAAGGCGAGTGATGTGTATATAGAGCACTGCAAAGAAAAAAGTAATTGTAAGTTTAATTATTTCCTTTAATAATGGCTTGAAATCGGCACTGTTGTCCATTACTATTCTACAAAATAGATTGAACAAAAACACAAAATAAAAACATAATGTCTTGCGCATTCTAAGTATTTATGTCCTCGCGTTTGTTTCCATTATAAGTCCTTTAGAATTTCGATATAAGACTTTTTAAAGTCTGATTTTCCTCACTTCTGTTTCTTTTACAAATTCGACTCTTGAAAGGCTTCAGTTGTAGTCTTGGTGTAAGTGATAGTGACCTAAAAGGATTTTCTGTGGTCTCCTTGGAAAGCTCACATTGTTATGAACAAAAAGTCATGAAAGATGAACAAGTGAAGCTTTGTATTATTACTTCCAGGTGTTGCACAACTCGATGCATTTCGTTCTGCAGGTCGGTGCTGGAGAGTCGGGTGGGGGGGGGAGGGGTGCAACGTGGTGGTTTGTGCTCATTTCGTTGGCCCAGCTCAGCTGGGGCATCGATTCCAATCAAAGCTTTAAAAAGATGCCCCTAGTGTAAGTGCTCTGGAGAGAGGGCATCATTGCTGGCACACCAGCTTGATTTTGGGATAGGGCAGGTGTTGGACTTTTTTGCTTGAGCAGGGTCATCCCCAATCTTTTGGCCTCCTGCCGCCTATTTTTTCTGACCTGTTGCTGTTGGCTTTTGAACTCTGAGCACTTTACCACTGCTAACCAGTGCTAAAGTGCATATGCTCTCTGTGTAAATTGTATGGTTAATTGGTTCATCCATGATTGGCATTTTTGATTTACTACTAAGTCCCTAGTACAGTGCACTAGATGTGCCCAGGGCCTGTAAATCAAATGCTACTAGTGGGCCTGCAGCACTGGTTGTGCCACCCACATAAGTAGCTCTGTAATCATGCCTCAGACCTGCCACTGCAGTGTCTTTGTGTGCAGTTTAAACTGTAAATTCGACTTGGCAAGTGTACCCACTTGCCAGACCTACACCTTCTCTTTTCTTACATGTAAGCCCCCCCATAAGGTAGGCCCTAGGTAGCCCCAAGTGCAGGGTGCAGAGTATGGTTAAGGTAGGACATATAGTAATGTGTTTTATATGTCCTGACAGTGAAATACTGCTAAATTTGTTTTTCACTGTTGCAAGGCCTGTCCCTCTCATAGGTTAACATGGGGGCTACCTTTAAATATGATTAAAGTGTAGATTCCCTTTGGGAGTGGATGGACATGTGGAGTTTGGGGTCTCTAAGCTCACAATTTAAAAATACATCTTTTAGAAAAGATCAACGCAACTCCGATCTGCAGCTGAAAAAATCGACGTGCCACTGACTTCGCAGCTGAAAATCGATGCTCGCCTGCAACACGACCGAAGGAGCTGGAGAAACGACGCCCAGCTTCATTGACGGAGGCTGGTGAGATCCTAACCTGCGCTGTGTGGTTTCGGATCATCGTGCAGCTGGATTTCCTACGCAAGTACCGCTGGGCGTGTAAAAATGACGCAAGGCCTGCCCGGACCTGAGAGTTCTGACCGGATCGACGCATCGCTCTCCTGCGGAGAGAATCAACGACGCGCCCCGACGAAAGGAGAAACGACGCACGGTCTTGCTCGTGAGTGAAATCGACGAATCGCAAGCCCTTTTTGACGCACACTCACCTGTGTGGGGTTATTGCTGACGTACCTAAGGTACATTTTCACGCTAACAGTGTTAGTGTGTGTTTAAAACTACATGAAGACTCTTTTTGCTTTTTAATTGATAACTTGACTTGTGTATTGTGGATTTTTGTCATTTTGGTCTTGTTTTGTTTAGATAAATATTTTCTACTTTTCTAAACCTGTGTTGTGTCATTTTGTAGTGATTTAATTAAGTTACTGTGTGTGTTGTTACAAATACTTTACACCTAGCACTCTGAAGTTAAGCCTTCTGCTCATGCCAAGCTACCAAGGGGTTAAGCAGGGGTTAACTGAGGGTGATTCTCTTTTACCCTGACTAGAGTGAGGGTCCTTGCTTGGACAGGGGGGTAACCTGACTGCCAACCAAAGACCCCATTTCTAACAGCAGGGAAACCCCATATGGAGTTACAGTGTGGGACTTCACAAGCCAATGGAAGAAAGCCTCTGGCCCCTTGGCCCATGCAGTCCCTTGTAAAATACATCCTTGAGTGGAACAATAAGTTAGGTAGCACACATGGTTACTCTTGAAAGCCTCTTTGCTTCTCCTGTAATGTGGTGCAGGAGTACTTATAAATGTGTTTGCTCATTTACAAGGGCCACACTCCATTCAAATAAGGGAAGGTGTGCTTGGCATTGAGTGAGAGTGCAATGTGTGCCCGTGAAATATGAACAAGCATTTGCAGTGCAATGGGTCTTGCGTTTGCTCGAGTTAGAGCTATTAGCGTTTTAAATTCCAAACTGGACTTTTCTTGCCACATATATTGAGAATGAAAAGTAAAACAGTTGACATAAGCAAGCCAATTCAAAGTGCCACGGCTGCCATGAGCATGAGTGCAAAGGAGAGACACAAAAGGAAAAAGAAGTTCGCTCGCAGTCAAACGTATCAGAAAATCTGCAATTATCCATGTAGCAGGGTAGATAGCCTAGGCGGTAACAAAACTGCCTCAAGGAGGGACAAAGATAAAACTTTTACCAATGATAACAAAGGATTTTTGAAAGGCAAGCCCATGAAAGAGTGATAGTGATGGGCATGCGGTGGGCGTTGTTAAATGCTTGCGTGCTCAACCTAAAAACAGAAGGGACAGAACAATCATCTGCAGCCACAGGGGCACTGATGGCCACCAAATCACACTGCATCCTTGAGAGCCGTTACACACTACAGCCATGTTTAGGGGCAGATTTAAGAGCCCCTTGCACCACTTTAGCGCCACCACAGCATAGTTGTTTGCCACTAAGACAGCACTAAGGTGGCCTTTTCCCCGCGCCTTATTTACAAAGTGGCACAATGCACGCATTACGCCACTTTGTAACCCTTTGTGCCACATTGTGAATACGCCATGCATAATGTATTGAAATGGGGGCATTCTGGTGCAAGGAGGCCCACAAAAATGGTGTGATTAAATCTAAAAGATTTCATTGCACCAATTTTGGCGTCATTTTAAAGCCTGCTGAAAGCAGGCTTTGAAAGGATGCACCCTTTGTAATCAATGGGCCTCCTTGCACTTTGCTCCAATAGGGTAAAAAATTGTGATTCTATTTTTCTTAATATCACCATGGTGCACTATATCATAAATACGGCGCACACATGGTGGCGTTAAAAGGTGCAGGGGGGTGCAAGAAAAGTGGCACTGCATTGGATGCAGCACCACTTTTCTTAAATTCGGCCCTTTGTCTTTATAGTAGCGTACTGAATTAAATATCACAGAAAGCTGAGGTAGACTAAGGAGTCATCACTACCCAGATACGTTTTTAAGCACAATGGCCAGGTCATTACCCAGAAGTGAACACAATTAAAATGGCTCTTTCTAATCAACTGGGAGATCTCAGCTAATGCAGTATTATCACATATCAGTAATTCGGTGCTACATTACTCAAAATAACTAAAATACGATATTGGTCATTAAATAAACATACTATTTCTCATTGTCATGGTACTATATATGAAGGCATTTGTTTTAAAGGTCACTGCGTGCGGGCTTCGGAAATTTATTGAATAGCACTGCATGTATAATTGCGGAACTGCAGGGCAAATTAGTGTCTATCAGAATCATGTATCCCATATACATGAAGGTCTTCGCAATGCCATTTAAACAGCTGTGTAAATGTAGATGAAGAAATTATTTTAAGCCATTGAATAATAATGTAATTTGCAAATTTGTATCAAAAACTTCAAACAAAGCTATACATATATCTAAAGCTTCATACAATTTATACTTTTAAAATAGCCCTAAATCCTGATGTTAACTATCACTTGTTGTGGTAGACATATGTTCAGTAGTCTATAACCAAGGATAAAATACAGCATGCATGTGAGAATCCACAACCCACTTTGAAGAAAAATGTTGTTATGCATTTTCTGTTTTTTTACCATAACATACCATACCAAAGCTCTCTTTTGTATGTTTCTAATAAATAGGGAGAGGATGTGGCATAAGGACCAGTTGGAGCTGCCAACTTTGGAGCTGGGGAACTAGGTTTGAGTCTCAGCATCAGCTTAACATCCTGTGATCCTGGGCAAATCATGTGATCTCCCCATACCTACCAAAAATGAATATGTCCTTGTGTAACAAGACTGGGGCTCATGTAAAGCACGCCAAATCCTTCTAGTGTGGTTCGCGCTATAGAAAAACCACAAAAAGTCTCTTTGTTTGACTTAACTGCAAAAGCAACTGTTTTCTTTGTCTATAGGGCACTACAAGAGCTGAGTCTGTCTAGATATCCTTGGAAGTTGTGGTTTTAGACATGCTTTTGTACCGTGAGCTGAAGTATCTGGTTTTCACATCTGGCCTGTAATAACACTAAGGCACCTTTTCAGCTTTTTTCCCGGAGCGTTGATATACCAAAAGAGCATAGGTAACAGAAGTAACATCACATATCGTTTGACCTCTGATGACATCAGAGAGTTGACTTTTAGCCACAGCCTTTGCCCCTGAAAAGCATTCTATTTGCTCCTCTATGGATTAGAAAGTGAAGAGTCCCAGGTTCAGACTGGGATAAAAGATAGGCACAAAAATAAAAAAAAAGCAGCCTCCATTAGTGCATTGGATAGCTTAAAAAAAAGTGGCAACAATTGCAAAGTGGTGCAGTTTTAAAAGACACAGTGGTATATTTACAAGAAACTGGCGATTCAGTGCCAATGCACCAGTTTCCTTGAATCACCCCTTCCCCACCTAAGGACACCATGGGTGTGCTGTATTTACAATGCGCCGCACGATGGAGCATGTTAGGCTAAGTGCATCAACATTTTTGACCCTACTGTGGCACTTTGCTGCACTAGCAGCAAACATTTTGCAGTTAGTGCAGGAAAGTGCAAGGAGGCCCATTGATTAAAATGAGTGCGTCACTTAGGCGTTAAAAATGACACCACAAATAGCTAAGTGTAGTCTTGCAGATTTCACTGCACATTTTTTGCGGGCATCCTAACGCCGGAAAGTCCCTGAAACAAAGTACACTTCATCCAGAAGAAGTATGAGAACTTTGTTTATTAAGACATGAAGTTACAAGGCTCAACCATAAAGAGGAAAGGAGAGCTCCACTCTGCGCTGCCTCTCTCAACCGGACACCGCTCGTTCTCTCCTTTCCTTCGCATTCCACCCTGATGTCAAAGATGACATCAGAATGGAATACTACACACCCCCCTCCTTTATATACCGAAAAAAAATAATTATGAATGAGATAGTAACAAATGGGTGTACAAGAACCAAGGGTAACAAAAGAAACATATGTCCAAATGACAAACTTTGAAAGACCCCAAAGGAATTAAACATAAGAATTACACATAGGGGGTCATTCTAATCTTCCCGCCGCCCGCCAAGCGGGAACCGCCAGAAGACCATACCGCGGTCAAAAGACCGCGGCGGTCATTCTGAGTTTCCCGCTGGGCTGGCGGGCGACCGCCAGAAGGCCGCCCGCCCGCCCAGCGGGAAACCCCCTTCCATGAGGATGCCGGCTCCGAATGGAGCCGGCGGAGTGGAAAGGGTGCGACGGGTGCAGTTGCACCCGTCGCGATTTTCAGTGTCTGCTATGCAGACACTGAAAATCTTTGTGGGGCCCTGTTAGGGGGCCCCTGCAGTGCCCATGCCATTGGCATGGGCACTGCAGGGGCCCCCAGGGGCCCCACGACACCCGTTCCCGCCAGCCAGGTTCTGGCGGTTTCCAGGCTGGCGGGAAGGGGGTCGGAATCCCCATGGCGGCGCTGCCTGCAGCGCCGCCATGGAGGATTCTTCAGGCCAGGGAAAATCCGGCGGCAAACCGCCGGTTTCCCTTTTCTGACCGCGGCTTTACCGCCGCGGTCAGAATTGGCCTGGATGCACCGCCAGCCTGTTGGCGGTGCATCCGCGGTCCCCGGCCCTGGCGGTCTATGACCGCCAGGGTCCGAATGTCCCCCATAGTCTTTTAGATAAGCAGGGTTTCACATTTTCCTATCAGACCTCCTTAGTGACCCACCAATGGGAATGTTGTCTTCTTGCTTTTGCGAGTTGTCCTTCAGCTCCGCATCATATACAACTTTTCCTTTATGTACAACCACTCTATTAAGATTCCATACACGATGATCATCCATTCTGATGGCATTATTGAAAATCTTTAACCCCTTCGCTGCCAGGCCTTTTCCCCCTCCTGTGCAGAGCATTTTTTTGGCTATTTGGGGGCAGTTTGCTCTTAGGCCCTCATGCTTTTTGTTCACATAAGCTACCCACGCCAAATTTGCGTCCTTTTTTTCCAACATCCTAGGGATTCTAGAGGTACCCAGACTTTGTGGGTTCCCCAGAAGGAGGCCAAGAAATTAGACAAAATACAGTGAAAATTTCGTTTTTTTCAAAAAAATTGGAAAAAGGGGCTACAGAAGAAGGCTTGTGGTTTTTTCCATGAAAATGGCATCAACAAAGGGTTTGCGGTGCTAAAATCACGAGCTTCCCAGCTTTCAGGAACAGGCAGACTTGAATCAGAAAACCCAATTTTTCAACACAATTTTGCCATTTTACTGGGACATACCCCATTTAAAAGATTTTTTGTGCTTTCAGCCTCGTTCCAGTCAGTGACAGAAATTGGCATGAAACCGATGCTGGATCCCAGAAACCGAAACATTTCTGAAAAGTAGACAAAATTCCGAATTCAGCAAGGGGTAATTTGTGTAGATCCTACAAGGGTTTCCTACAGAAAATAACAACTGAAAAAAAAATATTGAAATTGAGGTGAGAAAATCTCTACGTTTTACTCTGTAACTTTTTCCTGCAATGTCAGATTTTTTAAAGCAATATACCGTTACATCTGCTGGACTCTTTTGGTTGCGGGGATATATAGGGCTTGTAGGTTCATTAAGAACTCTAGGTACCCAGAGCCAATAAATGACCTGCACCCTGCCTTGGGTTTTCATTCTATACTGGGTATACAGCAATTCATTTGCTGAAATATAAAGAGTAAAAAATAGCTATCAAGAAAACCTTTGTATTTCCACAATGGGCACAAGATAAGATGTTGAGGAGCAGTGGTTATTTGCACATCTCTGAATTCCTTGGTGCCCATACTAGCATGTGAACTACAGGGCATTTCTCAAATAGACGTCTTTTTTACACACTCTCTTATATTTGGAAGGAAAAAATGTAGAGAAAGACATGGGGCAATAACACTTGTTTTGCTATTCTATGTTCCCCCAAGTCTCCCGATCAAAATTATACCTCACTTGTGTGGGTAGGCATAGCGCCCGCGACAGTAAATGCCCCAAAACACAACATGTACACATCCCATTTTTTTACAGAAAACAGAGGTGTTTTTTGCAAAGTGCCTACCTGTAGATTTTGGCCCCTAGCTCAGCCGGCACCTAGGGAAACCTACCAAACCAGCACATTTTTGAAAACTAGAGACCTAGGGAAATCTAAGATGGGGTGACTTGTGGGGCTCTGACCAGGTTCTGTTACCCAGAATCCTTTGCAAACCTCAAAATTTGGCTAAAAAAACACATTTTCCTCACATTTTGGTGACAGAAAGTTCTGGAATCTGAGAGGAGCCACAAATTTCCTTCCACCCAGCGTTCCCCCAAGTCTCCCGATAAAAATGGTACCTCACTTGTGTGGGTAGGCCTAGCGCCCACGAAAGGAAATGGCCCAAAACACAACGTGGACACATCACAATTTTTTTACAGAAAACAGAGGTGTTTTTTGCAAAGTGCCTACCTGTAGATATTGGCCCCTAGCTCAGCGGGCACCTAGGGAAACCTACCAAACCGGTGCATTTTTGAAAACTAGAGACCTAGGAGAATCCAAGATGGGGTGACTTGTGGGGCTCTGACCAGGTTCTGTTACCCAGAATCCTTTGCAAACCTCAAAATTTGGCTAAAAAAACACATTTTCCTCACATTTCGGTGACAGAAAGTTCTGCAATCTGAGAGAAGCCCCAAATTTCCTTCCACCCAGCGTTCCCCCAAGTCTCTGGATAAAAATGGTACCTCACTTGTGTGGGTAGGCCTAGCGCCCACGAAAGGAAATGGCCCAAAACACAACATGGACACATCACATTTTTCCACAGAAAACAGTGCCTACCTGTGGATTTTGGCCTCTAGCTCAGCCAGCACCTGGGGAAACCTAGCAAACCAGCACATTTCTGAAAACTAGGCACGTAGGGGAATCCAAGATGGGGTGACTTGTGGGGCTCTGACCATGTTCTGTTACCCAGAATCCTTTGCAAACCTCAAACTTTGACCCAAAAAACACTTTTCCTCTCATTTCGGTGACAGAAAGTTCTGGAATCTGAGAGGAGCCACAAATGTCCTTCCACCCAGCGTTCCCCCAAGTCTTCTGATAAAAATGGTACCTCACTTGTGTGGGTGGGGCTAGCGCCCACAAAAGGAAATGGCCCAAAACACAACGTGGACACATCAAATTTTTTCACAGAAAACAGAGGTGTTTTTTGCAAAGTGTCTACCTGTGGATTTTGGCCTCTAGCTCAGCCGGCCCCGGGGGGGCAGAAATTGCCTAAAATAAATTTGCCCCCCCACCTCCCTGGGGAGCGACCCTTGCCTACGGGGTCGTTCCCCTTGCGTAACGGCGCAAAAAAAAAGATCCCCAGTGCCTAGTGGTTTCTGCCCCCTTTGGGGGTTTCTGCCCCCCTTGGGGCAGATTCACCTAAAATTGACCGATTTGCCCCCAAGGGGGGCAGAAATGGTCTAAATACAATTTGCCCCTCCAGGGGAGCGACCCTTGCCTAAGGGGTCGCTCCCCATCTCTAAAAAACAAACAAACAAAAAAAAAACACAAAAAAAATTAGCCCTGGCGTCTAGAGGTTTCTGCCCCCCCAGGGACAGATCGCCTAATAACAATAGGCTGATCTGCCCCCAGGGGAGGCATCAATGGCCTAAAATAAATTTGCCCCCCTACACCCCCCTGGGGAGCGACCCTTGCCTACAAGGTCACTCCCCTTGCGTGACTTCGCAAAAAAAAAGATCCCTGGTGCCTAGTGGTTTCTACCTCCCTTGGGGGCAGATTGACCTAAAATCGGCCGATCTGCCCCCAAAGCGGGCAGAAATGGCCTAAATACAATTTGCCCCTCCAGGGGAGCGACCCTTGCCTAAGGGGTCGCTCCCCATCTATAAAAAAAAAAACAAACAAACAAAAAAAAAAACACAAACATTTTTTGCCCTGGCGCCTAGAGGTTTCTGCCCCCCCGGGGGCAGATCGGCCTAATAACAATAGGCTGATCTGCCCCCAGGGGGGGCAGAAATGGCCTAAAATATATGTTCCCCCCCACACCCCCCAGGGAGCGACCTTTGCCTACGGGGTCGCTCCCCTTGCCTGATGGCGCAAAAAAAAAGGTCCCTGGTGCCTAGTGGTTTCTGCCCCCCTTGGGGGCAGATTGACCTAAAATCGGCCGATATGCCCCCAAAGCGGGCAGAAATGGCCTAAATACAATTTGCCCCTCCAGGGGAGCGACCCTTGCCTAAGGGGTCGCTCCCCATCTGTAAAACAACAACAAAAATCCCCGTGCATAGTGGTTTCTGCCCCCCTTGGGGGCAGATCGGCCTAATTAAAATAGGCTGATCTGCCCCCCTGGGGGGCCGAAATGGCCTAAAATAAATTTGCTCCCCAGGGGAACGACCCTTGCCTAAGGGGTCGCTCCCCTTACGTGAAATTCACGAACAAAAAAAAAACTCCCTGGTGTCTAGTGGTTTCTGCCCCCCTTGGGGGCAGGTTGGCCTCATAAAAATAGGCCAATGTGCCCCCAAGGGGGGCAGAAATGGCCTAAATATAATTTGCCCCCTATGGGAGCGACCCTTGCCTAAGGGGTCTCTCCCCACACCTAAAACAAAAAACAAAAACAAAAAAAACAAAAAAAAAAAATTATCCCTGGTGCCTAGAGGTTTCTGCTCCCCCTGGGGGCAGATCGGCCTAATAATAGGCCGATCTGACCCCAGGGGGGGCAGAAAAGGCCTTAAAAAAAAATGCCCCCACTGGGAGCGACCCTTGCCCAAGGGGTCGTCCCCTTATGCCAGTTTCATTTTAAAAAAACTATCCCTGGTCTCTAGTGGGCATTTTGACAGCCGGATTGCTTTCAATCCGGCTGCCAAAACCCAGAGAGAGAGACTTCAAAGGGAAGGAAATACATTTCCTTCCCTTTGAAGCCTTTCTCGGCCTCCCCCACGTGATCGAAAGAGAAATGCAAAGCATTTCTCTTCCGATCGCGCTGGAAGCCGAGCTTCCAGCGCGATGGGGGAGGCTCTGTGACACAGCGCGCGCTCGCGCACTGATGTCACAGGGAGGGTGGGGGGGGTCGGGGGTGGAAGGGGAAGGGCTTCCCCTTCCATCCCTGCCTTTGGAGGGGTGGGGGGAAGCACACAGGGGGAGCGAGAACGCTCCCTCTGAGCTGTGTGCCGAGGACGTAATGGTTACGTCCTCGGCACAGCCGCACTGTGCCGCAGGACGTAACCGTTACGTCCGTGGCACAGAACCGGTTAATGACTCTCATTGGCTTAGAAAACCTGTTACCCCCAGACTGAAAACCAGGACGTTTTATCATAACTAGGTCACCCACACTTACCTTAGTCACTTTAAGTTTAGTTTAGTTTTAAGGATTTATAAAGCGCGTAGTGACCCGAAGGCATCCCAGCGCTAAACCTAACCTGACCAGTGCTAGCAATAGGAGAATTCAGAGAGCTACCTACAGAAAAGAATGGTCTTAAGTTTTTTTCTAAAAAGCAGTTCTGAGTGTTCATGACGGAGTTCAGAGGGAAGATCATTCCAGAGACGAGCGGCCTTGGTGGAGAAGGAGTTGGCCCCCCAGGCTCTCTTAGACCGCAAGATGGTCACAAGTCGAGAGGAGGAGGACCTTAGACTTCGAGAGGGGACATAAAGATATAGCCGCTTTCTAAAGAACATTGGACCCTTATCTTGCAGGGCTCTGTGAACAATGCATAGGGTCTTGAAATAAATACGCTGCTTAATAGGGAGCCAGTGAAGTATGGAAAAAGCAGGCTTAGCGGATAAATTTCTGGGAAGATTGACAAGAAGCCTGGCAGCTGCGTTCTGGACTGTTTGCAGCCTTTTTATGACATAAGCCGGGGCGCTGAGAAAAAGTGAGTTCCCATAGTCCAGACGGGAAAGGATCAGAGTTTGAACAAGGATTCTTCTGGCCATAGGGGGAAGAAGATTAAAGATTTTCCTAAGGACTCTTAAAATGCCAAAGCATGTAGAGGAAACTCTTTTTGCTTGATAATCCATGGTCAGGCGAGAATCCACCCAAAAACCAAGGCTTTTTACCTGGTCCTTGGGAGGAGGAAGATTGTTGAAGGCCTCAGAGTATAGTGAAAGGGGAGGGGCTGGGGGGGCATTGCCTAGTACAATGACTTCTGACTTTCCATCATTAAATTTAAGCTTAGACTGGATCATCCAAACTCTAATGTCTTTCATACAACACGAAAGGTTGGCCGCCGACGAATCCCCAGAACTAGATAGTGACACCACAAGTTGAGTATCGTCGGCATAGGTGACCAAAGACAGATTGTAGGGAGCGATCACTTTAGCCAGCGGGGATAGATAAACATTAAAAAGAGTTGGACTCAGGGAGGAGCCCTGAGGAACTCCACAAGTCAATGGAAAGATATCAGAGAAGTAGGCTCGGTCCAGGACTTGAAAAGATCTACCTTTGACGAAAGCGGACAGCCAGGACAATGCTAGGCCTCCTATTCCTAATTCAGAGAGCCTACAGCAGAGAAGGTTGTGATCCACCGTATCAAAAGCTGCGCTGAGATCAAGTAGAATCATGGCTACATGAGACCCTTGGTCCAGAAGTTGTCAAGGTGGATGTTAAAATCCCCAAGAATAGTAAAGTTAGGGGATTTACAGATAAGACTAGCTGCGACTTCCGGCAAGGAATCTAAAAAACGAGTGCAAGGTCCTGGGGGTCGGTAGAGAAGCATACCGGAAAAGGTAAAAGTGGGGGAGAGATAGAGAGAGAAAATTAAGCTTTCACACTCCGGGATATCAGAGGGGAAGGTGGTACACCGAAAGGTATTTTTGTAGATAATGGCTATACCACCACCTCTTCCATGGAGTCGATCTACATGCGCCATAGAGTAGGTGGAGGGTAGAGAATCGCAGATATCTACTGCTGAGTCATTGCCCAACCAGGTTTCGGTAAGAAACAAGGCGTCAGGGGAAAGATCTTCTATGAGGGTATGTATGTGAAGGGAGTGCGCTGGTAAAGAACGACAGTTGAGGAGCAATATGTTGCTCGTTTGGGATGGGGGGGAGAAGGGGGGTGAAACAGCCTTAGAGGAACTAGGGCAGGCCGGGCAGAAAGAAGAGGCATAGGACCCAGGGGGTACTGAGAGAGGTGGGCCAGATCCTGCCCCTCTGAGTGCGTAAAGCTGCAAGGGAGAGTAGACTAACCTGTCTGTAGTAAAAAGAGCAGCATTTCTGGGCTCTGGGCGCTTCAGGGTGCGGACGGGCGCAGACGGGCGCAGACGGGCGCAGACGGGCGCAGACGGGCTTGCCTTTGGCGCGCCTTTGGCGCGCCCGCTGCGCGCGTCCGCTGCGCGGCCGGCGTCCTTCCGGCATTAAATGAGCCGGGGGAGCCGAACGAGGCTCAGGAGCCTAAAAACAACTAGACCGCTAACAAAAATGGCGGTCTAGTCGGTCCCAACCAGGAAGTAGAGAGGAGAGAAAAAAACAAGCAACCGGGGACCACTGAACACGGGCCCGAGGTTGCTATGAGGTAGAAAACCAAGTTATACCCCCAGAGACACACACAGAAACAAGGATGTGCCCCCAATACATGTGAATCCAGCAAAGAAGGAAATATTCGTTTTTTCCAGTCCCTTATATTTTAAAAAGAATTTCCCCCCAAAAAAAGAGTGAAAGCCAAAAAAAGACCTTCAGAGGTTAAAAAGCCCAACAAACAATTTAAAAACATTAGTTTCTTAAAATTTTAAAAGATGCTTACACGATCAAATCAGGTGCCAGGCCGGCGGCCTTCCGGCATTAAATGAGCCGGGGGAGCCGAACGAGGCTCAGGAGCCTAAAAACAACTAGACTGCTAACAAAAATGACGGTCTAGTCGGTCCCAACCAGGAAGTAGGGAGGAGAGAAAAAAACAAGCAACCGGGGACCACTGAACACGGGCCCCGAGGTTGCTATGAGGTAGAAAACCAAGTTATACCCCCAGAGACACACACAGAAACAAGGATGTGCCCCCAATACATGTGAATCCAGCAAAGAAGGAAATATTCGTTTTTCCAGTCCCTTATATTTTAAAAAGAATTTCCCCCCAAAAAAAGAGTGAAAGCCAAAAAATGACCTTCAGAGGTTAAAAAGCCCAACAAACAATTTAAAAACATTCGTTTCTTAAAATTTGAAAAGCTGCTTACACGATCAAATCAGGTGCCAGGCCGGCGTCCTTCCGGCATTAAATGAGCCGGGGGAGCTGAACGAGGCTCAGGAGCCTAAAAACAACTAGACCGCTAACAAAAATGGCGGTCTAGTCGGTCCCAACCAGGAAGTAGGGAGGAGAGAAAAAAACAAGCAACCGGGGACCACTGAACACGGGCCCCGAGGTTGCTATGAGGTAGAAAACCAAGTTATACCCCCAGAGACACACACAGAAACAAGGATGTGCCCCCAATACATGTGAATCCAGCAAAGAAGGAAATATTTGTTTTTTCCAGTCCCTTATATTTTAAAAAGAATTTCCCCCCAAAAAAAGAGTGAAAGCCAAAAAATGACCTTCAGAGGTTAAAAAGCCCAACAAACAATTTAAAAACATTTGTTTCTTAAAATTTTAAAAGTTGCTTACACGATCAAATCATGTGCCAGGCCGGCGTCCTTCTGGCATTAAATGAGCCGGGGGAGCCGAACGAGGCTCAGGAGCCTAAAAACAACTAGACCGCTAACAAAAATGGCGGTCTAGTCGGTCCCAACCAGGAAGTAGGGAGGAGAGAAAAAAACAAGCAACCGGGGACCACTGAACACGGGCCCCGAGGTTGCTATGAGGTAGAAAACCAAGTTATACCCCCAGAGACACACACAGAAACAAGGATGTGCCCCCAATACATGTGAATCCAGCAAAGAAGGAAATATTCGTTTTTCCAGTCCCTTATATTTTAAAAAGAATTTCCCCCCAAAAAAAGAGTGAAAGCCAAAAAAGGACCTTCAGAGGTTAAAAAGCCCAACAAACAATTTAAAAACATTCGTTTCTTAAAATTTTAAAAGATGCTTACACAATCAAATCAGGTGCCAGGCCGGCGTCCTTCCGGCATTAAATGAGCCGGGGGAGCCGAACGAGGCTCAGGAGCCTAAAAACAACTAGACCACTAACAAAAATGGTGGTCTAGTCGGTCCCAACCAGGAAGTAGGGAGGAGAGAAGAAAACAAGCAACCGGGGACCACTGAACACGGGCCCGAGGTTGCTATGAGGTACAAAACCAAGTTATACCCCCAGAGACACACACAGAAACAAGGATGTGCCCCCAATACATGTGAATCCAGCAAAGAAGGAAATATTCGTTTTTTCCAGTCCCTTATATTTTAAAAAGAATTTCCCCCCAAAAAAAGAGTGAAAGCCAAAAAAAGACCTTCAGAGGTTAAAAAGCCCAACAAACAATTTAAAAACATTAGTTTCTTAAAATTTTAAAAGATGCTTACACAATCAAATCAGGTGCCAGGCCGGCGGCCTTCCGGCATTAAATGAGCCGGGGGAGCCGAACGAGGCTCAGGAGCCTAAAAACAACTAGACTGCTAACAAAAATGGCGGTCTAGTCGGTCCCAACCAGGAAGTAGGGAGGAGAGAAAAAAACAAGCAACCGGGGACCACTGAACACGGGCCCCGAGGTTGCTATGAGGTAGAAAACCAAGTTATACCCCCAGAGACACACACAGAAACAAGGATGTGCCCCCAATACATGTGAATCCAGCAAATAAGGAAATATTCGTTTTTCCAGTCCCTTATATTTTAAAAAGAATTTCCCCCCAAAAAAAGAGTGAAAGCCAAAAAATGACCTTCAGAGGTTAAAAAGCCCAACAAACAATTTAAAAACATTCGTTTCTTAAAATTTGAAAAGCTGCTTACACTATCAAATCAGGTGCCAGGCCGGCGTCCTTCCGGCATTAAATGAGCCGTGGGAGCTGAACGAGGCTCAGGAGCCTAAAAACAACTAGACCGCTAACAAAAATGGCGGTCTAGTCGGTCCCAACCAGGAAGTAGGGAGGAGAGAAAAAAACAAGCAACCGGGAACCACTGAACACGGGCCCCGAGGTTGCTATGAGGTAGAAAACCAAGTTATACCCCCAGAGACACACACAGAAACAAGGATGTGCCCCCAATACATGTGAATCCAGCAAAGAAGGAAATATTCGTTTTTTCCAGTCCCTTATATTTTAAAAAGAATTTCCCCCCAAAAAAAGAGTGAAAGCCAAAAAATGACCTTCAGAGGTTAAAAAGCCCAACAAACAATTTAAAAACATTTGTTTCTTAAAATTTTAAAAGTTGCTTACACGATCAAATCATGTGCCAGGCCGGCGTCCTTCTGGCATTAAATGAGCCGGGGGAGCCGAACGAGGCTCAGGAGCCTAAAAACAACTAGACCGCTAACAAAAATGGCGGTCTAGTCGGTCCCAACCAGGAAGTAGGGAGGAGAGAAAAAAACAAGCAACCGGGGACCACTGAACACGGGCCCGAGGTTGCTATGAGGTAGAAAACCAAGTTATACCCCCAGAGACACACACAGAAACAAGGATGTGCCCCCAATACATGTGAATCCAGCAAAGAAGGAAATATTCGTTTTTCCAGTCCCTTATATTTTAAAAAGAATTTCCCCCCAAAAAAAGAGTGAAAGCCAAAAAATGACCTTCAGAGGTTAAAAAGCCCAACAAACAATTTAAAAACATTTGTTTCTTAAAATTTTAAAAGATGCTTACACAATCAAATCAGGTGCCAGGCCGGCGTCCTTCCGGCATTAAATGAGCCGGGGGAGCCGAACGAGGCTCAGGAGCCTAAAAACAACTAGACCACTAACAAAAATGGTGGTCTAGTCGGTCCCAACCAGGAAGTAGGGAGGAGAGAAAAAAACAAGCAACCGGGGACCACTGAACATGGGCCCGAGGTTGCTATGAGGTAGAAAACCAAGTTATACCCCCAGAGACACACACAGAAACAAGGATGTGCCCCCAATACATGTGAATCCAGCAAAGAAGGAAATATTCGTTTTTTCCAGTCCCTTATATTTTAAAAAGAATTTCCCCCCAAAAAAAGAGTGAAAGCCAAAAAATGACCTTCAGAGGTTAAAAAGCCCAACAAACAATTTAAAAACATTTGTTTCTTAAAATTTTAAAAGATGCTTACATGATCAAATCAGGTGCCAGGCCGGCGTCCTTCCGGCATTAAATGAGCCGGGGGAGCCGAACGAGGCTCAGGAGCCTAAAAACAACTAGACCGCTAACAAAAATGGCGGTCTAGTCGGTCCCAACCAGGAAGTAGGGAGGAGAGAAAAAAACAAGCAACCGGGGACCACTGAACACGGGCCCCGAGGTTGCTACGAGGTAGAAAACCAAGTTATACCCCCAGAGACACACACAGAAACAAGGATGTGCCCCCAATACATGTGAATCCAGCAAAGAAGGAAATATTCGTTTTTTCCAGTCCCTTATATTTTAAAAAGAATTCCCCCCCAAAAAAAGAGTGAAAGCAAAAAATGACCTTCAGAGGTTAAAAAGCCCAACAATTTAAAAACATTCGTTTCTTAAAATTTTAAAAGATGCTTACACGATCAATCAAATTGATTTAACAGAATGTCTGTGATCAAAATAAACCTTACGATTGTTCATTTTGACATTTTCTCTTTCTTTCCACTTGTTGTCTTCAACAGCTCGATTGTCATTCCCCAAAAATGCGTTAACCCAAGATGGTTCAAGTATAGTATTGGGATGCCTACCCCGAAACAATTCAAAAGGAGACATACCTGTGGTTGTATGAGGCATGAGCCTGTATACTCCAATTCTTTGAGTTTCTTCCTCCTGCCAATTTCTACCATCACATTTAGCTAAAGCAATTCATTCTTTCAATACTCTATTGAATCTCTCAACCATACCATTGGATTCCGGATGATACAGGGCACACTTTTTGTGCTTTATATCACACTCCCCTAGAAATGTCTCAATTTCTTTGGAAATCAGCTGCACCCCATTATCAGTAAGCAACGTTTCAGGAATACCTTCCCTTATGAACAGATCTTTCAAGAACTTTATGACATGTCCAGTTTCAACACCTCTGGAAAAACAAATTTCAGGCCAACGCGAAAACATATCCATCACAACTATAATATAGCTTTTTTGTCCACAACTATGTATTGGCCGTAAAATATCTAATGAAATGTCTTTCCATGGTTTATCAGGGCAATCTCTTATCGTCATCGGTTGAACTTTTGGCTTCCTGCTTTTGTCACTCACGGCACATTGCATACATTCCCTTACCAGGCGTTCAATTTGTACATCCATCCCTGGCCACCAATAGCTGAACTGTAGCCTCTCTTTCGTTTTAGAGATACCTAAATGACCCTCATGGGCTATGTTGAGCAAATCTTCCCATAATTTGACCAGAGAGACTAATCTTGTACCACGTAATAGCAAACCTTCCCTAGCGGCCAGCTGATCCTTAACCAACCAAAAGTCCTTACACAGATCTCCCCCTTGATTCTTGTGTGATCAACCATGACTTATTAGATCCATTACCTTTTGCTGAGCAGCATCACCCTTAACCTCTTCACGCCATCTATCCTTCAAAATTGTTTCACAATCAAGTTCACACACAAAATTTGTATAATTCTCAAAGGTATCACTGTCAGTATGATTAGTCCTGTCTTCTCCTACTAACCTAGACAAGGTATCAGCAATTACATTTTTCACCCCAGGACTGAAATTTACTTCAAAGTTGTACTCTTGTAAATCAATCACCCATCTAGATATTCTGGATGAAATAGAAACAATGCCCTTCTTATTGAAAACTTCACACAAAGGTTTGTGATCAGTCTTAACCATTAACTTGGTACCCCACAAACATGTTTTAAGTTTTTTAACAGCCCAATGCACTGCAAGAGCTTCCCTTTCAATCACAGAATACCTGGATTCTGCACCTTTGAGGCTTCTAGACAAAAACATAATGGTATTATCCTGGCCACACCCACTCTGCTGTAAGACCGCTCCCAGACCTTTAAGGCTGGCATCAGTGGTAATTATCAAATATTTCTTTGGATCAAAGTTTTTAAGTTTAGGGGCTAGAGCCAACATTTCCATGATCAATTCAAATTCCTTCCCACACTGCTCACTCCATGCAAAGTTTGTCCCCTTCTTTAAAAGACCTCTCATGTTATAGGTAACCTCAGCGAAGTTCTTAACAAACTTATGGTAGTATTCTACCATCCCCAGAAAACGCATGAGTTCTTCCTTAGTAGTGGGAGGAACCATGTCTTGAATAGTATTAACAAAATCAGCTTTTGGTACGACCCCATAACCTGTTATGGTGTGGCCGAGGTAGTCAATGGTCTACGTACCAAATTTTCATTTCTCAAACTTTACAGCTAAATTGTGATCACACAACCTCTTCAAAACCTGCCTGACTCTTGTATCATGTTAATTCCTGTCCTTACCATACAGTGAAATGTCGTCCTGGTACACACAAACCCCTTCCAAGGTTTTCAGAACCTTTTCCATAACCCTTTGAAAAACAGAGGCAATGCTTTGAAATTAGCCCAAAAAACAGTAGAGTATATCAGAACGTACCAAAGTGATGAACGCAGTGAGATCCATAGACTTTTCATCAAGCTGGATTTGATGATAGGCTGATGCTAGGTCAATGGTACTGAACACTTTAGCATCACCCAACATCATGAGTAATTGAGCAATGTTGGGTAAAGGGTACTTATCAACCACAACACATTTGTTCAGGTGTCTGAGATCAATGCATAGTCTAAGAGAACCATCAGGCTTTCTAGCCGTAACCACAGGAGCCAACCAAGCAGTACCCTCCACCTCCTCAATTGACCCTTGATTCCTGAGTTTGATCAATTCACGCTGCACTTCCCCTCTTATGTTTACCAGAACACTCCTTACCTTGCTACAAACAGGCACGGAACCTGGACAAATTTTAATTTTGTGCCCATAATCCTTTAAACAACCCAATTCACTTTTAAACCCACTTGGGAACTCAGAACGCAAAGCTTGTTATAGATCCGAATCCATCTCTTTTGACTGTTATACCACTGCATTGACTGGAAGTGTCTCTTTTAACAGGATAGGATTATCAGAAGTGGGATCCAACATGACTCCTATGTCTCTTTGGTGCCACCAACTAATAATACTATCACCCTTCTTCGACATATACTTTGCAAGAGGCATAGAGATCCTTATATTCAAATAAGCCTATGAAATATCTATGATATGGTATAAGCTCACCTCCATAGGCACATGGTTTAATGGCAGGTTTGAGCAACACAACAGTGTCTTTCAAATGAAGATTGAAGAAATCATTAGAGATAATAGTGATCTTGGCACCAGAATCAAAAAGAACTTTGCTTCTTTTGCCTTCAACCTGCATGAATTCAGGGGGCCAAAACAGTTCCCAGTTCCTATTTGTAAGACAAGTTGTCCACAATCAAAATCCGCAGGGTACACATCCTCACTGTCCTTAGTAATAACCTCACAGACAGATTGTTTAGATTTTCTCATCTTACAAACCGAAAAGAAGTGACCCCGTTTCTTACAAAGTATGCATACTGCATTTTGAGCGGGACAGCTTTTATAATTTGCAAAATGACCCAATTTGTCACATCTGAAGCATCTCTTATCTCTAGTGGACCCCTTGTTATCCTTTTATTTAACACCCAAAGAGTTACTAGTACTTTTGGCAACAGCACACACCTGGTTGGAAGTATCGTTCTTGATTGCATCAACACATTTTGAAGAATGCTCAATTTTCTTAGCAATGGCAAGCACTTTTTCAAGAGGAGGTTCATCCCTGAGCCATAACTCCTCACGTACTTTTTCGATGTGACAACCTAAGATGAATTGATCGCTAATTCTTTCATCAGTTAATACACCAAATTTACAGGACGATGCAAGACGTCTGAGATCTGTTACGTAATTCTCAATACATTCACCTTCTCTTTGTAATCTTTTCCCAAAGTAATAGCGCTCTAATATGGTGCTCACCTTAGGAAGATAGTGAATATCCAACTTGCATATACAAGTTTCATACTAGTTAAGATCTATTGCTTCACTGTCTGGAATGTCCGGTAGATGATCAAACACTTCTTGACCCTCTGAGCCCAGACAGTGAAGTAATAGTGCAGTTCTTCTTTCAGCACTTAGTGAAGTTCCACATACTTTTGCATAACGCTCAGATACTTTTTTCCATTTAGCCCATTTGATAGACGGCTTACCAGGAGATGACAGAAAAAACGGAGGTGCTGAAACATTTTGCATGTTAGAAAAATTTTGTATAAACAAACTGGAGGGAGAATATTATGTGTAGAATGTCATAGATCACAAGTTAGATTCAATAAAACGTAACTACCTAACAAAATTAAAGTTGTGCACATCAGCAATGTGCGTGTAACTGTAGTTCAAATGCTGTATAAACCAATAAGAAAAAAACAACTAATGCCGTGCACATCAGCGATATGCCTAAATTGTATGTATGTTAAGGAAACTCGGTGTTGAAGCTGTACACATCAGCGATGTGCCAAGGTTGTAAAAGATCAAATCCTTCATATTGTAAAATAAAGAGTTAAAGTCAGAACTCCAAAATGATGCAGAGAACACAAAATAACAACGTCGTGAAGCTGCGCACATCAGCAATGTGCCAAGGTTGTAAAAGATCAATTCCTTAGTGCTGTATTGTGAAGAGATTAAGTCAAAACTCCAAAATGATGCAGAGAACACAAAATAACAAAGTCACCAACACACAAAGAATTATAGGCTTTGAACAGATGAAAGTACACCTTTTGTTACAGCATTTTCTTCCTTCCACTTTTTTTTTTTAACCACGCACAGGAACTCAAGTAGAAAAACGAAAACTCCCTTTACAGGTTGCACTCACCCGAGTACAAAGAGAGAAAATCGAGCGTCCTAAGTTGGTATGGCAACACGCTGAATATAAATTCTGAGCAGAGTATCTGGCATGCGTAAGAAAATGGTTTCCAGAGAGACCGGCATGCGTCTGGAAGTGGTTGCCAGGGAGGCCGGCACGCGTCAGGAAGTGGTTGCATTGGCGATAATCCTTGCACCTGAGACAAACCAAAACAAGGAACCAATCGTAAAAAACTGAAGGAGATCGCTGGCAAAGCTCAAGAAATTAAAGAAAAGTCATACCAGGCCCCTAGCAGGTCCAAAGGCACATGAAAAGATGCACGCATCCAGGCAAGTCGAATCTTTAAGAACGAAGGTACCTCCATACACCGCGTCAACGAATGCGGTCAAATGTAACTATGTTGAGCCTTGAACGAATCCCACCTTCGTCACCAGTGAAACAAAGTACACTTCATCCAGAAGAAGTGTGAGAACTTTGTTTATTAAGACATGAAGGGCCAGATGTAGGTACGTTGGGTTTTGCGACTCGCAAATTGCGAGTCACAAAACCCTATGCACAACAGTGTCCCTGACACTGTTTGCGACTCCCAAGGGGGTCACAAATGCCCACCTCATGATTATTCATGAGGTGGGTTGCAATTTGCGACCCCCTTGAGACTCGCAGCACTCACAGGGATGGTGGCCTGCGGGAGACAGCAGACCACCATGTCTGTGACTGCTTTTAAATAAAACAGGAAAACAAGATGCATTACAAAACAAAAAAATGAAACATTTCATTTTTTAGGACCACTGCCTGCTCTGGAAAAATGTTTTAATGCCATTCACTGCGATTGGTTTGCGACTGCGTTTGCGACGTGCAAACTGCTTCCCACATCTGGCCTGAAGTTACAAGGTTCAACCATAAAGAGAAAAGAAGAGCTCCACTCCGCGCTGCCTTTCTCCACCGGACACCGCTCGTTCTCTCCTTTCCTTCACATTCCACCCTGATGTCAAAGATGACACCAGAATGGAATACTACAGTTCCCCTTGCATATATTGTGCCTAATGCAGGCATAATGTGGTGCAAGGGGTTGCAAAGTGGAGCAATGCATGTATTGCGCCACTTTGTAAATATGGTGTGGTGAAAGTTGCCTCTTTGAACCTCATGAGCGTAAAAAAAATGATGCTAGTATGGCACAAGGAGGCACCAGGGCCTTGTAAATCTGGCTCACAGTGGCTTATTTACAACTTTTTACAAGCGCCTTGCACCGCGCTGGGACGTCACTTTTTCCTATATAAAAAGTAATGCACTGGTGGTGCAAAAGGCTTTTGATTAAGCCCCAAGATGTGTAGATATTTTGGAACATGCAGGAGCCTACATGCATTTGTGCTTGCAGTAAGCAATGTGTGTGTTGGTCTCAGGAAAATCAACAGTAAATACTGACCCTCCAGACCTTAAAACAGGCCCACAGACAGCCAAAAACCCGGCCCACACACTGAACTATCAGACCAGCCCTTCTGACACTGCCTGATTGCACTATAAGAAAGTCTGACACTGAGGAAGACTGTTAGAGCCCTATTTGTTTTCTGTTCCTGCCACTGCTTATATTTGTGGAAAATGATCTTAACTACTTCCACAGAGCTAGTGAAAAGATGTCATCAGTATGCACTCTTCTGTCACATGTGAATGGCATTGTTCTACGGGGGGTGCCTTTTCAAAACATTTAAAATATGAAAGCATTAAAAGTGCACGTTTTTAAATGAATAAACTTCACTACGGAAGACGGGATCGTAAACAATGGTATATTTGATTTGTGCATGACACAGGCACACAACAATGCGTATTTCTTTTTAATAGCAATGGAAATGGAGCAGTGCATATTTTAGCCATAAATATCAGCGAAATCTTTGGATAGGGTGGCTTTTCCTGTTATAAGGAAGATTACATAGGAAAGATATAGTGAGAGAATGGTTCCCAGCCACGAAATTGCTCCAACGTCAGATTCTCTCGTGTTAGGAAATATATACTTAATTAAACCAAGATTGAGTTAGTAAGGAGTCATCAGCATTAAGCAATTCCTTGCTGGGTCGCTAGCTGCCCTGCTCCCAACTGCTCGCTTATAATCGTCTTCAAATATATACAGCCTTCTGAATCTTTGGCAGTTCCCTTTTACAGGGCCCACAGGCCCAGGCGAATGAACAAAAAGCAATTATACTTTTTTTTTTTTTACATTAAATGACAGCCTTGATACTCACTTAATGTGCCATGGAAAGCGTCCAAAGCAGTAAAGATGTGCAAACTGATTAGCTGTGCTTAGGGACTCAAAAAGCAATAAAACTCCATCCGGGCACAGGAATGGAGCAGCCAGGGTCTCTTGGTAGTAGACTTGAAAAGATCTGTCTTCCCAAGTGGTTTGTGCAAACTGGAGATGAAAGGGGTATGTTGAAGTCTAATAACCGTTAAGGTCAGTCTGTATTGCTGTTGACAAGGTTAAGACAGCGCTCCAAGTACTAGGAAAATTCTCACTGGCCTCTCTTTGATGCGTCACACAATGAGCATAATGTATGCTTGTATGAGTTGTGCCTGTCACTACCAAAAGGCATCCAGTTTCTCTGGAACACTTACAGAAGCAGGACAAACAGCACCTGAAATGTCTCTCATGGCTCGGTGGAGAAATACAGCCGTATTTGGGGTGCAGTGGATCTCTCACCACCGTGAGAAAAGGCATGTTGGCATTCACTTTAATGTGAAAAATAATAAAAACCTCTTGAAAAGCAACTGCTGCATTTATTTTCAGAATTCCGGAACCTTGCAAGAATTTTCAGCGCTCTAGAGAAAATGGCATGTGTATTACTTCTGGAGTGCGCCCCATACACAGAAACAGGCTATTGTCACGCATTTTCAATTCTTTATTGTTACCACCAGGGGGCGAAATAAGCCTCCTCAGTTACATTACATAATGGAAATACGTTGCAGCTCGCAACAGAGCCCCAATCAATTATTTGTTAAACGTTTCTGTGCACATTGCCTTTGATTGGGAACTCAAGAAGGGCAACAACGGTTAAGGACATTTTCACGATGTCCAAAATAAGAGTGGAAATCTAGAATATGCATGGCCAGATTCTTTGGGGAAATTAGAAATCTTCCTGTTTTTACAGAAAAATCTGTGCTGCATATTTGCACTGTTCGGACATGTAAAGTACAATGCAAACATAAAGATAACTATGGAAAGTTAATCACATTGAAAGTCGGCGCCGCGGTTCCAGACCTACATCAGTACTACTGAATGTTTCCCCTTAAGACAATGCACGGTTCTTCTAATTAGTCACATATTAAACGTATCTATCATGGTCCTCGCTGTTTAAATTAATAAACTAACCCATCCTGCAGTCCTCACAGATCTGTCTGAATGGATGGCTTGCACTGATAAAAACGGTAGGTACAATTCTTTGTGAAATATGATCTAAGATTAAAACAGTTTAATTAATAATTTGCTTCAATTAGTACACTGTTGTGGTATATTTCCCTCAAGGAAATAAGTACTGAAGGGCAACGTATTTAATACAAATGTAATTAAACCATTTTTGCTGTAGTTATAAAAGGTCATTCTCTGTTAAGTGTTTCTGTTAAGCAACGTTGTGTTGTTTTATGTCATATAAGGTTACTATGCCCATCAGGAGCCATTCTCTGTGCTGTGGGTGTTTTAGATTTAAGTTAACTTCTTCAGGATGTTTGGAGATTTCTGACAGGATAGGATTTGGCATAGAAACCTATACTTACTTTTGATTGAGAAGGCAAACAGATAACTATGGATGTCATTTAGAGTTTGGCAGGTGGGCGTACTGCCATAAAGTAGTGGTGCTCCTGCGCCACAAAACTAAAATCTTCCACTCTTCATTAAAAATCGAGGGCGTCAAAGACAGAACGGGGTCTAACATCATAAGCAGTTTTCCTACCGACCCAATTGCCAAAGGACAACCAGCGCACAACATAATAATGTTTACCGTGACGATTTTGGGGCTGGCATGACTGGATTTCCATGCACAGGCCCGCCAGGAGAGGGATGGCGAAGCCAGTAGGGAAAAAAATGTCTCTTATGTGCAGGTTGAAAACACCCTGTGCATCGGCTTCATTGCTATTTTGTTAACAAATTCCTCCCTTGAGAATTTCGTGTAAAAATCCAAATGATATTGGGACAGAAAAAAACATGGTATCCCATTCAGCATTTATCTAGTTCTTAAGTGCATGTGGTGCACCAATAGTGAGTAGTTCCCTTCTGGGGAAGGCAAAGGTGGGCCTTCTGCTGAACCAAAGGACATAGTGGGACGCCCACTGCTAAAAAGGAGGTCTCTAGTTCCAGGCACGGCTCACTGGAGGGAAAAAGGGTGGGGCAGCGAGGCGCACGGGGGGAAGGGGGGGGGACCAAAAAAAAAAAAAGAATAAAAAGAAAACTTACCTTTTTCCTGCGCCGCTCCATCCGCTCCGCTTCTCCGTCGCTGCAGGCAGAGGCTCTCAGCCTGCCCTGTGGCCAATCCTGATGCTACTCCGAGCAGCGTAAGGATTGGCTGGGAGCGCCCAGCCAGGGTGCTCCCTGTTGCGTTCCGAGCCGCACCAGCCGGGAACTATCACAGCTCTATTTCAGGGTGGCCGAGGAATGCTGATAAATAAAGCACACGGACACACGTCTTGGTTTCATACTCCGCTCTTCTGCGCTTTCGCACGCAGAACCCCGGCTCTTTTATTAACTCTTTTTTACGTCAGGGCTAAACCAACTGCCCCTCCGTTTACAGGGTGATTGTTCACACGTGTTACACCACACGCTGTGAACACACCCCTCGCATAGCTGGTATGCACTGATGACGTAGACATAACATTCCTCCTCAACTTGGATTTAAATCAAACTAAAACAAAAACCACACGCAACAACTGAAACTCAGGCATATGACCTCCAGACGAAACTGAGTACGTGTGCACTCAGTCCAAATCGTCCTAACTTCCACCATGGGACCACCATATATCCTCAAAGGTCCAACTATGACCGCACATAGTCTTTCAGCTTTTCAGGGGCCGAAATACGGGGTCGTAGACTATACCTGTCCATACCTCCTCTCCTGATGATCGCAGACGGCACCTCAGCTGTAATTCTCTCCTCACTCCTTTCAGGTACTTTCAGCGAGGTGGTGTCCCTTTCTTCCAGTTCTCTGCTGGCTTGGAAGGGACCATTTAGCAAAACTCCCTCGTCACCAGATGATGGTCCGCTGTTTACTTCAGCCCTTTCAGACTCCAGTGGCTTTCCATGGTATAGCTTGAACCATGAAATGTTCCTCGTTACCGTCTCATCTTTTCGCATTGCAGTCACTAGAGTTCCTTTTACTCGGGCGACTGTCCATAATTCTGGTTCAAACGGTGTTTCGAATTTTCCACCCGGATGTCTGTTCTTCACTAGGACCGCATCCCCAGCTTTCAAGTGCCTCATCCGAGCCCTCCTTTTCCGGGATATTCTCTCATTGTAAGTATATCTGTTTCGCAATTTTGTTTCCACTTGTTTCTGTTTCATTGTTGTGTTTCCCACAGGAGGAATGGTATCTCTCACCTCCCATTGGATACAGATTGAGCTCGGGGACACTCCCGTCGTGCTGTGTGGCGTCAGACGATACTCTCTCAGAAATTCAAAAATGGCACAGTCTAGATTCTTTCCTTTTGCCACCGCGATTCTCAGCACTTTATTTAAAGTCCTCATAAATCGCTCCGCCTCTCCATTGGCTTGGGGCCATCGCGGCGTGATTTTTCTGTGTTGGATAGCATGTGATGCCAGATATGATGCAAAATCATGACTTGAAAATGGGGGACCATTATCCGTCCTTAGTTCTTGTATGATCCCATGGGTAGCCATTATCTTCTCCAGACAGGGTATAACCCTCTCAGTGACTGTGGATTCCAGCAATTCCACCTCAAGGTATTTTGAGAAGTCATCTATTACTACCAACATGTGTCATCCATCGGGTAGGTTTCCTAGGTCTGCACTGGCTCTCTGCCATGGATTGGTCGGGATGGGTTCCGTGATGATGGGGGTGGTGGCTCCATCGGCCCCACCAGTTGGCAGACATGGCACCTTTGTATTGTCTGCTCAACACGTGCATCCATGTCTGGAAACCACACTTTACTTCTCAGTCTCGCTTTGGTTTTCACAATGCCCTGGTGAGCAACATGGGCCAAGTCAACTGTCCTTTGTCTCAGGCTTTCCGGGATGACAAGACGGTTACCTCGCAAGAGGCAGTGTTCTGACGACACTGCTAGTTCATGTCTGACTCGGAATAGAGCTTGCAATGTGTTGGTGGCCTCCGCGGTTCTCAGAGATAGGTTTTGTTTCAGCAGGTGCCATCTTCCATCACTGACACATGATATTGCCATCTGCAAAACTTCGTCCTCTTTTGTGGCCTCTTGTATTTCGTTCAATGACATGGGCAGTGGGCGAGATCTCTCCACTACCAGCCTCACATATTCCTAAGTATGCTCTATTTCCTCTTCTTCGTGTGCCGTGACTGGTCGGGCATGTCGCGACAGGTAGTCAGCGGGATTCTGAGTACCTGGGTGATATATGACAGAAAACTGATATCCCTGTAGTTGAAGAATCCATTTTTCGATTCTCAGGGGAGGCTGTGATGCCGTTTTGTTGAATAGCAGTATGAGCGGCTTGTGGTCGGTGTATATTTCAAATGGGTGACCGTATATGTATAAGTGGTAGTGGCGACATGCCCAGTTTACCGCTAGTGGCTCTTTCTCTATGTGAGAATATCGTTGTTCCGTTGGCGTCAAAGCTCTGCTGGCATGTGCCACGGGTGCCCACTCACCTTCTTTCCCTTTTTGTGACAGCACGGCTCCTAGACCTATGGGGCTGGCTTCTACTGACAGCTCCATATCCTTGGCAGGGTCAAAGAATACTAAGGTTGTCTCTGCAGACAGTGCTTGTTTTGTGTCTGAAATGCCTTTTCGTGTGTCCGATTCCATTCCCACGGAGTGTGAGATTTTGTCAGTTCACGTAGTGGGGCAGTGAGGGAGGTCAGATTTGGAATAAATCTGCCACAGTATGTTACCATTCCCAGGAAACTACGAACACCTGTGACGGATGTGGGGGCCGTCGCTGACTTTATGTGCGCCACTTTCTCTGGATCAGGTCGAACGCCCTTCTCTGAGAAATGGTATCCAAAAAATGCAATGTCCTGTCTCAAGAATTCGCATTTCTCATGGTGTAAGGTCAGTCCATTTGCGTGTAGTCGTTGGAATACCGCTCTCAGCCACTGTAGGTGTATTTCCACCGTGGACGCATGCACTAGAATATCATCACTCACATTGATGACTCCTTCTAAACCGGCCAGAACCCCTCTTATTGTGTCCTGAAAAACCTCTGCCGCACTGGCAATGCCAAAACTTAGGCGTCGGTATCTCCTTAGTCCCACATGGGTGGAAAAAGTGGTGATTGCTCTGGACTCCGGAGCTAACATGAGCTGATGATATCCTGCTCTTAGGTCCATTTTAGAGAACCATTTGGATCCGCTGACTTCTGTCACTATATCGTCAACCGTGGGAGTTAGGTGACGTTCTCTCCGAATGGCCACATTTGGAAGGCGCATATCTACGCATATGCGTACCTCCCCTGGTTGCTTTGGTTTTCTGGTGACGACAATGGGCGACACCCATGGAGTTGGTCCTTCCACCTTTTCAATGATGTCCGCCTCTTCCAATTTCCTTAACTCAGCCTCCACCTGAGGCCTGAGGTGGAAAGCTATGCGCCTGTGCTTGAGTGCTACCGGTTCTATGGAATTGTCTATGTGCAGCTTCACTTGACGGTCCTTTAGGCAGCCAATCCCTCGGAACAAATCAGTATATTCTTCTTGCAGACTCTCCAACTCGTCCGCATGTATGCTGAATGCAAACGCTACCAACTTCAGTTCTTCAGCCGTACGGCAGCTGAGTAACATCCCCGTCCCGTTCTTGGTGACGTACACTTTGGCTTGCACAGTTGTCTCGTCATGAGTGATGCTTGTCCTGAACACTCCTGCCATTGGGACAGGTTTTGTTGATCCAAACGGCGAACACCTGTACTGCTGTGTGGCGGAGAGGCGGATGATGTGGCATTTGGTCCAGTGCTGATTGCGCTAATATGTTAATTGAGGCCCCGGTGTCAATTAGGGCGGTTACTTGGTGTCCGGCCACCTGCACCTTGCATTTAGGGATTTTCTTCCGGATTTGACTACCTGGTTCAGCGGCGTGAATAATGTACACTGTTCCTTCTGGCTCATGGTCATCATCCATGTCGGGGATAAGATCTGGGGGTTGGATTGCTTTTGCTCCTTGACTTGTCCTTTGGGTGTCTCCTCTTGCTCTGTAATTTGAACGGCAGACCTTTGCAAAATGATTTAATTTTTGACAATTTGTGCATTGTTTCCCTAGAGCCGGGCATTTGCCTTGATGTGGGAATGTCCTCCGCACATGTAACAAGATCGATGGTTGTTAGCTGATTTTGTCTTGTCTTTTCTTCTTGTCGCGATCCCTGAGGCAACGACATTTACCGGTTCTGTTTTAATGTTTTGTGCGAGCGCCGACTCCATGTGTGCTGCTCTAACTCTGGATAGTTCTTTCGACCTGCCCAATGTCAGCATGTCCTCCATTGTCATGCCTGGGATCTGCAGAATGTGTTCTCTCAGTTTTGTGGAGTGGCATCCTTGAATAAATTGCGCTCTTATTTCATCATTAGGATCTGGTAACGTGCATGTGCTAGCCAGTTCCCTTAATCTTGCGTAGTAGGTGTCTACCGACTCATCTGGTTGTTGTCTGGCTTGTCGCAGGATGAATCGCTCATAGTCGGGATTTGCCATTGGTTCGAAGTACGCCGTTATTGCTCTTTTTAGAGTTTGGTAGTTGAATGAGGGTCCTTCTTCCGTCACTGATTTGCTGATTTTGTGGAGCATCACTCCGCCCATGTGAAGAAGCATCAGCCTTTGTCACTCCGGGTGTAATGCGGTGGCTGCAAAATAGTTTTCTAGGCATTCCACCCATAGTTTCCATTTGGCGGCTTGCGCTGATGGGGCCCCCTCCATGATAAAAGGTTCTAGTGCTGGGAATGTGGCCATATTGTTGCTTTTCTAATTGGGTGAGTATTCCCTTGATGTGATTTTTTTTTTTTTTGTTAATGGTTATTTTTCTTTTTTTGACTAGTGTTTGTTGTGCTTTGTGACCAAAACCTCCTGTGCCTGGGCGTGCCTGCTGCACTCTTTCCTTCGTATATCTCTTTTCTCTCAAACCCCGTTTTTCTCAGTGTCTTTTTCTTTTCCACTTTTTATGTATTTTTTCTCTTTTTTTGTTGGGGCGGGGCCACTGCTTTCACTCACCGCCCGAGGTATTTATTCCGGTTTTTTCCACCGTTGGTGCTGCCCCTGAGTCAGAATCAGCTGTTCCTGTGTGTCGGCTCGTAGACGCACTGCCCTTTCCTTTCCTCTAGAATTAGGAAAAATTCCGGTTGCAGACCGCCGGTACCAGTGGGGGCGGGTGTGTCTTCGCGCCGCCTCCACTCGTTGGCACGTGAACACGCTCACCTTTTGGGCTCCGACGGTGAGCCTTTTCTCATTCCGGGCGCAGTATCGATCACTCCTTTTGTTTTCAGCGCGTGTTGGCGGTGCCCGCAGCTGAGCAGCACCGCTCGACCAGCCGCGTGGTTCTACTCGCCTTCGTCGCCAGTTTGTTGCGTTCCGAGCCGCACCAGCCGGGAACTATCTTAGCTCTATTTCAGGGCGGCGCGGAATGCTGATAAATAAAGCACACGGACACACGTCTTGGTTCGCTTTCGCGCGCTGAACCCCAGCTCTTTTATTAACTCTTTTTTACGTCAGGGCTAAACCAACTGCCCCTCCGTTTACAGGGTGATTGTTCACACGTGTTACACCACACACTGTGAACACACCCCTCGCATAGCTGGTATGCACTGATGATGTAGACATAACACTCCCAGGCAGACTGGGAGCCTGTGCATGCTCTCTCCAGCCCGGCAACTGTGTCACTGGGCTGGAGAGAGATACTGCGCTTGTGTGTTTGGCTAGCCAGAGACAGCAGGCCAAACATACATGCGCACTGAGAGGGAGTGCTGTGCACTCTCCCTCTATCCCCATCACGCCCGTGGCCATGCCCACTTTTAAAAGTAAAAACATAATAAACAGAGTTTATTATGTTTTTACTTATAAATGTTTTGCAGCTCCAGCTGTTGGTGGGGGGGGGATGCTCCTCCACCCTAGCAGAGGAGCCGTCCCTGTCTAGTTGGCAGAGTATGCACCCTGTCCAAGTAGGGACCACAATCCTAGTCAGGGTAAGTCAGATACACACCCTAAATTAACGTCCGCCCACCCTCTTGTAGCTTGACACAGAGCAGTCAGGCTTAACTTAGGAGGCAATGCAGACCCCCCCAGGATATTGCAGCATGGATTAGCAAATTTTGTAGTACAAATATGATTTTTTTTGCCATGAATTTGGGAATTTTGTTTCATTTTTGCAGAACTTTATTTTGGTATTCTGTATACACTAATGCCACCCTGGGCCCACTGTGTGCCACATGGGTGGCAGGCCCTAGATTTTAAGTAAAACATATTGTGCCCTGTGGCCTCCATGTGCCCCATGGCACTAATTTTGAGAGGCCAGCTGTTATTTTCATCAGTCTTAACAGATCTGTATACACCAGATTGAGGTCAATGGGCAAGGCATCCACTTTAATTTCAAGGGAGGTTCTCATGTGAAATAAACCTTGTTTACATCTGATACTGTGGGTTCTGATGGCTCTTGTGGCACTGCTCCCACATAATTTCTCTCTAGGTGGCAGTGGCTTAGCATACTTGTTTACATTGGACCGATCAGCTGGTACATGTGACACTTTATCTTTCACCATTGTGGGTTTTCTCCTTACTGTCTGCACTACTATTGTCCGATGTGGGTCTTAAATTACCTCATGGCAGTCAATGCGCAGGATCAGAGTCCTGCAGAACTAGTTGTTTCTTTTGTTAATGCTTGCTATATATTGTGGCGTGTACTGCCTGTGCACATTATTTCCCCTTCATACTTGACTTGATAGCATCTCTGTTTTTTTGTGGAGGATTGAAGAAAAAGCATTCATGCTGAGTGTTATGGTACAGCCCCGGTGGCCGGTCCATGTTGAAATGTGACCAGTGTTTCAGTACTGTATGGCTGGGCCCAGGCCCTGCTCATGTGGGTTATACCAGATGTCTCCCAGGGCACACAAACTTCTCCTCAAACCTTATGGCCTTCCAAAGGCCCCCCTATTATCTGAACATCTACCAGATTGTCTGATTTTGTTTGGGCCCCTGGACCAGAGTGCTTTTATAGCAGAAAGAACACTCTGACTGGGAAAAATACACAGAGATGCTGCCCAGCAATAAATGGGACGTTATGAGTGAGATTGTGCTCAAAGGTTTGAAACTCACAGCTAGGAAATGAAACTATGCCCAGGATGTGCAACTCCTAGCTACGGAGTGAGACTGCACAATACCATGAAATGTGCAAGGCTGTGAGGCTCAACCAATTCTCTATCGGCCAAGGTAAAGACTAATGAGGCAGCTAAAACCTGTCCAAATCATCTCATTGAACTTTTAAACTGTACAAGCATATCAAATATTGGCCAGCTTGCCTATGTTAAATATGCACTTGAAGCGATCGGTTTTCATAACGTTTGAATGAATCCTGGAACAATGACATTACATATAGTACCACATAGAAACAGCTCACATTAATCTCCAAAGGAAAGAGGTCATGGAAATATCGGAACACAGAACAAACAAGTACTTTTGAAACTTATCTAGAACACCTGACTCCCACCTTGGACAGAAGGCTACACTTAGAATTTTTATTAGGTGTTATTCTGGTTTTGGACTTAGCTAAAAAATGGTCCCTCTTCAAGACTAGTTCAGACCTGTGTAAATGTATGTGCGAGAATCAATAACACCCTTCATGCAGCTGTGCTCGATTACTCTGGGACTCCGGAAACAATTCCCCCAGACCATATTTCAGGTACTGCTAGCGCGCCTGGTCCTTAGTAAGTAAACTTACAGGGGGACGCGTATAGGCCGATGAACCTTTTGGATCGCATGGAGTATCCTAGCCATGTAGTGACCAATGTTATCAATATTCAATATGACCCATCAATAACCACTAAGTGAATCATTAATTATTAAACAATTATATCAACACCTCATGAATAACCACAACTCAATATATGTTTTAACAATTTATATTTCCCTATTAGTTACAATTCTAGTGCATAAGGT
The DNA here is from genome assembly GCF_031143425.1 of Pleurodeles waltl. Lineage (NCBI taxonomy): Eukaryota > Metazoa > Chordata > Amphibia > Caudata > Salamandridae > Pleurodeles > Pleurodeles waltl. Next base: position 139,644,755 of record NC_090438.1, read on the forward strand.
TAACTCAACTTTATTCAATCAGCTCATAATTAGTTTATTAACGACCACCAATAACACAATCTAATCAGAACTTGAGAAAACCTATACTCTAATGCTTCAGCATAAGCCAACAAAGATGAATATATCGACATTAATAGCAAAGTTCAGCAATCAGTTCGTCAATCATTTGTCACTGTCAACATCACCCAAAGAAAGCCCTACCTAACCCAGATTAGCATCAGCATGTGGGACTTCATGCGAAAACAATTTAGAAACATGAATTTGGAAAACATCTCAATTAAAGAAAACTATAAAACAGCACAGTTGGTACCTAGAAAGAAAAGGCACAAAGTAAATCAGTCACATTGTCATAGCTACCTATCCACGGAATGGATCAGCAACAAAGTCAGTCTTCGTCTTCAGGTCATCAATCAATCAGCAACGCATCAGGTTCATAAGCGCATAAGCCTATTGATAGAATCGCGAATCACGTCTCCTGACATCATCAATTCTCCCCTCACATCTGAAGTTTTAGCCTCTTGTCATGACTTTTTATTGGAGTTTTTCAGTCCATCCCCCTAATTCCTAATTGGTCAATTAATCACCATATGTGACACTACCCAATATATTCAGTTCTTGTCAACATCAGGGCAGTGCATGCTCTACGGGCGACTGGAATGCAAAAACCCAGCACTTCCAAGATAACGTAATTCATGCATTATGCTGATGTGCTGTTGTTTAACCTTTTGCATTGCAGAGTTTAATCCTGAAGACTTATATTCAAGGTGCTTATAAATACTGTTCATTTGCAATGTATTGCTGCAGGCTTTCAGAGTGTGTCAGGGTGTGGTCCCTTTCCAGGGCCTTCAAGAAGCTTCCTCTGCAGCATGACTGGGTGTGGTTGTGGGCTTGGCCAAGACTCTATGGCCCGTATTTATACTTTTTTTGCGCCGCATTTGCGTCGTTTTTTGACGCAAAAACGGTGCAAACTTGCAAAATGCCATTGTATTTTGTAGGTTTGCGTCGTTTTGCGTCAAAAAGCGGCGTAAATGCGGCGCAAAAAAAAGTATAAATACGGGCCTATATGAGGGAGCCAGCACAGCTCCACGTGCTCACTATTCAGAGGTCCCGGTGCAGAGCAGCAGCATGTTCCTGAGCTCCTGTTCCGGAGGCCTGCTTTGATCTTCCAGGCCTTTCCCTTCACTTTGTTGGTGATTCTTGATCAGGGCGGTAGGACGGAGGTCGTGCTGGGCCCCCGATCCCGTTCTTGAAGGCTTTCGAGTTCTTGGGCCTAATTTTCATGATAAATGATTTTACCTTGTGCGTGTGAATGTGCGCTTGGCTTTTTCTGGCATTTGCATGCTAACATTTAAATCAGCAATACGCGCAATTCATTTCTTGTTCTTAACTCATAATATTCATTGTACGCTACCATTTCATGGCATTTACAAGGTAGCATTCGAATCGGCAAGACGCGCGATTCATTTCTTGTGCTTAACTCGTGATATTCATTGTGCACTACCACTTCATATCATTTACAAGATAGCGTTCGAATCGGCAAGACGTTCAATTCATTTCTTGTGCTTAATTATGTTATTCATTGCGCGCTACCATTTCATGGCATTTACAAGGTAGCATTCGAATCGGCAAGACGAGTGATTCATTTCTTGTGCTTAACTAATGTTATTCATTGTGCGCTACCATTTTATGGCATTTACAAGGTAGCATTCGAATCGGCAAGACACGCGATTCATTTCTTGTGCTTAATTCATGTTATTCATTGTGCGCTACCATTTCATGGCATTTACAAGGTGGCATTCGAATCGGCAAGACGTGCAATTCATTTCTTGTGCTTAACCCATGTTGTTCATTGTGCGTTACCATTTCATGGCATTCACATGGTGGCATTCGAATCGGCAAGACACACAATTCATTTCTTGTGCTTAACTCATGTTGTTCATTGTGTGCTACCATTTCATGGCATTCACATGGTGGCATTCGAATCGGCAAGACACGCGATTCATTTCTTGTGCTTAACTCATGATGTTCATTGTGCGCCACCATTTCATGGCATTCACATGGTGGCATTCAAATCGGCAAGACGCGCGATTCATTTCTTGTGCTTAACTCATGATGTTCATTGTGCGCTACCATTTCATGGCATTCACATGGTGGCATTCGAATCGGCAAGACGCGCAATTCATTTCTTGTGCTTAACTCATGATGTTCATTGTGCGCAACCATTTCATGGCATTTACATACTCTTGTGGAAATCCGCATTGTGCGCAATTCATGTTTCTGCATTTTAAAAGCTAAGTGCTAGAATTCTAGATGTTACATTATATGTATATAATAAGTCTCTGAAATACAACTCCTATGGTGTTACAGAAAACATTCAGATTATTTCCTTGTCTTCATGCAAAAGACTATGCTTGATTTTGAAAACATAATTCTAGAATGTTCTAATGTTTCTAGTCCAGGTGTAACATTTCATTGAGAGGTTCATTGAAAAGTTGTATTAATCCTTCTTGATTCCTTCATAGGTAACCAGATGTCCTGAGGCCTAGATATTTAGTCCATGCTTAAGTTATCCATGGTTACAGTATGACAATGCTTAGAATCACAGTCTAGTAATGATTAACATGATATAATCTTGATATTGTGTGTTTCAATCGTTTGCTTCCTACAGGTCTCCTTCCCAGCTGTTCTCTACCTAATCCCATTTTCCCCACTTGGACTCTCTTAGACTCTGTGACATTCTAATCAGAGTATTGGAGCTGTCTTGTGGTGGACGTGTTGTGTACGTTCGCAGACCCCGAGGATCTGGTGACTCTGACAGTTCTACAAATCTATAAATTCTAGTATTTTGCCGTTCTCAGTTCATTGATTGGTTCACTGTACGATGTCCTCATCATCCGGCTCACCAGGTATCGAAAATGTTGCATCTTCCTCTTCAGTCAATGTCTCTATTGCTTGAGTCCTGGGAAAGTACATCCCGTCTACTCTACACATAATTGTAGCAATTTGATTCCATCATCTCCTGTCCATCGGTACATTGCAGAAAATTCTAGCTAAGCAGGCTTTAACATTGGATGGTTCAAGGTTAGTTTATCATGGTCGTTTTCCTCCAGCATGCTCTAATAATTCAGCTTCTGCATGAGACCTGGCAAAAACTAGGCCACAACTTCGGCTAAGCTAACTCTACAATATAATGCAAACATAGGTTATACGTCTCATTATGGCACATTGCTACATTATTATTACACATTTTCATTATTTCATGCATTTTTTATCATTTTAGTACAAATTAGTATAAGTGGCTGTCATTGTCCGTGGGCACATTTTTAAACGTGTATATTAATTTCTCTACGATTAATTTCTCTATGGACTTTTTGTAAATCAAAACACATAAACATTCATTAATAATTTCCAATTAGCATATCTGCTTCAACAGTACATAATGTAAGAACTTGTAAAGGGGTGATTCCCCAATGCCAGAGGACTGGCTCACGGGACATTTATTTCTCTGTTGCTGTCTACATCTTATATGCATGGAAGCTAACAATATGAACTGCAGTGAGCCAACCGGTTAATTGCAAAGGTCCTTGTGTTGAACTTGCTTTAATTTATAATAATATATATGTATATTTTATATTTATTTTTTAAATTTGTGTTATATTGCATTGCTATTAGCTGAAACAATAAAAGGAATGAAACCTTATAGACCAGCCTTAAGATGGTCAGACCTGCTGGGGCCAGACCTGGACTGCAGCCACTTGAGCCACACTACTGTACATTGACGAAGTGCATACTTTGCTGTGCATAACAAGTCTTCTCTGCAATGTGTGTGTAATGAAGAGGCGTATAACAACTGATATTAGTACATTGCCATGTTACAACTCAATATGCCAAACTTTAAACATTGATTTCCATTCTATTATTGGGAAAAATGCACACATTTGGAAGTCTATATTTAATCTAGGGCTATTAAATCTCTGATGTCCTCGTTCTCCAGATTTTGTGGCCTTTTTACAAACCTGCTGATTTCATGATTTTTTTGTAAATCACAAAATCCTGTATTGTATTGTATTGTAAAGTATTTATTAAGCGTATTCTGGCCGTAGCATCGAAGCACTGAAGACTAAAGGTCGAAAAAGTCCTTACAAAAGTAAAACCGGGTACCTATTCTATCAGAAAAAGAAAAGGAATGACAATAAAAAAGAAAGAGAGGGGAGGGCATACCCTAGTGTGAAAATAGTTTTAAGCAGCTTCTGGAAACGAAGATACGTCTCCACCATCTTGATGGGCAGTGGAAGTGAGTTTCAGAGTCTTGCTGCCACCACTGAAAAGGCTTTTCAGGAGGTTCTGATTGTGTAAAGTACTTGTGCAAATGACAGTAACACAGTAAAAAAATAGAAAATACTCCACACCAGTGTAGAAAATAGAGAATGTTTATCTGAGTAAAACAAGACCAAAATGACAAAAAAACAATAAGTAGATTTCAAGATATGAATTTTGAAAGATTAGGGGCCTAATTTAGATCTCGGCAGAGGTGTTACTCCATCACAACTGCGATTGTTATCCCGTCTGGCAAAATATAAATCCTATTCTTCTTTAATTAGATTTATATCTCGAAGGTAGCCCCAATGTTAACATACGTTTTTTAATAAGATTTATATTTGAGCGGATGGGATATCTGTCACTGTTGTGATGGAGTAACCCCTCCGCTGAGATCTAAATCAGGCCCTATATGTAAAAGTAGTGCTTAGAAGTCACTAGGGGTCAAAAGGTTACTTGAGGTCGTAAGGGAGCAGAACAAATGCAAAGTTCAGGCTGGCCACAATGGAGGGCAGGCTGGCTAAAAACCCATGCAGGGTCTACTGAAAAAGTGTGTTTTATGGAGCGTAAACGTTGAGGGCATGATACATCAATATTTTCCATGCAGTTGGGTCTCTGTATCATTATCATAAAGGTAATGCATCATTGTTGGACCTCGCAGGCTGCGAGTCCACTGTCATCGAACAGCCTCTACGTTGTCATTGAGAAATACAAACGGTGTCAAAGGATTGACACTGCGTCATTGTCAAGGAGCGATGTGGTGATTTTTCTCATGCAGTCAGGTTGATGTGCCGGTTTTTGCAGAAAACAGCTTCAGAACCCACTTCTGAGGCCCAATACTGAAGGGGCATCACAAGCAAGGACCCACAGATGGCAGACTCCAGCAGCACCAGAAGACTTGCAGGCCATCTTTGATGTCCCTGGGACTACAGGAGTACAGGGGGAAAGTCAACAAGCCCATGGCGAATCTTGGGTTCAAGGATGATGAGAACAGGTCCAGTCCTTCTCACTCCAGGCAAGAAGCCGCAGGCAGGAGGCCAACACAGTACAGCAAACAGCAAAGTCCCTCCTACAACACAGCACACAGCAAGCAGTAGGCCAACACAGCAATGCAGTTAGCAGAGTGGCAGTCCATCCTGGCAGCAGAGCAGTCCTTCTTCCTGGCAGAATGTCCTTGATTCTAGTAGGGTTCGACTTGGTAGGGTATGGGGTCCAGTACATATACCCAATTGTGCCTTTGAAGTGGGGAAGACTTTAAAGAGAACTTTAAACATTACAAGGTTCCTGCCCTTCCTTTGCTGGCTCCAGACACACTAAAGGGCCGTATGCAGCCTGGAAGAGAGGCACAGCCCTATTCAGGTGTATTAGCTCCTACTTCCCCTCTATCCCAGGAAGACTCGTGTCACACCCAAGCTCCCTTTGTGTCTGACTGTCTACAGAGAATGCACAAAGCCCAGCAGTCATCCATCCCAGAAGTGTTTTCAGAGACAGGTAGAGGCACAGAATAGTTGAAATAAGAAAATGCCAGCTTTCTAAAAGTGGCATTTTCAGACTTGCAATTTAAATCTGACTTCACCATACGTTGTGATTTTAAACTGTGAACCCAGAGAAACCAAACTCAAAACTTCTATCTTTTCCCACTTAAAGGTTGCTTGAAGGTAGCCCCAATGCTAACCTATGGGAGAGATAGGCCTTGCAGTATGAATAGTGAAACTAATTTAGGAAGTTTTCACTACCTGAACATGTTAAACGTAAAAGTGCATATCCATCTTTTTAAATACACTGCATCCTTCCCTTGGGGTTAACCAGGGTCTACTGTGGGGTGACTTATGTGTAATAAAAAACAAGGTTTGGGCCTGGTAAGTGGGTGAACTTGCCAGGCCCAAATGGCCATTTAAACTACACACACAGTGCTACTGTAGTGGGTGGCACAATCAGTACTGCAGGCCCACTAGTAGCATTTAATTTACAGACCCTCGGCACCCATAATGCACTTTACTAGAGACCTTCAAGTAAATTAAACATGCCAATTGTGGATAAGACAATATTACCAAGTTTAGAGTACAGAGCAGCTGCACTTTAGCACTGGTCAGCAGTGGTAAAGTTCCCAGAGTCCTAAAGCCAACAAAAATGCATTCAGCAAAAAGTGAAGGGAAAAGACTAAAGATATGGGGATGACCATGCAGAAAGGACCAGGTCCAACACCCACATTCTCTAAATGTCTTGAGTTGTATTGTGTGTCTGATGATGCCAGAACCTTTAATTAGATATGTTACTGAGGCTGCAATACTTTTTGTGGGTTGGGGCCATGTTGTGCACACTGTGGAGTTAAAGGGTTGTTTTTTAATAAGTATGGTTTATGTGACAGTGATCTTTTGCCACTGAAATCTGTTGGATGGACAGTGGAGTAACGGGAGACAAACACTAGGAGAAGCAATTCAAACTTCACATTCTCAAATACGCAGATTACACAGCAGTTATTTGGGTAGGACCAGAACATTAAAATAGTGACTAATAGCATACCAAACCAGATTATTACTTGGAATTAATGACTACCCACTTTAAGGAATAATAACTGCCCTTGTTTTCAGAGTCATATGGAGGTGTTTCTAAAGTTTACATACCACTGCATACCACTTGGAGTCTGCACCCTAACGTATTTAAGGGCCCTGAGCGAAATTTGGCTGCTTTATTTTCTTAGCACAAAATGCTTCCTCAAATACATTTTTGGATGTAAGGGTCCATTTTACACTGGGAAAATAGCACACAATGTTCACTCCATCCTGTTGTGAAACTCTGCAGAATCACACAACATTTTAATGTAATTCCATGGAATTCTGCAGAATCAAACTCCACCAGTTCCACTCACCCCTAGTCTTGATTTCCTGGGTGATAGCCCTTCACCCAGTAGGGAGACTAAAAGAACTTGGTTCTTAGTCATGGTTCTAGCAGCTAGAAGTCTGATGAACAGTGTTGTTGAGCAACTTGTGGGTCTCCTGGTCCCAAATTTATAGTCCAACTCCTGACACAATTGTGATGTAGTGTCTGCTCCTTTGAAATTCTGGTCATTTGTTCAAGCTCCTATGCAGTGCACTATTTGCAAGAATCCTAATGCACAGCCTGGCCCAGGTCCCCAGAACTCTATCCTGCGATGCTCTACTTGCTGAGTTGTTCTCCGGCCGCGTGGGACCTTCTTTCGTAGTTCTGATGCAAACTGCAATTTGCACCTTCTTTGTCCTGGTGTCCTGGGACCTCCGTGAGTTCTGCTTGGTCATCTGTAGATGCCCTCCAGTGTTGGGAGACCCCTCTGCCTCCTCAGTCTGAGTTGAGGCCCCTAGGTCCCGCCTGGGTCCAGACAGCAAAATTTTGACACAATCCGCGACATTGCTGGAACCAAGGCTTGTTGGGTGAATCCAGTGCTGCAATTTGTCTGCATCCAACATCTCCATGTGAGACATCCTCTGCATCATGCAAGAACCCGCAGCAATCTTCTTTGGTGCTCTTCTGAAGACTTCTTCCAACCGGAGAATCCTCTTTTGCACCATCTTCCAGGTTAGCAGGGGCTCCTGTCCTTCCTGGAATCTTCTGCGACTTCTGGACTTGGTCTCCTCTCTTTACAGGTCTTCAGGTCCAGGAATCCACCATTTGTTGCTTGGAGTCTTGCTTGGTTCTTGCAATAACTCTAATCACGACATGTAGGGCCTCATTACGACCCTGGCGGTCATAGACCGCCAGGGTGGAGGCCGGAGGTAGCACCGCCAACAGGTTGGCGGTGCTACGTCAGGTATTCCAGCCGGGTCCGGCGGTTTCCCACCGGATTTCCCCCGGCTGGGGGAATCCTCAATGGCGGCGCTGCATGCAGCGCCGCCATGGGGATTCCGACCCCCTTCCCGCCAGCCTGTTCCTGGCGGTTTACACCACCAGGAAGAGGCTGGCGGGAACAGGTGTTGTGGGGCCCCCTAACAGGGCCCCATTAAGATTTTCAGTGTCTGCTTGGCAGACACTGAAAATTGCGACGGGTGCAACTGCACCCGTCGCACCCCAGCAAATCCGTCAGCTCCATTCGGAGCCGGCTTCATCTTTGCTGGGGCTTTCCCGCTGGGCCGGCGGGCGATCTTTTGAAGATCGCCCGCCGGCCCAACGGGAAAGTTAGAATGGTCCCTGCGGTCATTTGACCGCGTGGCGGTGTTTGGGCGGTTTCCGCCCGGCGGGCGGTGCCCGCCGCCCGCCGGGGTCGGAATGACCCCCGTAGTGTGTCCTGAGGAAACTTGCAGTACTTTACTCCTACTTTCCTGGGCTCTGGGGTGGGGTATTTTACTCATCTTTGTATTTTCCTTACGCTGCGACCCTCTACACACTACACTTGCCTAGCGGGGAATTTGTGATTCGCATTCCACTTTCTTAGTATATGGTTTGTGTTGCCCCAGGCCTATTTCTTCCTATTGCATGCTATGGTATTTTCGATTGTTTGCACTATCCTATGATTATTTACTTACCTGATTTTTGTGTCTAGTGTATATATTGTGTATAATACTTACAGCCAGAAGGAGCATTGCATCTAAGATATTTCTGGCTTTGTGTCACTAAAAAAAAAGTACCTTTATTTATTATGACAACACCTGTGCCCATGCATTTTGTCAACGATGATCAACTAAGACACTGTCACCATACCATATTTTACTGGTTTGGGACAGCAAAGTGGGCTATCCATGTTAAGCGCTACATTGTTATCATTACACAAACTTGATCCCTGCCATCATGTTGGCAAAGGGGGCATATATGGCTTAGGGGACACTGCCAATGGGGCATTTGTTACCAACATACAACTGTGCCACATCTGTTATGGACCACTGAATGCACGATAATTGCTAACTGAAAATTGACCCAAATGTCCAACACACAGTTAATCATTGTCCCTTGATGCACAAGCCACCATACCTGAGTAACTTGTATTGCAATGCTCAAGGGAAGTGCCATTGAAATTGTCACCCAATTACAAATCATGACATGGAAGTACCTTCTGAAATGGATTAGCCATAAATCTTTGTAGTCAGGTTTAGCACCACATGATTGATAGGCCCAGTGCATTTTTGCATATGTATGTCTATCACTCACTGGAGTGTCAGTGTCAATGCAAGTTTGCAGTGGTATGTCTGTTGGAGTGTCTACATGCAGGATCAGCAGCTCACTCATAGAAAACATTACACACTGTGGTATGTTGTCCACACATTTGTACAGTGCTCAGACATTGAGCATATACCTCCTTTATATGACTTACAGGTGGACCAGCTCCCTATACCATCAGGGAAGTGGCTCAATTTGAGGACCCAGACGTATCCAGTAAGTGTGAAAATGTCTGTCCTGTGTAGCGATTGTGGCTGTGGTGTGAGTGACTCTTGTGTGTTGAACTCATTGCAAGATATGATGAGCTGGCATGTGATCTGATATATTACTTGACTGGAGGTTGTCATAGTGTTCCATGCAGGGGTTATACATTCACAGGCAGAGAGTGATATCTTGGGAGTCTTTTGCTGCGCAATTGGTGGCAGCATGTGAACAAAGTGATTAGTAACCACATGTAGGCCCACATTTGATATAGAAGTGCTCCAGTGTTGGAAAATGTGTTATTGGTAAGGGACAACCCTTGATAGCTTTGCAACGAGCTACAAGGCTTAACTTAGGAGACAAAACGTAAAGCATTCAAATATCAGTAATTAAATAAAACACAGGAAACAGTTTAAAAATCCAAAATCAATTTCTAAAAATAGGAAATATTTTTAGCTTTAAAATTACACCAAAACTAATAAAATCAGATAAGGGGAACCGGCGATATGAATTTTTAAAGAATTAATGCTTTCTAGCGCATACAAACAAAAAGCTCCAATCTGGTCATCTGGTGGAACCTCGACCGGGGCAAAGTCAAAGTTTAAGGCCGACCGCGATGCAGCCCGGCTTGGCTACAGCCCGCGGGAGGCCTTGGTCAAAAGTTTACCTTAGGACTTAGTCGTTTTTCTGGAGATTTTCTTGAGCGGGACGAACCTGCCAGTCCATTCCGACCTCCTGGAACTCGTCCTCAGATACACATTTCGGGAGCCCTCGTTGAGATTTTTACCCTCAGATTTAGTTGTTTTTTCGAGGTGAAAATCCTTCGACCGGGGCAAACCTGAATCTTGATCCGACGTCCTTGGACCCTCTTCGGATACACTGCCTGGGAGGTCCCGGTCAACTTCCTACGTTCGGACATAGTCACTTTTTTGGAGATTTTCTTCAGCGGACGAACCTGCAAGTCAGGCCGGGTCATGGTTGAGGCAAGCCGGCTAGAGTTGCCACGGCGGGTCGGTCCCTCTATGGAGCTTTTTTTCCAAAAGTTCTCCAAACTTCTGGATCTTCTTCCAGATGTTCTTTTAGGGTTCTTTTGAGGTCCACAGTTCACCCCGAGGTTATAGAAGCTCTGAGATGCTCCTTGGGGGTGCAGACTACAACTCCCAAAATGCAACTGGTGCAAACTCCTTTTTGGCCACTGGACAGTGGTCAGCTGGTTGTTTTTTTCAGGAGTTGGTGTAGGGGATTCTGGTCAGCGCGTTTTCACCTGTAGCAAACAGGAAGTCTCTCCTTGAACCAGTTAAAGCCAGGCAAAGTCCTTCTTGTGGTGAAGCCCAAGTGTGCAGCTGGTGCAGTCCCCCAGAGTGCAGTGTCCAGGTGCAGGTCAGGGGTCCAGCAGGGCAGTCCTTCTTCTTCTGTAGTTCTTCCTTGTTGGAGTCTGATAGCGATCTGAGGTGTGGGTGCAGGTCTTCCAGTTTTATCCTTGCTCCTGGGTGAAAAACAGGGGGGTCCTAGTTCTCCAATCAGGGGCAGGGTCCTTCCCCCTGTGATGACCACTTCCTGGGAAGTGTGGCAAAAATCAATCCCAGGGAGCAACATCCTTCAAAACTCAATCATGGTTAAAAGTGATTTTTGGAGGTTACATCTGGCTGAACCCACCCACTGGTGTGGCTAAAAATCGTAAACACACCCCTCTCCTGCCCTCTCCTAATCTAATCAAGGGGGTACCTAATTGTCTGGGTGTGCAGGATGTGAGAGTGTTGCTGGGCTGCTCCAAATGTCCTTCTCTGCCTTGGAAGACCAGTTTGGCAGCCCTCCCCTTTCCTGCTTCCTCATCTGTTGAAGGGAGATCTCCTGCCCAGGCACATCTCTTTGTGTTGAGCCAGGCCACTTCACACCTCATCAAGGCAGCCTCGCCAGGCTGCCAGAGGCTGGCCAATCAGAGCAAAGCAGCAAAAACACTGCAGGGCTGAAGTTGCCAACTTTTCAGGTAAAGTTTAAAACTCTTTACCTGAACAAGTTATATTAAATCCCACAACTGGAAGTTGTGGGATTTATTATACCAATTCATTTGATACCAAACTTGTAGTATCTGTTACTTAAGGGGAATTTTAAAATTAAAATAAAGTCTCCCTATTCTAGCCTATGGAGGCCATTCACTACAATGAGGGAAATCGAATTTGGTTGTTTTACCCCACCAGGGCTTATAAAACTATTTTTATAAGGTCCCTGCTTGTAGTTACATGGCAGGCAGCCCTAGGGGCACAGAGGGCACACCTTAGGGGTGACTTATATGTAAAAATAAGGTAGTTTGAGACTTGGGAACTACTTTTAATTCCAAAGTCGAATTTGCATGTAACTTTAGTTTAAAAGCAGCCAGCAAGGCAGGCCTGCCTTTAAAATGATACTGGGCACCTCAGCAGTGCACCTATGGGGGCACTACCTATACTGGGGTCCCTAAACCTCTATGCCCTACCATATATTAGGGACTTATAGGTAGGTTAATTTTGCCAATTATAATTAGCCTAATTTGCATATCCTCTACACAGAGCACTGGCCCTGGGACTGGTAAGCAGTACCCAGGGCACAGCCAAGAGTCACTAATCACCAGTACCTGTCCAAAAAGTTTGGGAGTGACCAGGGCAAAAAGGAGGACTTTCCTACATCCAGTGTCAGAATATTGTCAGGAAGTCATACCCTCATTTTCACAAAACAGTGATGCATCAGTTTTCCACACAAAATTGACCATCCCTGTATTGTAATGCACATGTAGGACTGTATGAGTAACTGTCCCCCAACATCTAGCCCCATATGTTGTACTCCATTTACGTGGCACTTATGTGGTAGTTGATAGGCGTGCATGCAGGTCAAGGCCAGATGTGTCCTGGCATCATTGTGGATGATTTTGGAAATGTGTTGGCAGATCAGGTGTTGATGGCTGTCCACAAATGGAAACATGAATGTAGATGTGATTGACCAATGGACACCTCACTCCTAGTTGGCAGCCGTCCTCACATTTGTTCCACTCACTAAATCCATGTACAGGTGGACATGGCTTTGTCGTTGTCCCACTGAGGCACAGGGGTGAGGGACGAACATATATGTAGGTAGGTGTGATGGTCACACTGTAGATGACAGTCATCTAATTCAAGCATGCACGTGTCCCAAACAACACTGACCCCTTATGATTAGCAACGGCATACCATCCTGCCAATTACATCTACAAGTCACTGGTCTTGGGTGCCATAAAGTTGATCCAGATGATAGGGATTAGTTGGCCAGGCCCATGTTAAGTACTTGCTGCATTTGCATTGTGACACATTGCACTACATCAATGCATATATCACTTTATTGGGTGCACCTCTTGTTGTGCACCAATAAAGTGCACGGCTGTTCAATACTTGCTGGTTAGGCAGCGTTGCCATGTCATTCCTCAGGGACAATATATCATCTGTACTGTGATTTGGAATGCATGTGCAATTTGAGGGAGAGTGATAGATTAGCATCTGTACATGCATCACACAATGATGACACTAATGGTTGCCTGTCTCATTTTTACAGTTGCCTACATGAATGCCACGGAGATAAGTGATTTCCAGATGCAGGCAGTGAGGCGCAGGCACATCTTGGATGTGGAGTCTGGGTTCCGGATGATGGCAAGATGCTATCATAGAGAGAGAGAGACACAGGAGAATGGCAGGCTTTCAGCCAAGGGGGACCGGCATTGGCCACAACAGGTGGAGCCACCACCAAGACTGCAGCCAGTAACACAGCGGCCATCAGTTCATCAGCCCCCTCTGCTGCACCCTCAACCTTGGGGCAAACACCGACAACACCTGCTGCACCTTCCATTCCAGCACCCCCAACCACAACACCTGCAGGAGCAACTATGTCTGGTACACAGACCACCATATCAGCTGCTTTGGACATGGCTGCCATTTCACAGCTACAGAGGGACATGAGCAAAGTCATCAAGAAGCTTGACACTCTCCAGCCAGAAATAGCCATAGGCTGAAGTCCATGAAGAAAACTCTTAAGAGGGCAAACCTCTTAACTCCTGCCTTACCTCACCCCTAATTCCACCCCCTCCCTCCTCTTTCCTTATCCAGTTTTTTAGTGGCTTTAGGGGGTTTAGTAATAGAGTAAGCTAGTAGTTTTGATAGGATAAGTATGTTGGGGTGGGGGGCTTCATATTATTACATGTTAGTTTGTGGGTGGGTGGGTGGGGATTAATTTCGGGGCTTTGTGTGTTCTATCAAAAAAAAAAAAATTAAACAAAAATACAAAAAAAATGTATTTCTTTAGTATTAGTTAGTATCTGTTTAGGTTAGTATATGTTGTCCTACATGTGTCCGGTCATATAAGGAGGGTATGGGCAAATGTTTAGAGTATTTTCCTAAATGTGGTAAGTAAGCTTAGCATAGGGTAGTTAGTGCCAGTTGTGGGTAATGTATAGTCAGGATAGATTTGGTTAGTATAGGTGTGTGACATAGTTTTAAGTTCTCTTTTGTACATACTTATTAAAGTTTTAGGTACTCCGTTACGGCATGTGGCATATGCTTGGGGATCTGGGACTTTGCATGAGTGTACAGTATCAATTTTCTGTTGGCCTGTGTATTCCATCCTGTTTCCACATCCCACTTTTGACATGTTAATTCCCACTTCCAAATGTGCTGTCACATTGGAAGCTACAACTAAGCTAAATCTCAATGCATCTGCCATCTATTGCACCCACCACTCAACTTGACTATGGTTCCCATGTATTGGACAGGTAGCTGTCATCATTTGGGTCCTGTGCTGGAATGTTGGGCTCTGTGGGACATCTGCCTGCAGCCTGATGTTCATGTGAACACTGCTAAACTGTGTAGTGTCAATTTCTGATAAGGTTAAATATACAAAATTCACGCCTATGTGTTTTAATTGTACTCCCAGCTGACGTTTTGGGCCAAACGTTCTCACACAGCCATTCCTGCTGTATGTTGTGGGTGTGGCATGTATGTTTTGAAGCAAATGTCACATACACAATGACTTTCTTGTAGGGGATGTGGCCAGCATTGTGTTTAATCTTGTAGATACCTTGGGCCTGAAATATACTATTATTACACTGCATTCGCCCATTTTTTAACGCAACAGCAGCTCAAACTTACAAATTACAATTATATTTTGAAATTTTGTACTGCTTTTACTTCCAAAATGAGGCAAAAGCAGCACAGAAGATTTAGACGTCCTGGCCTTTGTGAGTAAATATCTCCCCACATTATATCTGCACTCTGGTATTGACACTCTGTGACCATTGACATGTTACATGCATCACAAATCTCCAACAAAGTAGATGTGTCACATTACACAGAGACAAAGTGGTTGTGTAGGTTTTTTTAAAGTGCTATAGTGCAACATTTACATGGTCCAGGTTTATGGCCCAATTAGTGTAAAGCATTCTATTGTGATGCAACACAAGTGCAAGGTTGAGGGACACATCATTGGACATGCTGAATGAAGTGTCATTCAGTGCAGAGGAACATGAATTGCCAATTGGGCAGTGAGAGACAATTGCAGTCTGTAATGGTAAGGTTAACAGTGTGTCAGAGAAGAGTGCATGTCACCAACTGTAGCAGCACTGGCATGTTGTCAAGCACAGGACAAAGGAAAATCAGTGCCCATGTGGCATGGGCTGGTGCTACCGGGTACTCCGACGGGTGAAGATGATCTGTTCCACATCTTCATATCATCTCTTCTGCACTTGATGGTGGTGGTGGTGCTTTGAGGGGGCAACACACACTTCAGTGGTTGGAGAAGTGGACTCCAAATTCACGGCAGCTGCCATCTGTGGAACTAGATATTGCATCACTGCAGCAAGGAGGAGCTGCTGATTATTGAGTATGGCACCAACATCCCTGTGGTAGGCAGCCATGTCTGCCCTGAGGGAGTCCAGCTCGTTGTCATGCATGCAGCTGCAAGATTAGGATTGTGTGACTTGTATGGCTGCTGACTGTTCTGCGGATTTCATTATGCACATGCACATCCCCTCAAGGCTGGCTGCCATAGTTTGAATCCCCACCCGCACCTCCTTGGCCAACTCCCACTGTACTCCCACATCTGTCCTCTCAAAGGTGGTCCCAGTGTCATCAGAGTCCTCAGCTGTTGCTGCTACATCTGTGCTTCTCCTTGCGACTAGGGGTGGTGTCTGGAGGGTTCCCACAAGATCTTGGAGGGTTTCCTGGCTGATGGTTGTCAGTTGGTCATCCATGTCATCAGGGTAGTCCAGGACAGACAGATCCACCGGAGAGCCATATTCCTCTGCAATGAGATATTGTACAATTAGTGTGACTGTGTTGTGCCAGTTGTAATGTGACATCACTGACTTCCTAGTGGTGGTACATTGTAATCTTGGGCCCCATGCATTGTTCCTGTCATTAATGTTTGCAGTCTATTAGGTCTATGTGCCACCTGCATGTCACATGTAGTGTGGACAGTTTGGGGAATTGTCTGCGTCACATCTTCCAGGTGTGGGTTCTGTCCAAATTGTGGCTTGCCATCTTCTTGTCCTCATCAACCCGCCCTCTGCTTCCATTAGCATGGTGAGGCCTTGCAATGCTTGTTATTGTGCGCATGCCACATGCACCACACATAACAATATGACCCTGTCGCAGTCTATCATTTTTCACATACACCTACACAGTGCTGAGACCTAGCACCATACCATGTATGGCATTTCCATGAAACGATACAGCTGTCACCATTGGTAGTTTCTCATGTTGATGCTTGCATATGTGTGCTACATTGCATTGAACTGATGGGCCTGGCAGAGTTCCATTTCCTCTCATGACTGTGCGGGTGTGTTTGCCTAGCTACACACATATGTCCTCCCCCTCAATGCTGTTGTCTTGGCACTATGACACCTGAGATGTTGCATGGTGGCATTGCAGCTATTGTGACACAGGCACAGGGGTAGAACCTGGAATGGGCAGCATGGGTATGAGATTACTGCTGTGTACTTCATAATGTATGTGACAGGGACTGATGTTTATTGAGTCTATGGACATGAGTGGTTGACAGGAGTTGCACTTGGATGGGGATTGATGGGGATTGATCATGTAGTCATACTGATCCCTCATTTTGAGTGTGTTTGTGGCATTGGGCACCTAACTGCCATTTCCTAATTGACCAGCACACACAGCACAGTTAGTAGTGGCAAGTGTTGTCAATGGTAAATGTCGCTTGAGCCAATGTCCTGAGACTGGGCATTTTCCTCTGGCTTACATTCTTACAATACCATCTGTCCTGTGACAGCAGCCCAGTTTTCAATTCTACCCTACCCTCCTGGTCTGCTTCAGCATTTCCAGCAGCCTTGGCATGGCAGAGTACCCCCATGCAAAGGTTGTTGGTGTTGTGTTGTGTTGTGCTGTGCCCCTGGATGCCCCTGCACAGCCCATGCACCCGTGCCGTGCCCCTTTGCCCTTTCCACTGCCTGATATTCAGGGCTGACATGCATTGTGTAGTAGGTGTGTACCTCCTCCTTCTTGCACCTGATATTTAGGCATTTTTGTCCCCCATGCAACTTACCCTTCATATATGTTGTTTCCTGGTTGTCTGCAATGTCCTGTCCTGCGATTTCTGTGATGATCTCCTCCGGGATTAAGGCTGCAACCATCTCCTCCATCTTGTCCAGGTCCTCTTGCGGTGCTGGACTCCCACCTCCGGTCTGCAGTGCTGTCTTCCTGTTCATTGCCATTTTCTCCTTTGTCCTGTGCTTGGAGTCATGCCAGCGTCTCTTACACTCGGTGACACTTCTCCTGACCTCTGCCACACTGTTAATCTTGTCCGCAATTTGTTGCCAAATTGCCTCTCTCCTTCCAATTGGCAATTTAGAGGTGATGAATAATTGATGCTGGTGCTCTGTCACCTCTCTGACTAGGATTTCTTGTTCCTCTTCTTCTTGTCTCGCCCCTCGGTCTTGTCTGTGTTCTCATGGCTGGTTCCTGGTTGATTGGGGTCTCCCTGAGGTCTCTCCTGGCTTTTGGGATCCATTTTGGGGCTCCATAGCACTGTTTGCTGCATTTGCATCTCTTTTTGACGCTATTGCAGTGAAAAATGGCTCATATCTTTTTTGCAATGTTTTTCAATGTCGCAAAACAGAATAGAGTAATTTTTCCTGCGTTAACGTCATTTTGCCTTATGACAATGCACAATGGTTAGGATCAGGAAAAATGACTCTAACCTGTTCTTAGCGCCACGGTGCGTCAAAGTATAAATATGACGCACAGATGGCGTTTAGAAATTATGCTAGCCAGCACTAATATTTTTGATGCAAAACTGTGTTTGCGCAGTTATGTGTCAAAAAGTATAAATTTGGCCCTAAGGGCCTGATTTAAGTTAGGGCAGGCACCATGTGGATCTACCATGAGACGGGATGGATTACACTGTCCCTATTGGGGAGAAGCCAACACTCTTTTTTTTAAAAAATAAATGACAGCCAAACAAATGGCCATTTATAAAGACATTGACATGAACTGCTGTTGCTGTCAATGCATTTTACTGTTTGCTACAGTGCTGCATTGGAAGGACGTAGCCCTATAACAAAATTTGTTTTTTTTTTCTTTAGAAAAAGAAAATCCTGAAATGATATTCTCCTTTTGAAAAACAAAAAGAAAAAAAGTAATTCTCCCTTCGTCATGGGATTTGTTTTCCATGGTAGGGGAAGCAATATAATGTTTTTACTGTTCCTCATTGCTAGGTTTTACCTGGTGATAAGAAACAGCAAAAATTACAAATAATAATAATTAATATCTTTGTTTAATAGTTAATTAAACCCATTCAGCTCTTTTAAATATATAGGTGGTCATTTTGACTTTAGCGGTCTTTTACACAGACCACTGAAGCCGCCGGTGCCAGAAGACTGCCAGTACTGGTATTCTTCCGACCGCCATTTTAAAAGTACTGAAGGATTTCGGCCACTGCTTGGGAGGAAATCTTTCAGCAGTCATCCTGGCAGTCAGCGGTGCAGAGGCTGATCCACATCTGTCATATCACGCCACAAGGACTCCGCCCGCCGTATTACAAATATTCAGTTCTTGAAATAACAGCTTTAGTCAAAATTGCCCTTCCACCGCAAACCTGAGACAGGAGCACAATCTGTGGGGAGTAATTCCTTCTGGGAAGGGCAGATGAGGCTGGAATCCTCATGCCCATGTAAGTTTTCATCTTGGGGGTCTTTCTCAGGGGCAGCACCTCCATTAGGGCAGAGGAGCGTCGGACCCCGCCAGCAACAGCAGCTGCAACGCTTTACAAGGAAACAATAATAAACAGTGTTTATTATTGTTTCCTTATAAAGGGACAGGGCCATGGAGGTGACGAGGAGTGAGGGGAAGTGCTCAGCACCCCCCCCCCCCTCAGAGCGCATGTGTGTTTGGCTGGCCGTCTTTGGCCAGCCAAACAAACATGCGCCCAGGGCTCTCTCCAGCCCAGCAACACAGTTGCTTGTCTGGAGAGAGCCTGCACAGGCTCCCAGTCTGCTTGGGAGCACCCTGACTGGGCACTCCAAGACAATCCTGATGCTGCTTTGAGCAGCGTCAGGATTGGCCACAAAGCAGGCTTGCAACCTGTGCCTGCAGCAGTGACGAAAGAGAAGAGTGGCGCGACGGAGCAGGTAAGTGGTTTTTGTTTATTTCATTTTTTACACCGACTGGACCCCGCCCTCTGTGCTCCCTCCCCCGTGCCACCCCTTTCACCCAGTGTGAGCCGTGACTGCTCTCTCCCGCATCGAATAGACCCCTTCTCAAACTTGAAAACAGTAAAAGATATGGATTTTGCCAAAGACAGTTGCTGATAAAGATGGGGGCGGGGTCCCTCACCCTAGGTCCCTACTACAAATCATGTCAGACTTGGATTTTAGTGTAGAGATATACGCCTTCATTTTGATACTGGCGGTAAAAATAGCCATCCGCCGTATTGTGACCATAGCCGGATTTCTGCCAGAAGGATGGTGGAGGTGTGAGTGCGTGTCTGTTGTGCTTTGTGAATGTGTGTTTGTGAGTGCATATTTCAAAGTGTGTGCAGGTATGTGTGAGTGGATGTATGCATGCATGGATGTTTGTGGGAAAAGGGTGTGTGTATGTATGTGTGTGTCAAGGGGGGTGTAGGAAGAAGTTGGCTCTGTATATACTATTTCAAAGTAAGAAATAGTGTGCACAGAGTCCAAGTGTTCCCTTTAGAGGTAAGATAGTGGCAAAAAGAGATAATTCTAATGCTCTATTCTGTGGAAGTGTGGTCGAGCAGTAGGCTTATCAGAAGGTAGTGTTAGCATTTGTTGTACACACACTGTCAATAAATGAGGAACACAGACTCAAAGACAATTCCAGGCCAATAGGTTTTTATTTAAAAAAATATATTTTCTTAGTTTATTTTAAGAACCGCAGGTTCACGTTTTACAAACAATACTTTAAATGAAAGGTATTTCACTCAAGTATCTTAGGAACTTTGAATTATCACAATAGCATGTACAGTTTTGACAAAAATGTCAATAAGCTATTTTAAAAGTGGACACTGCAAAAATCAACAGTTCCTGGGGGAGGTAAGTAAATGTTAAGTTCACAGGTAAGTAAAACACTTACAGGGTTCAATGTTGGGTCCAAGGTAGCCCACCGTTGGGGGTTCAAGGCAACCCCAAAGTTACCACACCAGCAGCTCAGGGCCGGTTAGGTGCAGAGGTCAAAGTGGTGCCCAAAACACATAGGCTTCAATGGAAATAGGGGTGCCCCGGTTCCAGTCTGCCAGCAGGTAAGTACCCGCGACTTCTGAGGGCAGACCAGGGGGGGTTTGTAGGGCCCCAGGGGGGACACAAGTAGGCACAGAAAGTACACCCTCAGCGGCACAGGGGTGGCCGGGTTCAGAGTGCAAACAGGCATCGGGTTTTCAATAGGAATCAATGGGGATACCCGGGGGTCTCTTCAACGATGCAGGCAGGCACAGGGGGGGCTCCTCGGGATAGCCACCACCTGGGCTAGGCATAGGGTCGCCTGGGGGCCGCTCCTGCACTGCAGTTCGGTTCCTTCAAGTCCTGGAGGCTGCGGGTGCTGTGTGGTTTCCAGGCGTCGGGTTCCTTGAAGCAGGCAGTCGCGGTCAGGGGGAGCCTCTGGATTTCCTCTGCAGGCGTCGCTGTGGAGGCTCAGGGGGTCAACTCTGGCTACTCACGGGCTCACAGTCGCCGGGGAGTCCTCCCTGTAGTGTTAGTTTTCTGCAGGTCGAGCTAGGGGCGTCGGGTGCAGAGTGGAAAGTCTCACGCTTCCGGCGGGAAACGTGTGGTCTTTAAAAGTTGCTTCTTTGTTGCAAAGTTGCAGTTTTGTTGAACAGGGCCGCTGTTCTCAGGAGCTTCTTGGTCCTTTTAGATGCAGGGCAGTCCTCTGAGGCTTCAGAGGTCGCTGGTCCCTGTTGGATGCGTCGCTGTTGCAGTTTTTCTTGAAGTGGGGAGACAGGCCTGTAGGGCTGGGGCCAAAGCAGTTGTCGTCTCAGTCTTCTCTGCAGGGCTTCAGGTCAGCAGTCCTTCTTCATCTTCAGGTTGCAGGAATCTATCATCCTCGGTTCTGGGATCCCCTAAATACTCAATTTAGGGGTGTGTTTAGGTTTGGGAGGTCGGCTACTGGCCCTGAGGGTGGCTACACCCTCTTTGTGCCTCATCCCTGTGGGGAGGGGGGCACATCCCTAATCCTTTTGGGGGAATCCTCCATCTGCAAGATGGAGGATTTCTAAAAGTAAGAGTCACCTCAGCTCAGGACACCTTAGGGGCTGTCCTGACTGGGGAGTGACTCCTCCTTGTTTTTCTCATTATCTCCTCCAGCCTTGCCGCCAAAAGTGGGGGAAGTGGCCGGAGGGCGGGCATCTCCACTAGCTGGGCAGTCGCGGTCAGGGGGAGCCTCTGGATTTCCTCTGCAGACGTCGCTGTGGAGGCTCAGGAGGTCAACTCTGGCTACTCACGGGCTCACAGTCACCGGGGAGTCCTCCCTGTGGTGTTAGTTTTCCTCAGGTCGAGCCGGGGGCGTTGGGTGCAGAGTGGAAAGTCTCACGCTTCCGGCGGGAAACGTGTGGTCTTTAAAAGCTGCTTCTTTGTTGCAAAGTTGCAGTTTTGTTGAACAGGGCCACTGTTCTCAGGAGCTTCTTGCTCCTTTTAGATGCAGGGCAGTCCTCTGAGGCTTCAGAGGTCGCTGGTCCCTGTTGGATGCGTCGCTGTTGCAGTTTTTCTTGAAGTGGGGAGACAGGCCTGTAGGGCTGGGGCCAAAGCATGTGGAATCACATTTTACAGTTCTTAGGTATGCTATGCCTAGTGGCCCCTGTGATACACAATGACAATCTCTGCACAGGCCTATCATTAAGTAAAGAGGCCTACAAATGTAATTCGCTACTGCTAGGAACGCATTATGTTGCAAGGCTTGCTCTCTGAACAGCCATCATGAAACATCATCGTCATTGCATGCTAGCTGAAGCAATCTCCCTTCTGGAAAGTACCAGTCTGAGTACGTGATGTTCTCAAGTTCTGTCACAAGATGGACCATGTGATATTAGGCACGTAGGCCACCTTGTGTAAAATCCTTTTCTATGCTTTTTGTTACTATATATGGTATGATAGGAAAAACTACCTCAGCCATAATGGAGAAGTAGTCATACGTCAATCATACGTCAATGCCAAAGAACCAATAAGACGTTGAATTATGTTTGTGGTTTAATACTATAAAAGATTGTGTATTACTTCCTTGTATTAGGCTGTTCGTGTACACTAGTACAGAGCATCCTCCATGTACATGTCTTTCTATTCTATCCGTAATGAATTATTAAATGTTTATCTAGAAAGAGCTGGCTAACGGTCGTTTGTATCCTGAATGGGTGCTGAATAATTAGGCTTCTACATTTGGTGGAAAAATTGCGGTCTCGTTCAGCGAATAGCTTCCTTCAGCCCGTCTCCTGTTTCGGTTGGGGCGACAGCTGACCCATTGGACAGGGCCCCTCCTGCAACGGAGGCTGGAGCTGTCGTGAGTATCTATTGCTGCTTCGTGGTCCTGCTCTCGCTGTTTGCTCTACTGTATTTTCGGTGTAAATAATTGCGAAACAGGGAGGTAACTGGGGTGTTTCGTTAATATGTTTCCTGCATAGAGTGGTTATGCATTTATGGTTAATATTTCTATTTGCCGTACCCCTTAGCCAGCTTTTTTATAATGACATTTATTTTCTCTGTCTCCGGTGGCATGCCAAGGGCATTTCTTCCTCTGTTGTCCTATGTTGCGGGCTCCGATAATGCACCTTGTGAAAACATTCAGATAGTTAACTATAGCCGTCCGCCGGCTGCTAGCATTCTGTGTTAATTTGGTCCTTCCATTGTATTACACCATTGCCTTCCTCCCTGCGCTGCAGCTGTATACTTAGAATAGCTTCCTGTATTTCATGTAGCTTGTTACTGTTAGAAACGAAGTCCGAGGAATAGAGGCAACTAGCGGTATTGCTTCAGAACACAGCGCGAGTCGCTGTATGTTGTCCCCAGCCGGAGGGGCTGGGGCGGATAACTCTGGCCAGAGAGGGTGTTGTTGGCGCCAAGCCAACCCCAGGTTAAAAGGGCGTTGCCCAGATGTGAAATGGAATGGTAGTGGTCCGTTCCAGGGTCTATGTGTCCATTGAAGAGGAACTGGCAGGTGTTGTCAGCTTCCTTGTGTGTATAGGAGTGATAGTGGTTCATTCCAGTAACTGGATGATAGTTGTTCATTCCAGTGGAGCAGGCAGGCTCTGTTTGTCGTATTAAACAATTGTTATGTTATCTGTTTCCTGTGATATTGCAGCTCTTTGAACAATGCTTATGGCATATTGAACTATCGGCTACTCATGTGAAATGGTGTAAACTATAGATGCTGGTTTGATTACGTGTGTGTGTGAAACTGTTTTTTGAGCTATAGATACGTGTGTGTGTGAAAGTGGTTTTTGAGCTATAAATACGTGTGTGTGCGAAAGTGGTTTTTGATTCAAGAAGGAAGGGTTCACCACAAGGTGGTGTACTGTGATTTATTTTGACTGCATGCATTTGCAATTAAGGATAAGAATTTTCAGACAATTTAAGACTAGGTGGGTGGACTCCTGGGTGACATAATACGGATTTTTATGACAATTGACTGATTTAATCTGCAAACATCACACAGTACAAACACCGCCCTGCACTCACTACATATTTGATACAAGGGGTGGAAGTAGGATCACCCCACAGGGATAGTTGTACTGTGACCCTTGTCTATGGTTCTGCCGTCACATGTGGTTGCCTGACTTGTTCACCGCTATTGCATTATCTGTGTGTCACTGGCCAAGGATCTGG
Organism: Pleurodeles waltl; assembly: GCF_031143425.1. Taxonomy (NCBI): domain Eukaryota; kingdom Metazoa; phylum Chordata; class Amphibia; order Caudata; family Salamandridae; genus Pleurodeles; species Pleurodeles waltl. Next base: position 139,668,735 of record NC_090438.1, read on the forward strand.
TCCAGTTTCCAATATCATACAGCCGCACCCTGCCCCAGGGCAGGAAAGGATTTCTTTTTTTTATTTTTCCCTCCTGACTATTCTGTCATCTCTTGATTCGCCCCAAAGGACTCCAGTGTGGACGCCGTCACTAGCACCTTGGGTACTGTCTGATTTCAAACTTTGTGTGAGCTAAGGTGGACATGGCTGGCTGAAATTGAAGGCCTATATGCACTACTGTACTTAGACTTTGACTTTGCAAGGAAACTGACAGTAGTGTTTCTGTGGCTTTGCGGACATATGTGGTGCTTTACAATGCTGCCTACATACTAGTAGCATATGGGATGTCCCTTGAATGTGGGGCTGTCCTGTATGTGGAGGATAAAAACAAATAATAAATAAACTGAACTGAAGAATGGTTTCCTCGACATGGTGGGGGGGCTGACAAGGGCAGGGAAGATTGGAGGACGAAGAAAAAAAAATAGAGATAATAGGGGCTTGTCAAGCTCTCTTCCTGTGGCGAGTGCACAGTCACAGGAACAAAACATCGATTTTGTTTGAAGACATTTGGGAAATACACTACAGCCTGAGGGCACCACAACAGGGACCAAACACTCTGAGCTGCCTCTACAACAGCAGGCAGAGACGGAACGTGAAAGCCGCACCCTGGCATGGCGTTTGATGGATGAGGAAGTGAAAAATAAAAGCAAAACGTAAGAGACCTTGTGAAAGAATTAGACAGTTATTCCATAGCCAGGGAAAAGAGGAAGTGGCTAACGCAATTAGAAAACATTAACAGAAATACGAACAGATATCAAATGAAATGGAAAGGTGTATTGGCAAGGGGCGAGAGGGATCACACAATTTACTATGGGATATGTCCATGTATGCACATCACACAATCCATAACATCAAGATGTGGAAGGAGGTGCTCAGCAATACAAACACACAGCTGGAGATCACAAGACACAGGGGGTTATTCTAACTTTGGAGGAGGTGTTAATCCGTCCCAAAAGTGATGGAAAAGTGACGGATTTACCACCAGCCGTATTACGAGTCCATTATATCCTATGGAACTCGTAATACGGCTGGTGGTATATCCGTCACTTTACCGTCACTTTTGGGACGGATTAACACTCCTCCAAAGTTAGAATAACCCCCACAGTCTCTCGACGTACATAAAAATGTACAGAGTTAAACAGAATAATAGCCATGGGAAGGGCTGCTTTGGAAGGATCTGGATGCATTGTTTAGCATTATTGTACCATGAGATTTGTGGGAGGATTGTAAGAAGGCGATACACTGGCCTGAAATATGTGACCACTACTCCAATTAATACACTATCATTTGGCGCTAGACTGAGTATGGGAAAGGTTTGCAAGTAGACAAGGGATGGCTGTAACATGCTTACACACTGTAGAAAATTTAAGTTTAATTGTTAAGTTATCACACGTAATAAGACACAAAATTCAGACTTTATTACTTGTTAATGGCTTTAAAAGCACTGCAAAGAGCATTGTACAGTGAAAATAAAAGCGTCAAGATAACTCCAGTGATTAATGTACCTGCTGGGGAGGAATGAGAGTTTTGGACAGTGGCATTTTTGACTGAAAGATAGTGCAGATGGTTAATATGCAGGCTACAAAGGATGTGTATCATGAAAAGAACAGTATTTTATGTGGATGGCACAGTGGGTTACTGCTTTTGTCACAGAGATTCTTTAGTTACTGTACAGTTCATAATAGTAATCTAGCACAGTGAGCTAACTGCAATTAAGGAGCTGCATGCCAACTGCATAGCACAAATTAGAAAGCTGTTTTTTCCCAGTCTTTCATTTTAAAGTGCTGTACAGGGCTCCAACACCTACACTGGTATGAGAGATGCTATAATAAAAATTAATTACATGTGACAAAAAGGATAGGGAGAGAAGAGAGGCACTTATGGTTTACTTCCTTTCCCCACCACATATTTATGTATAAAAGCTTTCTTAGATCTTATGTACCTAAAAATAATAACAGAAATAGCCCCGGAGATAATTTTAAAAAATTGCCCGAAGGATTCACCTTTCCTAAATAAAACTAAAAATTGAAAAGTTAGTCGCCAAGATGCAGCACCAAAATTTCCAATAAAATGTTTAGATTTTTGCATATTTTTTCAATATAAAAAGAATGATTTCATGTTTGAAATTTAAATTGTGCAAATTGCTTGGGGGTACCTGGCTTCCAGTAATGTTTCACTGGTGGTCCCCAGGAGTAAAAAGGTTAGGAACCACAGGTGTACAACAAATTAGAACTTTCTTATGTAGGGATTACATTTAAAAATATTTGACCCATGCAAAGGTTGCCAAAATTCTTACAGTGAACAAATTTAGGGGGTCATTCCGACCCTGGCGGTCCATGACTGCCAAGGCGGAGGGCAGCGGAAGCACTGCCAACAGGCTGGCGGTGCTTCCTGGGCCATTCTGACCGCTGCGGTAAAGCCGCGGTCAGAAAAGGGGAACCGGCGTTTTCCCGCCGGTTTTCCCCTGGCCCAGGGAATCCTTCATGGCGGCGCTGCTTGCAGCACCGCCACGGGGATTCCGACCCCCTTCCCGCCAGTCTGTTTCTGGCGGTTGTCACCGCCAGAACCAGGATGGCGGGTACGGGTGTCGTGGGGCCCCCTCACAGGGCCCCATACAGATTTTCACTGTCTGCTTAGCAGACAGTGAAAATCGCAACGGGTGCCACTGCACCCGTCGCACCCCTGCAACTCCGCCGCCTTCATTCGGAGCCGGCTTCCTCGTTGCAGGGGCTTTCCCGCTGGGCCAGCGGGCGGCCTTTTGCCGGTCGCCCGCCGGCCCAGCGGGAAAGTTGGAATGGCCGCCGCGGTCTTTTGACCGCGGGGCGGTCATTCGGCGGTAACCGCATGAGAATGACCGCCTTAGACTGGAGGGAACAGAGGATTCATTTGCAGCAGTTAACAATATGTTGTCAGGAGTGTGGAATTTTATAAAATGTCTAATTGTCCATGGGACAGTTTGTGTCATCAGTCTACTTGTCCTGTAAAAACACATGCATATTTTCCTCCTGCTAAAATGATATTTACAAACATTGTCTAGAAGTTCGATTTCCTGGTCTGCCTCATTAAATGCTAGCTCATGTATAAAAGCTGTAAATCTGCACTAATGCAGGAAGAGATACCATGGGTGCACTTTGTGATTTTCTTTAGGAATTCTGCCATAAACTGGTTATCACAGACCTTTTGTTATTTTAATTCTGTCTCTCTGTTTATTGACTGGCTTCCGTGGTAGTGACACCAGTCTGCTCTTCCATACGAAGAATATTGGCACAAAGTAGTTTTGGCACAAAGTAGTTTTGTTCATGCCAGGAACTACTATGGCAATGTGTAACTTTGATGAAAAGGTTACATTGATTTTTCCTGTTATGAATATAAATTTTGGAAATACCACCATGCATCTGCACATTTTACTAAATGATGCTTCAAAGAAATGACACCTAAAATATCATGGTATTTTAGCAGAATGTTTCTTTCCTAGTTACATTGTTTGTGAAGATATTTAGAAAGCAAGGAATACAAAAATTTGCTTTCGAGCTTCTGCAGATATTTGCATCTGATGAGAGAGCATTCTGGAAGAATTGTGCTGGGCATTTGTTTACGGTAATTCCATACCCCTGGTTGTGTATTTCTTCATAGCTTTATAGAGTACATACTAATAATTTAGTCATGTTCAATGACAGAAGAGATGTAGAAATTAACAGAAGAGTTACAATGTGCTGAATTGTAAATAATATAAGGAAATAATAGATATATAAAAATGTGGGTTCTTGTTGGGGTGTAGAGTGAGTTAGTTATGTGATAACAAACTTCTACTAAGGTGTATTGATATTTAAAATAAACACATTAGTGCAGTAATAATAATTACACATGACGTGTTAGTGACTGATCGATTTCACTTAATAAGAAGCTAAAAGAAAATAACACAAGTGGATGTTTAAACATCTGCAGTACGTATGTTGAAGTCATGTGAGTGCAACCAGGGTGTCAAAAGGGCAATGAATGGGTAAAAATGCAGCACATTTGTCACAAATGTGTTTTATTTTTATTGTATTTTATTTTATGCATTTATCTGCGAGGTCCCGTCCCTGTATTAAATTGTGGCAGTTAAGATTACCTTCCCCATTTCTGAAAACCACAGACTCTGGGCATGGCTCCAAGGGCAAAGCCACGGATTGTTGCGATATGTTACCATGACGCACCAAGTAGAATTGTAGAATAAATGTACAGCTGAATGTTAGTTAATTTTAAAGTTTATAGGATTTTTTTATATACACCCTGGACGCAGGATGTATGTATCTACGTATATATATGTGCATATAATTGGCGGCAGGAGGAGTATTTTTCTATCCATGTTTTTTCCTAGGTTTCAGAACATGGATGAGAAGATGTGGTTTCTGTATCCATCTGTCTATGTTACATTTTATGTTTTCATAATTAATGGGAGTCTTCCGTGGTACATCTTAATGTGCACAGTGACATGGATTGCCTTCATGTGTTGGTAGATTGCAACTAAATATTCTCCAAACTGGTTTTGGGTATTGAAAATACCTATATTAGGATGGAGTTATTACTACCTTAGGATGTGCTATGTAGTACTGCAATACAGCTATGAGTAATATACCTCTGATGATGAGGGTGCCAAATATAAATAAATACAATAAATATAATATCTTAAAGGAACATCAGCATTTCAGAACATCACACTTGTACGAGAAAGGGGAAGTGACTTCTGATGGCAGTGATGCCTGCAAAGTCCCAAACCTTCCAGCATTGATGCAGATATTCAGGTTGTTGAAATAGAATAATAGGATACAATGCTATGTTAAAAATAAATACCGGCTGTATACCAGTGTAACATGTGTTTTCTCCTGACCTTTGGATCACCATTTGTTTGGTGAAATAGTTTGTGTGAATATTCCACTGTTACTGAGTGTAATTGTTATTTATTTTTTGAGTGTTGATTTCAGTTTAAGAGTGTGCTAGTTACCCCATAAACCAGTCAGATATGTCCATTTATAAGATTTTGTGCATCTGCTGAGCGGTTCTAGATTGATGCACTACTGCTTGCTTCATCGGTCAAGAAAGGCACCCTTGACAAAGTTGTCAAAGTGAGCACCGACTGAGATACTGTTTGACTGGCCTATGAACATGTCTGGTGCTGAGAAGTTATTATCTGATAAGACATTTTGACAACAGTTTGCCTTACCTTCAGCATTAGGTGCTGCAGGCCCTTCCTGGCTGGACAACACTACCTGGACATGATCTCCAACAGGGAGATTGGGCTTGGTTCACCTGAAAAGTAGGAGGGACTGACCTCCTTGATCCACAGCTATTACACCAAGAAGGTACACCACCGGAACACGACTGCATCCTGGAGACTGGGTGTGGGTAAAGGCCACACCAGACGTCACTGCCTTCAACCACGGTGGAAGGGACCACACCAAGTCCTGTTGATAACAGCCACAGCAGTCAAGTGTGAGGGCATCACATCCTGGGTCCATACCTCACACACCAAGAAGGCCACTGGACCAAAGGACGACCAGCCGCCAACAAAGTTGCCGATGAGAGTAATGCCACCTTCACCACAGCGGTACAACCTTCGTTCAACAAGCGCCACCAGCCAACACTGACGGAACTGCTGGTGCTACACTCCCACAGGAGTCGGCGAGTGTAAGCGGGTTCCCAAGTACACCAGAGCATTGTTCTTGGACTGCTCGTGCTGCAACCCCACAGGAGTCGGAGGGTGCAAGTGGGTCCTTCAAGACACCAGGATACTCTTTCAGAACTGCTCGTGCTACTCTCCACAGGAGTCGGGGAGTCAAGCAAGAGCACTTAAGTATTAAAGACATCAGGATCTAAACGAACAGAATACTAAAAGTCCGCTAGAAAAATTTGCACCAACAGGTACAGATCCCAGTCCTACGGAAGCGGCTGGTCACTAGGATCAGTGCGGATTGTAGCCCCATTGGGAGGTGCCTCTTCCAATTAGGAATATAGCAAAAATAGGACAAAAGGGCCATCCCTCGGGTCAGTGGACTATCGCACCCAACTCCCTTAGAACTGGACATTGGGATTCATCCCTTTATACTCTGCATAACTACAAGTGTCAAATAGCATTCAACGTCGCCCCGAAAATATACAGAAGGAATAGACTACTCGTGTGGCACTCCTACAGGAATAAGGAGGTACCAAAGGTTACATACCAATAGAACTGGTTTCAAGTGCTAGCCACATCCGACCACACCCTATAAGGCGACATGGATTTCAGATTACAACGTAAGAAAAAGGAGCAGAAGAAGTGGCCCCTGGTGGTCACAGCATTACTCACCCCGGTAGCAGCTATAGTACTAACATCAGTACTGATAGTATATAAAGACGACATACATATTCCATGGCTCGACCAGGAACACTACATCCCCAAAAGTGGCCAATGTGAAGTAGCAACCAGTGCTGAGAACAACAATATCTCAAAACAACATGAGAGGGTGGAGGATAAAACAAAATGGGTGAAATATACAAAATGGAAAGAAGATGGAGAAGATTATAAGGACAATACATTTGTGTAAATGGTATCAATGTACAAAGAACTAGCAAATGTGTATGATTGTTATATATGTACCCACCTACCGACCACTAACCAGGAGAAAAGAAATTACACTGAAATGCCCCTCACAGAATTCGTGGCATGTAACATATTAGATAATATGTTAGGGGGAAATTTAAAAGGAATGAGAACAGCGAAAAGAAAAAAGGAGAGAATAAGAGAAAATATAAACAAAGGAGAAATGAGGAGAAAAAGGGATGACTATGGTTTGGAAGATGAACCTTATGTAGGTGATATGCAAGGAAAATTGGTAGAAAGAGTGTAAAATAAATTGAAGGAAGAAGATAGAAGGAGAAGAAAGAAGTGTAGGAGATTAGATCCGAAGAAAGAAGAAGAGAATTTATTGAATGCATTTACAACAGAAAGAGGGAAGGGTTACACTGAAAGGGATCATAGCTCAGAACAACGAATACCATGCCTGGCCATAGCTACAGAAATAAAGGCACCATGGTGTTTCAAATGCTCAAGAGGTAACGCAGACACTAGCAAAAACGGAATTGATGTGGGACATAGTATTTGCAATACAACATTGAGCCTGGACTACAAAAGAAATGACACAACAGGCTTGTCCTGACACCTCCCAAAGGAATATTTATTATATGTGGGACATCTGCATTTTTTTAAATTGCCAGCAGGTTGGCAAGGTACCTGCTACCTAGCATTCGTGCTACCAAAAATGGCGCATAGAACAGAATTACAGAAGGGGGAAAAGAGAACACTTGGCGGGGTGCGCCGGAAGAGGACACCAACGTGGGGAATATAAGAAAGGAAATAGAGGAAATAGAGAATATAAAAAAGGTAGAAGAAGGAGCTGGGAAAGTGACAGATGGGACAGACGTCGGAGGAATGCTGAATCGAATAGCAGCATGGTTCAGGGGTTGGGGTACCTGGTTGGTAGAGTTACTAGCGATAGGGATCGTGGCACTGATAACGATATGTGTGCTCATACCAGTTTGTCCATCCTTCCTGGCCATACTCTTGAAAAAAAAAAAAAACTGTCACCAGAAACGCACACATTATAGAAGAAAAAGATATACGGATGACAACAGGGACGAGCAAGAGGTATAAATGAGAGCAATACACCATGACCCTTAGATTTGTCATTGAGTATCAGAGGGCGGAATGTGGAATCGCATTTTACAGTTCTTAGGTATGCTATGCCTAGTGGCCCCTGTGATACACAATGACAATCTCTGCACAGGCCTATCATTAAGTAAAGAGGCCTACAAATGTAATTCACTACTGCTAGGAACGCATTATGTTGCAAGGCTTGCTCTCTGAACAGCCATCATGAAACGTCATTGCATGCTAGCTGAAGCAATCTCCCTTCTGGAAAGTACCAGTGTGAGTACGTGATGTTCTCAAGTTCTGTCACAAGATGGACAATGTGATATTAGGCATGTAGGCCACCTTGTGTAAAATCCTTTTCCATGCTTTTTGTTACTATATATGGTATGATAGGAAAAACTACCTCAGCCATAATGGAGAAGTAGTCATACGTCAATCATACGTCAAAGCCAAAGAACCAATAAGACATTGAATTATGTTTGTGGTTTAATACTATAGAAGATCGTGTATTACTTCCTTGTATTAGGCTGTTCGTGTACACTAGTACAGAGCATCCTCCATGTACATGTCTTTCTATTCTATCCCTAATGAATTATTAAATGTTTATCTAGAAAGAGCTGGCTAACGGTCGTTTGTATCCTGAATGAGTGCTGAATAATTAGGCTTCTACAGTTGTCATCTCAGTCTTCTCTGCAGGGCTTCAGGTCAGCAGTCCTTCTTCGTCTTCAGGTTGCAGGAATCTATCATCCTCGGTTCTGGGAGCCCCTAAATACTCAATTTAGGGGTGTGTTTCGGTCTGGGAGGTCGACTACTGGCCCTGAGGGTGGCTACACCCTCTTTGTGCCTCTTCCCTGTGGGGAGGGGGGCACATCCCTAATCCTTTTGGGGGAATCCTCCATCTGCAAGATGGAGGATTTCTAAAAGTAAGAGTCACCTCAGCTCAGGACACCTTAGGGGCTGTCCTGACTGGGGAGTGACTCCTTCTTGTTTTTCTCATTATCTCCTCTAGCCTTGCCGCCAAAAGTGGGGGCAGTGGCCGGAGGGCGGGCATCTCCACTAGCTGGGCAGTCGCGGTCAGGGGGAGCCTCTGGATTTCCTCTGCAGACGTCGCTGTGGAGGCTCAGGGGGGTCAACTCTGGCTACTCACGGGCTCACAGTCGCCGGGGAGTCCTCCCTGTGGTGTTAGTTTTCCACAGGTCGAGCCGGGGGCATCAGGTGCAGAGTGGAAAGTCTCACGCTTCCGGCGGGAAACGTGTGGTCTTTAAAAGCTGCTTCTTTGTTGCAAAGTTGCAGTTTTGTTGAACAGGGCCGCTGTTCTCAGGAGCTTCTTGGTCCTTTTAGATGCAGGGCAGTCCTCTGAGGCTTCAGAGGTCGCTGGTCCCTGTTGGATGCGTTGCTGTTGCAGTTTTTCTTGAAGTGGGGAGACAGGCCTGTAGGGCTGGGGCCAAAGCAGTTGTCGTCTCAGTCTTCTCTATAGGGCTTCAGGTCAGCAGTCCTTCTTCGTCTTCAGGTTGCAGGAATCTATCATCCTCGGTTCTGGGAGCCCCTAAATACTCAATTTAGGGGTGTGTTTAGGTCTGGGAGGTCGGCTACTGGCCCTGAGGGTGGCTACACCCTCTTTGTGCCTCCTCCCTGTGGGGAGGGGGGCACATCCCTAATCCTATTGGGGGAATCCTACATCTGTAAGATGGAGGATTTCTAAAAGTAAGAGTCACCTCAGCTCAGGACACCTTAGGGGCTGTCCTGACTGGGGAGTGACTCCTCCTTGTTTTTCTCATTATCTCCTCCAGCCTTGCCACCAAAAGTGGGGGCAGTGGTCGGAGGGTGGGCATCTCCACTAGCTGGGATGCCCTGTGGTGCTGTAACAAAGGGGGTGATCCTTTGAGGCTCACCACCAGGTGTTACAGTTCCTGCAGGGGGAGGTGAGAAGCACCTCCACCCAGTACAGGCTTTGTTCCTAGTCACAGTGACAAAGGCACTCTCCCCATGTGGCCAGCAACATGTCTGGTGTGTGGCAGGCTGGCAAAAACTAGTCAGCCCACACTGGAAGTCAGGTATGTTTTCAGGGGGCATCTCTAAGATGGCCACTGGGTGTATTTCACAATAAATTGTACACTGGCATCCATGTGCATTTATTGTGCTGAGAAGTTTGATACCAAACTTCCCAGTTTTCAGTGTAGCCATTATGGTGCTGTGGAGTTCGTGCATGACAGACTCCCAGACCATATACTCTTATAGCTACCCTGCACTTATAATGTCTAAGGTTTTGCTTAGACACTGTAGGGGCATAGTGCTCATGCACCTATGCCCTCACCTATGGTATAGTGCACCCTGCCTTAGGGGTGCTAGAGGGGTGACTTATCTATGCCATAGTCAGTGTGAGGTTGGCATGGCACTCTGAGGGAAGTGCCATGTCGACTTAGTCATTTTGTCCCCCACCAGCACACACAAGCTGGCAAGCAGTGTGCATGTGCTGAGTGAGGGGTCCCCAGGGTGGCATAAGACATGCTGCAGCCCTTAGAGACCTTCCCTGGCATCAGGGCCCTTGGTACCAGGGGTACCAGTTACAAGGGACTTACCTGGGTGCCAGGGTTGTGCCAATTGTGGAGACAAAGGCACAGTTTAGGGAAAGAACACTGGTGCTGGGGCCTGGTTAACCGGGTCCCAGCACACTTTCAAATCATAACTTGGCATCAGCAAAGGCAAAAAGTCAGGGGGTAACCATGCCAAGGAGGCATTTCCTTACAGGGGGCATGAATGTTGGGGGGTGGGAGGGGCTTTGGAGAGGCAGAGAGGGTAGGGGGGTAACTGGAGAGGGAAGGGTGGAGACCCCTATCAGTGACAGGGAAGGAATTCCCTGTCACTGATAGTGCATGGTTTTCGTGACAGTAAGGAAGCCACGAAAACCATGGCGGTAGGCGGGGTCATAATCCCGCAGGCAGAACAGAGAAGGCCGCTGGGCTGGAGATGTATATTTCCAGCCCGGCGGCTGTTACCACGGTGGTGGTCGGAGTGGCAAAAGCCAACCCGCCAATGTCATAATATGGCGGTAAGTAGGGCCAGCCTGTTGGCAATACTTACCGCCATGTTACCGCCAACCTCCAGGGTCGCAATGACCCCCCATAATTTTTACTGACTGCTTTTTTCTGGTCTTAATTTGAAGGCTTCTGAATGAGTCAACAGAGATGTTCAAAGTCCAAGGGGAGGTAATTTGTGGTTCGGTCAGAGTCGTCCGACTCTGCTCTTGACAGGGTGATGAAGATAACGTAAGCATCTGTTGGCCCAGATGGAATTTGAAAGTTACGGTGTCTGCTTGTTTCAGTTTCAATAGATCAGACTATTTGGTCTCTAAGACTGAATTCTAATCGATTCTGAGATTCCCTACAGGAATTAGGCAGTCAGAAGATTGATAGAAATCACTTTGATTCCTACCAGTTTAACCAGTGCCTGAATTTGCCAGGAAAGACTTCCAGGCCATATATGAGCGAAGGCAGAAGCTTGGCTTTTATAACTTGCAATAGAGGCAATAATGAGGAGCCTGCCAGAGTAGACACACTTTTACACAACCCAGCAACAATCCCTGTGGCTTGTGTTTGCAGGGCTTCCTTGTGAAGATTGGAGACAATTGAGACCTGAAACTCAATGGCAAAATATATGTATGCACTTGCCTTGGTGATGATGTGATTTCAGAATTTCCATGACCAAAATACCACTTGCGTAGCCTTGTAAAAGTGACTATTTTAGTTTTTTCTGGGTTTATTTCTAGTCCATTGGCATTGCAAAGTTTCTAAGTGTGGCTTGCAGGCCAGAAGTCTCATAGTACTGTATCACAGATATTCGTTGGTTATTAAGCCTCTGGAGGATGATTTTGAATTTGTCAAAAGGGATGCTGTCCACAGTGAATATGTAAAACAATATAGGGGCTAAAAACACATCTCTGTTTTAGCCCTTTATTAATGGGAGTTCTGTTGGTCAGGGTGCCTTTCTCGTTTAGTTTTCCTTGTACCCAGCTGTTCAAGCAAAGTGCATTCATGGCATTAAGGGGGTTATTACAACTTTGGAGGAGGTGTTAATCCGTCCCAAATGTGACGGATATACCACCAGCCGTATTACGAGTTCCATAGGCTATAATGGACTCGTAATACGGCTGGTGGTATATCCGTCACTTTACCGTCACTTTTGGGACGGATTAACACCTCCTCCGAAGTTGTAATAACCCCCTAAGGGCCTCATTCTGACTTTGGCGGGCGGCGGAGGCCGCCCGCCAAAGTACCGCCGTCAGAAGACCGCTGCGCGGTCAAAAGACCGCCGCAGTAATTCTGAGTTTCCCGCTGGGCTGGCGGGCGACCGCCAGAAGGCCGCCCGCCAGCCCAGCAGGAAACCCCCTTCCATGAGGATGCCGGCTCCGAATGGAGCCGGCGGAGTGGAAGGGGTGCGACGGGTGCAGTAGCATTCGTCGCGATTTTCAGTGTCTGCTTGGCAGACACTGAAAATCTTGTTGGGGCCCTGTTAGGGGGCCCCACGACACCCGTTCCCGCCATCCTGTTTCTGGCGGTGAAAACCACCAGAAACAGGCTGGCGGGAAGGGGGTCGGAATCCCCATGGCGGCGCTGCAAGCAGCGCAGCCATGGAGGATTCCCTGGGCCAGGGGAAAACCGGCGGGAAACCGCCGGTTCCCCTTTTCTGACTGCGGCTTTACCGCCGCGGTCAGAATGCCCCGGAAGCACCGCCAGCCTGTTGGCGGTGCTTCCTCTGCCCTCTGCCCTGGCGGTGAGACACCGCCAGGGTCAGAATGAGGGCCTAAGTGTTTTTGTCCCTGATTATTGGCATCCAGTTCACTCCATCCTGCATGAAGTCATGGAATTATCAGACATATGCATGTGGGATGCGTGGACCCTTGGCATTTTGAAGCCTACAGCCAGACAAAAAGTGTGCACTTGTTTTGCTGCCCTAGCCAAGTGTGCCCTCACACTTCCACTGGCACTCTCCTGTTGCACCTCTGGTGGCACCGTTGCATGGCACAGTATGTGAACTGGATGAGGTGGTGTGGTGAATCCATTTTAGTTTCCCACTGGGCACAGGAGTTGGCTTGCAGGCCTGTTGCCCCCATCATCTAGTGACTTTTTACCCAGTTAGCATGCTCTGTTTTATTGCATTCATTTCATTATTTCTTTTAGCCCTTCACAGCTGCCTACATTTTACAAGAAATGTTTTGCTCTTGCTTATCAGTGCCATTCTGAGAAGGCATCATTAACAGTGATACACATACATATTGTCATCATGTCCCTTTATCACTTACGTTTGACAGGAACATAAAGCGCACTTGTTAGGGATTGTTTATGTAATTGCCAAAACAAGTCTGCCACATTATCAGTTGTTTAGGAACATAACTGCATAAGGGATCTTACATAGCTGTATAAATACGCCTCAAACAGACAAGGTCATTATTGGGATTCTTTTCAGATGCCATCTATGCTGCACATCACCTTGCTGCAGAAATCAGTCTTTATGTCTTCATGGAGCCTGATGTAGAGACCTCATTCCAAGGTAACGAGGGATGGGAGCACTTCTCATGGACATGGTACTGGCAGATTAGGGTTTATCACATCTAGCTCTCATTAAGGTAGAGATTAGTCTTTCTTTGCTAGGAAATTTGGCCCTGATTTATACTTTTTTTGCGCTGCATTACCGTCATTTTTTGATGCAAAAGTAGCGCAAACTTCCAATATTTTGTACGTTTGCGCCGCTTTTGCATCAGAAAATGATGGTAATGCAGCACAAAAAAAGTATAAATCAGGGCCTTCATATCTTATGTTTATTGCAATATGGTGGGGGAGTTTTATATTCTCAACTCTCATCTTCACAATTTTGCTTTTATTTTTTATTGTTATCCCAATTATTGCAATTCATGCATTTTACCGTAGATTGCAGTCTTTTCAATAAATATATTTCAAACTCTCCTGCATCTCCTTTATTGCCTGTGTGTGTATGAATCTCAGTGCTAACAAGAGAAAAGGATAACTTCTGTTCCACCACAACTTCCATGAGAGGTCCCATTTAGAGTCCATGCATATGTATGCCAGAAATCACCTTGGGCCATATGTATGAAACAATGGCCTTGTGAATCGCAAATAGCAATTTTTAGGAAATCGCTATTTCCGAGTCGCAATTGGCCATGTAACAAATTGCAATTTTTTACTGATTCGGTAAATAATCGCAAATTGCGAGAAATTTCGAGAAAGCACACCTGGAGGAGCCTGATGACATCACAAGCAGGAAGTGAGTCATCCCAGACAGTTTCAGGTGCCACACCCAAACCAGCATCCAGAGAGAGAGCAGACCAGCCACACATAGCAACACTCTGAAGGAGGCAGCACACTTGAGCAAGGATGGACACCTCAGCCCAAGGAAAGGAGAAGGGAGAGAGAAAAAGGAAGCTCAAATTCAGCGAGCAAGAGCTTGAGGTGCTGACAGAGGAGGTGGTCAGGAGCAATGACCGCCTTTTTAGCAAAAAGCTCCCTCCAGGTGCCGGAGAGTGAGAAAAGAAGACTCTCTGCAGATATTCAATCCAAAGTCTGTGCAATTGGAGTGGCACAGTGCACGGTCGACGAGATACAGAACAGGTGGTATGACCTGCGGTCCCGTGCGAAGGAGAGGGTTGCAAGAAGACTGCAGGAGGCCAGGGGCACAGGAGGCGGTCCACCCACAGAGGCACCATCCACCCCATTAGAGGACCTAGTGCAGTCAACACTCCTTCCTGAAGCTGTGACTGGGGTCACAGAGATAGACACCTCCGGCACACCAAGTACCTGCCAAGGTAAGTGCAATATTGAATTGTAACCCCATATGTGTATGCACAAAAGCCCCTTAGGAATTAGCAAGTAATGTTAAACATTGTGAGAAGTAGTCCAGTCCACATCTTAGACGCAGCACAACAATGCATTATGGGAGTGGCAGTCCACAACCCACAGCTGAAAGTAGCCCATACAATGTAATTAAGTAGAGTGACAGCCAGAGGACCACAACACCCGCAACACAGTGAAGAGAAGTACCTGTACCTTTATTACAAATGTGTGACCGTAATTGTAACAAACATAACTGACATGCTGCATATTGTCGTTGCAGGTGAGCCAGGCCCAGCAGCCACAGCATCAGCAAGCATAGGTAAGACTGACACCCATCCAGCCTCTGATTCCAACACAAGTGGGTCTCTCACCATTGCGCCTGTCCGACGCAGGCCCAGGGCACTGCCACTGCCAGTGCTCAGCCGAGACTCAGATGAGCAACAGGAAGGGCCAATTACACCATCACCAACAGGCAGGCGCAGCCAGATGCAGGAGGCCAGTTGTCAGCAGACCACAGCACCCCGCAGGATGGCGACAAATTCCGGTGCACAGCAGCATGAGGCAGGTGAGGGTCCCTCCTTCTTTGGTGGGCTGGAAGCTGCTATGTTGCAGCAGCAGCGCCTACAAAACAAGAGGATCCTTGGTTTACAAAAAAAGATGCAACAACATAACAGCAACATGGGGGGCCTGCATCGCCAGCTTGAGTGCCTCAATTCTAATATAAAACTGCTGCATGAGGGACAGGTGCAGGCATCACAGGACACCAGAGAGCTCACTTGTGCTGTGCGTGAACTATGCCAGGAGCTGTGCCATGAGAGGGTGAGCCACCGCAGACGGGAGCGCAGATTTATGAACATGTTTGGGGGCTTCTGTTGCTCTGTGAACAGGGTGGCAAATGCAACGTCACTGATTGCACGTCATGCAGTGGCTGCACAAGTGGAGGCAGCACACAGCAGCAGGGATGTTGCGAACTGACCGGTACAGATCACTAATGTGATCGATAACATAATGGGACAGAGGTCAGCCACACCTAGTGAGCTTTCACTGGGGGACACAGAGGACAGTTCCAGCCTCAGCAGTGTAGCTGTATCAGCATTGGACACCAGACGGCGCAGTGCCAGGCACAGCACTGCCACTGAGGCAGACAATAGAGGTGCCAGTGAGGCAACTGGGCACCCGAGTGGTGTGCGTGGCCGCAAAAAATAACTGTAGCTGCCAGAGGGGTAATGTTTTCACTATGACGTGATAGTGCATTGCTCAGGACCTTCATTGTCTCTAGTTTTTCACTTCATTTTTTTTGCAATTCGTCGAATGGACATTACCTGACATTAAGGTAATAAATGTATTTCACTACAGGTACAGTTGTCAGTGGATTTGTGTCATTCATACTTACATCTGAAATGGTTGTGTTTGATGTCAGCACGCCTTTGCCTTGCCTCTGCTGCACTGGTCCTGTCTGCTGGCTGTAGGGGTGGTATGGGATCATCATCCTCATCAGATTCAGTATCACATATTTCTACAGGTATGCCCCTGGTGGTAGCTATATTGTGCAAGATTGCACAAGTAGCCACTATTCTACATGTGGTCTCTGGACTGTACTGTAGTGCCCCTCCACTTTTGTGGAGGCACCTGAAGTGACTCTTCAGCAGTCCAAATGTGCGCTCCACCACGTTGCGGGTCTCCCTGTGTGCTGCATTGTGTCTCCGTTCAGCTGGTGTTGCAGGATTGAGGTAGGGCATCATCATGTAGGAGCGCACTGCGTAGGCACTGTCTCCTGGAAGGGACAGAGGGTATGATGAGTAACTGAGCCATCTGACATCAGCACGCCATCAATGCGCCATTGTATAGAGGGACAATACATTGTAGATATCCTTCTCCAAACTCCCCAGCAAGCAGTCTTGTGTGGATGCCGCTATGGCGAAAGATGCACGAATCATGTGTGCTCCCTGGGTACCTGGCCACGAGATCAGTTATGATGTAGGAAGCATTGCATATCACCTGTATATTCATTGAATTTTGGTATTTCCGCTTGGGGTACACATACTCTGTGGCTGATGGTGGACAGATTGCCACATGTGTCCCATCTATGGCACCTAGGACGTGGGGGAACTATGCTATCTGGTAAAATTACATTTTTGTCTGCTGTATTTCCTGTTGGGTGTGGGGGAATCTGATGTACTGGTGTATTCTGCTCAGCATGGCGTTGATAAATGCATTGAAAAACCTAGAGAGGGTACTCTGTGAGACCCCTCCAGCTGCTGCTATGACCCCTTGATAGCTCCCTGAGGCGCGTAGATGGAGGGAGCATAATACCTGCACATGGGTAGGTATGCTGTGAGTCCTTAGTGTTCTGCGCTACAGTATGGGTTGTAGCTCAGCTATCAGATCAAGTATCATGGCTGAGTTCAACCTATACCTCTCATATATTTCCTCCTCTGTCAGGTTAAAAAGTGTAATGTGCACTCTGAAAATGCGCTCCTGTCTCCTCCTCCCTCTCCTCAAACCTGCCAAGATCCTCATCCTCCTCGCTATGACGTAGAGTGCAGCCATTGTGGAAAAGAGTCTGAGGCATTCTGGGCCTCTTTATATAGGTTGCACCTTGTTACCAAGTAAATCAACAAATAGAGGGGTAAGGAGAGATAATGGTCCAGTGTATAGCCTCCCTAAGTGAATGCACAATATACCAAGATACACTGTTCCAAAGAGGAAGATGGAAAAGGAAGTCCTATTTATAGGAGCAAGAATCCTCACACACCCAAGTGGGTCTCATGCTTCATCATCATAATTGCTCCTCGTCAGACTGGCGCTGCAATATCTGATGGGCACCCCCCGTAGGGGGGCTTTTTTCCCGGAGTTCTTTACTCGATGATGCCAAGACCCCTAAAAGGTGAGTTTGGAAGGAGAACAAAAGGAAGAAAATAATAGCAAAAAGAGTTAAAATTGGTTCAGGACCCATAACCTAGGGGTAACCATTTATTCAACCAGATAGGGTGAAGGCCAAGATTAAAACAAATGAGGCGAGTGAAATGAATACAATGATCAAAACACTCTCAACCACACATAATGGAGTATGGGTGGTATGGAATTACCAGACCATCCCAGGTACAAGGGTCAACATGTTTAGCGTTTTTAATGGTCCAGATGGATCCAGCGACGCTTCTTCAGGACCAGGTGAAATTAAACTTCTCCTTCTTTATGAATGTACAAATGCCTATGGACTAAGACTGTCAATTGTGAGTACTTTTGTCACTTACACTAGTATGTGATTTGGACGTCCTATTCGTCGCCCTGCAATCAAATAACAGGTGACAAAACAATAATGTAGTTATAACAAAATGATTACAAAAACCTTGTGTATGGTGAAAAACACGCTGTAATGGTGCAAGTGGTGGCACACTTGTGCATGTAAAATTGTAAAAGCTTACCCCCTCATTAAAGGAACGAGCTTCGTGGAACAGCGGGGGCCCAATGGCCGGGCATGAACTATCTAGTTGATAATTAGACATGAAAATAGCTGTTAATAAAGATAAACAATGTATAATACCCAGACACTCTTACAGTGAAGGTGTCCATATTTAGAAAAATTAGCTGCTGCTGGACCCAGTGATCTCTAGCAACAAAGAAAAGCTAGAAACCAAAAAAACACTCTGATTGTTAATCAGTAATTACAAAGTCGCTGAGACAATCACAATGAAATAATAAGATTAAAAATAGGCCTCTCTGGTATGAGGTTTAAAAGTGTTGGTTACAAAATCGCCCAATTGTGAGATTGAGCGAGCGAGTGACAACAAGGTGGCATCACAACTGTAGTGCATATTACGTAGTGGAGGTACAGACATTCCCAAACATCTTTTTGCCTTCAAACGAACAACCAACATTAGGGACATGTTGGTCCACACCCGCCCACGTCCTAGTATCACTCCCTGTAGACAAAGGGCTCTGTGGGATATCCCACCGGTGGCAGGCCATTTCCCTTGTGGTAACTGCAATGTGTGTATACTCACGAAATGCACGGACACACTGGAACTTGCGTTATGTAGGCATGACCACGAGAGCGGTCAAATTGAGAATCAATGAACATCGGAGTAACATCAGATGCGGCCGCTCCACAACCAAACTCAGTCTACATTATAGTGAGGTGAACCATAGCCCAGATGACATGTGGTGGGTTGACAAAGAAAAGTGGTCCCACTGAATAAAGTCTGTATTTAAAGTCCAAATATCATGAATGCAGTAAGTTCAGGTGGACAAGATTACAAAAAGCGTCCTTATTGATCCAAATTGATTGGTTTATTTTGTGTGGAGAAGACGAATGATTTCCAAAACAAATGAATTTCCAAAGCAAGATACATCAGAAGTGCATCCAGGGAGAAACCATGAGAGTCAGCCAACACGTGTTTCGCCCCACCAGGCGCGTAAGCCGGGGCTTTCTCAAGGCTGAAAGAAAGGGAAACACAATCCAACTGAAGGAAATTCAGCATTGTAAAGAAGAATTATTAGAATAAAACACCAAAACGTGAAAAATCTGAAATTCGTGCAAAAGATTTAGGGGGTCATTCCAACCCTGGCGGTCGGTGTTAAACCTGCGGCCAAACCGCAAACAGGCTGGCGGGGTAAAAAATGGAATTCCGACCCTGGCAGAAACCGCCAACAGAGACCGCCACATTACCACACCGCCCGCCACAGCGGCACAAACAAACAGCGCGGCGGTCACCGCCAACAGACAGGCGGGAGACAATGTACCGCCCACTGTTTCACAAGCTACCAATCCGCCACCTTTTCCGGGGCGGTAGCCCCGCCGATAAAAACACGGCGGAAACAGCCATTTCGAAGGGAAAACGCCCACCTCCATATACCCCACGAGGAATCAGGACAGCATGGAACCCGAACTCCACATACTCCCAGCGATAGTGTTCCTACTCCTCTACCAGGAGCACGAACGCCGGCGCAGAAGACAACGGTGAGAACAGCACCTACGACACAGGGGAGGGGGGAGAAGAACATATTACGGGTACACACATACGCGACACACCCACCCTCACCCTCACCCACTACAACACACACATCAATGCATAGCAACACATCAGAGTGGCACCCCCCAAACCCCCCGGAAGAATGCAAATACAAAAGGAAATGATTCTAAACATTGGAATATATTGTATAACTGGCTTAAAAATATATCTACACATCAAAAAATCTTATATACATAAATGTACAAGTCTGAGCATTGTAGCATGCATTGTCCGTGGACCACTGGGCCCAAATCACATGGGCAAAGCCCACACAAGATACCTGACTCCAACAGAGAGAACACTGCAGGGGCATCAGATGGCAAAACTACAGGCACCTCAGGGGGAAGGGAAGGGGGGCACCTCAGCCAGATGAGTGAACGACGCCAGATCCACGAGGGGCCTCCATGCCCACTGTTCAATCCTGGGGAGTGCAAAGCCACAGTCTCACAAGTCTCTGCAGTGGGTGGTTGGCCCACTGGACCATCCTGGGGAGTGCAAAGCCACAGTCTCACAAGTCTCTGCAGTGGGTGGTTTGCCCACTGGACCATCCTGGGAGTGCAAAGCCACAGTCTCACAAGTGGATAACAGTCTCTACTGGTTCTGGAGGGGGCTTTGTGCCCAGAGTGCTTCGTGCAGCCCTGCCCAACACAGATGCGGGCCAGCCCCTGCCGCTCATGGGGCAATGGTGCTTGAGATGAAGGGCCCAGTTCAGCGGTGCTTGAGACGGCGGTGCCCTGTTCAGCGGTGCTTGAGACGGCGGTGCCCTGTTCAGCGGTGCTTGAGATGAAGGGCCCAGTTCAGCAGTGCTTGAGATGAAGGGCCCTGTTCAGCGGTGCTTGAGACGGCGGTGCCCAGTTCAGCGGTGCTTGAGATGAAGGGCCCAGTTCAGCGGTGCTTGAGATGAAGGGCCCAGTTCAGCGGTGCTTGAGACGGTGGTGCCCAGATCAGCGGTGCTTGAGATGAAGGGCCCAGTTCAGCGGTGCTTGAGACGGCGGTGCCCTGTTCAGCGGTGCTTGAGATGAAGGGCCCAGTTCAGCGGTGCTTGAGACGGCAGTGCCCTGTTCAGCGGTGCTTGAGATGAAGGGCCCAGTTCAGCGGTGCTTGAGACAGCGGTGCCCAGTTCAGCGGTGCTTGAGATGAAGGGCCCAGTTCAGCGGTGCTTGAGACGGCGGTGCCCTGTTCAGCGGTACTTGAGACGGCGGTGCCCTGTTCAGCGGTGCTTGAGATGAAGGGCCCAGTTCAGCGGTGCTTGAGACGGCGGTGCCCAGTTCAGCGGTGCTTGAGACGGCGGTGCCCAGTTCAGCGGTGCTTGAGATGAAGGGCCCAGTTCAGAGGTGCTTGAGATGGCGGTGCCCTGTTCAGCGGTGCTTGAGATGAAGGACGCAGTTTAGCGGTGCTTGAGACGGCGATGCCCTGTTCAGCGGTGCTTGAGACGGCGGTGCCCAGTTCAGCGGTGCTTGAGACGGCGGTGCCCAGTTCAGCGGTGCTTGAGATGAAGGGCCCAGTTCAGTGGTGCTTGAGACGGCAGTGCTCAGTTCAGCGGTGCTTGAGACGGCGGTGCCCTGTTCAGCGGTGCTTGAGATGAAGGGCCCAGTTCAGCGGTGCTTGAGACGGCGGTGCCCTGTTCAGCGGTGCTTGAGACGGTGGTGCCCAGATCAGCGGTGCTTGAGATGAAGGGCCCAGTTCAGCGGTGCTTGAGACGGCGGTGCCCTGTTCAGCGGTGCTTGAGATGAAGGGCCCAGTTCAGTGGTGCTTGAGACGGCAGTGCCCTGTTCAGCGGTGCTTGAGATGAAGGGCCCAGTTCAGCGGTGCTTGAGACAGCGGTGCCCAGTTCAGCGGTGCTTGAGATGAAGGGCCCAGTTCAGCGGTGCTTGAGACGGCGGTGCCCTGTTCAGCGGTGCTTGAGACGGCGGTGCCCTGTTCAGCGGTGCTTGAGATGAAGGGCCCAGTTCAGCGGTGCTTGAGACGGCGGTGCCCAGTTCAGCGGTGCTTGAGACGGCGGTGCCCAGTTCAGCGGTGCTTGAGATGAAGGGCCCAGTTCAGAGGTGCTTGAGATGGCGGTGCCCTGTTCAGCGGTGCTTGAGATGAAGGGCCCAGTTTAGCGGTGCTTGAGACGGCGGTGCCCTGTTCAGCGGTGCTTGAGACGGCGGTGCCCAGTTCAGCGGTGCTTGAGACGGCGGTGCCCAGTTCAGCGGTGCTTGAGATGAAGGGCCCAGTTCAGCGGTGCTTGAGACGGCGGTGCTCAGTTCAGCGGTGCTTGAGACGGCGGTGCCCTGTTCAGCGGTGCTTGAGATGAAGGGCCCAGTTCACCGGTGCTTGAGATGGCGGTGCCCTGTTCAGCGGTGCTTGAGATGGCGGTGCCCAGTGCAGCGGATCTGGCCATGGCGTGGAGGTCATTTGCCACCTGTCCTGTGGCTGGCGGAGCCTTCCTGCCCATCTGTCCTGTGGCTGGCGGGGCCCTCCTGGGCTGCAGTGACGGGCCTGTTGGTGGCCTCCTGCCCACCTGGGATGGGGCTGGTGGGGCCCTCCTGCCCACCTGGGATGGGGCTGGCGGGGCCCTCCCTGCCAGCTGGGCTGATGGCGGTGTTGTCGGGCGTGCTGCCCTTCCCAGCCTTCCCTAATCGCCTGTGTCCCTTCCCCACCTTGAGCGGTGTGCCAGCTGTCTCCACACTTGCTGCCGGAGCCATGGTAGGGGTTTTTGTCCCTGATGTTTTCACCCTCTCGCGCCGGCCACTGCCTATCTTTGGATGTTTCTCCGGGGGTGGACTGCCCGTGCCTTGGCTCCGTACTGAACTTGCTGCCCTGGAGGGTGGGGGACTCCACAGTCCATGGCAGACTGTCATGACAGGGCCCGGTTTTGTCGTGGCTGTGGTGCTGACTATAGTCCTATGACATGGACGGGGTGGGGGAGTTGGTGGAAAGATTTTGAGTTTGGACAGGAAAAGCTTCTTAGGAGCAGTGGGACGGGTAGGTGTAGTGGGTATGGGAGTGGAGGAAGAGGTTGTGGTTGTAGGAGTATGAAGTCTGGTGTCTTTGGGTGCAGGTGCTTGGGCTGGAGGCTGCCGTGAGGTGGATGGCTGTTGGGCGGGTGGCTGCCTGCGTTTGTGTATCTTGGAAGAGGGGGTCACAGACACACTGGGAGAGGACACAGGGGATGTGTAAATGGTAGTGGGGGTGGTGACTGCATGTGTGCGGGGGGTTCTGGTGTGTGTGCTGGTGATGGACGTAGTGGCTGAAGATGTTGTGCATGCAGGTGTGAGTGGAGACGTGACAGGGAGGGAGGAGGGAGGCGAGGAGGAGGGGGACACAGTGGAGGCAGTGGGTGTTGGTATGTCTGTATGTGGATGTTGCTTGTGTGAATGCCTGTGTGATGTGTGGTGCTTATGTCTGCCTGAGCTTCCCTTGGGTGTTGAGGTGTGTGCAGGCTGGTCTGATGGTGTGTCAGGGATAGGCAGAGGTACAGGTGATAGGGTCTGGGTGGAGGAAGTTGGAGGGGGGAGGCTAGAGACAGGGACAATGGCTGCCATCAGTGCTGAGGCCAGAGTGTTGAACGATCGCTGTAGGGTAGCATGACCAGAATGAATGCCCTCCAGGTATGCATTACTCTGGTGCACCTCTCTTTCTACACCCTGGATGGCATTCAAAATGGTAGACTGCCCAACAGTGAGCGTCCTCAGGAGGTCAATGACCTCCTCACTGAGGGCAGCAGGGGTGACTGGGGCAGGGCCTGAGGTGCCTGGGGCGAAGGAGATGCCCTCCTTCCTGGGTGAGCGAGCACGGGGCAAACGCTGAGGGGCTGCTGGGAGGGCAGTGCTGGTGCGGTGGGTGGCGGCTGTACCTGTTGTTGCGGGGGGCACAGATGTTGCCGCCACCACAAGGGAGCTCCCTTCAGAGGACGAGTCCGTGTCGCTGATGTCTGCCCGAGTCCCCGCTGTGGAGCTCCCCTCGCCCTCCGTCCCACTGGTGAATTCTGAGTTTGTTGCATGGCCCTCCATGGCCATGTGGGATGCAGCTCCCTCGTGCTCCGATGCCACTTCTCTTCTGCCTGATGATGCTAATGCACACATGAACAGGAAGACCACAAAAAAGGGGGGGGGAGAAAATAAAGACATGTTGAGTGCATGCATTGGCGACACCGTTGGCGGACAGGACAGACACAGAAGCCCCCTGCACTACGCTGCGCACT
Organism: Pleurodeles waltl; assembly: GCF_031143425.1. Taxonomy (NCBI): domain Eukaryota; kingdom Metazoa; phylum Chordata; class Amphibia; order Caudata; family Salamandridae; genus Pleurodeles; species Pleurodeles waltl. The sequence goes on from NC_090438.1 coordinate 139,692,486, forward strand.
TGGGGTCGACTACTCAATCCGTGGAACATGGCCTGCAAGCCTATGGACGACATCTGCACACATAGATGACACAGGGCCTTGATTAGCTGTACTTGGCACCCTACAGAGGTGGGGGGCGGGGGCACAGGGCCATGCCTTACGGAGGGGCCTAGCCTACAGAATTCGCCCTGGCCTAGGGATACCCACAGCCCTCCTCCCCCACCCAGACACCTCCACTGCGTGCAAAGTCAACAGAATGAGAGTGTACTCACCCCCTTGTGTCTGCTGTGATGTCCTCACGCGCCCATCCAAATCGGGGTAGGCCACCGCCAGGATCCGGGACATCAGGGGGGTCAAAGTCCGACTGGCACCCCTCCCACGTTGGGAGGCCATCCCCAGCTGAGTCTCCGCCGTCTTCCTGCTCCAGCATCGGATGTCCTCCCATCTCTTCCGGCAGTGGGTGCCCCATCTCTGGTGGACCCCCAGGGTCCGGACGTCCTTGGCGATGGCACGCCAAATATCGATCTTCTGGTGGGCGCTGCCCTATGTGAAATGTACAGGGGGGAAAATAGTCATCACCATCTCCATGCTCAATGTGAGTGGCCCCCCATCCCTACCCTTTCCATGTGGCACATGCTCTCACCGTCGTTTGATGCATGCCTCAATCGCTCCCCTCCCCACCATCATTCATCCACCCCACTCAACACAGCCATTGCCCACAAAGCATGGTCCCAGTGTACTTACCTGTTGGTCTGGTGGACCGTAGAGTAGCGCATACTGGGGGAGGACCACATCCACAAGTTTCTCCAATTCCTGAGCAGTGAAGGCAGGGGCCCTTTCCCCAGTCGCATGAGCCATTGTCTCTTCCAGACGAGGTCACAGCAGCACTTGCAGTGTAGGTCCTCTCCTGTCGAAGATAAGGTATTGAGTGATTAAGCTGATAGAAAATGGCGGTCACGCCCGCGGCGGTGCGTACCGCGGCGGTGCGTACCGTGACAGCCTGCGCACATCTTCATTGGCTCCTGAGACCCATAGAGTTCAATGTTAACCAATGGTGCTTAGCGCCGCGGTCTTCGACCGCCTACCGCCAGGGTGTGCCACGCCAGCGCATTTACCTCACATCCCATTGTCGCACTTCACAGGTCAGGCAGCTGCCATTTCAGGGGCCTACATGGCTTTCTTTCTACTGCGTCACACATACCTAGGCCTTGCATCAACACTCATACAAGCCATTCAATGCATTGGGAATCGTGTTATGTGCAAGCTGTGGTTACGTACCTGGGGGTTGATTGACTCTGTGCTCGCTGTTGTCCTTCATAGGCAGCGTCCGCTGGGACATGCGAGGAGATGGAGGAATCTTCCCGTGTACAGACCGCTGGTGGACCTGTCGACAATGGAGGAAAGACATGTCATACTAACATACAGGCTTGACCGAGCCACTATCCATGAACTGTGTGCCCAGCTGGAGCCAGACCTGATGTCACCAATCCGCCAACCCACAGGGATCCCCCCTCTAGTGCAGGTGCTGTCAGTGCTCCATTTCTTAGCAAGTGGGTCATTTCAAACAACAGTGGCCATATCATCAGGGATGTCTCAACCTATGTTTTCCAAGGTGTTTTCCAGAGTGTTGTCTGCCCTGCTGAAACACATGCGCAGCTACATCGTTTTCCCTGAGGTGGGGGATTTGCCTACAGTGAAAGGTGACTTCTATGCCCTTGGACATATCCCCAACATCATAGGTGCCATTGATGGGACACATGTGGCTTTGGTACCCCCCATCAGGAGTGAACAGGTGTACAGAAACAGGAAGAGTTATCATTCGATGAATGTACAGATGGTGTGTTAGGCAGACCAGTACATCTCCCATGTGAATGCCAAGTTCCCTGGCTCAGTGCATGATGCGTACATCATGCGGAATAGCAGCATCCCTTACGTGATGGGTCAACTCCAGAGGCACCGTGTGTGGCTAATTGGTGACTCTGGTTACCCCAACCTGTCATGGCTACTGACCCCGGTGAGGAATCCCAGGACAAGGGCAGAGGAACGGTACAATGAGGCCCATGGGCGAACTAGGAGGGTGATCGAGCGGACCTTCGGCCTCCTGAAGGCCAGGTTCCGGTGCCTACATATGTCAGGTGGTTCTCTCTACTACTCACCAAAGAAGGTGTGCCAGATCATCGTGGCCTGCTGTATGCTTCACAACCTGGCTTTGCGACGCCAGGTGCCTTTTCTGCAGGAGGATGGTCCAGATGGTGGTATTGTAGCAGCTCTGGAGCCTGTGGAGAGTGAAGACGAGGAAGCCGAAGAGGACGACATAGACAACAGGAACACAGTAATACAACAGTATTTTCAGTGACACACAGGTAAGAATCCACACCGGCATATTACATATACTTAACCACTACAACGTCTCTACTGTCTGTCTTTTTCCCCCAGTGTATGGTAACTGAGTTGTTACTTTCCCTTCCGATTTCAGAGATATGGGCCCCACTGCGTGACATCTGCTTTGTTTCCCCATGGACTACAGCTGTGTGACAGTGGTATGTTGGCATTGCAATGTAAATATGCATTTTGGCACAGTAATCTCTAGTACATTTGTACTAAATCACAGCCAGACTCCAGAATGTTTTGTGCAATAACTGTGTTTATTTCTGTGCTCTATATTGGTGGGTGGTTGCAAATCGGTGAGGGGTGATGGTGGAGGATTGTCCATGGCAGAGTCCAGACTAGTATTATCACAGGTGCATTGTTCAAATGGCTGTGGGAAGTGGAGCAGGGGCAGTTTAAGGATGGACAGGGTGACAATGTGGGTCAGTGGGATGACAATCAGGGAGGTATCCTTTGCTGGCGGGGGTCTTGGCATCTTACTCTGTCTTCTTCCTGGATCTCAGGGCCCGCTTGCGGGGTGATTTTCCTTCTGCAGGGGGTGGGGTGCTGGTGGCCTGTTGGTCCTGTGGCGGGGCCTCCTGTCCACTAGCGCCGGCAGAGGTGGTAGGCAGTTCTTGGTCCATGCTAATGTCAGGGGCCCTTTGTGGTGCCACAGTGCCCCGCAATGTGGTGACTACCTGATTCAGAGCCCCTACAATGGTGCCCAGGGCGGTACTGATGGTTCGTAGTTCCTCCCTGAACCCCAAATACTGTTCCTCCTGCAGGAGCTGGATCTCCTGAAACCTGGCCAGGACCGTCGCCATCGTCTCCTGGGAATGATGGTAGGCTCCCATGATGGAGGAGAGGGCCTCGTGGAGAGTGGGTTCCCTGGGCCTGTCCCCCCCCTGTCGCACAGCAGCCCTCCCAGTTCCCCTGTTTCCCTGGGCCTCTGTCCCCTGGACCGTGTGCCCACTACCACTGCCCCCAGGTCCCTGTTGTTGTTGGGGTGGTGGGTTAACCTGGGTGCCCTGTAGTGGTGGACACACCGCTGCTTGACGTGTCCTGGGGACAGAGGGATGGGCCCGCTGGGTGGGTGCTGTGCTGGTGTTCCCAGAGGGGGGAAGGTCTACTGTGGCCTGTGGCTGTCTGAGGGGAACCGACTGTCCCGAGGTCCCCGATGGGCCGGGCTGGTCATCTAGATCCAGGTCTACAGAGGTGCTGTCATCACTGTGGGCCTCTTCTGGGGGTGGAGTGGACATTTGTGGACCCTCCTGCGCGGTGACGTGGCGTTCGGGTCCTGCAGGGGTATAAATGGATGCTTATTGCATCTGTGTGTGCCATAGCGTGCAATGGGTGGGTGCCCGTGTACCCCAGTGCTGGCATTCCTGTGTGGGGGCTTTTGTGATGGTGGTTTGGGGGGGGGATAGGGATGTGCAGTGGGCATGCTTTGGTGATGGGTGTCCATGCTTTGTGGTCGCATGCAGGGCTTGGGGTTGGGATGGGTGGGTTGTGATGGTGAGACATTTGCAAGGAGTAGGTGTGATGGGGTGAGGGTGAGGGTGGGGGTATGAGTTGGCATGCTGGTGGGGTGGGAGGGATGAAGTAGTGAAGATGAGACTTACCAGAGTCCATTCCTCCAGATACTCCTGCGAGGCCCTCAGGATGCAGGATCGACAAGACCTGCTCCTCCCATGTTGTAAATTCTGGGGGAGGAGGTGGGGGTCCGCCGCCAGTCCGCTGCACTGCGATGTTGTGCCTGGATACCATTGAACGCACCTTCCTCCGTAGGTCGTTCCACCGCTTCCTGATGTCGTCCCTATTTCTTGGGTGCTGTCCCACTGCATTTCCCCTGTCGACTATTCTGCTCCATAGCTCCATCTTCCTGGCAATGGTGGTGTGCTGCACCTGTGTCCCGAAGAGCTGTGGCTCTACCCGTACAATTTCCTCCAGCATGACCCTGAGTTCATCATCAGAAAACCTGGGGTGTATTTGCGGTGCCATGGGGTGGTGTGGGTGATGTGTGGGGTGGATTGTGTGGTGCTAAGTGTGGTGATGTGTATTGGTATGTTGTGTGAACTGCGTGGTAATATTGCTGGGTGAAAGTAAAATGCGCGTCTGGGTGCTCGGATCTCTATTTCTCTGTGCGTGGTCCCGATTCTGGAGGAGTGGGGTTTGAGGGTGATGTGGCTGTGTGTTTTATATTGTCTTGGGTGTGTGGGAGTGGTGTTTTTTATGTGTATCAGGTGTGTGTATTTTGATTTGTCCAATGTGTGTATTTTGAGCGCGGCGGTGTGTACCGCCAATAGAATACCGCGGTTGAAAGACTGCCGCGTGGATTCGTGTGTCGTGATAGTGTGGGCGTATTTCTGTTGGCGTGACGGTGGAGGTTTGGTCATTGCCAGTTTCTCGCTGGCCTTTGGTGTGGCGGACTTTTGTGGATGTGTGTATTTTGGCGGTTTGCCTGTTGTGGGTCAGAATGACCGTGGTGGTTTACCTCGGCCGCGGCGGTATGTTGGCGGTCTTCTGACAGCGGTAAGCTGATTTTACCGCCAAGGTTGGAATGACCCCCTTAGTTAACCAGGTTCAATTGGTCCCAAGAAGTGATAATGCATAGAAATAATACTGAAGCAAGGTGAAAGATTGTAAGTCAATCCAAGGCATGAGTTACTTTTTAACCACTAGAACAATAATGAAAAAGTTGACTATGTCAGTAAGTAGATAGGGTAAGTGAGTTTCTGACAAGCGTAACCTTAAAGTAAGGAACAATAAAGTTTTATGGAGGGTAAATAATTAAATCGTGAACTCGATTAGTAGTACCTGTGATTTTAAGTGAAAAACGGGAAGGTGACTAGGAATGTGCGAGATAGAGATAAAAATAGTAATTAAACTAGTAGTATCAAACAGGAGAGTGTAGCTATAATCTGACATACCCTTTAGAAAAAATTCAGCAATATAAAACAGTTGCTGTGTACATAATTGAATAAATTCATAATCTGCAAGAAATACATACAACCAACATATAATAATATTGTCATAAGTATAAATACAGAATAAACAATGGTAAGCAAAGGTAAACAAAAGTACTGTGATCTGTTCGCTAGCTATCACCCTTAATGGGTTAGGAGTAGGAATAAGAGAGAACGATATGAGCTGACAAAAGAAAGAGACAGTATGTAACTTAAAGAAACTGCATGTAACTTAAAGAAAAAATTTGAACATGTGGTTTCATATTAATCTAATTACAAAAAAAACATACTAGGGGAGAATTACTGCGAAGATCAGCAGATAATTTAGAAATACATTCGTTAATTTAATGTGGTGGGGCAAAACCGGGCTTCCTCAATCCGTTGAGTCAGATTATCAACTTCTTTGCGATGTTTTTCGTATTCTTATATTTGGATGTTTCTTTCTTAAGAGATCGTTCTAGGGCCTCTTAAAAAAGAAACATCCAAATGGTGGGAAATTGCATCCCTCAAAAAATATCTGGAAAATGATCGCATCCCCCGAGGTCTTAGGTTACTGATCTTTTCACCAATGGACACCACTTCTCAAGAACACTTACAAAAATGGGAAGCTAACCTGAAAATGGCATCAATCCATATATTCAAATAATTGATAGAAATATCTGAGGAAGAATAAGAAAAAACATTGCAAAGAAGTTGATAATCTGACTCAACGGATTGAGGAAGCCAATTGGGAAGAAATCACCACCAAAAACTATGCTATCCTCAATAGTGTAATTGATCGGTATGAGGAGGATCTAATACAGAGAAAGAATCAGAAGTTTAGAAGAGATCTGTATGACTACCAACACGGGAGAGTTTACACCTTTAGTAAAAAGTATGATAATATCAAGGACTCTAATCTTTCTCTGGATTTACAAACCTGTCCTGATACCCTTCCGTCATCTGAAATTGAATCCTCCGACGACTCTGAAAGCTGCTCTTCAACTAGACCCCAAGTCAAGTTTTTTAAAAGAGCCAAGACGCTACCGCCTGGGATCTCTAAAAGACATAAGAGCAAAACCACCAGATACCTCAATGGTCGTTCCAAGTACTTCAGGCATATAGACCAGAGCTCGCAGCAAAACAATTCGACCATGACTTCTGAACAACTGATAGTCAATCTTTCTGATTTTGATCTCTCAATAACTGATCAATCTATCTTGAACCGTGGCCTGTCCTTCTGTTCTACTAATTTTTGGGATATTACTCAAACTAAAATTGATTTCTTTAAATTTATACGTCACCTTAAACTCAAGTCTTTCTTTTCTTCTATGTCTTCACATTCTACCCCACTTTCTTCCTCACAGAGTCCGAGTGACATCTCCATTCAGGACCTTACTGACATTTCTCTTCTTTGCAATCTCTCTAATACGGCTGAACCAGACCTTTCACTCTCCTCTATAGCTCATGAACTCGACCTTGAGACTAATAAATATTATCCTTTTGACTTAAGATCTAAATCCATCTTTACTCCCACTCTCCCGGCAGGTAATTCCATTGATCTATTATCCACAGCAGTGTTGAGAGACTTAGATTGTGAATACAAACGGTACTGTGATCAACGTAAATACTTACCCTCTAACATTAACAAAGACCAAGCAGTAGCCTTATCACATCTGAGTTCACAAAGTCATATCATCATTAAAGAAGCCGATAAAGGCGGGAATATCGTCATTCTCAACACTCATGATTACCTGAAGGAAGCTTATCGACACTTACAGGATAAGAATTGTTACAAAAAAATGTCTTATAATCCAACAGCTGAAATACAACAAGGGCTGTCTGATCTTTTGGAGTACTGGCACTCTCGCCACATTCTCTCAAGCCAAGAAAAATCTGCTCTTTTTCTCCAATTTCCAACCATTCCTACACTATGGGGGTCATTTTGACCCTGGTGGTACGGGACCGCCAGGGCTAAAATGACGGAAGCACCGCCAACAGGCTGGCGTTGCTTCCAGTCGTATTACGACCGCAGCGGAAGTGCTGCGGTCGCACCGCCGGGGCGGGCAGTATTCCGCCACTTTTGCCCCGGCGGTGATAATCTGCCGCAGCGCTGCCCAGGGGATTACGAGTCCCCGACCGCCAGCCTTTTTCTGGTGGTTTGCACCGCCAGGAAGAGGCTGGTGGAACGGGGAGTCGTGGGGCCACTGGCATGGGCAGTGCAGGGGCCCCCTGACAGGGCCCCATGCAGCTTTTCACTGTCTGTTGTGCAGACAGTGAAAAGCGCGACGGGCGCAACTGCTCCCGTCGCACGGCCGCAACACCGCCGGCTCCTATGTTGTGCCCGTTATCCCCGCTGGGCCAGCGGGCGGAAACCAAGTTTCCTCCCGCTAGCCCAGCGGGGATCTCCAAATGGCATTGGCGGCCGCATGGCGGTCAGATCTTGGCGGGCGGCTGATGCCGCCCGCCAAGGTCGTAATGACCCCCATGATCTCTTACCCAAAATCCACCAAAAGGCCATCCACTGAAGGGCAGACCTAAATTTCAGGTGTGAATTCTGTATGCTGGGATCTTTAATTGACAAGGAGCTTCAGCCATTTATGATTAACTTACCCTCTTACGTCAGAGATACTAAAGACATTCTACAGAAGTTACAGAATATTGGTTGGCAACCTGATTATTTCCTTATTACTATTGATGTTGTTAGCCCCTATACCTCTATTAAACACAATGATGGCTTAGCAGCAGTGTGTAAATGTCTTTCCACGAAATCGGTGACACATATGGCACGAAATACCATGATATTGGAAATGCTAAAATTTAGTCTAGAAAACAACTATTTTCTCTTCAACTGTCACTTTTATTCACAACTCCAAGGGACAACGATGGGGGCTAAATTTGCTCCGTCATACGCCTGTATCCTCATGGGAGCAGCGGAAAACTCCTGACTTTGGAGTGACCGATCGGAGCACCTTACCCAACATATAATTTTCTGGGGGCGTTACATCAACGACATCTTGCTGATATGGCAAGGTCAGAAGGCTCTTCTTCAACAATTTATTCAGACATGAACACCCAATAATTGAGATATCGAGATCACTTATAAAATCTCCAATTCCTCAATTGAGTACCTTGACCTTCTGATATTTATAGAAGATAATAAACTTCATACTAAGTTCTTCCGGAAAATAACAGCAGCCAACTCAATCCTTCATGCCAACAGCTGTCATCCTTCCAGCACTATTCGTAATATTCCTAAAGGTGAATTCAGGAGAGCTAGACTCAATTGTACTAACGTCTCTGATTACGACACCATTTCTACTCAAATGACTGAGAGACTTACAACTAGGGGCTACAACCGTAACTCACTTAACAACACGAGGAAAAAAATGAGAGATATGGACCGAAATCAGTTGCTTAATAAATCCAAACAGACCAGCAAGAATCCGGTTCACTACAGTTTTTCATAATGGCCATCACTGTATTTGGAAACTACTGAGTAAATATTGGAATCTACTAATGAACAATCCTTCCATCAATCAACATATTACTAATCATCCTCAAATAGGGTTCAGACGGGCCCCCAACCGTCGAAACAAACTATGTTCATCATTCTTTCAAGAGAAGCCAGTTACGACTGGTTTTTATACCTGTAGCAAATGTTCTGTCTGCAAACTGGGTCTCTCTAAATCCAGATCGGTCACCATTAATAATCAAACTCATCACATCCATGACTTCATTAACTGTGATAGTTCCTTTGTTGTTTACGCCATCTGGTGCTCCTGTAATCAAGCCTATATAGGCAGTACTACCCATTCCTTAAAAACTAGGATACAAGAACATTACCGGAACATACAGAAGTTAGACACAAAAGCACCACTAGTTCAACATTTTATTGAATTTCACTCCCACCAACGAACCTTTACTTTTAGTGGTCTTCGACGAATTACATCATCCCGAAGAGGCGGTAACGTACTTGTACGTTTACGTCAGGAAGAAAGTCGCCTAATCATCAAATATGACACAGTGAATAATGGACTCAACAAAGATCATGAGTGGCACTTTTGGTTAATGTAAACTGGATTTGTCATAGCGCTTATTCATCATATTAGTTTTGGTCAGAATAGGCCTTTTTTCAGTATTCATAACATTTTTTCATTTATTATTTGTTATTATTTTTCCTTTGTGAATGTGCTCTTAGTTTCTCTGATTCTTCTGATATTCCTATTATTTTTACTGTAATTTCTCTTAAGAAGTATACTAGCTGTACAGTATTATATAGTACTTTACTCAGGTTGTTTGCATATTTGTATTGAATGAAAAACTTACCAGGATAGGTCTTGTCAAAAGTGGTTTTGCCCTTTTTCCTTTTTTCTTTGGATAGCCCCCTTTTTCCTTCACATTTTCTCAACACTATATAAACACTTAGCCTTATTCCATAAGACTATATTACTTCTCCTATCATTAGTTTCATTTCTTGCTATTTTTCTCTACTTTTAACTTTTATAAAATTTTATTAATTCCTATTTATTAACTTTCACTTCTCATTTTTATTATTACTTTTATCTTATATCTATCTAGTCCTTCTTTTCATTTTCCATTTCTTATTATGTTCCTTCATTCATCTCTCTCACTTTCACCCTTTTTTGATACTGGTATTCTCCAATTCAAGATGGCAGCGTTTTTTACCAGGGGCTAATATGGCGCTACCCATCCGAGCACAAGGTAGTCCTTTCTCTCTTTTTTCTTACCCCAGAAACACCATCGAGGTAGGACACTTAGGGGGTCATTCCAACCCTGGCGGACGGTGTTAAAGCTGCGGTAATACTGCAAACAGGCCGGCGGACAAAAAAAGGGAATCATGACCGTGGCGGAAACCACCAACATAGACAGCCACTTTAACACTCCGACCGCCACGGCGGTACAGACAAGCAGCGCAGCGGTCACCGCCAACAGACAGGTGGGAGACAATGTACCACCCACAGTATCACAACCCGCCAATCCGCCACCTTTTCCGGGGCGGATTCACCGTGGATAAAAACACGGCGGAAACAGCTTTTGCAATGGGAGAAAATGCTCACCTTAACACACTCCACGTGGAAGGAGGCCACCATGGAGCCCGAACTACAAATACTCCCTGCGCTTGTCTTCCTGCTCCTCTACGATCACCAGCAACGTAGGCGCCGAAGACAACGGTGAGTACTGCACCTACGACATAGGGGAGGGGGAGGCAAAAGTCAGGGGGACACACACGCAACACCCCCACCCCGAACCCGACCCTAACCCACTACAACACACACACCAATGCATTTCCAAACAGCACAGTAACAGCCCACAACCCCCCGGGAAGAATGCAAAGACAAAAGGAAATCAGTTCAAACATTGTAATGTATCAAAATACAGTAACCAACTATATACAGATATATATAAACATTCGAAAATCATACATCATGAGTAGTACTGCAGGTATGCACATATCAATGTCCGTGGACCACTGGGCCCAAAATGCATGGGCAAGGCCCACACTAGATACCTGTCCACAAACGGAGAGAACGCTGCAGGGGCATCAGATAGAAATACCTCAGGGGGAAGGGAAGGGGGGGCACCTCAGCTGGACTACAGCACCACGCCAGATCCACAACGGGGCTCCATGCCCATTGATGTATCCTGGGGAGTGCAAAGCCACAGTCTCTCAAGTCTCTACAGTGGGTGGGTTGCCCATTGTACCATCCTGGGGAGTGCAAAGCCACAGTATCTCAAGTCTCTACAGTGGGTGAGTTGCCCACTGCTTTATCCTGGGAGTGCAAAGCCACAGTCTCTCAAGTCTCGACAGTGGGTGGTTTGCCCACTGCTTTATCCTGGGGAGTGCAAAGCCACAGTCTCTCAAGTCTCTACAGTGGGTGGTTTGACCACTGTACCATCCTGGGGAGTGCAAAGCCACAGTCTCTCAAGTCTATACAGTGGGTGGTTTGCCCAGTGTACCATCCTGGGGAGTGCACAGCCACAGTCTCTCAAGTATCTCCAGTGGGTGGTTTGCCCACTGCTTTATCCTGGGGAGTGCAAAGCCACAGCCTCTCAAGTGGATGCAGGTCTCCACTGGTTCTGGAGGGGGGCTGGTGCCCAGAGTGCTTCATCCTGTGAAGGACAGGCAGAGTGGATGCAGGTCTCCACTGGTTCTGGAGGGGGACTGGTGCCCAGAGTGCTTCATCCTGTGAAGGACAGACAGAGTGGATGCAGGTCTCTACTGGTTCTGGAGGGGGAATGGTGCCCAGAGTGCATCACGCTCCCCGTGACGGTCCCAGTTCTGTCACTGTCCCAGCTGCACATGGGCTAACGATGCTTGATTTGGCGGTCTTTGCCCTGTTCAGCGGTCTTCACCATGGCGGTCTTTGCCCTGTTCAGCGGTGCTTGCCTTTGCTGTCTCTGACCTGTTCAGCAGTGCTTTGCCATAGGGGTCTTTGGCCTGTTCAGCGGTGCTTGCCTTTGCTGTCTCTGACCTGTTCAGCGGTGCTTTGCCCTGTTTAGCGGTCTTCACCATGGCGGTCTTTGCCCTGTTCAGCGGTGCTTGCCTTTGCTGTCTCTGACCTGTGCAGCGGTGCTTTGCCCTGTTCAGCGGTCTTCACCATGGCGGTCTTTGCCCTGTTCAGCGGTGCTTGCCTTTGCTGTCTCTGACCTGTGCAGCGGTGTGTGGCATTAAGGTCCCTCAGTGCCCAGCGGGTCACTGACTCTGGCGGTGGTCTGTGGACCAGTGACGATATTGGTGCCCTCCATGGCACTGACTCTGGCGGTGGTCTCCTGACCAGTGATGATACTGCTGCCCTCCAGGGCACTGACTCTGGCGGTGGTCGCCTGACCTGTGACGATACTGGTGCCCTCCAGGGCACTGACTCTGGCGGTGGTCTCCTGACCAGTGACGACAGGGCTGGCGGTGGCATCTCAGCCGGGAGAGAGGATGGCGCCCTTCTCCGCCGTGCTGCTCTTACCAGACTTTGGAGACTTCTTCTGCCCCTTCACCACCTTGGAAGGAGTCACAGCTGACTCGGCACTCCCCCCGGGACCCTTGTGAGCTGTTTTGCCGGCAGGAGTCTTCACCCTCTCCCGTCGGCCACTTTCCAACTTAAGGTGCTTTACAGGGGGTGAACTGGCAGTGCTTTGGCTCTGTGTCACACTGGCTGCCCTGGTGACCGGTGCATTCCACACACCTTTAACACGCACCACTGGTACCGGACTTTTTTTGGCTGAGATGCTACTACGGGACCTATGAATTGGAGGGGTGCGGGTGGTGGGAAATAGGTCAACGTTGCTGAGGAAGAGTTTCTGACGAACACTGGGATGGGTAGCTGGAGGGGGTCTGGGAGTGGAGGAAGAGGAGGTGGTTGTAGGAGGTGTAACTTTAGGTGATTTGGGTGCAGGTGCAGGTACTGGAGGCTGTCGTGAGGTGGATGGATGTTGGGTGTGTGGGTGCCTGCGTTTGTGTACTTTGGGAGGGGGCGTCACAGACACACTGGGAGTGCACACAGGGGACGTGTAAATGGTAGTGGGGGTGGTGAGTGCAGGTGAGCGGGGTGTGGTGCTGGGTGTTCTGGTGCAAGTCCTAGTGCTTGTAGATGTAGTGCATGCAGGTGAGAGTGTAGACGACACTGGGAGGGAGGAGGGAGACGACGAGTAGGGGGACACAGTGGAGGCAGTGGATGTTGCTGTGTCTGTATGTGGGTGATGCTTGTGTGAGAGCCTGTGGGTTGTGTGGTGCTTATGTTTGCCTGAGCTACTTTTGTGTGTTGAGGTGTGTGCATGCTTGTCTGATGGTGTGCTTGGGATAGGCTGGGGTACAGGGGACTGGGTCTCGGTGGAGGAAGTTGGAGGGGGGAGGCTAAACACAGGGACAATGGCTGCCATCAGTGCTGAGGCCAGAGATTGCAGGGTTCGATGAAGGGCAGCATGACCAGAATGAATGCCCTCCAGCAATGCATTACCGTGTTGCAACTCCCTTTCTACACCCTGGATGGCATTCACAATGGTAGACTGCCCAACAGTGAGTGACCTGAGAAGGTCAATGGCTTCCTCACTGAGGGCAGCAGGGGTGACTGGGGCAGGGGCTGAGGTGCCTGGGGCGAAGGTGATGCCCACCCTCCTGGGTGAGCGGGCACGGAGCGAAGGCTGAGGGGCTGCTGGGAGGGCAGTGCTGGTAGGGGGGGGTGGCTGCTGTACCTGTAGAACTGGGGGGCACAGATGGTGCCACCACCACAAGGGAGCTCCCATCGGCGGACGAGTCTGTGTCGCTGTTTGGTGATCCGGTGACCGACGTGAAACTCCCCTCGCCCTCCGTCCCACTGGTGTATTCAGAGTCTGTGGTGTGGCCCTCCATGGCCATGTGGGATGCAGCTCCCTCGTGCTCCGGTGCCACTGTACCTCCGCCTGATGATGCTGATGCACAAAAGAAAAGGGAGAGCACACAAAGGGGGGGGGAACGACAGAAGAAAGACAGGTTGAGTGCATGGCTTAGCGCTACCGTTGGCGGACAATACAGACACAGCAGTCCCCTGCACTACGCCGTGCTCTTGGCCTCTACAGATGCAATTCCTGGGATCTGGCCTACATGGCTATGGTGGACATCTGCACACATAGATGACACAGGGGCATGTATACCTGTACTTGGCACTCTACAGAGGTGGGGTGGAGTGCCACATGGTCTGCATTATGGAGGGGCCTGGCCTACGGAACTCGCCCTGCCTGGGGAAACCCACAGCTCTCCTCCCCCACCCAGACCCCTCCACTGCGTGCAAAGTCCGCAGACTGAGAGTGTACTCACCCCCTTGTGTCTGCTGTGATGTCCTCAAGCGCCCATCCAACTCCGGGTAGGCCATCGCCAGGATCCGGAACATCAGGGGGGTCATGGTGCGACGGGCACCCCTCCCATGTTGGGAAGGCATCCCCAGCTGAGCCTCTGCCGTCTTCTTGCTCCAGCGGCAAATGTCCTCCCATCTTTTACGGCAGTGGGTGCCCCGTCTCTGGTGGACCCCAAGGGTCCGGACGTCCTTGGTGATGGCACGCCAAATGTCCTTCTTCTGGTGGCCGCTGACCTACATGACATGTACAGGGGAAGAAGAGAAGTCATTACCAACTGCACTGTCGAAGTGAGTGGCCCCCATCCCTACCCTTGCCATGTGGCACATGCATTCATAGTCCTTCATGGTCGCTGAACTCTGCCCCCTTCCTACTGACATCCAGCCCTCTCCACCCAGCATAGCCCATACAACGTGCTCCCTGTGTACTTACCTGTTGGTCTGGAGGACCGTAGAGTAGCGTGTACTGGGGGAGGACCCCGTCGACTAGCTTCTCCAACTCCTGAGCAGTGAAGGCAGGGGTCCTTTCCCCAGACGCAGCAGTCCAGACCGAGGTCACAGCAGCACTTGTAGTGCAGGTCCTCTCCTGTCGAAGATCAGGTATAGAGTGATTGAACAGATAGAAAATGGCGGTCACGTCCGCGGCAGTGACGTCCGTGGCGATGCGTATCATCACCGCCGGCGCACTTCATCATTGGCTCCTGGGACCTATAGGGTCTAATGCTAACCAATACAGCATTGCGCCGCGGTCTACGACCGCCTACTGCGACGGTGTACAACGCCAGCGCAGATACCTCACATCCCATTGTCCCACTTTAGAGGTCAGGCAGCCGCCATTTCAGGGGCCCACATGACTTCATTTACTACTGCGTCACACATACCTAGGCCTACACTCAACACACATACAGGAAGACTTTTGTATTTGGTGTTGTGTTCTGTGTAGCTGTGGGTGCATACCTGGGAATTTGTTGACTCTGTGGTCGCTGTTGTCCTTCTTAGGCACCGTCAGCTGGGACATTTGAGGAGATGGCGGAATCCTCCGGTGTACCGACTGCTGGTGGACCTGTTAACAATGGAGGAGCGACATTTGATCATCACCTACAGGTTTGACTGTGCCACAATCCAGGAACTGTGTACCCAGGTGGAGCCAGACCTGATCTCACCAATCCACCGTCCCACAGGAATACCCCCTGAAGTGCTCCATTTCCTTGCAAGTGGATCATTTCAAACAACTGAGGCCATGGCATCAGGGATGTCCCAGCCTATGTTTTCCAACGTGTTGTCCAGAGTGTTGTCTGCCCTGCTGAAACACGTAAGGAGCTACATCGAGGATTTGGCTACAGTGAAAGGAGACTTCTATGCCCTGGGACATATCCCCAACATCATAGGTGCTATTGGTGGCACCCATGTAGCTCTGGTCCCCCCACGCAGGAGTGAACAGGTGTACAGTAACCGGAAGAGTTATCATTCGATGAATGTACAGATGGTATGTTTGGCAGACCAGTATATCTCCCAGGTAAATGCTATGTTCCCTGGTTCAGTGCATGACGCCTACATCCTGCGGAATAGCAGCATCCCGTATGTGATGGGTCAACTCCAGAGGCACCGGGTGTGGCTATTAGGGGACTCTGGTTACCCCAACCTGTCATGGCTGTTGACCCCAGTGAGGAATCCCAGGACCAGGGCAGAGGAATGCTACAATGAGGCCCATGGGCGGACTAGGAGGGTGATCGAACGCACCTTCAGCCTCCTGAAGGCCAGGTTCAGGTGCCTCCATATGACAGGTGGTTCCCTATTCTACTCACCATGGAAGGTGTGCCAGATCATCATCGCCTGCTGGATGCTTCACAATCTTGCTTTAGACGCCAGGTGCATTTTCTGCAGGAGGATGGTCCAGATGACGGTGTTGTGGCAGCTGTGGAGCCTGTGGAGCCTGTGGACAGTGATGAGGAGGAAGCTGAGGAAGAAGACATAGACAACAGGGAGTCAGTCATACAGCAATATTTCCAGTGACACACAGGTGAGAACAATTTTTTTACTATTACATTCACTTTCACACTTCTACCTCTATCCTGTCTGTCAATTAGTAGCAGTATTTGGTAACTGAGTTGTACATTTCCATTACGGTTTCACAGGTGTGGTTACCAACGTGTGTCATCTGCTTGCATCCTTCATGGACTTGTGATGTGTGACATAGGTATGTTGGCATTACATTTGAAAACACATTTTGTCACTGTCATTGCTAATACACATTTTCAAAATCACAGACTGACTCCAGATTGTTTTGTGGTTCAAGGGTGTTTATTGAAGTGCTAATTATTGGAGGGGGTGGCAAAAAGGTGATGGGTGATGGTGGAGGAATGTCCATGGCAGAGTCCAGTCTATTAGTCACACAGGTGCACTGCCCATATGGGCATAGGAAGTGGAGCTGGGGCAGTTCCAATCTGGAAAGGGTAACAAAGTGAGACAGTGGGAGGACAACCAGGGTGGTCTCATTTCCTGGCGGGGGTCTTGCCATCTTGCTCTGTCCTGTTCCTGGATCTCAGGGACCGCTTGCGGGGTGGTTGTCCATCTGCAGGGGGTGGGGTGCTGGTGTGGTGGTCCTGTGACGGGGCGTCCTGTCCACTAGCGCCGGCGGAGGTGGTGGGCAGTTCATCATCCATGCTAGTGTCAGGGGCCCCTTGGAGTGCCACGGTGTCCCTCATGGTCTTTTGTATGTCCTTCAGCACCCCTACGATGGTGCCCAGGGCGGAGCTGATGGTTCTGAGCTCCTCCATGAACCCCAAATACTGTTCTTCTTGCAGGCGCTGGGTCTCCTGAAACTTGGCCAGGACCGTAGCCATCATCTCCTGGGAGTGGTGGTATTCTCCCATGATGGAGGAGAGGACCTCGTGGAGGGTGGGTTCCCTTGGCCTGTCCGCCCCCTGTTGCACGGCAGCCCTCCCAGTTCCCCTGTGTTCCTGTGCCTCCGTCCCCTGGACCGTGTGCCCACTACCACTGCCCCCAGGTCCCTGTTGTTGTTGGGGTGGTGGGCTACCTTGGGTTCCCTGTAGTGGTGGACACACCGCTGATTGACGTGTCCTGGGGACGGAGGTATGGTATTCTCCCATGATGGAGGAGAGGACCTCGTGGAGGGTGGGTTCCCTTGGCCTGTCCGCCCCCTGTTGCACGGCAGCCCTCCCAGTTCCCCTGTGTTCCTGTGCCTCCGTCCCCTGGACCGTGTGCCCACTACCACTGCCCCCAGGTCCCTGTTGTTGTTGGGGTGGTGGGCTACCTTGGGTTCCCTGTAGTGGTGGACACACCGCTGATTGACGTGTCCTGGGGACGGAGGTATGGGCCCGCTGGGTGGGTGCTGTGCTGGTGTTACCAGAGGGAGGAAAGTCAGTGTTGGGCTGTGCCTGTGCAAGGGGAACCGACTGTCCTGAGGCCCACGATGGTCCGGGCTGGTCATCAGGATCCAGTTGGCCAGAGCTGCTGTCGTCACTGTGGGCCTCTTCTGTGGGTGGAGTGGAGATGTCTGGACCCTCCTGTGTGGTGACGTTACGTAGTGGTCCTGCAGGGGTATAAGAGCATGATTATTGCATGTGTGTGTGTCATGGTGTGCAATGGGTGGGTGTGTGTGTACCCCAGTGCAAGCATTCCTGTGTGGGGGCTTGTATGATGATGGTTGGGGGTTGTTATGGGTATGTGCAGTGAGCATGCTTTAGTGCTGGGTTGTCCATGCTTAGTTGTGTCATGCAGGGCTTGGTGTTGGGATGTATGGTTTGTGTTATTAGTACATTAGTGAGGAGTTGGAGTGATAGGGGAGGGGGTGAGGGTGGGGGTGTGTGATAGCATGCAGGTAGGGTGGGGGATATGATAGTTAAATTTGACTTACCAGTGTCCATTCCTTAACCGACTCCTCCAAGGTCCTCTGGATGCATGATGGTCAAGACCTGCTCCTCCCATGTTGTTAGTTGTGGGGGAGGAGGTGGGGGTCCGCCGCCAGTCCGCTGAATCGTAATGTTGTGCCTGGAGCCCACTGAACGCACCTTCCCCCGTAGGTCGTTCCTCCTCTTCCTGATGTCCTCCCGATTTCTTGGATGCTGTCCCACAGCGTTGACCCTGTCGACGATTCTTCGCCATAGCTCCATCTTCCTGGCTATGGAGGTGTGCTGCACCTGGGCTCCAAAAAGCTGTGGCTCAACCCGTAGGATTTCCTCCACCATGACCCTGAGCTCCTCCTCGGAAAAGCTTTGGCGTGACATGGGGTGGTGTAGGTGATGTGTGGGGTGGTGTATGTGTTGATGAGTGTGGTGATGAGTGGTGTTGTGGGGTGTTTTGAATGTGGATGTTGTATGGGTGATGGTGTTGTGTGCCTCTGTGTGGTGGGGTTGTCTATTGTCTATTGCTGTAGTCTCTGTATGTCAACTTCGTCTTCAGTTTTTGGTCGTAGGGGTTTGTGGGTGATGTGGGTGTGTGGGAGTGTTGTTTGTATGTGTCTCAGGTGTGTGTATTTTCAATTGTCCAATGTGGCGGTGTTTTGGAGATGTGTGTGTATTTTGAGCGCGGCGGTGTTTACCGCCAATAGAATACCGCGGTTGAAAGACTGCTGCGTGGGTCGTGATAGCATGGGCGTGTTTCTGTTGCGGTGACAGTGGAGGTTCTGTTTTCGCCAGTTTATCACTGACCTTTGGTGTGGCGGACTTGTGTGGGTGTCTGAATTTTGGCTGATTCCGTGCTGTGGGTCATAATAGCTGTGGCAGAATTCCGCTGCCGCGGCAATGTATTGGCGGTCTTCTGCACGGCGGTAAGTGCCTTTTACCGCCAATGTTGTAATGACTCCCTTGGTTTTTCCATTCCGCTTTGTATTTAAACGCAATGGCGGCATTCTTGTGTCCATCCCGTTCTTACCACAGGAGATGGACGCGATCCCTAGCGTCTTGGTATTTTCATTAAGGTGAGCCCGGTTTTGCACCACCTCGTTAAATTAACAAATGTATTTCTAAATTAGCTGCCGATCTTCGCAGTAATTCTCCCCTAGTATGTTTTTTTTTGTAATTAGATTAATTTGAAACCACATGTTCGAATTTTTTCTTTAAGTTACATACAGTTTCTTTAAGTTACATACTGTCTCTTTCTTTTGTCAGCTCATATCGTTCTCTCTTATTCCTACTCCTAACCCATTAAGGGTGATTGCTAGCGAACAGATCACAGTACTTTTGTTTACCTTTGCTTATCATTGTTTATTCTGTATTTATACTTATGAGAATATTATCATATGTTGGTTGTATGTATTTCTTGCAGATTATGAATTTATTCAATTATTTACACAACAACTGGCTTATATTGCTGAATTGTGTCTAAAGGTATGTCAGATTATAGCTACACTCTCCTGTTTGATAGTACTAGTTTAATTACTATTTTTATCTCTATCTCGCACATTCCTAGTCACCTTCCCGTTTTTCACTTAAAATCACAAGTACTACTAATCGAGTTCACGGTTTAATTATTTACCCTCCATAAAACTTTATTGTTCCTTACTTTAAGGTTACGCTTGTCACATCCTTCTCAGAAACTCCCTTCGCCTATCTACTTACTCACATATTCAACTTTTTCATTATTGCTCTAGTGGTTAAAAAGTAACTCATGCCTTGGATTGACTTACAATCTTTCACCTTGCTTCAGTATTATTTCTATGCATTATCACTTCTTGGGACCAATTGAACCTGGTTAACTAAATCTTTTGCACGAATTCCGGATTTTTCACGTTTCGGTGTTGTTTTATTCTAATGATTCTTCTTTACAATGCTGAATTTCCTTCAGTTGGATTGTGTTTCCCTTTCTTTCAGCCTTGAGAAAGCCCCGGCTTACGAGCCTGGTGGGGCGAAACACGTGTTGGCTGACTCTCATGGTTTCTCTCTGGATGTACTTCTGATGTATCTTGTTTTGGAAATTCATTTGTTTTGGAAATCATTTGTCTTCTCCACACAAAATAAACCAATCAATTTGGATCAATAACAACGCTTTTTGTAATCTTGTCCACCTGAACGTACTTCGTTCATGATATTTGGACTTTAAATACAGACTTTATTCAGTGGGACTTTACCACTTTCCTTTGTCAATTTACCTCTTCTTTGAAGGACTTGGGTCCATGTCCCCCAGCAAAGTTCCCACACAAACTTAATGAACCAGGAAATTCATACAGGAAGTTAGTGCCTTTGGACCCTCTCCATCTCCTGGAGTTTGTTTTGTTGACATGTGGTGGGTTATCTTACAGACCTCCCCCCTAAAAGACACCAAAGCTCTTTTTGAACTTGAACAGCGTTGGGTGTATAAATTAAACACCCACATTAGGGGACTTAATGATGACATACCGTGGATTAGTCTTTCACTAAGATAATCCTACCCTGGGTGGGGCACATTCCGAGTTTTGGGTCCTTTGTTTAAGTTAGTCCCTTTCCTCTTGGACAGGTCCCTTGTTGGGTCCCACTGCCACTATACATTAGAATCGTGTTATCCATTTGGAGATTGTTGTGTTGTATGATTGATGTCACATTCATCATTTTAGACATCTCATTGCTGTTTTTCTGCATCCTTGATATCGACTAAGACTCCATTATGTTCCCCCTATTCTGTCAAGATCATGACATTCGGGCAAGTTGACTCCAATGAGTACCCCCCTCACTCTGATGGAGAGCTTCTCCCTCACTGTTTGTCCGCATTATTTTTTTCCTTATGCGGCTTCTCTCGACTGTTCTCTACGATCGTAAGTGACACTGAGGTTCAGTCCTATTTCTATTTTTCACCTCTTTTTCCCCTACGACCACTACGTTACGTGGCAGTCATTTCAGTGTTGCCTAGCAACACTCGCGTCAAGCCGACGCACCGGCTTCTGGCGAATGGGTTTTATCTCCCCGTTCGGTGCGCTCTCCATTCTTTCGGGAGCACGGCCTGGGGTAGATGTAGAGTTGTGGCCAGGAGCGTTGCAAGTAAGTTACACCTAGAAGTGCTGACAGTTATTTTATCGGTACCTACGGACGCTGTATCGCAGCTCCGTTTCTGTTTGACTGCGCACCCGAGGTGAGCACAGACTCTTAGCTCCCTGTATCCGCCAATATATTTTTTACGGCACTACAGGTTGTGACGGCACCTTGTTGTCACTCGCTCGTTCGATCTCACAATTGGGGGATTTTGTTACCAACACTTTAAAACTTCATAACAGAGAGGCCTATTTTTAATCTTATTATTTCATTGTGATTGTCTTGGCGACTTTGTAATTACTGATTAACAAACAGAGTGTTTTTTGGTTTCTAGCTTTTCTTTGTTGCTACAGATCACTGGGTCCAGCCACAGCTAATTTTTCTAATTTTTCTAAATATGGACACCTTCACTGTAAGACTGTCTGGGTATTATACATTGTTTATCTTTATTAACAGCTATTTTCATGTCTAATTATCAACTAGATAGTTCATGCCCGGCCATTGGGCCCCGCTGTCCCATGAAGCTTGTTCCTTTAATGAGGGGGTAAGCTTTTACAATTTTGCATGCACAAGTGTGCCACCACTTGCACCATCACAGCGTGTTTTTTCACCATACACAAGGTTTTTGTAATCATTTTGTTATAACTACATTATTGTCTTGCCACCTGTTGTTTGATTGCAGGGCGATAATTAGGAATAGGACGTCCAAATCACATACTAGTGTAAGTGACAAAAGTACTGACAATTGACAGTCTTAGTCCATAGGCATTTTTACATTTATAGAGAAGGAGAAGTTTAATTTCACCTGGTCCTGAAGAAGCGTCGCTGGATCCATCTGGACCATTAAAGATGCAAAACATGTTGATTCTTGTACCTGGGATGGTCTGGTATTTCCATACCACCCATACTCCATTATATGTGGTTGAGAGTGTTTTGATCATTGTATTCATTTCACTCTCCTCATTTGTTTTAATCTTGGCCTTCACCCTATCTGGTTGAATAAATGGTTACCCCTAGGTTTTGGGTCCTGAGCCAATTTTAACTCTTTTTGCTATTATTCTCTTCCTTTTGTTCTCCTTCCAAATTCACCTTTTAGGGGTCTTGGTATCATCGAGTAAAGAACTCCGGCAAAAGAGCCCCCCTATGGGGGGTGCCTGTCAGATATTGCAGCGCCAGTCTGACGAGGAGCAATTCCGATGATGAAGTATGACACCCACTTGGGTGTGTGAGGATTCTTGCTCCTATAAATAGGACTTCCTTTTCCATCTTCCCCTTTGGAACAGTGCATCTTGGTATATTGTGCACCTGGTTACCACCTGGTTTCACTTAGTGGTATTTTGCATGTGCAAAATGGCATTCTGCGAAAAATCGCAATTTGCGATTTTTTGATGCATCTCTTTGCGACTTGGATTTTGCGATTTACAATTTGCGCCTCGCAATTTCCTAATGGAAATACCGAATCGCAAAATGCGACTCGCAAAACCAGGTTGCAACGGTAAAAATCGCAATTTTTGCAATTTCTAATTTTTGGTCTGCGAATGCCTTTCAGGCATCACAGACCACGTTTTTGCACTCGCAAACGGCCGAATTTTGCGATTCCCACCGTTTGCAAGTGCAAAAAAGTTTCATACATCTGGCCCCTTTACTGTCTGAGTTTTGTTGATGTACTGCTTGTGAGCTAGGAGGGTTGGGCTGACAGCTGCTACTTGTTGTAGGAGTAACTCAGTTGCCTAAAAACAAAAGTGGTGTCACCCCTAAACCAGCAGTCTTGCTAAGGAGCGAGAGTCCAACTACAACATGGCGCCACCAACTATGGTGTTTTCGCACTAATTTATGGCAATCCTGGGTATCTATGTCTCACACACAACAGATACGATAAGTACTGTTATACGGAAACGTCTGTGGTCTCAGGGGTATTCCTCCTCAGCTGAATAAGGAGCACCTATATGGGCTGTAAGCTGTTCAAGCTTGAGCTTTAAAAAGAATATTCCCCATCTGGTGTTCCTTGTCTGTACCCATTATTTAACATGGCTAATGTCATAGACATTCAAGAAAATGCAGACACACATTAACACAGAATCCAAGTCGCCCATGGCTTAACAGATGAAGGTGGGGATGTCACATTCATCATAGACGTTCATGAAACTTACCAAACAGAAACATTTTTATTCCTGTGTTATCTTTCCTGAGGAAGAGACTAAACATATACATTTCACACTTATCAAATAGTGAACGTACCACAGTGGTACCAAGCTTACCGGTATCTAAAGATACCGTTTTCTTATCAAGAACATCAAAACTGGTTAAATGGTGCCCTACCACGTGCAATACAGCAGTGAGATTTGGTCCCTTAAGTAATGACACACCAATGTGGCCCATGTTTGCCACTATACACCACATCCTGGCATACAGACCTTGCAAATAGCTGACGTATGCACACTTTATAATGAGCTAGTAGCACTTTACAGACGATTAATGCAATGTGTTATGTGGACCTTGAGAACCGCCCCAGCACTAGCTGCACCAGCTGGACACCAATCGGCTGTTACTGAGATTAACACACAAACAATGCATTCTATCATAGGCAAGGCGCCCACGTAAGGTGAGAAAATTCCTTTCAGGATAGCACGAAGAACTAACCAGCTGGAAGCAATGTTTCCCCATACAGATAAACATAGAATTCTTACAATGTGTTTGCCATTCGGAATGGTTCCCTCAGGGGATCACATGGAGTACAGTTTTCACTTCAATTTATATTACCATGCATGGTACTTTAACACTTGTCAACTTCCCGAGAGTGTTAAAGCAAGTTCAAAATGAACATGGGCTGCTCCAGCCCTGGACTGAAGGATGAAACTGATGCACAACTTTGACACAGTCTCCTCAATAAAACTCAAAAACACTAAAAGGGAAACTTAAGCATTGACTATATGCCAGTGGCTCCGGGAGATTCCACAGCTGGAACAGGACCATCAATTACTGAAAATTATTTCCAAAACGTATACTAGTATAGGACAGGGCAGTTCATGAGTCAAGCCAAAAAAACTTGAAATTCAGAGCACCCCCCCATGTGGATGGTACTAAACAAGCAGCACAGGAGGTAATCCTCTCAATCACACAAGGGTTCTAAAAAATGCTGGAATAAACAAAATAAAAAAATAAAGACAGAAGTCACAGAGCAGACTCTTGATAGCCAGAGAGCTCTGAAAAGAGATATATTCTCAGAAATAGAGAAACTTTAAAGACTCCTGATAGATATACTGATACATGTCCATCTCATTCCTTTTGGGACACGCCGGATAAATGGAGTGAGAGTGCGGGTCTGGCAGAGCAACACACTGGCTACGTGAAGCTGAAAATAGACTTACAGTGTTCCTCAGACAAGAAAGAGGACAAATCTCCCCAAAAGAAGCCCCAATTTAAAGGGGAAAAGGCGGCCGCAGTAACAGTTAAACAAGCCAGCAATGGTGAGGACATCATTGAGGAACAAAACGTCGGCGTACACTCTGCTAGACAGAGCAGCAGAGGTCACAATTTGTCACCATTGTATGAAAGATCATCTGGATGTGACAACAACATATGACTTTCTTGAAGTCAAAACTGCAGATCGTCACATCTTCCTGCCTGACAGGGTTTATGATTTAAATATCCAAATTGAGGGAGACATACAACACACAATTAGTGTAATTTTCTGGGTAGAATTTAATTGTGATATCCCATTGGCAGAAAAACACTGCCCACCCACAAGCTCCCACATGGGAAAGATGTAATTTTGCCTTCTTTCTCAGATCTTGTTCCACATGTGGTAAAGGAAGACTTTGCTGTTGACTGGACTTTGACACAGGAACTCACGCTGTACAGCAACCATGTAGGGTGGGATTGTCAACAACTCAGCGCTGCGCACTCTAGGGCCCACCACTACCTGGTGCTCATCATTATGCAGAAGAGAAAGTCCCTCCATGTGCCATCATGCTACAACATCTGATTCCCATTATGGCAAAGTGCATGGCATAATGTTAGGGCGTTGGTGGCTATTCTGCCATAAGGTCAGGGCTCACCTTCTGCATAAGTGCTCTCTGCACTATAAATAGATTGTCAGGGCTTAATTCATGGACTCATGCATCATGGGCGCACTGTGTTCTGTTTCTATTATTATGTAGAGACTTCAAGTACCAGGTGTCCTTGTGGTGGCCATCTTGGGTGAAGCGCTTCTATTTAAGCAGCCCCGTCTAGTTCCCAGTGCTCACTATTCTGGGATCCTCATGGGGAACAGAAGCTCCGGATTGGTGCTCGTCGATCCGGTCCGGATTTTCCAGACATGCGGTTCTTTTTTTTTCCTGCAGCCATCCTGTGGTCTGCTCATTCGGAGTTTGAGGCAGAGTTTGTGTGAAACCTGAGACGGTAAGATGGATAGTGGTTTTTGGTTCCCACCATCTGTTTCTCTTATTACCTTAAAATCACTAATACAGTTTCTTTCTGGCATGATTATCTCTAACAGCCATTTCTTAATACATAGTTACCACTCACAAGTGGTCGAGCAAAACTAGATACATTGAACTAAATCGCTGACTAAGCGGCAGAGCGAAAAGAGACACATTGTATTGCACTTGATTCCAAATCACTAAAGTGCCTTTTTCTTGAAGAATGATTCTGTGAGAAGGTTAAACAATTCTTATGAGTGTGACAGAACATATCTATAGGAATCACACGATTTAATGAGGCAAATTGAAATCGTGTTTGTTGAATCCTTTGATATGTGATATAACATTTTGTTTGGTGTTTACCTAACAATCTTTCAGCCCTCTGTGAACTATTAGGATAGCAGAAGTGTGCTATTACCCTACAAAAAGGGTCAATTCAGTTTCTCTCTAAATCTATCGAGAGGCAGTAAGGGCAGGATTTATTGCATACAGATATAAAAATCTATGTTTGTGTATTCTCTTTGTTGTTGGCCTTTGATTCTTGTTTCCACAGGTCTCTTTCCCTGCTGTTCCCTTCCCTCATCCCCTTCCCCTCGCTTGGCCATTCTAATACTCTGCGCTAATATAGCCAGTAGAGTTGGAGGTACCAAGAGATGGGCCTATTGACAACAGCATGTACACCCTGAGGATTTGGCCTCGCTGACAGGGATAAGGATTCCCCCTACCATGTAATGCCTATTAGATGTAAACCCCAGACTCAACCTCAATATCAAGTCAAACATGAGGCTAAAGCCCCAGTGAGGGAGATACTCAACTCAAGTACCAGGGAGTAATAGAGCCCTGTGTCTCTGCAATGAATCACCCATTATTCCACACTGTCCAGCTACCACTCACCTGAGAGATAGCAAGAGATAGTATATTCTAACATCAAACAAGGAACTGGCGAGGGGAAAAATGGTCTGAGAGATGAAAGAATAACACAAAATATCATAAAGGGCACTAAACGAGAAAGGTAATAGGAAAAGGTCTAAAAAGTTAGAGAACGTATTAGTTGTCTGAGCCTATTCTTTCTGCACGGGTCTACGATCCAGTGTTGTTCCCATCAGTGAAGAGAAACCAACAACAGATCCGACTCTATGAACCAAATTGTGAGGGAGCTTTGAACTGACCCAATCAAAATAGACTAAACAACCAAGTTAAAATAAAAAAGGAGATCGAGTTAAAACAGTGGTTTTGTCTCTGGACTGTTTGTGGGCCTTGCAGTCCCAAAGTATCTGCTACACTTACCTGCAACTCATCTATTTAAAAAACAATAAATCACTGTGCATTGACCATCCACACCCTATTTTCCACTTTTTTTACTCAATTACTTTATGCTTGTCTTTGACCATGTACAGTGATTCACAGATTTTTGGCTAGATTTGCACTATAGAAATGCCATATACATACATATACAGTATAGTAACAATTCACCCACCCACCGACACCTATTGAGCCTCAAATATGCTTTTCAAAATAAGATGTCAGGTCTAACTTTTCTGTCTTAACCTGTCTTAGAAAACAGATCAAATCTATGTGATGCAACTTTTCCCAATGAGGCAATCAGCCCTTTCTCATTCATTATGTATTGTTCACTGTTACCAGCTGAGTCCCACAAGGCAACCATAAGATAGTTTACAAAATACTAAACAATCACACCTATGAGGGGTAAATAAGGATTGTTAAAGTACATATCTTCTACTCCCAGACTTTTTCAGAGCTTCCAACATCAAGGCCCTAATTACAACCCTTGCAGTCGGAGTAAAAGTCGGAGTAAAAGTGGCGGTAATACCGCCAAGAGGCCGGCGGGAAAACAAAATGGGATTTTGACCATGGCGGTTACCGCCATGCCAAACCGCCACTTCTACACTCCGACCACCAGGGTGGTAACGACCGCTGGGATGGAGACTTTGGTCTCCAGCCCAGCGGCCGTCACTATACCGCTGGCGGTATCAGGACCCAACATACCGCCATGGATTTTGTGGGGTTTTGTACCACCACAAAACAAAATCCATGGCAGTAGGCACTATCAGTGCCAGGGAATACGTTCCCTGGCACTGATTGGGGTCTCCCCCTCCACCTACCCCCTCCCCAAAGTCCTCCCCCAACACCCACAACCCCCCTACCACCCCGCAAAGGTGGTAGGACCCCCGATACACACACACACCCACCTACAGGCACGCTCAAACCACTCATACACATACATGCACACATACATGCAAACATACACGCACACATGCACACAGACATTCGTCACATTTCCCATACACACAATACACCCACCGCATGCATACACGCACTCACACAACCCCTCTACACACTCACACGCACACCCCCATGCACACACACAACACCCCCCCACCCCCCTCCCCTAATGGACGATCACCTTACCTGGTCCGGTGATCCTCCGGGAGGGAACAGGATCCATGGGGGCTGCTCCTCCACCAGTACCTCGTCACCAGAACACTGCCACGCCGAATCCTGGGTTGTGATTTGGTGGGTGGTGTTCTGATGACGTAGAGGTGGAGGTGTAGCAGCCTCCACTTCACCGCCGACTGCCAGTATGGCTGCTGGCAGCTCTCCATCCGAAAAAGAGCGGAGGGCTGCCAGCAGTTAAAATACGCTGGGCGGGAGACCGTCTGCACTGGCGGTCTTTGGCCCGGCGGAACCTCGGCGGTCTTGAAAAAAGACCGCCGAGGTCCAAATGAGGGCCAAAATCGTTTGCTTAGGACACTAATCTTCGATATTCTATCTAATATAATACCTAACAACAGAAATTATGATGTGGGTGAAGGCAAAGTCTTGGTTTTGGCATTACATCTTAATGCTATTTTTCTGTTGATTACATAAGTGCTTTAATTTATTTTGTCTCATTCAATCAATCAGTCAGTGTTAGAAATGTGGTCTCTAGTTGTCAGAAATATTCACCTTTGTCCAATTAGAGACCCAATCCTAGTCAGGGAAAGTCACACACAATCCAAATTATCCTGTGCCCACCCTCTAGTAGCTTGGTACTGAGCAGTCAGGCTTAACTTAGAAGGCAATGTGTAAAGTATTTGTGGAATAAATCATACAGTAACACAGTGAAAATACACAAAAATACACCACACAGGTTTAGAAAAATATAAGATATGTATCTGGTTAAATTAAGGTCAAAACAACAACGATTCAATAAGCACAAGTTGAGATATCACTTTTGCAAGAATAAAAAGAGTCTTAAATAGCAAAAATCGACAGTTGTCTCTTGTTTGCACAAAGTACCTGGTTTTCATCAAAACTAACATGCATGGATACCACAGAGGAGGAAATGTGTGGAAAAATAGGGTGTGCCTCAGAATTTCCGGCACGGCACCGACGATGCATTGTTTCTTTCCACGCTGCAAGGTGCTTTTACCTCAATTTCCGGCACGCAGTCTTGGTTCCTAACTGCGATGCGGGGATCTTTTTGACACCCAGGGACGTTGCTTGGAAATTCCGGGCAAGTGGAACGACGGCACAGGCATTACGTCAGTCATGGGTGGCGATGCGTCAACTTTTCTGTCGAATGGCAGGCACTGCATCAATTCTTCACTCTGGAAGTGGGACTGCGTTGTTCCTGTTCGGCTGTGAGTCAATGTGGTAGGGCTGTGCATTGAATTTCCGGTCGCAAGGCAATCGCTGCATGGAATCTTCACTTGGAAAATCGGTGCTGAGTCGTTCCGATTCGGATCTGCTGTGATTTTCTCATCACAAGACAGGCTGTGCGTTGTTTCTGGCAGGCTGTGCATCGATTTTCAGCGCACGAGGGGTTTCCTCAAGAGATGAATTCTTTTTGGCCCTGAGACTTCAGAAAAAAGGAGGCAAGCTGAATCCAACCCCTTGGAGAGTACTTCTCAGCAAAGTCAGAGGGCAGCAAAGCAGCAGGGCAGCAGGGCAGCAGTCCTTCTCAGTAAAGCAGTCCAGATGAGTCCTTTAGGCAGCCAGGCACATCCTCTTGACATGTTGCAGGTTCAGGCCCAGAGGTGTCTGATCTAGTGGGTTCAGAGACCCACTTTATATACCCAAAAAGGCTTTTGAAGTGAGGGATACTTTAAAGAGTGGTTTTGAAGTATATAATGTCCTCTTTCAGAACAGATCTGTCTGCCAGGGTCCCAGTAGGGAGTTTGGCAGTCCATTGTGTGAGCGCAGGCCACTAGCCTTTGAAATGTAAGTGACAGGCCCTCCTCCCTTCCAGCCCAGGAAGAACTATTCAGTATGCAGATGAATGCAGATGTTTCTGCGTGTCCTTTGGTTGCGGTTGTCTGGGTGGAATGCACAAGGGAGCTGTCAACCAGCCCAGCCCACATGTGGATTGGAGACAGGCAGGAAGGCACAGATGGATTCTAAGTGCAGAGAACTGCAATTTTTCTAAAATTGTCATTTCTAAAATTGTAACATAAAATCCAACCTCACCAATAAGCGGGATTCTGTATTACCATTCTGGCCATACTAAATATGACCTGGTTATCCCTTCCTGATCAGAATCTACCACTCATACAATATATGAGGGTAGCCCTAATGCTATCCTATGAAACGAGCAGGCCTCGTAGTGGAAAACCAATTTAAGAGTTTTCCACTACCAGGACATATAAACCACATGTGTACATGCCCTGCCTTTTACCAATGTAGTATCCTGCCTTACGAGTTACCTAGAGCCTACCTTAGGTGTGGCATATGTAGAAAAAGGGGAGTTTAGGGCATGCATGTACTTGTAAATTCCAAGTCGAAGTGGCAGTGAAACTGCCCAAACAGGCCATGGAATGGCAGACCTGAGACATGGTTAAGGAGTTATTTCTGTGGGTGGAACAACTAGTGCTGCAGGCCCACTAGTAGCATTCAATTTATAGGCCCTGGTCACATGTAGTGCACTTTACTAGGGACTTACAAATAAATCAAATATGCCAATTGGGTATGAAACAATGTTACCATGTTTGTAGGGAGAGAGCATATGCACTTTAGTGCTGGTTAGCAGTGATAAAGTGTGCAGAGTCCTAAAACCAGCAAAAACAGTGTCACAAACGTAGAGGAGGCAGGCAAAAAGTTGGGGGATGACCACCGTAAGACTGCCAGGTCTAACAATTAAGATTTATAAAGCGTGGCTAGTCACCTGATAGGGTATCCAGGAGTTTGCAGGTCTGAGAGGCTTATTCGAACAGCCAGGCCTTGAGGGCCATTCAGAATTCCAGAAGTGAGGTGATGGCCTGGAGGTGCGTGGGGAGACTGTTCCAGGTTTTTTCTGTGATGTGAGAGAAGGAGCGTCCTCCACCTCTGCTTCGGCAGATGCAGGGAGTTTGGACAAGTGAAAGGGAGGAAGAGCATAATCTTCTCAACCGTTTGTGGAAGTTCAGGCGGTGGTTAATGTACATGGGTCCTTGGTTGCCTAGCGCCTTCTGTGAGTGGGTCAGCAGCTTGAATTGCATCTCTTCTGCATGGGGAGCCAGTTGAGTTGCTTGACGTGTAGTGTGATGTGGGTTCGTCTGGTGAGACCACGAATGAGTCTTGCTGCAGCGTTCTGTATGATATTGTTGCATAGGTTCTCATTATCCTAATGAGGCTACTGGATCTGTGCAGCAAAATCACCTGGATTGTGGAGTACTAGGTACAGTTCTACACCATGTGACGCCTGTAGGCCAATCTTGGTTTTCTAGCTAACTAGCAGGCTCTCAACTCTGCCCAAGAGCAGGCATGATTGTGGCAACCAGAGGGCATGACAAGAAAGACACCTCAGGGGAATCATGTTTGATAAGATCTCATCACTTTCTCTCAGTTACATTAGCCTCACACAGCCAAAGACAACAGAGGCAGAGTATAGTTCAATAAGGGTTTATTAAAGTAACTGCATTCTAGATCAAATGGAATGTGTTGCAATAACTAAGATGTTAAAACACACTAAAAGCAAAAAGGTGACAAGGAGTGTGAAACACAAAAACAGTCCCACCCTACTACCACTAGGAGTGATATATATCTTTCCTACCTAGCACAGCATAATAAGCCCTAATCCACCCTTCCGGTTTCCCCCCTGGGAAGACATCATCCCCCATACCTGAGCAAGGAAGACTGTAGTCTAGAAAAGCACCGTCCCCATATAGGCCAGGGATTCCGTAGTCTAAGAAAGCAGCTGCAGCGAAGGCCATCAGCAATCAGCATGCAGTTTTAATCATCTGGCTGAAATCTCCCTCCAATATGTATGGGACAAAGGAGTGTTTTTATAATAAAACAGTTGATATTCTATGAAAAAGTCCCCACGTAAGGATATGTATGTTTCTATAAATGTTGGAGACACATCGTACCACTTTTGCCAGCAACCCTATCTGACTGCAGCATTGAGGAAAGCACATACTACAATGCTAAGAATGTGAGGCAAAGGAACAAATAAATAGGGAAAATAAAACAACACCATAATTGTGGCTAATGCTAGAAAAATAAAACAATGCTGTATAAAATGTAACTGAGCTTAAGTGCACAACGGCAGGCCCAGTTTGCTAACATAACTTGTCTAAAACATGGTTAACATAGCTTTACAACAATATGAAGTCTCTGTAGGAGATGTGCAGTGATTCATACGTGGAGGGCATTGCCTCAGTCCAATCAGCTGGTGATGAGGGCCTGTGTCACGGTGTGTCTCATGTTTAGAGGCAGCCACTTGAAGATCTTATGTAGCAGGAGCAAAGTGAGGAAGTAGGCGGAGGAGACAGCATTGATCTGTGATTTCATAGTGAGCTTGTTCTCAATGATGATTCTGAATTTTATGGTGTGGTCTGAGGGAGTGGGTGCGGGTTCTAGGTCTGATGGCCACCAGGAGTCGCTCCATGTGTTGCTGCTGTTGCTAAAGATCAGTACTTGCGTCTAGTCTGTGTTCAGCTGCTGCAGTTGTTCTTCATACAGCCAGCGATGCTTGTCATGCATCTGTGGAAGTTGGTTCTGGTTGTAGAAGAATCGTCAGTGAGTGAGAAAATGAGTTTGGAGTCGTCTGCGTAGGAAATTGTGTTGAGACCAAGATTTTCAACGATGTTGGCCAGCGGGGTCATATATGCTTTGAGGAGCATGGGGCTGAAAGATGAGCCCTGGAGGACACCACAGAAGGTGTATGCTCTGGGCTCTTTCTGTGAGGAAGGGGGTGAGCCATCTAAGTGCGTGCCCTTGGATGCGATGTGGTGGAGTCTTTTGATCTGCATGTGGTGGGATATGGTGTCCAAGGCTGCCCTGAGGATGAGGAGGATCAAGGCTGCTGTTTCTCCTCAGTCGAGGAGGGTTCTTATGTGGTCAGTGGCTGCGGTCAGGGCAGTTTTGGTGCTGTGATTGCTGTGGAAGCCGGATTGGGAGGCATTGAGTAGGTGGCTCTGCTCCAGGTGTGCCATGAGTTGTGTTCATGTTGTGATGTTTGATTACCTTGCCCTTGTTATGGTCTGAAATGCCTCAATCATTTTAAATTAATTAGAATGAAACTGCTTTTACACAGATAAGTGTGAAATATCAATGAATTTACTTTAGATAGCATAGTTGCATCCATTGTAATAGCACGCGCATCTCCAGAAGCAATTATGAAAAAAACATTAAATGAACTTGTCATAAAGCTGAACATGTTAGACTTGATTAAAAGCATTAAAAAAGAAGAAAGGTCTTTGTTAATTTATTTGAAGTAAAAACGTGCCTGCGACAGGGTTACATTTTCTATTATAAAGTGTATCCCTGTACTAGGCCAGACAGTCAGTGTGGCGAGACTACACTGCACATGCAAAATCTACGTGTCATAAAATATGCCTCAATTTCATATTATGCTAATTTCCACTGGTAAAATGAGAAAACTTAAGAACTTTACTGAACCAATCAATCAGTATAATAGTAAAAATGCGATGGTTCTTGAAATTATAATCAAAATGAAGCTACCCCCTGTAAAGATGTGAATTCTATGACCTCCTTTCAGGCTTACAATCAGCTTCTACTGTAGACTAAAATAAAAAGGATAAAGTAATGTAGAATTACAATCACTAAACACAATATGCAGTAGGCACATCTTGTTCTTTCTACAAATTAAATCATCAATCTGTATAGCCTATTTATCAAACATTTTCTTTAAGCTAACGAGTTATACCGAAGTAATGGAAAACACATTCTTTTAAAGATTTTTGTAAAACGTTGTTTGATATCTTGCTCAGGTCTGAAGGCAAGGTATCTTGGAGACATTAAGGTCTTCCTCTTGATTTTTGTTGAGCAACAGCTATAAGACGAGTAGCCCGTCTCAAAAATCTGAGATCTGTCAACTTAGCATGGTAATAAAGAATTCGAAACTTTACTTAAGTACGTCCTCAGACTTGTCACCTCTGAGTGTTCAATCTTTTTTTTGTTTGTTTTTTAAATGTGTTACTATTTATTTAATCAATAGAAAATGCACACACAATCTTTTCAGGAAAGCCAATCTATCTTCCTACGAGTTTGTAGGACAGTGAGCCGCCACGCCTATCTATAGATATTTCAAAGATCTCTCAGAACCTTAATTCCACAGCAGCAGTGGAAATGAACTGAGGTCGAAATCTTGGGGTGCACAACTATTTTAGTTTGAATTTTTAACATTAACAAATTATTCTGCATACAATGTACATCAACTTTAGAGTTTGGAAGATAGACCGTCAAACAGCTCGTTTGGCAGAGGCCACGGATCTTCTAGCCCAGCAGCACATACCTGCTAAACTGAGAATTCCTCGTCAATGTGGCAGGGAGTTTGTCTGAATGCATTCCGGCTGATGCACCACGAGCTCTTCTGCTAAATGTAGTAAACTAACTTAGAAAATGTTTACGTTCCTTTTCCAGCCTGACTTGGTTTGATTATAGAGAAAATAATTTTACTATACAATAAACAATTATGTATCAATATGCAGAGTAATGGAAGATGAACTATGACACTTCACAAACCGCATGTAAGGCAAAAATGTTGAATTTCGGAAAACTCTCCCAGCAAAAAAATTTTGCACACTGCAATTTTTGTTCAATTCATCCAATTGCAATTTAGACAGAAACACTTACGGCAAATATATGCTGCCAAATCAATTGAGTATGCGTATTTATGTTTATTGTGATCTGAGAAAGAGGAACAGAGATCAGAACATAAATGCTACGCAACAAAAATAGAATATTGAACTTAACATATCTGTAGATATCACATCTGGGCAAGAGTTACTGGGTTGAGAAAGATGTGTGTTGGTGGTACTGGAAGAAGTTCAAGTGAAAGAAAGAGTTACTGTGTACATTACTTAATTTGTACAGGTTTGCCGGTGGATACCACTGGCGCATATTTCAGGGGACAGAGGTTCTCTGCCACTTTCTCACTGTCCCGGTCCGCTGCTTCCCTATCTTACAGTAGCAGGAGGCAGCAGATGTGCCCGTCTTCGATTTCCACACGATCTTGGCAATAGAAAAAGGGCCGTCAATACGACGATAAAAGGTTGTAATTCATTCTACTGGTCACCCTTATTTGATTTTCACACACCATGATGGAAATAAATGAATGACTGACAAAAACACTCCTCGATGGTGTGCATTCTAGCTCCTGGCCAGGTTGCTGATGAAACTGATGGGTGGCAAATATCTGAGGTGTTCGGGGCCTCTGCCATTGTGGTGCTGCTTAGAAGGAGGTAAGATCGACCTCTGTCACATACACACAGTGCTAATTCAATCTTCCCGAGGCACTTTTAGGGGGAACCCCATATCTATTTACCAATTAAGCACTGGAAGCAAGGTGTTTCATCAAGCTCTGTATGTCACAACTGAACCAGATAAAGATATTAGAAATCATCTGCTATTCATGTGGGGAGAAAGAACAGCTAAATAAACTTATGGCTAAAGCACGACTCTCACAACAATTGGTAGATTAACCACCTAGATATCCAAGAAATTGAATTTTGTATGCCCATGGTGACAGAGTGGACAGACCAGGACTCGTTAGAAAAGTTGACTTCTATCTTTTCTGAAGCAAAGAATATCAGTAAGAATTCTTCTAAATGATGTAGGAGGAATATTTAGCAGAACGGAGGAGGCAAAGAACACGCACAGTGAAATCTCCATTTGTGACTTAGGCAGGAGCCTTCATGGACACATGTCCCACTTTCCAGTGAGTATCCATTTAGAGAGCAGGATGCACTAATAAGCTTCCCAGGTTCAGACCTGTCCACTTCCGGTCTGAGCCTTCCTGGGTCTCACAGTACCAGGTAACTCCAGAACTTTCAGTCAATTCAGTTTCCCACAGCAGATAAGTGGGGCGATGCAGTGGGAAAGACAACTGAATGTACCCAGGTAAACTGAGTAGGTGGGTGGTGTTAGACGGCATTCAATCCCTCTCTAGTTCAGTGTTTTTCAGAGGCCTCATTCCGATCTTACCCTCTCCCCGGCTTGCTTCACAATAGCTCTGATTTCCTGACATGTCGCATGAACATTGATGGTTGGTGATCTCCCTAGCCGCGGCTAAGCTGTGTATTCCCCGCCACTGGCGACAACCCCTCTCCCACCACACAATGACTGGTAGCTTATACTCCACAGAGTACCCTGCCATGAAGGAATCACATACATACCCAATGACAAACTAGGCGGTGTGTGGTCCTTTTCTTTCCAGCCATATAGCACCCATAACTACTCACCTGTTAACGTTCTCTTCCGCTCTCACCCCTGTGGCATCAACACACTGCTGGCTCCTGATTACCTCCATGGGTGTGGTGCTACCTGTTGTTTTGCTTTGCTACCTACGCGTTGCTATCCCCCCTGACGGTCCTCGGTGCTTTCCACAAGACGCAGCCCCCACTTCCCATCTCCTCCCGTTCCCTTTCTTTTGGATTCGTCCCGCTTTTTTCGTTCTTTAGGAGCACTGAACACTTAAGGAATGAACTTTTTGCTCTTC
Organism: Pleurodeles waltl; assembly: GCF_031143425.1. Classification (NCBI taxonomy): domain Eukaryota; kingdom Metazoa; phylum Chordata; class Amphibia; order Caudata; family Salamandridae; genus Pleurodeles; species Pleurodeles waltl. Next base: position 139,728,945 of record NC_090438.1, read on the forward strand.
CCAGGGCCAAGATGCTCATTTGCTGTAATGCATCCTGCAATGCCAACACAGTACTGGATGTTCTGTCCTCTCTTGCACTGTTTAACGGTAAATACATGAAGAAATGTTGTAAAAAAGACAAGGTTCAATCGATCAGGGTTTTTTCCTTAAATACCAGAATAAGAGCAACACAGCTCAGTGGACACACAAACTCATTTTGTAAATGGAACCTGAAAATACTTTGATGCGCTTTCCATTCGTAAATATCAATGATAGAAGGCTATCTCTAGGCAAACTAACACCCACTTTTTCTGCAAAGAAAACTCCGTTGAATTGGGGTACTAGAAGAGTCCGAAGTTACTGATATCAGAGGTAACTCCAGAGGTGGAGAAATCTGGGTCATTACATGTGAGACTAGGAGGATCTCCTTAGAAGTGAGAAATTACCAGGAGAATGTGTAATTCTAAGTCTAATTCTTCATTTTTCCCGGATATTCACAAAGAGATCCTGCTATTTTGAACCCGATATTTGGAATTAAGGGGTCACTCGTAATGAGGCCCAAAGTGTGTTTTAATATTCACTTATTACCTGTTTTCAGATACATATTTTTTCATATACCTTTGAAGTGAGAAAAAATCGCAGGCCTTAATGTCAGCTTAGGTTTATATTGTTTTCATTACAAAAATATGCGTTTGGAAACTCACAGTTTTAACATCATCAAGAAAGCCATTTGTCATTGTTCTGTTTTTTTTTAAAGTCTTTTTTCCAAACAGCATGGTTTTCAGCTGCCACAGTCATAAAGTCAGCGTTCCCACATATGGCTTCAGGCTGTAGACAAGACACAGTAAAAACAAGGCCAGTGACAAAAGGACTAGATCAATTTATTTTAATATGAACAGGATAAGGTAGCCTGCGGCTGTGTGCAGGCTCTCCCATGCTTTAAAAATATAGAGAAATGTGTGCAGGTTGGCAGGTGCGGGGGAAGCAAAAAGTCTCCATTTTAGTTTTAAAGCAACTACTTATTCAGTCTCTGTTTGCTGGGAATGTACTTTTATTTATTTTAGTCTTTTTTACAAGCCTCGTTGAATGTGAAATCCCGCAATTCACTGCGTGAGAGCCAATGCTTAAAACGGGAAAAATAAGTGCAGGTACTCAATAAAATGAGCAATGGGTTTGGCCAGTGGGCGGGTCTAAGGGCGAGACATGATGATATATGAGACACTTCTATCGAGTATTCATGTTGCCCTCCCATTGCCCTTGATAGTAGTCTTAAGTTCTCCATATGCACACATTCACTCTGCACATATGTCACAAGACATATATAGTAGTTCACAGCTAGTATGATGCTATGGCCGTCAGGTTACACAAACTGAAGCTCAAACACAATGATATGTTCATATTTCCTTGTTTTATCATATTTGCAGTTTCCTAGTACCAGTATCTTCTATGTGTTAAAACACTTATATACAGGTCCAATGGAATTATGTGATTATGCGGGTGCATAATTATGGATCTGCTATATTTGCCACATAATTCATCTGCTGCATAATCTGAAGATTTCAACAAAAACAATTGTTTTTAGCTCTAAAGGTCCAAAAGTCAGTAAACTTGCGCAAAACATGTTTCTTACAGTGGAAAGTCCCTAGCAAAGATTGACTTCTCACCTTTCTGTTGTTTATTGCTATGTTTGGCTGTTAAACTGAGGTGCAATTTATGCACAGTGTTAACAAGTGTAAAAATGACAAAATAATGAAGTACTTCTATCTCAAAATAAGCCAAATTATGCTGCATAATTAGCTTTTTCTTGCTGCATAATTTGTCCCTCTCCTGGTGCATAATTCCAGTGGCCCTGCTTATATAGTCTTGAGTGTGCACACACACAGAAACAGACATGTACACAAGCATTACCACAAATTGCCTTCATAGTACCTCCTGAGTGTCATAGTTCTGTCCCTCTTTCTCTCGATTTTCTCTCACATACAAACATGCACACACAACCAGGCAAGCACACAGACACAAGAAGACACACACAGTAAAGACTAGGGTGGGATTAAAGCCATTTTAAACCTCCAATACCTCCCATACTGTGAATGTGAGGGACAGCGCAGGGCCCAAATGGACATGGTTCTGTCAAACACAGCGTGATGGTGAATATCCAGACATTATGCAAATGAACCTCTGCTGAATAGTTCAGCAGTGTCTCTGCTCAGGGCTACGGAGATGCTTTGGCTGTATTAGTGTGGTGCAGACAGGCTCCACTCTGACAGCAGTAGTATAAGGGGATACCTTCCATTAAACTTTTGACAGGTGCCCCTCCCCGCGATGACGTAGGCAATGATGTAGGTAATGACGTAGGCAATGACTTAGGTCCCCCCACTCCGGAATGACGTAGGCAATGACGAGGGTCTAGGTGAGTCACGTGGGTTGTGACATGGTGTGATGCCGTGTTAGTCATGTGTCCTGATGCTGTCCCTAGTGTGTATGTTTAAGGGTTGTGTGAAATGGTAGCTGTGCAGGTGTGCAGCATGCTTCATGGCCTAAGAGGACAAGTCTGGACATGTTCATGCCAGAGGACAAGTCTGGGCATGTTCATGCTGGCAGCGTGGTTGGGTTGCAATGTGCCTCCTCAGAGGGAGGAGCCATGGAAGTACAGAGCCCCCACGCCCCCTCCCTAGTGCCTTGCATAACCTAGAGGGAATGTACGATGGTGACCTTTTCTTAAAAAAATAATAATCTTGAAGCCCACAGGCATAGAAAGGGCCAAGCACGGTGTAAATGGACATAGAGCATAACCTTTAAAAACACAAGTCACAAAGTCACAATTACTTAAGGGGGTTAGCTGTGTGTAAGGGGGAGATAATTGAGGCCTAACTGGCCACATGGGGGTCTTCAGGCCAATAATTAGTTTGTAGAGGACCACCACCCCTAGTATATTATCTGGCCAAGTTGTTACTGCTTACTTCAAACAGCAAGCTTTCAACCTAAGCTTTTTTGCAAGTCAGAATGACCCATGCCTGGCTTCAGACAGATATGTAGTTTTCTTGAGGATTTGCTGCCCACTACCCATAGTATCTTATCTGACCTGCTTGTTACTGCTTACGTCAAACAGTGAACTTTCAACCTATGTTTTTGCAAGTCAGAATGACCCATACATGCTAACAGATGTCAATGTGGAAAATGGGAGCACCCTCCCGGTGAAGTGTTATGAAAGTGTAACCATAAAGCATAATATACTTCTGAGACCACCCCTCAACAATACCTATGCATGATTAGCTTGGCATAGCAAGTATAAAAAGCCCCCATAGGGACCATACACACAAGCATCTCACAAGACTATTTTTGTGAGCGGTGAATTGAGGCTTGCAGAGAGCAGGGCTACCCCAGACAATTAAGGAGAAAAATATGGAGGACAGAGCATAAACTGTTAGTGCAAGCCAGCTTCTACAGAAGGTAAATAACTGTGGACTGTTTGCATATTTTGTAATGTAATTCCAAATTGCTGCAGTCTCTAGCCCCCCTTTCCCTAGGACACACAGAGCGTAATAAGTGTTATGTACTTGAATACTATTATGTAAGGGCATGTTTTCTATTAAATGTATTTATTGTTATTATTATCTTCTATTTTTATGGTGCACACAAAGTATTTTAATTATGATAAAATGGCTAGGGGTGCCCATCATGAACCCTTGCACACCTCAGCACCCCAGCCAATGCGCTCCCACCCCAAGTGGCCAGTACCTTAAAGGTGGGGACATAGGGGTGCCCTGCGTTTTGAGCATTTTGGGGGCACCCTAAGGGACAGGGGCATCCTATGAGGTGTATGAGGGGTTAACTGAAGAAGCCTGCGATTTAAAAGCACATGCTGAAAAGCTCCTTGTGCATGCAGCCTTCAGGAAACAATTAAATTGTCAAGATACCTCTTATAATTAATGTGCTTACTGTAGAGCTATAGTTTTGACTAACATGAAGTAGCACAGAGGGTTAATATGGCTGCTGTAAAGAACAGAACAATATTTTATGTAGCTAGTTGCCAGGATAGGTAAAGTATGCCTTTAAAAGTGCTATAAAACAAATTAATGATTGTGAAAGGATGAGATGTGAGGTACATTGTTTTTATTGGGGGGGTAGGGGTGCTAAAAAGACTGACACATGGGGGCTGCAGGCTATGAGCCTGGGGCCCCGTGAGAGCACGCATGCAAAGTTGAGGTTTGGAGGGTGGCGACATTGCTTAATTTGTGCTTGTTGTTTCCGATGCTGAGCACCGTCACTTATTTTTGGGGGCTTGCACTTATTCTTCTGCTTTAAGATTTTGCTACGAGCAAAAGACATATTTGGAAAAGACAGAGAAAACGAAAAACGAAAAAGCGTCACAATGGGACAAAGCAGAAAGCTTCAGAGTGAGCTGAAGGGTCAGGGAGTGGCTTTAAATGTATTAAAGAGGCCCGAGATGGCTTCAGGATTACGCTGCCCCAGTATTTCATGTTCCCACATTTAATTGCAGCTGCGCATGATTAAAAGGAGGGATTTGGACACTGACATGTTTTTATTTACAAATTAAGCACTGGGCAGTGAGCACGTGAGGCTTGCTACCCTTTATTATTAACTATGAATACTTGCTCTCAGGGACCACAGCCTTATAGCCTACTGTCCCAGAGAGCAGGCATTCATAGTTAATGGTGGGGGTCGCAGAGCGCTTGTGGCTCAGCGACCCCCGTTATTAACTTAACAGCCCTGCTCTCAGAGACAACAGAGTCTCTGAGAGCAGATCAGTTAAGTTAATAACAAGGGTCCACAAGACACATAGCGCTCGGAGACCCCCATTATTAACTTAACAGCACGGATCTCAGAGACCCCGTGGTCTCTGAGAGCAGATTTGTTAAGTTAATAATGAGGGTCCCCGAGTGCTTTGCGGCTCGGAGAACTCCATTATCAACATAACAGATCTGTTCTCAGAGGCCGCACGGCCTTTGAGAGCAGATCTGTTAAGCTCGGGACCCTCGTTATTAACATAGCAGGCCTGCTCTCAGAGGCCGCCTGGGACACCGCTTGGCTTCTGAGAGCAAGTTAGCTAGGTCAATAGAAGAGATCCCCAAGCGTGTTGCAGCTCGGCAGTCTCTGTTATTAACCTAGCCGACTTGCTCTCAGAAGCTGCGTGGTGTCCCCAGCGGCCTCTGAGAGCAGGCCTGCTAAGTTAGTGGCAGGCGGCCTCGCACCTCCTGTTAGACCCCCACACGCCCCCCTTAGGGTTAGAAGGGGTCTAGCCCAAGGTGCGAGGCCTCATGCTACCACATGGTGTAGGAGAAGACGCAGATGGCGCGAGGTACGGGACTGAGGGCCCGAGTCTCGTGTGCTTGGGCCCTCAGGCCTTACATAATAAAATAAGCTTGGGGCTCTTGGACACCGAGCACGAGGCTCGAGGTCCCCAGGGGCCCACCTGGCAGCATTGTTTTTTTCTTTTTATAGTTAAAATAATAAAAAAAAACAATAAATAAAAATGAAATGAAGAATAATAACCTTAATAATAACAAAAACAAACATTACTGGGGGCTACAGGGCAGAGGACACAGAGCACACTGTGTGTGTCCACGTGTGCTCTGTGTCCTCTGCCCTGTAACCCCCAGCCCCAACCGTACAACTTATCAATGGTGGGGGCATTGAGCAGCAGGCTCAAGCCCCACAATCCCCCCTCCACTTACCTTAGGTCAGGGTTCTGTTGTCCTGGGGTGGCGCTGAGAAGGACGCATGGCCCCCATGCTGCCTCCAAAGCCTTCAATTTTAAAAAAAGACTGTGTCTAGGGTGTTGGAGCTGGCTCTGCCTATCTGCTCCACCCTGTAGGCTGAAGTTTAGATTGAGCTCCACCCCCACACATGGTTCAGAGCAATGGAGAGCTAGGGCGAAAACCTGGCGTGGATCCTAGGATCCGGCTTCCATTCTATTGTGCATGTATATATTCAATGAACTGTAATGTTTTTAAATTGTGTTGAGTTATATATTTTTATAATTAGTGTAATTATATGACGTTATAAAGACCATTGGCAGCATTGTAATAAGAGTAAAATAAGGCTGCAGAGCCCCTGGAACTATATAAATAATACCTTATTGAGAGAATCCTAGAGCTTATGTTGCACAGGAGCACCGCCCTGTGGACTTTTTAAATAAAAAATGTGAACAAATGGCTTTGTGTATTGTACCTTCAGAGCATGGTATTGGGTTGATGGTGGCCTTAACAGATGGCATCTGAGAGACTTTTTTACAACCTTTTGCAAGATTTTATGAATGGGTTATGCATGTAACACTAAATCAGTTATGCTCAAAATCAATTTTGCCTCTTTTGTATGTAGGATCCCCAAGAGCAAACGCCGAACCAGGAGGAAATGGATGCCTTTCAGCAAGGTACAGATATCTATAGTTTTATACTTAGAGAGTCTTGGCAACGACCTACTCTTCTTTTATTTTGTTTTATTTTCTAATACTGCTTTCCTATGTTTGCCCACTTTTTATAGGGTATGACACTGAAGTACAGACGGCTGTCAAAGCTCTACAGCGGATCATTGAGGCTCAAGACGTAAAGTCATCAGCGCAACAAGATACACCTCTTACGGGTAAATAAAATTATCCTATGTCTCAGAGAACTGTCATATTCAAGGGTTTATATTGTAAGTGTGACATTTATTCATTTTTTCTTCTTATGGAACCTGTGGGGTCGCACATGGACTGGCAGGCGACAGCGCAAAAGGTGGAAGACGGCATTAAAAAGGCCAGCCAAAAAAGGAAATCTTCATCGCCTAAACAAGGACCACATACAAAGAAAGGACCCTCTCAGAGGAACACATCAGGTGTGTTTTACAAAAAGAAATGTAGAGCTAGAAGAATAATCCTAACCACTTTCTCGCTAAAAGCATTTTTTCTGCCCTCTAGGATATAGTGGTTCTAGCAATACCTATTTTGTTTTATCTTTACATCCTAGAGTCAGCACAAAAGAGCTCTGGAAGAGTCGGCCATCAGGTTAAGTGGACTGTGTTGTCTTTAAAGGACAGCAATGTGACCCTTCAAAGCCCCATGGCACCAGCAGCATCCATGAACAACGCAGGACACCAGGACAAACTGTGCCTCAGCTCTACAGACAGCTTTCATGGACCAGGTACAGCCCTTAGCTACACCGCATCAACAGTAATAAAGGCTATGCCCAGTACAGCGAACACTTCTAAAGTAACTACATGTGTACAAGGGTTTGGACAGTGTGACAGCGTAGCACTTACAGCCTCAGACACATACCATCCTGGACCTTGTAGAACCTATGGTTGGGACCCTAACCAGTGCAACAAGCCTAAAATAAAGGAGGTTGTCCTTAAGGAACTGCAAGAAGAAGCTGCAGACCCCTTAGCTACAAGCCTTGCCTTTAGACCTGTCTTTTAAAAATGTTAAGGCTCAGACTGTTCCACCTAGCCCATCACGTTCTAAATGTTCAACGTTTGAGGAGTCTAATATAGTTGGGTCTGTCAATGCCCTAGTACCGGCAGCCTGTATAACTAGCCCTCCCCATTTACATGACACGCATGGAAACAGATAGCCCCATAGAGGATCCATATTTTGGGTGTATAGGACTTCTAAAGGCACTAGCTGGTCTAAAAGAGAGTTCTGAAGCCACAACAACGCCCTATGACCCTTCTAAAGCACTCCAGACGGGTTGCAATTACCAGGGTCTCAATCACCCACACCCAGCCACAGTGCTTCATATGCATCAGAGGCCTTGAATTATTATGACCAACATTTAACCTCTGATGTCACCAATTACACCCCTTGGAGCGTACGAGCCCACCAGCCCGTCACCAATTGCCTGTGCACAATGGTCTTCACCATCCTCCTCAATATACCCTCATAGCAGAACAGAATATAGCGGTTCAGAAAATCAGAGTTTTGGAAAGCTATCTAGCGATGATCTGGCCTCCCAAGCACCGGGTTGTACACACTGGGGCCCTGTTCTTTTGACCAGTCCCAACCCACCCATTCAAAAAGGGCTTATTGCAGTTAACAGTGATCAGATCCCCGGGGTGGTTATGGGTAATATACAGCACACAGTTAAGGACACACGTAGCGGAACAAAATGTGGTGCCCTGACACCCAACAGGGTTTTGGAAACATACCTGAAAGAAATACAACAGGCCATTAGGAAACTAAAATCACGCCTGAAGCTCAAAACCTAAAAACTGGGGAAGTCGGGGGTCCTCCAGACCATCTCAGAGAGCGTTAATCCTGTGGTTAGCAAGGTGTAAAAGGGAGGTGGGCGTAGCTTGTGAATCAGCCATGGCAGACATAGACAATATATTGACGTGACTAGTCAACCATGTACCCCTATGGAGTGCCATATCTGCTTTTTGTAAGATGGTTGTCCATAGGTCTAAATATAAAAAAGAAGACCCAGGATGTACTCAGTAAAGCTCTACGTGTTTTACGAGCGCTCAAAACCAAAAAGTTGCGAGAGCCAACCCCCAACTGTTTAAAACTCTTAAAAGCAGCACCCTCAACACCTAAAACACTCCCCATAATGCCCCAAAATATAAAGTCAGGAGAGAATATAGACATTTTCAGGGCCTCATGGGGTAAAGTTCTGAGCCGGCTCAACCCCAAACATCCTGAAGGATCCCTGCAGGTATTAGGTAAAATGGCAAGGACCCCTTCTGTAAATACACCAACTATTGTTCAAATAGGCTGTGGTTGGGTGCCTAAAAACAGCTGGGCTTGTAAGAAACAGAAGAGGGCTAGTAGCACTAGAAACCGTAACCTTTTAATAAGAAAATTAAAGAAAGCTAGACTAAGCATTACAATAAGGGATTAAAATACCCCAACAACGACTCGTAGTCAACTACCTCCGAATGATACCCCAGGGAGCACTCTAGCCTGCGACGGTCCTCAAGCTGAGTATGTAGAACCCGTGTTTTTGGAAAGTGTAAGAAGGTACAGTTGTACTGTAGAGAGGTTTAACGCTACAGAGCACTATGAGGAGTTTAGGTTTCTTAACCAAGGCCATCTAAACTCCTCTGATCAGGGTGTTATAGCTATACACCAGGTAGTACAAACGCTCATAAAATGATTGTTACACAATGTGGAGCCTAACGATTTCCAGCTGCCTTTTCAAGGGCAGGGCCTCAACAGTCCTTTGTTCACCAGACGGTCGTTTCGAGATTTGTTTGACGCTGTGACGTTTCTAGAAAACCTGTCTAAGCTTTTACAGAGCAAGGCTGAATTATTGGCGTACAGGACCTTCAGAATCATCACCCTCGAATCATTGCCCTCGTTTGTTAGAGGTCGTAAGGGCGGTGCTTCCAGAACCTTAAAGAGGGTCATGTACAGTAAAATTATCAGCGAAAAATATCGATGATTGCTTGACTTTGACACCGGAGCTACCAATATGTGTCTGGCGGCGAGCATCGCAGGGTTGTTGGTGGGCCAAGCTACCCCAGACAAGGTCATTATGTTTATGGCGGCGGCAGCCCACGAGGCGCTTCAAATACCACCCAACAGACTGGTTGGTTTTGGGGATCTGGGCCTTTCTGAGAAACACTTTACAGTTACAGTAAAAGTTCTCAACCACAGCGGTTCTTGGAAGTACTTCACTATCGATGAGTTTGTGAAAAACAAGACAGTTTATGTGCTATATCACAAAAACCACTTTTCCGGTATCTTGAACCTGAAATGCGAGCATTGCGACAACATATACAACAACCGGACCAGACACTAGTGTGAAATGCACTGTAAAATGTGTCGGAGGGACGGGTGAGCCAACGATGACACTCAGAAGGTGAACTGCTCGACTTGTAAGATGTTTTGTTGTTCGCAAGACTGCTTGAACGTACACACTAGCCTTGCACAGTGTATCTGTAAATCAGACTGTCGGGCTTGCAGGCGCTACAAGGCCGACGACCACGATTGTAAAGGTATGCAATGTCCCAGGTGTAAAGCATATTTTATAACCAGAATAGCACACGAGTGTTACATGCTCGAAGGCTTCCCCCACAAAAAAACAGAAGACTATATTGTATTCGAACAGAGTGTACGCAGGAGACGGGTGTGCACCAACCTAACTACATTTACACCCATCATCTAACAGCCAATGAAAACTGGGAATTTGAAAGCCGTTCGTGCATGAGCGATTTCCTCAACACATTCATGCAGCCGTAATACTACGAGTTTACAGTGCTGGCTCACAACTCAAAAGCGTAGAACTCGTTCTTTATTCCCCAGGACCTGATTCATGAAAAGCTGAACGTGGAGCTCATCACCCAGGGTTCCAAACTGATTCTGTTAAAGGCTGTGCCTTTTGAAATTAGTATCATAGACATCTTGAATTTTCTTCCCATGAAGTTGAGCAAGTTGCCAAAAGCCTTTGGTTTTGAAGGATGTAAAGGTTATTTCCCTTACTTTTTTAACACATGGGCTAATCAGACAGTTACGGAGTTGAGTACATGATGCCGTCTGAAAAAGAGAGCTTTCTACAATGGTACGATGAAAACCATGAAAATAGCTTTTATTTTCAAACAGAGTTGAAAGCTTACTGTCAGGCGGATGTAATGAAAAGCGTGCAACCTTTTACAGAGACATTGTGGTGGAGATGACGAAACAAGTCAGGATTATCAAAACCAAATCCCGTAAGAGGAAAGAAATTGTGGAATACCTAGACCCATTTCAGAACATTACTCATTATTTATCAGCACATGTTTTTAAAACCTGAAACCATAGCTCTAGTACCGCCTGACCTTTATAATGGGAATCAGAAACATTACTCCACCCCTTCTATTCAGTGGCTCATGTAGATCTCAGAGAAAGAGAACATCTTCATTCAACACTGGCTGTAGGGTGGTGAATACCGTTTGGGCCGCTACTACCTAGACAGTTATGCGTTAATTAACGGGGTACCAACAGCCTTTGAATTCAATGGTTGCTTTTACCATGGGTGTCTGCGCTGATACAAACCCCACAAGTTTAATAGACTACTTGGTACTACGTTTGAACATCTGCATCGTCGTACTCTGGCAAAGTCGCAGTATGTTGAAAACAGTGGCTTTGTTCTGTAGACCCTCTGGGAGAACGAGTGGTTAGACAAGCTAACAAAAGATGCGGAACTCAGCGCTTTCATTAAGAGTGGGCAGTTACCAGCACTTTTGAAACCCAGTGACGTCTTATTCGGCGTTTGTACAAATGCCATACAGCTCTACCGGGTCGCTCTGAGGGTGAGAAAGTATGGACGGCAAGCTGATGTTCCCTCTATGTCGATTATGCGCTGAAAGTAAACAGACTAGTGAATGTAGACATAGTGATGAGCAAAGGCTGCTGTTGGGGACATGGTGTACCATTGACGTGCAGACGGCCCTCGAGAAAGGGTATCCCTCGGTAAAATACTGGAAATTTGGCACTTTCCACACACCACAACACAACTCTTTTCTGAGTACATCAGCTTGTTTCTCAGAGACAAACAGGAGGCATCTGGGTATCCCGACTGGTGCGTCGAAGAGCCCTAAAAGCAAAAGTACATCGCTGATTACCAAGCTCATGAGGGTATTACGCTGAGACCTGAGATCATTAAGAATAACCCCGCCAGACGCCAGTTAGCTAAGCTCTGTCTCAATTCCTTGTGGGGAAGATTTGTACAGCGTACCAATTTGTCAAACACATCTATCGTCACAGATCCAGACGATCTTTTTAAGTATCTATTTGCCCCGTCTTACGAGGTGCCCAGTTGTGAATTTATCCAGGATGAGACGGCTGTTCTATGCTGGAAATACGCCAAAGAGTACCCCACAACGTATAACAATATAAACATCTATATTGCGTGCTTCACAACCACTCATGCTCGTCTAGAGCTTTAGAGGTTGTTGCATAAGCTTTAGGATCATTGTTTGCACCACAACACCGACTCTGTTATTTTTGTGAGAAAAGAGGGTGATGAAGATCCTCCGCTAGGTGATTATCTAAGGGATTTGACCAGCGAGCTCAAAAAGGATGAGTACATACTCAAATACACTTCCTCCAACCCAAGACCTATAGTTACAAAACCTCTAACAACAAGGTTTGCATGAAAGTCAAACGTATCACTTTAAATGTCAGAAATACGGTTAAAAGAAATTTTGACAGTCTGAAGGGTCTGATGCATGAGTACTATGCATCGAGCGATCACGAAAATAACCAAGCAATAGTCGTAAATCACCCTAGCATAGTCAGGTCCAAAAAAGGTGGACAATTACAACGCAACCGTTATATAAAACCCTGCGAGCTGGTGTTTGATAAACGGGTCTTGACAGAGGACTAGAAAACACTGCCGTACGGTTATTAAAAGACATTAGAGGGGCGAGCCCCAACCACTATGGACACCAGGCTGCAACACCCATTCTTCTGCGTTTTAGCAGGTCCCTCAAATAGCGGTAAAAGTTATTTTATAAAGAAACTGTTAGAAAACGCTACCGGTGTTTTATTTCAGCCCTCTAACAACATCGTATAGCTTTATTCCTGCTGGCAAGATCTTTACACTGAACTATCCCTAAAGTTCCCACACATCCGATTTATAGAAGGCCTCCCCAGTAATCTCAATGATGATGACTTCTTACCTAAACACCTTGTAAACATGGTCATTGTGGACAACCTCATGTGCGAAGGTGGGGACCACCCCGAGATCGAAAGGCCTTTAACTCAATATTCACATCATCGTAATCTGGGCATATGCTACATTGTGCAGAACTTGTTTTACAAGGGTAAAAGCAGTCGTTCAATAACTCTCAACACCTCATACCCGGTCTTATTTAAAAACTCCTGTGACAAGCTTCAGATATCAATTATAGCTAAACAGATGTACCCCCTAAAACATGCAGTTTTTCATGGAAGCGTTTATTGACACTACCGCCAAACCCCACGGCTACTTACTGGTAGATTTAAAACCCAATAGTCTCGAAGACTACAGGCTAGACTTCGGTATTTTCCCACCTGACTTCCCCGTCGCTTACATGCCTATAACAATCCCCAAAGCCTATAGAAAGACCCATTAAAAGGACTTTTATAACATTTACACTCGAAACCTTGTAATATATGGTCACTACCATGTCGGCACGGCTACAACGTAATTTAGACCTGCTAAAAATGCTGATCACAGCCAGCCCCCTGAAAAGAAAGGCTATTCTGTGCCCTGCTTTGGATGATTTAGTGGCATCCATTTTAGAAATATCCCTAAATACCCTAAAAGGTAATGTCCCAATATCAACTAGCCAGTTCCGCCTGCTAAAGAAGAAGCGCCACATTAAGAAGCTCAGCAATAAATGGGCGTCACTCCTTTCTAAAATATAACTGGTCAAACAGTTTGGAGGTTTTATAGGGGCGCTGCTGGGCATAGCTATACCCCTAATTATAGGTCTCCTGTCGAGGACCTTATGGAGCACACCCAAAAAATGTACCTTGTGCCTCACCAGCAGCTGGAACAGTTGGGACCTTCTACCACCGACGTCTGGGACATTCGCTGAAATGAGACGCAGCGTCTCGATGCTGAGATCAAAGCCATTGTGAACCGAACCGACTTAAAACCACACAACAAAGTGGGGCTTTACTCAGGAGCCCTTCAAAACTTTTTCTAGTATTACAAACAGTTAACCGCTGAAAAAAACGAATTAACTCTGTATACCCCCGACACTGAACAGCCGCCAGCAGATCCAGTAGCGCCGCATGACCCAGAACCCCCCTGCCCCCACGGACGCCTTTGTCGAAGACTTTAAAAAAAATATAAGTCAGAGTTATAGAGGGGCGGCGCAAATGCTGCTTGGTAAAATGACTGCTAATTAAGATCTGACCTCTTGGAATGACCGGGGTGAATTCATTTACAAGGGACAACAGGTTGCTGGATCACACATGTACGATCTGGTTGGAAGTCTCATGTACAGTAAAACACGATCGACACAAAATGCTCCTGGAGGATGGGACCAGTTCCCAAGTGCTGCTGCGGAAATCAACATTCCCTCCACGATCGTCAGTAATGCCGACCACTGGAGAAGGCTTGAAAGTTTGAAAGATCCGGCCCCTGCTGTTTTTACCATGAGGCCCACCGTGCCGACATCGCCTTTCTTTCCACAGCTAACACCGTCTAGGAGCAGCAACTCTCTACATATGGAGCCTATAAAGAGACTGTTCAAAATGAACATATGGTTATCACTCTAATGTAATCATGACATTTGAACCGTTGTACAGTTTTGTTAAGAAGTTCGAGTCTCAAATGTCTTATGCTTCATTCATTTCTTTACCCGTTTACATGTTTGTGCTGAAAACAGTTGGTAATAAACACTTTTACCTTTTCAACTGTCGTCAGTCATCTTTTTTAAAATGGTTTTAAAATGTGTGGTGGGTCAATAAAAATGCATAGTCTGAATTCATGTTTAAAATGTTTTTATTGTGGACAACTATAAGTACAAATAGAGGCGTTACAAGGCCTTACTCTTTTGACAAACACGTATTCTGTTTTAACAATGCTCAACATAGTCCTTGTGTTTTCATTCACATATTTCATAACAATACCATCGTTGTTTACAAGATCAGCGGAATACAGATTAAAAAAAATTCGAAACATCATACCCTCAGACATTTTACTAATAAAATATATACAATGTTCCCCGCATGTGATGGCTACAGAATCTTGTACATGCAGCTTGTTGTACTCATCCTTGGGCGATGCTTTTTTTCCATATTTGAATATCGGTTTTGTATAAATGTTATGTTCGGGGAGCTCCGCTAAAATGTCAAACATAATAACCTTGCCTACATCCAGAAACAGGACCGCGGAATGTGTACCACCCTTGTAATGCTAGTCGGTGTTAAGGACTAGGGTGCAGGGTCTTTCTCGGCCTATCTCTCCCAGTAGCCCATCGCTAGGAAATACACATAAAAGTATTTCTTAGCGTATTAATGCCTGCTTAGGAAGTCACGTTTCTGCACAGTGTCCATTTTACAATCTTTTAATGATAGTAAAACATAATCTGTCGGGCGTGATTGACTTGAATGACGCTGTCGAATACAGAGAATACAACCATGTTCACGTTGGTAGCCAGCGCCTGTGTAAAGCATATTTCTGCTTTTAGATTTCCGTTTTTGTTCAAGTTGTAGTGGTCACCGCCTTCCATGTCAGGAGTCAGGTCGAATGTAAACAGCATGTACCCCGCACCATAACCCTCTCTTGAAACAACGACTCTTGAGTCCCACAGATGTTTCCCCGTTATCAAGACCAGACCGAGATTTTCCCTGACAAAATTGGATGTTCCAAAACTTGGAGTGAACGGTTTTGCGAGGATAACAGGTCCCTCGTGGACCAAAGCGGCATAGTTGATGTCGTACTGTTTGAAGTTGAAAGGGTTACAGGTATACAGCCCGCTAAAAGCTGTATTGTCCACAAACCCTATGATGATGAGTTTCGGGAGTTGCCCCAGAAATAGATTTTTCTGCTGCGTTGATCTAGCACCAACGGGGATGCTGAATATCTTCAGAGCCACTCTTTCAATGGCGTATTTGGCGCTCGATAGTTGAAAAGCTTCAGCGTGGGCCAGTCTGACGCTCAGTGACACTTTCACTCTCTTTACAAACAGGCTCGTGGACAATATAACCAGTTTATACTGCTCCGTATCGCCACTGATGAGACAGAACGCATCCTTGTTGCGGTTGAGTTTGATCTTTAAATCTATACCGTTGACGGGAAGCTTATCTTGGAAGAAAAGGTCTGAATGTATGCACCCCAGGAGGTCAAACTGTCTACTGCCGGCGGCAAAGCTGACTCTTTTTTTAAAGCCATTGTTGCCCCCGTCCAATGCCGTGTCTTCAAAATGCGCTTGAGTATCTTTGTAGAAGAGCCCCTCTGAAAGCTGTGTGTCCAGGGCTTCGCAACTGTAATTTAGAATACTCTCTATGTAGGCCCTGTATGCTTACATGTTATCACTTTGCGTGACAAGCCGATCCCCCAGGTAATGTCCATTTGATTAAACATGGTTGTGACGGGGTAGGCGATCAGCACAACTTTAGCATAAGCCTCGATGTTGGTGCCATTCGCTTTGCTTATTTTGCAGATGAGGTGTAGCAGAGTGTTGTTGAGATCCAAATACAGTTCTGTGGATCCCGACACAAAAAACTCTATCGGCGCCAGAGGCGTCAGAGCAGCTAGAGGCAATACTTCCATGAAAAAACTGTTCTCGATGCTGTTCTGTGTGGGTTTAAGAGAAAACAAATCTATCTCAGATTTGGCACATTCACCCGAGGCGCAGTGTACGAAGGCCATGAGAGCTGATTTAAAAATATTCACACTAGAGCGTGGTCTTTTCTTCTTCTTGGAAGATCTCTTCGTCTTACGACTCTTCTTTTGTGTGGGCCTTTTGAAGAAGTCCTCTGTTTTTTATAGGGCATTGGCAAGCCCCTACGCCTCAAAGCCTTTCGCTTCCTTTTAACACCCGCACACGCCTTGTACAACAACCCAGCTCCTTCTTGGGGCTGTTTGTTCATGCGCATAGCAACAGCCAACGTTACAGATCCCACGATGTCATGGGCTATGTTTGTAGCAGCCAGTTTAATGTGAGGTTTTGCAAATTCGTACCCGCTTCTCAAAAAAGGCATGGCTCTTCTAAACAAACTCAGAAAGAAGCCCCCCAATTCACCCATGTACATAATAAGGGACCTTGAAAGTACATAGAGGGATCCCCGTATGTTTTCATGATGACCATCGCACCTTGCTAATAGTCACCGTATCGGCGCAGCCTTAAATGAAGCTTAACAATAACTTTCCTGTATTTAAAGGCCACCGGCTCTGACTGATCATCGTAGACCATGATGGTTACAGTGTCAAATGGTTTTTGGAAAGTGCCACGTAGTCGGGTTTCTGATGTTGTATATTAACCATAATTTTATTTTCACCCATTACTGGGACCCATCTCAACAACGGCGACTAATTATCCCCTACCCTCTGAGGTTCTACGATGTCGCTATACACGTAAAGTGTATAAGATCTGCCATTAATATCGGGACACCCAGGGTCAGGATCCACCTGTCTTTTCACATGTTGTACAGTCCCTAAAACCATTTGTAATTTACCTGAACAATAAAACACTGTATCGAGCTGCGGGGCTTTAAGAAAGACTTGTCTTCTAACATTATCAGCCACTAGATGAATATTCGTATACATTTCAATGTTGCCTATAGATTTGTTGATGGCGTCGACCACCGAGGTAAAGGTTGGGTAATAGCCATGAGGAAATCCTGCGTGGATGCTCAAAGGGTCCTGCTCACATTTTATATTAAATTTAGCCTTGTGCTTGGTAAATATATCCCACGTTCTAGGGTACTGTATCTCCATTAGGGCCACCTCCCAGAACCCTTTCAGGTGCACCAGTTTAGACAATTTTACCATATAATTAGAACTCTGATTGTCGGTAACATATTCTTCGAGGCGTTAGACGGTAGCATAATATAAAAAGGTGAGGTCTCCATCTCAGCGCTTACAGCACAACCTCACACCCCATGCAGCAAGCTTTTCAAAACCCAAATGTTAAATTTCTCAGGCCACCCCCGACCAGCGCCTGTCTCTAAGCTCCACTGCCTTTCCTTTTCAGAACCTTTTCTTTTCAACCCTGTACACCCTGTTTGGATCATAGGGCACCTTTTGTAACTCTTCGTTGTAAAAGACACCCGTTACCTTTTCCCCATCGTAGTCCTTCAACTTTTAAGGTTATATACCCCTTCTTTAAGCTCTGATCTTTCCACTATAAATATCTCGTCGCTAAATGTCTGTTGGTAGCCTTTGGTGAAGATGCCCTTCAACTTTGAAACCTTGACATGATCCCCTTCTTTTAAAACAGGTTTCTTGACCTTCGCCATGAGATGACACCGGTACATAGTTCTCCACACCATTAACGAATTATCAATCGTTACCTCCTCAGGAGAAATTTTTATGGTCCTATGGTAACTGGCATTATAAACATCTATAAAAGCCTGTAGAACATCCATGTATCTGTAGGTATTATTGGCTGTGAAATATCTCCACATCTTTGATTTTAAAGTTCTGTTAAAACGCTCTACAACTGCCGCTTTTACCTCGGTGTGCGTTACAAAATGCTGAACAGCGTGCTGCTTTAATAATTTCTGAAAAGCTTTGTTTAAAAATTATTTTCCAGTGTCTTTTTGTAGTTTTTGAGGTACTCGACCTCTTGCAAAGATGACTTTAAAGACGGCGGTGATGCTGGTACCACTTTTATCGTTTAACGCTTCTGCGTAGGTGTTATGCTTTGCTACATCTTGAGGACTGATTATGGGGGTCATTCTAACCTCGGCGGTAAAAGGCGCTTACCGCCGGTCAGAAGACCGCCATAACACCGCCGCGGCCGCAGTAAACCGCCACGGTCATTCTGACCCGCAACTGCCAAACCGCCGAAAACCCGACATCCTCAATAATCCGCCACACCAAAGGTCAGCGAAAAAATGGCGCTGACCAAACCTCCACCGTCACACCAACAGAAATACGGCCATACCATTCCGACCCACAAATCCACGCGGCGGTCTTTCAAACGCGGTATTCCATTGGCGGTACACCCCGCCGCGGTCAAAATACACACACCCATAGAAAACTCAGCCACATTGGTCACTTCGAAATACACACACCTGATACACATACTAACACCACTCCCACACACCCAACACAATATAAAACACACACCCACATCACCCACAAGCCCCTACCACCCGAAATCATTGACGGAGGCTAGAGACAGAGCACAGAATAGAGAATCCCACAACACAGAGGCACACAACACCATCACCCACACAGAATCCACGCACCAAACACCACACACCACCACACGCACCACACTCATCACCACAAACGCCACCCCACACCTCAACCACACCACCCCATGGCACCCCAAAGACACCCCAGGTTCAGTGACGCCAAACTCAGGGTCATGGTGGAGGAAATACTCCGTGTAGAGCCCCAGCTCTTCAGGGCACAGGTGCAGCACAACACAATTGCCAGGAAGATGGAGCTATGGCAAAGGATAGTGGACAGGGTCAACGCAGTGGGACAGCATCCATGCAATCGGGAGGACATCAGGAAAAGATGGAACGACCTACGGGGGAAGGTGCGTTCCATGGTATCAAGGCACAACATTGCAGTGCAGAAGACTGGCGGCGGACCCCCACCTACTCCCCCAGAATTTACCGCGTGGGAGGAGGAAGTCTTGCACATCCTGCATCCTGAGGGCCTCGCTGGAGTAGGCGGAGGAATGGACTCTGGTAAGGCAAATCTTCACTACTGCTTCCCACCCCCACCCCACCTGCAAGCCAAATCATACCCCCACCCTCACCCCCTCCCCCATCACACCAACCCCTAGCAAAAGCCTCACCATCACAACCCACCGATCCCAACACCAAGCCCTGCATGCGACCCCAAAGCATGGACACCCATCACCCAAGCATGCCCACTGCACACACACATCACCCCCACAAGCCACCCTTACAAAAGCCCCCACAAGGAAATGCCTGCACATGGGTACACGGACACCCACCCATCACACGAAATGCCACACACAGAAGCAATAACCATACCTTTATACCCCTGCAGGTCCCAAACGCCACCACACCGCCACGGAGGGTCCAGAGATGTCCATCCCACCCCCAGAAGAGGCCCCCAGCGATGACAGCAGCTCTGTCTCCCTGGAGCCAGACGACCAGCCCGGCCCATCGGGGACCTCTGGACAGTCAGTTCCCCACAGACAGCCACAGGCTACACCAGACCCAACCCCCTCTGGGAACACCAGCACAGCTCCCACCCAGCGGGCCCATGCCTCTGTCTCCAGGGCACATAAATCAGCGGTGTGTCCACCACTACAGGGCACCCAGGTTGACCCACCACCCCAACAACAACAGGGACCTGGGGGCAGTGGTAGTGGGCACACCGGACAGGGGACAGAGGCCCAGGAACGCAGGGGAACTGGGAGGGCTGCTGTGCGACAGGGGGGGGACAGGCCCGGGGAACCGACTCTCCAAGAGGCCCTCTCCACCATCATGGGAGCATACCACTGCTCCCAGGAGACGATGGCGACGGTACTGGCCCGGTTCCAGGAGATCCAGGAACTGCAGGAGGAACGGTACATGGGGTTCAGGGAGGAACTGAGGAACATCGGTTCCGCAATGGGGACCATCGTCCTGGCCCTTACCCAGATCGTCACCACATTGCGGGACCATGTGGCACCCCAAAGGGCCCCTGTCACTAGCCCAGGCCAGGAACAGCCTACCACCTCCGCCGGCGAAAGTGGACAGGAGGCCCCCACACAACGACAGGCCCCCAGAACCCCACCTCCTGCAGAAGAAGAACCACCCCGCAAGTGGAACCTGAGATCTCACAAGAAGACAGAGTAGGATTGCAAGACCCCCGCCAGCCTAAGATACCCCCTGATGTCATCCCACTGTCCCACATTGTCACCCTGTCCAACCTTGAACTGCCCCTGCTCCATCCTTCCACAGGCATATGGACAATGCACCTGTGCGACTGAGAACTGGACTCTGCCATGGACATTACTCCACCCCCACCCATCCCCGCTTCCCAATCATTTACCTATATCTAGCACTTTAAATACATCACTTATTCCACTTAAATAAACAGGAGTCTGCTTGTATTCTTAACAAATGTATTACGCATAACGGTTCAATATTGTCCAGTTACTTTGTGATGACAACATACCAATTTCAATAAGCTTTAGTCCATGGGCAAACAAAGCTGAAGTCAGGCAGTGGGTCATACAGTTCTGAAAAGGGAAGGGAAAGTCACAAATCGGTTAACAGGAACTGGGGGGAAACACAGACAGTGGAGACGCATGAGGCCTCAAGTAAATGTAAATTGGGGTGGCTGTTTCTTACCTGTGTGCTACTGAAAGTATTGTTGTATGACTGTATCCCTGTTGTCCGTGTCGTCCCCGTCGTCTTCCTCTTCTTCACTCTCCACAGGCTCCACAGCTGCAACAACACCACCATCTGGACCATCCTCCTGCAGAAAAGGCACCTGGCGTCGCAATGCAAGATTGTGAAGCATACAGCAGGCCACGATGATCTGGCACACCTTCTTTGGTGAGTACATTAGGGATCCCCCTGTCATATGCAGGCACCTAAACCTGGCCTTCAGGACCCCGAAGGTCCTTTCTATGATCCTCCTAGTTCGCCCATGGGCCTCATTGTGGCGTACCTCTGCCCTTGTCCTGGGATTCCTCACTGGGGTCAGTAGCCACGACAGGTTGGGGTAACCAGAGTCACCAATTAGCCACACACGGTGTCTCTGTAGCTGTTCCATCACATAAGGGATGCTGCTATTTCGCATGACATACGCGTCATGCACTGACCCAGGGAACTTGGCATTTACATGGGAGATGTACTGGTCAGCCAAACAGACCACCTGGACATTCATCTAATGATAACTTTTTCTGTTTCGGTACACCTGCTCACTGTCTTTGGGGGGAACCAAAGCCACATGGGTCCCATCAATGGCACCAATGATGTTGGGGATATGTCCAAGGGCATAGAAATCACCCTTCACTGTAGCCAATTCGCCCACCTCAGGGAAAATAATGTAGCTCCGCATGTATTTCATCAGGGCAAACAACACTCTGGACAAAACCTTAGAAAACATAGGCTGAGACATCCCAGATGATATGGCCACTGTTGTCTGAAACGACCCACTTGCCAAAAAATGGAGTACTGACAGAACCTGCACCAGAGTTGGAATCCCTGTGGGTTGGCGGATGGGGGACATCAGGTCTGGCTCCAGCTGGGCACATAGTTCATGTATAGTTGCTCTGTCAAGCCGGTATGTAAGTATGATATGTCGTTCTTCCATTGTCGACAGGTCCACCAGCGGTCAGTACACGCGAGGATTCATCCTTCTCCGCGCAAGTCCCAGCGGACGGTGCCTAGGAAGGACAACATGGAGCACAGAGTCAACCAACCCACAGGTTCGTTCACACAGCTTGCACAGTACACGAATCGCTATGCATGGAACGGCTTGTATGAGTGGCAATGCAAGGCCTAGGCCTGTGTGACGCAGTAGAAATCATGCCATGTGGGCCCTTGAAATGGCGGCTGCCTGACCTGTGAAGTGTGACAGTGGGTTGTGAGGTCACTGCGCTGGCGTGGCACACCGTGGCGGTAGGCGGTCAAAGAACCGCGGCGCAAAGCAGCATTGGTTAACATTGAACCCTATGGGTCTCAGAAGCCAATGACGATGTGCGCCGGCGGTCGCGGTACGCACCGCAGCGGTACGCACCGCCGCGGGCGTGACCGCCATTTTCTATCTGATTAATCACTCGAGACCTGATCATCCACAGGAGAGAACCTATACTGCAAGTGCTGCTGTGACCTCGGTCTGGGAGATACAATGGCTGCTGCGACTGGGGAAAGGGCCCCTGCCTTCTCTTCCGAAGAATTGGAGAAACTTGTTGATGGGGTCCTCCCCCAGTATGCGCTACTCTACGGTCCTCCAGACCAACAGGTTAGTACACAGGGTGCACGCTGAATGGGCTATGCCTGTGGTGAGTGGGGTGTATGAAAGATGGTGGGGAGGGGAGCGAATGAGGAGTGCAACGCACGACAGATGGGAACATGTGCCACATGGCAAGGTTGGGGAGGGGGGGCCACTCACATCTACCATGCAGAAAAGTTATGATATTTCCTTTCCCACCCTGTACATGTCAAATAGGTCAGCGCCCATCAGAAGGTCGACATTTGGCGTGCCATCGCCAAGGACGTCCGGGCCCTGGGGGTCCACAACAGACGGGGCACCCACTGCCGAAAGAGGTGGGAGGACATCCGACGCGGGACCAGAAAGACCGCCGAGTCTCTTCTGGGGATGGCCTCCCAACGAAGGAGGGGTGCCAGCCGCCAATTGACCCCCCTGATGTCCCGGATCCTGGCGGTGGCCTACCCCGATTTGGATGGGCGCGTGAGGACATCACAGCAGACACAAGGGGGTGAGTATCAGCACATTCTGCTATCTTTGCGCGCAGTGGAGGTGTCTAGGTGGGGGAGGAGGGCTGTGGGTAACTCAAGGCCAGGGCGCTTTCTGTAGGCTAGTCCCCTCCGTTAGCCATGGCCCTGTGCCCCCGCCCCCCACCTCTGTAGGGTG
This sequence comes from Pleurodeles waltl, assembly GCF_031143425.1. Lineage (NCBI taxonomy): Eukaryota > Metazoa > Chordata > Amphibia > Caudata > Salamandridae > Pleurodeles > Pleurodeles waltl. The sequence goes on from NC_090438.1 coordinate 139,752,089, forward strand.
CCAAGTACAGCTATCCATGGTCCTGCATCACCCATGTGTGCATTTGTCGTCCATAGACCTGTAGGCCTAGTCACAAGAACTGAGTAGTGTACCCCGATTGCGCAGCGTAGTTCAGGGGGCTTCTGTGTCTGTTCTCACCGCCAACGGTGTTGCCAATACATGCACTCAACCTGTCTTCATTTTTCCCCCCCACCCATTTTCTTTTTCTTCCTGTGCATGTGTGCATTAGCATCATCAGGCGGAGGAGAAGTGGCATCGGCGCACGAGGGAGCTGCATCTCACATGGCCCCGGAGGGCCATGCAACGGACTCCGAGTTCAGCAGTGAGACGGAGGGCGAGGGGAGCTCCACAACGGGGACCAGTGGAGACGTCCGCGACACCGACACGTCCTCGGAAGGGAGCTCCCTTGCGTTGGCGGCAACATCCGTGCCCACCGCAACTACAGGTACAGCCGCCACCCAGTGCACCAGCTCCACCCTCCAAGCAGCCCCTCAGCGTTCGCCCCGTGCCCGCTCGCACACCAAGGCGGGCATCTCCTTCGCCCCAGGCACCTCAGGCCCTGCCCCAGTTACCCCTGCTGCCCTCAGTGAGGAGGTCATTGACCTCCTCCGGACGCTCATTGTTGGGCAGTCTACCCTTTTCCAGGAGGTGGAAAGGGAGGTGCATCTGAGCAATGCATACCTGGAGGGCATTCATTCGGGTCAGGCTGCCCATCAGTGATCGTTCAATGCTCTGGCCTCAGCACTGACGGCAGCCATTGTCCCTGTCTCCAGCCTCCCTCTTCTAACTCCCTCCACCCAGTCCCAGTCTCCTGTTCCTCAGCCTATCCCATCCACACCATCAGACCAGCCTGCACACACCTCAACACCCAAGGCAAGCTCATCCAGACATAAGCACCACAGATCCCACAAGCATTCACACAAACAACATCCAGATGCAGACATGCCAACAGTCACTACCAGCTCTGTGTCCCCCTCCTCCTCGTCTCCCTCCTCCCTCCCTGTGAGGTCTCCACTCACACCTGCATGCACACCACCATCAGCCAGTACTTCCATCACCAGCACACCCTCCATTACAGTCAGCACACGTGCAGTCACCACCCCCACTGCCATTTACACGTCCCCTGTGTCCTCTCCCACTGTGTCTGTCACCCCCTCTTCCAAACCACACAAACGCAGGCAGCCACCCACCCAACAGCCATCCACCTCACGACAGCCTCCAGCCCAAGCACCTGCACCCAAAGACAGCACACTTGACTGTCCTACAACCACATCCTCTTCCTCCACTCCCATACCCACTGCACCTACCGTTCCCATTGCTCCTAAAAAACTTTTCCTCTCCAAAATTAACCTCTTTGCATCACCTGACCCACCCCCTCCATCTGGTAAGAGTCCAAAGAGCACCTCAGCCACCACCAGCCCTGCATCTAGTATCACCATAGTGCAGGGCTATTGGAGTCCACCAGCTCCTAGGGAAGGAACATCGGCCAGCAGCAAGGGGACAGCCAGCCCACCCCCTGGGAAGAGGACAAGAAAACTTAAGGGCCGGCGCGAAAAGCCTGAGACGGCTGCCACCACGGAGAGTGGCCTTGCCACGGCACCTGCCACATCAACTAAGGGAGGCAAGGGCCCGAGAGCTGCAGCGAAGGAGGGCAAGGGCAGCAGGGCGGAGAAGACATGCAGCAGGCGAGTGCACCAGGAGGGCCCCACCAGCCCCATACCGGGTGTGATGGACGACACCCACGGGCACAAGACTCCATCACAGGAGGGCCCCCGCTACCGCAAGGTCGGAGGGCGACTAAGCGGGGAGTCTTGGCCAGGTCTGGCTCCCTTGAAAGACAGGACAAGCACCGCTGAAGAGGGCCCCGCAAAGACAGGCACTGCTGAACAGGGCCCCGCCGTGAAGAGCACCGCTGAAGAGGGCCCTGCCAAGACAGGCACCGCTGAAGAGGGCCCCGCCAAGACAGGCACCGCTGAACAGGGCCCTGCCGTGAGGAGCACTGCTGAAGAGGGCCCCGCCAAGACAGGCACCGCTGAACAGGGCCCCACCGTGAAGAGCACCGCTGAAGAGGGCCCCGCCAAGACAGGCACCGCTGAACAGGGCCCCAACAGGGCCCCGCCGTGAAGAGCACCGCTGAAGAGGGCCCCGCCAAGACAGGCACCGCTGAACAGGGCCCCGCCGTGAAGAGCACTGCTGAACAGGGCCCCGCCGTGAAGAGCACCGCTGACCAGGGCCCCGCCGTCTCAAGCACCGCTCCGCTGGGCCCTTCCTGTCAAGCACCGCTCCGCTGGGGCCTTCATCTCAAGCACCGCTCCGCTGGGCCCTTCCTGTCAAGCACCGCTCCGCTGGGGCCTTCATCTCAAGCACTGCTCCGCTGGGGCCTTCATCTCAAGCACCGCTCCGCTGGGCCCTTCCTGTCAAGCACCGCTCCGCTGGGGCCTTCATCTCAAGCACCGCTCCGCTGGGCCCTTCCTCTCAAGCACCGCTCCGCTGTGGCCTTCATCTCAAGCACCGCTCCGCTGGGCCCTTCCTGTCAAGCACCGCTCCGCTGGGCCCTTCATCTCAAGCACCGCTCCGCTGGGGCCTTCATCTCAAGCACCGCTCCGCTGGGGCCTTCATCTCAAGCACCGCTCCGCTGGGGCCTTCATCTCAAGCACCGCTCCGCTGGGGCCTTCATCTCAAGCACCGCTCCGCTGGGGCCTTCCTCTCAAGCACCGCTCCGCTGGGGCCTTCATCTCAAGCACCGCTCCGCTGGGGCCTTCATCTCAAGCACCGCTCCGCTGGGGCCTTCCTCTCAAGCACCGCTCCGCTGGGGCCTTCATCTCAAGCACCGCTCCGCTGGGGCCTTCATCTCAAGCACCGCTCCGCTGGGGCCTTCCTGTCAAGCACCGCTCCGCTGGGGCCTTCCTCTCAAGCACCGCTCCGCTGGGGCCTTCATCTCAAGCACCGCTCCGCTGGGGCCTTCATCTCAAGCACCGCTCCGCTGGGGCCTTCATCTCAAGCACCGCTCCGCTGGGGCCTTCATCTCAAGCACCGCTCCGCTGGGGCCTTCCTCTCAAGCACCGCTCCGCTGGGGCCTTCATCTCAAGCACCGCTCCGCTGGGGCCTTCATCTCAAGCACCGCTCCGCTGGGGCCTTCCTGTCAAGCACCGCTGGGGCCTTCATCTCAAGCACCGCTCCGCTGTGCCCTTCCTGTCAAGCACCGCTCCGCTGGGGCCTTCATCTCAAGCACCGCTCCGCTGGGGCCTTCCTCTCAAGCACCGCTCCGCTGGGGCCTTCATCTCAAGCACCGCTCCGCTGGGGCCTTCATCTCAAGCACCGCTCCGCTGGGCCCTTCCTTTCAAGCACCGCTCCGCTGGGCCCTTCATCTCAAGCACCGCTCCGCTGGGGCCTTCATCTCAAGCACCGCTCCGCTGGGGCCTTCATCTCAAGCACCGCTCCGCTGGGGCCTTCCTGTCAAGCACCGCTCCGCTGGGGCCTTCATCTCAAGCACCGCTCCGCTGGGCCCTTCCTGTCAAGCACTGCTCCGCTGGGCCCTTCATCTCAAGCACCGCTCCGCTGGGGCCTTCATCTCAAGCACCGCTCCGCTGGGGCCTTCCTCTCAAGCACCGCTCCGCTGGGGCCTTCATCTCAAGCACCGCTCCGCTGGGGCCTTCATCTCAAGCACCGCTCCGCTGGGGCCTTCATCTCAAGCACCGCTCTGCTGGGCCCTTCCTGTCAAGCACCGCTAAGCTGGGGCCTTCATCTCAAGCACTGCTCCGCTGGGGCCTTCATCTCAAGCACCGCTCCGCTGGGGCCTTCATCTCAAGCACCGCTCCGCTGGGGCCTTCCTGTCAAGCACCGCTCCGCTGGGGCCTTCATCTCAAGCACCGCTCCGCTGGGCCCTTCCTGTCAAGCACCGCTCCGCTGGGGCCTTCATCTCAAGCACCGCTCCGCTGGGCCCTTCCTGTCAAGCACCGCTCCGCTGGGGCCTTCATCTCAAGCACCGCTCCGCTGGGGCCTTCCTCTCAAGCACCGCTCCGCTGGGGCCTTCATCTCAAGCACCGCTCCGCTGGGGCCTTCATCTCAAGCACCGCTCCGCTGGGCCCTTCCTTTCAAGCACCGCTCCGCTGGGCCCTTCATCTCAAGCACCGCTCCGCTGGGGCCTTCATCTCAAGCACCGCTCCGCTGGGGCCTTCATCTCAAGCACCGCTCCGCTGGGGCCTTCCTGTCAAGCACCGCTCCGCTGGGGCCTTCATCTCAAGCACCGCTCCGCTGGGCCCTTCCTGTCAAGCACCGCTCCGCTGGGCCCTTCATCTCAAGCACCGCTCCGCTGGGGCCTTCATCTCAAGCTCCGCTCCGCTGGGGCCTTCCTGTCAAGCACCGCTCCGCTGGGGCCTTCATCTCAAGCACCGCTCTGCTGGGCCTTCATCTCAAGCACCGCTCCGCTGGGGCCTTCATCTCAAGCACCACTCCGCTGGGCACCGCCGTCTCAAGCACCGCTCTGCTGGGCCCTTCCTGTCAAGCACCACTCCGCTGGGCCCTTCATCTCAAGCACCGCTCCGCTGGGGCCTTCATCTCAAGCACCGCTCCGCTGGGGCCTTCATCTCAAGCACCGCTCCGCTGGGCACCGCCGTCTCAAGCACGGCTCCGCTGGGGCCTTCCTCTCAAGCACCGCTCCGCTGGGGCCTTCCTGTCAAGCACCGCTCCGCTGGGCCCTTCATCTCAAGCACCGCTCCGCTGGGCCCTTCCTGTCAAGCACCGCTCCGCTGGGCCCTTCCTGTCAAGCACTGCTCCGCTGGGGCCTTCCTGTCAAGCACCACTCCGCTGGGCCCTTCATCTCAGGCACCGCTCCGCTGGGCCCTTCATCTCAAGCACCGCTCCGCTGGGCCCTTCATCTCAAGCACCGCTCCGCTGGGCCCTTCATCCCAGGCACCGCTCCGCTGGGCCCTTCGTCTCAAGCACCGCTCCGCTGGGCCCTTCATCTCAAGCACCGCTCCGCTGGGCACCGCCGTCTCAAGCACCGCTGCGCTCTAACGACTGTGGCCCTCCTCTTAAAACGTCTCCTGGCTGGATTGTGGAGTGAATACGCCTCTTCCCCTGATAACCAAGTCTTCACCCCTGATCGGCTTACAGATTCATTTTAAACTCAAGCTCTTGTAAACAGAGCTTCAGCGCTTCCGTAGCTTCCAGCCCCTAGTGTATCGTAATAAAGCTTCCTTAAACCAGCCCCCGTCAATCTGTCACACACCGCAACCATGAAAGAGGTTTGTTTTGTGTAAGGTCGTTTTATTAAACATAAAAAAATAAAAGTGTGTCAGCACAACATAAACACAGTGTACTTGACATTTTGTGGTACATAGCTTATAGCTGTCATAGCTGATGGACACTGTGAGGCCTTTTGACTACGTATACATAGTACGACATATGTTACACATATTACTCCGAACTGTACTTTTTGCTAGGACTCAGCGTCACAAGCTTTGATATTTTCATAGCTATACATTCAATAGCTCTAGACATGACTTCCCGCTCCCCCTGCTTATAACTCTGGACGCTCAGGATACTGACAATATTCAACAGTTCATACAGTTCTAGTTCGGACAATACAGAACCTTTATTCCTGAAATAATCTTCAGTCATAAGTTCCAAAGCACGGTGTAGCCCAGTCAATGGTGTAAGTCTTAACTCACGCAGATACTGTAGAGTCACAAGGCGTATTTCAACTATTCTTTCTTTAACCAGCACATATATCAACCTCCCGATACAGATGTATCCCGGGTGTAACTCACAGACATCTTGCACTGTGACACTTAGATTCTCGTCCTAAAAGTGAGTAAGTATGTAACGTTAAATAACACAGTTATGGTCTGCTATCCACGACCTCTGTCTTTTGTTTTTTTTTAAAACAACTTTTGTGGGGCTAAAGACCTCATTCTTCTATTTTTATCATAAATATCACACATTCGTCTTTCTATGACCCTTTCTATCAAGCTTTTGTCAAAATAGGTACACAGCCCCTGCATACCTTTTGGCAGGGTTCAACAGCGTATCATATCTAAATGACTGCCAAGATCTTAATCATATCTGCGTGAACACATTTCTTCACAGCTGACAACCTGTACACCACCCTTAACAACCTATATACCCTGTGTGGGTCTAACTGGCTACATATGTGTTGAATTGTTCCTGCAGTGTACGACTCGTAAAGACAGTCGTGAGCCTCCTGCTGTGGCTCATTATGTTGTGACCACAACACAGGTTATAATAGTCACGTTTAACACATGTGTTCACAATGGCTGCTGCAAAACCTTTAACAGGCCATATGGCGTCATAGGGTAAGCCTGATTTTCCTTTTCAAAATTGATGGTATTGTAGGTGCAAACACATTTCTTACGCGGCTCTTTGTTCTGATTATTTGGAACAGCATAAGCAGTAAAAATGAACGTTGTTAACCCTTGGCGTAGACCCCTCTAGAGAATCTCTTTTTGCAGTTGTTTTCTACCCTCCAAACAGAAAGCAAAAGACAAACTATTAGTTAAAAGTATGATATCAGCATATACACAATAATTGTCTATAGAGTTTTTTAGTAACCTCAGCATTTTCGCTACACTCAGTGGCTGCTCTGAAATCTTGCGAGTCGCATAGGTCCATTGGTGTATGAGCGGCTTCGGAGTTTACACTTGCTGGCTTTACGACAAGTGCCTCTGGATCAGGGTCCCCCTGAAAGCCCATGTCTTCATAGACTGACGTATTTGGTGGTGCTATACCTTCTTCATCATCTTCAGTGTTGATTAAGTTGATTGCATCATTTAATTCGTCTTTTGAGGCTTCGCTGCTGCTGCTGTCAACTTTATTAGGGCATTTCAGTTGCGGCAAATCCTTGAGGCTGAGCTTTTAAAGCCGCTGGCAAAGTTCCTCTTTAAAACCGGTAAGGTCGGAACCCCCAATTTTAGGGGTAGTCTGGTGTTCATTCTCATCCAACACCAGAGTTGTTAGGGTCCGATAATATCTACTGATAGTGTTCTGGGACCCTGAAGAGGCGGCTTTTCTGATGAGCAGATTGTATCTCTAAATATTGCCTTGCTAACCTATTTCAGCAATGGTTCACGGTTTGGCATGCTGCTCTAGCCGAATCCTTATATATATATTCAATGGTTCAAAAAGGATGTACGCCTCTACAACACATAGAGGTCACATGCTCTCCTTGATGGCTGTAATAGGTTGAGGGGTTGCACGTAACGCTAACCACATGTCACGACCTTTGCAGCATTTGCCCATACCCTCCTTTTGGATTAGCCATCAATGTGGAGGTTTCGCCTTACAAGCCCAATGCTCCACCCTGTGAGGTGGCCCCCCAAGCAGCCACTTGGTCCTGAACATCTGACATCCCCAGACTTGTCCTCTTAGGCCATGAAGCGTGTTGCACACCTGCATAGCCGCCATTTCAGACAACCCTTAGACCTACTCACTAGGGACTGCATCAGGACATGTGACTAACACGGCATCACACCATGTCACAACCCACGTGACTCACCTACACCTACGTCATTGCCTACATCTTCATGGGGTGGGCTGACCCACATCATTGCCTACATCATCAGGGAGAGGGGCACCTGTCAAAAGTTTAATGGAAGGAATCCCCTTATACTACTGACAGCCTCGTGCTCAGCAGCACTAGCAGCAATGAGCCTACCTTTCATGATTACCGGTACTCTCTTTAGCAACAGAGAAGCACTGCTACTCAGAGCGATAAAAATAAAAAGTGCAGTTACTCAGTGCCTGTGAGTACCGGCCCATGTAAAGCACTGATAAGAGCTATATATACTTGTTAGAAATGGGGTCTTTGGTTGACAGTCAGATTACCACCTGTTCAAGCAAGGACCCTCACTCTAGTTAGGGTAAAAGAGAATCACACTCAGTTAACCCCTGCTTACCCCCTTGGTAGCTTGGCAGTGCAGTAGGCTTAACTTCAGAGCTCTAGGTGTAAAGTATTTGTACCAACACACACACAGTAACTTAATGACAACACTACAAAACGACACAACACTTGTTGTTAAAAAAACAAGACCAAAAGGACAAAAATCCACAATACACAAGTCAAGTTATCAGTAAAAAATCAAAAAGAGTCTTTAAATAGTTTCAAGCACACGCTAACACTGGTAGCGTGAAAATGTACCTTGGGTGAGTAAAAAATAACCCCGCATGGGCGAGTGTGCGTCAAAAGGGCTTGCGATGCATCGATTCCACTCACGAGCGGGACCTTGCGTCGTTTCTCCTTTCGGCGGGTCGTGCGCGTCGTTCCTTCTCTCCACAGGAGATCGATGCATCGACCCGGTCAGCACTCTTGGGTCCGGGCAGGCCTTGCATTGTTTTTACACGCCCAGTGGTACTTTGCATTTGCTGTTTCCGCCCACCGGCCCAGCAGGGATGTTGAAATGCGGCCAGCAGGTTTGCTGCTCCATAGACCCCGTTTGGTGGTTCAACCTTTCCGCCCGCCAAGGTTGAAATGAGGGCCTATATGTCCTACCTTAACCATACACTGCACCCTGGCCTTGGGACTACCTAGGGCCTACCTTCGGGGTGTCTGACATGTAAGAAAAGGGGAGGTTTAGGCCTGGCAAGTGGGCATACGTGCCACGTCAAATTTACAGTTAAAACTGCACACACAGACACTGCAGTGGCAGGTCTGAGACATGAGAACAGAGCTACTTATGTGGGTGGCACAACCAGTGATGCAGGCCCACTAGTAGCATTTGATCTACAGGTCATGTCACCTCTAGTGCACGTTACTAGGACTTACTAGTAAATCAAATATGCCAATCATGGATAAACCAATTACATACAATTTTACACAGAGAGCATATGCACTTTAGCACTGGTTAGCAGTGGTGAAGTGCTCAGAGTTCAAAAGCCAACAGCAACAGGTCAGAAAAAATAGGAGGCAGGAGGCAAAAAGATTGGGGATGACCCTACATAAGGAAAAACATCCAACAATACTATTAACATAGCTTTCCGCAAAGAATAACAGCATTACCTGCAGATTTCATCACACTTTTCACTGATTTTTTCATAAAATGAACATGATTCACAGAGGACCAGATGCACAAAGATCGGTGTGCAAATAGATTGACTTGCTCTGCAAGAAACTGAAGACCTGGTTGTTCAACTAGGAGCATCGCTAAGCCTAAGTTCCTGCTCCAGTGCCTGGATACCCTCAAATAAGGAATATGACACTAAACCACTACTACCTAAACAACTACTACTTAAACAACGACTTCCCAACACCGAAAAAACCTATAAAATGAATTATTTTACAACGAAGTCTAAACAACGAAAAAAAACATTAACTAAATTATTCCTGAACAACGAACACCTATTTAACGACTACGAAAACCACTAAATCACGAATATTCCACTAAATCACTACTATGTAAACAACGACTACCTAAACAACGACTCCCCAAATAACTACTACCTAAACAACGACTACCCAAAAAAAATATTACCTAAATAACGACTCCCCAAATAACGAATACCCAAACAAACTACTACCCAAACAACGAATACTTAAACAACGAATCCTAAAATAACTACTACCCAAACAAACGACTAGCCAAACAACGAATACCCAAACAAATACTACCCAACACCGAAAACGCCTAAACACCTAATATATTTAAAACGAACTCCAAACAACGAAAAATATTAATAATTAATATCACAACTAAACGATAACGATTAATAAATAAAATATTAAAACCACTACAGTACTACGTAAAAAATAAACGAAATCGAAAATAACAATATATTTCCTACATACAAAAAACAAAACATCACAAAAATCCAAAACATATAAACACCGTTTTACATCAAAATAAATAATACTTAAATAATTATAAAACAAACACAACACTAAAAACAAAACCTACATAAAACGATAGTCCTACAACACTTTCTACATGACCCATGAAGTACTTCCTCTACTAAACAAACGAGAACGAAAATAAAAAAAAATACAAACTACAAAACAAATACACTCCACAATTATATATATCTAACATCACAAACAAATTCATAATACAAAAACACATCGAAAACACATTCAGGGCCATATTTATACTTTTTGACGCAAAACTGCGCTATCGCAGTTTTGCGCCAAAAAGATTAGCGCCGGCTAACGCCATTCTGAAGCGCCATGCGTGCGCCGTATTTATTGAATGGCGTTAGCCAGCGCTAGCAGACCGGCGCTGCCTGGTGTGCGTGGAAAAAAAACACGTACACCAGGCAGCGCTGGCGTAGGGAAAAATGCCGTTAGGGCGTCTTAAAATGGGGCAAGTCAGGTTGAGGCAAAAAAATCGACTCCACCCCATTTGCGCCATTTTTAACGACGCCCAGACGCCATTTACATGAGTCCTGTCTTAGTAAAGACAGGAGTCATGCCCCCTTGCCCAATGGCCATGCCCAGGGGACTTATGTCCCCTGGGCATGGTCATTGGGCATTGTGGCATGTAGGGGGGCACAAATCAGGCCCCCCTATGCCACAAAAAAAAAAAAAAAAAAAATACCTACCTGAACTTACCTTAATGTCCCTGGGATGGGTCCCTCCAGCCTTGGGCGTCCTCCTGGGGTGGGCAAGGGTGACAGGGGGTGTCCCTGGGGGCATGGGAGGGCACCTCTGGGCTCCTTCAGAGCCCACAGGTCCCTAAACGCCTACCTTTTCCAGGCGCTAAAAAACGGCGCAAAAGCGGCCGTACGTCAGTTTTTTGGACCCGCCCACTCCCGGGCGTGAATTTTGCCCGGGAGTGTAAATACGGCGCACATGCCTCGGAGTCAATTTTTTAGACGGGAACGCCTACCTTGCATGTCATTAACGCAAAGTAGGTGTCCACGCTAAAAAATGACGCAAACTCCATGGACTTTGGCGCTAGACGCGTCTAACGCGAAAGTATAAATATGGAGTTCGTTTTGCGTCGGAATTGCGTAAAAAAAATGACGCAATTCCGGCGCAAACGGAGTATAAATATGCCCCCTAGTACCTTAACAACAAGGACAGAACACTAACCTTGTTCTTACTACTAATAATTTTACCACAAATGCCTTAACAACAATATTTCATTGTAAAAGCATTCTTAATAAAAGCATTACTAATAATCACCATTCACCCTACATCCCTCACCCCACCCCCCCAACCACACCCCAAAACCTAAAACCCCCTGACCCCCCACCCCCTCCCCAAAACCAAAAACGCCCCACCCCCAACCCTACCCCAAAACCTAAAACCCCCTAACCCCCACCTCCTCCCCAAAACCAAAAACACCCCACCCCCAACCCACCCAAAAACCTAAAACCCCCTAACCCCCCCCCACCCCTCCCCAAAACCAAAAACACCCCACCCCCCCAACCCCACCCCAAAACCTAAAACCCCCTGACCCCACACCCCCTCCCCAAAACCAAAAACGCCCCAACCCCACGCCAAAACCGAAAACCCCCTGACCCCACACCCACTCCACAAAACCAAAAACACCCCACCCCCCCAACCCCACCCCAAAACCTAAAACCCCTCACCCTCCACCACTTCCCCAAAACCAAAAACGCCCCACCCCCCAACCCCACCCCAAAACCGAAAACCCCCTACCCCCACCCCTCCCCAAAACCAAAAACGCCCCACCCCCCAACCCCATGCCAAAACTTAAAACCCCCTGACCCCACACCCACTCCCCAAAACCAAAAACGCCCCACCCCCCCAACCTCACCCCAAAACCTAAAACCCCCTCACCCTCCACCACTTCCCCAAAACCAAAAACGCCCCACCCCCCCAATCCCATCCCAAAACCTAAAACCCCCTGACCCTCCACCCCCTCCCCAAAACCAAAAACACCCCACCCCCCCAAACCCACAGCAAAACCTAAAACCCCCTCACCCCAACCCCTTCCCCAAAACCAAAAACACCCCACCCCCCCAACCCCACCCCAAAACCTAAAACCCCCTCACCCCAACCCCCTCCCCAAAACCAAAAACACCCCACCCCCCAACCCCACCCCAAAACCTAAAACCCCCTAACCCCCACCCCCTCCCCAAAACCTAAAACCCCCCACTAACCTAATTACCTCAATAAATAACACACAATCACCAAATATAAAAGATAACAAACCACCTACACCAAACACTTACAAAAAGAACACATTATATATTAATTAACTTACTAAGTAGTAAACTAAATCCACCACAAATTTAATAATAAACACTGCAAACTTCTTTTAACCTATTTCTTTTATATTATTTACAGATATTTCACAAATGGCATCGCAAGGAGAAGCAAGTTACATAGCCTCAAGAACCGGAAACCAGCTACTAAAGTATGAAGGTTATCTTTATTGCAGAGACAAGGTTGTCAACCTCAGGAGCCATTGGAGGTGTGTACAATTCTACTCTTCACATTGTAGAGGCAGAGCTGTAACTCTAGAAAACACAGTTGTTAAGACATCAGATCACAACCACTCTGCCTCTGCAATAGAAATTGAGATAAGAGAAAACATACAAAAAATAAAAAACATGGCACACACCTCCAATGACTCCTGCGGACAAGTTATAAGGGAGGTAGTACAAAATATTCCAGTACAGATTTCTGGTAGCATGCCTTCTGTACCAAACCTTAGTAGAATTTTTCAACGAGAAAGACTGGCAAGTAATCCCCAACATATAACACCACAAACCTATGAAGACATTAACATCCCCCCAGAACTAACAATTACCTTCTCCAAAGAAACTTTCCTCATTCACGACAACGAAAACCCTCAGAAAATAATTTTAATATTCAGCACAACATCCAACTTACTAATCCTACAAAATAGTGAAATTTGGATGATGGATGGAACTTTTAAATCTACACCCCATCCATTCACTCAAATTTACACCATACATGCCACAAAAAATAACACTACAATCCCCCTAGTGTATGCATTACTACCTGATAAACATTCCTCTACATACAATGAATTTTTATCAACAATCAAAAACAAAACATTAAATAAAACACCTAGAAAAGTAATACTAGATTTCGAATTATCAATGATAAATACAATACTAAAAATATATCCACAAACCCAAATTCAAGGATGCTTTTTCCACTTTTCACAAGCATATTGGCGTAGAATACAAAAATCATCCCTAAGTAGAGAATATTTCTCAGATTGCATACTACAATTTGAATTAAAAAAACTCACAGCATTATGCTTTGTACCACCTACAAAAGTAGATGAGTATTACACCGCAATAACAGAGTCTAACTATTATACACAAAATGAAGACAAATTAGAACCCTTACTAAATTACTTCGAAGAAACCTGGATTGGACACCTAAACAGATCTGGTCGCAGACGAAAGCCAAGATTTCCAATAGAATGGTGGAACTGCTACCAAACCTGTTTAGAAAGTGGTCCAAAGACTAATAATGCCATTGAAGGATGGCACAACGCCTTCAATAAAGTAATAGGTAAACCCCACCCAAACCTGTATAATTTTATGGAAATTTTGAAGAAGGAACAAAGTTTCCAAGAAATGAGACTTGCTCAATCACTGTCAGGTAGCCTGAACCCACGCACAAGCAAAAAAAGCAAAGAAATGACCGAAAGAATTTTGGCAAAAATACAACAATTTGATACAATAACACCATCAGAGTACCTCAACAGTCTAGCATATATTCTACATTACTAACAACCACTAACCTACTGAAAAATTACTTGGCAGTTCTAAAAAACACCAAACACCATCAATTAAAATGGCATTTTTCAAATTTGTTTTACACTAAATTTACACAACAAAAATTGTTCTTACCTTTCAACCTTTCATGTCTTTATCCAAACATGTGATGCTGAATAAATCTTCTTCATTAATGTAGAAAGAAGCATATCATACTTAGAAAAGAAAAAAAAACCATTAGTCATCCAAAAACAAATAAAAAATATTCCTATTGCATGGATGATAAAAAAAATAACTCTATATACTATAAAAACAATGAAAGAAATAAAATATAATACTTTACCAAACCAGAAATTCGAGAAATATCTAAAAAACGTAAAATACCAAATATACTTTCCAACTACTACAAAAGCAGTATAATCATTTCTAAGATAAAACACTGCTAAACAAATTTGTTTACTTTTACGAAACCACTATCGTATTAAAAAATATGCGATAACAAATAATTAAACATAACAAACATAACAAACACCGAAAATCTACTACCTACCTTATAACTACCTCCGACAACTATTTCTGTAATAAAAATACCCTACTACATACTGTAAAAAAAATTATAATCCCACTTACCTGAACGAGGTCTCCGCTTCCGTCCTATCTTGACCGCGACGCTCCACCGACTGAATACAGAAGACATCAAACAACGTAAACATGGAAGAGCACTAAAAATAGAAAACTGACTATTTCACTCATAGACTATAATAGGGAAAATAAGAAAATACCACAGATAATAGATAAAGAAATATAAAAAAAAATTTAAAAAAATCTATAAATCTGTAAATATCAAACAATAATTGAAAACATTTTTTTTGCATTTTTTAAACTTGATTATGTTCAAAATAAAAAATATATTTAAAAAAATGAATGGTATTTTTATTTTTTTTAAATTAAATTTAAATTAAAAAAAACATTATTGCAAATGCAAACATTTCTACCACCAAAAAAAACAAAAAAAGCTATATATAATCTACAAATAATTATTTAATTAATTAATTTTTAGAAATAATATTAAGACAAATTAATATATGTATAAAATTATACATCCAAAAAAATTATTAAAAAATATGAATAATACTAATTACATCAGATCAAAAAATAAAAATAAAAAAATAAAATAAAAAACATTTTAACAAATTTTAAAATTCACATTTTTTAAAAAAAATCTAATAAATATTTAAAATGAAAAAAAAATGTAACATTATTATATTCCGAAATCTACTATACCAACTACTATACTATTAAAAAATCAAATATAAATTTTTAAACATAACTATTTTTAAACACTATTATTTTTACACCTTCAAAAACAACAAAAAAATAAAAAACCTAAAAATATAACACAAAAAATAATTCACCCATAATAAAAAATTATAAACTATCAATACATATCCAAATCATGATCCACCAATAAACCAAATTGCATCCCCCCAAAAAAAATAACACACAAAAAAAAACTCATAGTACAAAAAAACTAATCAGAAGAACAATACCCCAACCATAAACCCTACATCCCCTATATCCCATCCCTAATTCTAAATATACTTTCAATAAAAATAAATAAAAAAATAACCAAATACAATAAATAATACCAGACTACTAATATACTTCCCACCCATAACTCCTAGATCCCATATGTCCCACCCCTAAACCCACAACATAAATTCCAAATTTTAATAAAATACAATAACTTAAATTAATACCCAAGTATTAATAGACTTCCCCACCCATAACCCCTACATCCCATACATCCCACACCAAAACCCACAACATAAATTGCAAAATTTTATAAAATACAATTACTTAAATTAATACCCAAGTATTAACACACTTCCCCACCCATAACAACCACAACCCATACATTCCAAAAATTAATCCACAATATACCCTTAATAAAAGATAAAAAAATACTTAAAGTCCTAATAAAATACTCAAATATGAATATACTACCCCACACCAATTTCACAAAACAAAATAAAAATACCCAACTATGTAAATTAACACCCAATTACTAATACACTTCACCACCCATAAGCCCTACATCCCATATATCCCGCACCTAAAACCACAACATAAACTACGATATTAAAAAAATACAAGTACTTTAATTAATACCTGAGTATTAATACACTTCCCCACCCATAACCCCAACATCTCATATATCCCACCCCTAAACCCACAACATAAATTACAACATATAAAAAAACACAAGTACTTAAATTAATACCTGAATATTAATACACTTGCTCACCCATAACCCCTACATCCCACATATCCCACCCCTAAACCCACAACATAAATTACAACATATAAAAAAACACAAGTACTGAAATTAATACCTCAGTATTAATACACTTCCCCGCCCATAACCCCTACATCCCACATATCCCGCCCCTAAACCCACAACATAAATTACAACATATAAAAAAACACAAGTACTGAAAGTAATACCTGAGTATTAATACACTTCCCCACCCATAACCCCTACATCCCAGAGATCCCGCCCCTAAACCAACAACATAAATTACAACATATAAAAAACACAAGTACTGAAATTAATACCTGAGTATTAATACACTTCCCCACCCATAACCCCTACATCCCATATATCCCGCCCCTAAACCAACAACTTAAATTAAAACATATAAAAAAACACAAGTACTTAAATGAATACCTGAGCATTAAAACACTTCCCCACCCATAACCCCTACATCCCATATATCCCGCCCCTAAACCAACAACATAAATTACAACATATAAAAAAACACAAGTACTGAAATTAATACCTGAGTATTAATACACTTCCCCACCCATAACCCCTGCATCCTATATATCCCGCCCCTAAACCAACAACATAAATTACAACATATAAAAAAACACAAGTACTGAAATTAATACCTGAGTATTAATACACTTCCCCACCCATAACCCCTACATCCCATATATCCCGCCCCTAAACCCACAACATAAATTACAACACATAAAAAATACAAAAGTACTTAAAATAATACCTGAGTATTAATACAATACCCCACCCATAACACCCACAACCCATAGAATCCATTACTTAATCCACACAATATACTTTAAAAAACTAAACATATAGTAATTAAACCCTAAACAAATAAAAAACAAAACACAAAACTCACCTTAAAATTCATCAAAAAATAATTCACTTACCTTAAAATTCGTTGTTCTGGCATTAGTTGTTAAGGTAAAATCGTTGTTAAACCAGTAGTTGTTCAAAACTTCGTTGTTAAAACCCAGTAGTTCTTCAAGATTCGTTGTTAAAGCAAGTAGTAATTCAAACGTAGTTGTTAAGTTTGTTTCCCTCACATAAGCTATGCCATACAAATCCATATAACATTACATACCTCTGGTTTACTCTTTCATTTCAGGGATTACGCCAGCAAAAGTACTGTTTACTCCTGGCTTACTTCTTAAATTAATAAGTACTGCACAAATACATAAAAACAAAATCTTTGTGACTCAACCCTACAGTGTTTGTTCCTTTAGAGATGTTAATTAATCATGCAGACATGTTCAGCTGTCTAGGCTGACCTCTCCACATGAAAAAGTGAGGATTTGGAGAGAAAGTGGAGGATGAAGGTGAGTCAGAGGAGGTGATTTTTGAATAATCCCAAATGTTTTTCCATGTGCTTTTTCCTGCCACTAGGATGAGGCGTGAGACAATACTATATTTAAAGGCATTGAACAGGAAGGAGTTCTCTATAGACAGATATTTTTCAGGAACACTAAAAAACAGGTTTAGAGGGTGTAAAATTCACTGCAACCTCATTACTATTCGAGACATAGGTCACAAATTCCGACTTACTCCACTTGATGGCCATCATAGGGGTAGCGGCATTCCAACCCCACCTAGGCAGGGTGCCAGAATGCCTCCTGACCTGATTTATTTTATCCAAGAAAAGGCCACAGTTGTACACAAAATGTTTGCCTAACTGGAGTACTTTCTACTGGCTAATTAGTAAGTGCTACCTCATTGGATACATGTATTGTGCATATTCCACACTAAACCTGTGTAAAGGACCCTGAGGTAATGTCTTCACTGACCTTGTGTGTCCGTAATATTGGTAATGTGATTGTTCATCGAGCGTCTTAATATGGATAACATGAATCCTGGTGTGGAAATACAGCAAGACTACAAAGAGTTGAATCTCCAGCAAACTAGGGTACTTCCTCTTAATTAAATGTAGTAAATGCTTCTTTGTTTGGTGGAGATGTGCTCATATTCCTCTGCTACAACAACCTGTCTCCAAAATCAGTGGGAAATGCGCTCTGGGGGCTTTTTAGTAAGCTGCCAAATATCCTGGCAAAAGGCAGGATGAAGTTGCATACCACTAACATGTATGTGGCAGGGCCAATATCTGACCGCAAATGCTCCTGCATGGAGGGAGAAGCAAAACATGCTGCACCCTGCATACAGGAGCAATCCTTTAATCTGTTTTCCTATCCACTTTACAGTAGGCAGGAAAACAGATGAAAAGTCCTCTCCAAGTTTGCTCTTGCTTGGCAGGATCTGCCAAAGCTTCTGCCAAGTGAAAGCAAATTGCTCTTTCCCAAGATGGGCACCTTGGGAGATAGGTAGCCGGCCCTAGGGGTTGGCAGTCCCCAGGGCCATTTATAGCTCCAGGAGGGTGGCTGTGCTACTCCACTCCTTTCAGTTTGCATGGGCCCCCCTGGGAAGGTGGTGGTTCTTGGGGCTGTATATGGGCTGGGAGGGGACCCATTATCCTCCCTCCCACTTAATTGTCATTTCTGGTCCTCCTGGGGAGGTGGTGATCTCTAGGGCCGTATAGTGTTATGAATACTGTTATAGTGTTATGAAGGAGGGTTTTGAGCAGCCCTCCTCTAATAAATTAAGTGCGCCCCATGGAGGTAGTAGTCCACAGGGCCATTCCCAGGAACAGGAGATGGTCCGAGTGGGCCTCTTCCATTTTTTATGAAAACCCACAGGGAGGCAGTGGTCCACGTGTCTCCAAGGAGCAAATAAAAGGGGGGTCAACGCGCCCCCCTCTAATATACACATAGAGTTCTGGGGGGAGGTAGTCACCAGGGCTCAAAGGAACTTGAGGAGTGAGGGCACGTGCTCCCCTCTCCTCTCTTTTTTATACCCCCTCTTGTCCCTGGGACCTGGCCCACCTGGGGGCTGTTTAAAAAACAAGCGCAGGAGCCTGCACTTTTTTTCTCCATTTTTCACCAGCTCTGTGGATTCACCATGTTTTCTACTAAAAAATGAAAAACAAAATGCTTATTTGACCTGGCTGGGTACCAGGGGGACCACAGCACCAGGGCTCGGGGGTCAGTGTATTCTTACCCTGCACCCTTTTTTCTCTTTTTTTTTTTCCTTTATTTCTGTGGTTTAGTACGCTTAAAACATATATATATATAGTAATTGATTTGCAAACTGAGTTTAGTAAATACCAAAAAGCCTGTCGCGTTGGCTCTCATTATCCTAAATGAGACTACTGGATTTCTAGGTAGCAGAGTCGTTCCTGGTGTGGGGGACTAAGTCTGACCCACTAAGAAGGACTCCTGTCACCGTCAAATCCGGTTTTGCTCTAGCTAACTAGCAGTGCCTCATCTCTCCCAAGGGGAAGGGATGATTAGGCAGGCGAGCGCATGACATCTTTAGAACTTCTCAGGGAAGTCGTGGTCGCTCAGATCCCAAATAGCTCTCTCATATGCAGTATGATCTCATATACAAATGACAAAGGCAGTGTAAGTTTTATAGATTGGTTTAATAAAACAACTGCATTTTAGATAATAAGGCGTGAGCCGCAATAACCAGAACCATACAACACAGTAGGATTGAAATAGTCACGAGGAGAGTGAAACATAAGAATAACGCTATCATAGTGTTAATAGATTACGTTCTCTCTAAGTAAGTTCTATTTCGAGCACAGCATGTTAAGGTCTAAGCTTGCCTTTCAGATTCCCTGGGAAGACATCAACCCTCATACCTGAGCAAAGGCCTGTGATCTGGTTCAGCATCTGCAACAGGGCAGTCAGCGTCTAGTTGTGGTTCCCTGGTCGGAATCTCCCTCTCTCCTGTATTAGGACTAGGAAGTGTTTTTATAACTAACATGTCGATGTGCTAACAAAACATCCCTACGTACGAATGTGTATCGTCAACACACCAAAGACTAAACTCCTACCACGTCTATCGGCAATGTACCAGACTGTATCCTTGACTGAAGCACAGAGTGAGCAAAAATGTATTATTTGAGAACTCCAGTGCTGACGTAGGCTAAACAGTGTGATATAAGAAAATAAAACAAGACTGTGGAACTGGCTATTGAAAAATAACAGTACGAGGCTGAAAAAAATGCATCTAGAGCAAAGTGCACAGAGGCCCGTTGCTTTAAGCAAATGAATAAAATGCATCTAGGGCAAAGTGCACAAAGGCCTACTGCCTGAAGCAGACACACAAAAGCTACATAAAAATGGCTACACTACTCCCTCCCCTTGTCGGTAGAAAGTGGTTCTAATCGAAGTATAATAAATGCCCTATATACATAAATCTACAAAACACACATTTCGACAAGTCCAGAGGACACCAAAGCACAAAAACTCTCAATTTAAAAATAAGCATGTGACTTGAGAGCCAAAATCATATAACAATGTCAATTTAGAACAAATCCAATTCAAATGGAAGTCACGGAAAGCAGGATATTCTCCACTTCGGCAGATGACAAGACCGGAAAATCCACGCCAAACACTATCATGGAGCAGGTGTGTTCCAAAGCCCCAGAACTATCCAAGGCGGCATCCCGTGCAGGGCCTATGAACGAGTCAATACCATCTTCCTCCAGGAAGGGAATCTCGTAAACTGCCTCACGAAGCAAACGCAGTCGCAGTGCGCATGTCTGAGAATGAGCCCTGACCGGGAACATCAACAGATCAGCATCAATCACTGGGGGGCGCTGCAGTGAGAGACAGAGAGCTAGTGCATGTTCAAACGAGCACCAAAGGCACTGAAACACGGGCTGCACACAATCCAAAACTGGCCTGAATGACAGGGCCAGTGTCGCTCCAAAATGCTGCATCATGCATTCACGACACAGCCGCACCGATGGGAGCACCCACAGTCGGTCTTGTTGCGGCGGGACAGCCATTGCGAAAGAATAACAGCAACAGCAAAACACCAGCCAATAAAGCCAAAGTTATCGGAAATCCACCAAAAATACTTCCGAAAATAGAATGAATAGCCGAAGGTATCAAACCGAATATGGAGGAGAAGGTATGAGCAAAACCAACACCAACGGCTTTGAAAAAATTTGCTAATCCAGTAGTGCTGGACGCATTAAATATACGTCCCACGAGTTCACCAAAGTGGCTCGGAAAGTTAGTATTTAACAGGGACTGTATTTCTGCCGATGACCTCGCCACCTGAAGTGCGTAGGTCTCGCCTGCAGATGTAAGGGCCACATGCTTTTGAAACAATAGAGCCTTTAGTCGACTCAATTTGTCGAAATTCACCTTGGAAGTAGCAATGTGAGGCCAGATATCTGCCACCTCCCTCAATTTAGTGGGGGGAAACAACACATTTCCGCAGCAAGTAACGACCTTGGTGACCAAAACCACGTAAACTATTCTGGCACACATGCCACAACAGTCTTCTCTGTTAAGGAGGACGTAGCTGCCATTTGAAAGCACCTGGAATGTGTTTTTAATCACGGGGACTGGAACTCCCTTCAGATAGCAGGCCAAGTTCGCAACCAAGGCATTACATGCCCCATGCAAGGACAGCTGCTTACAAACCATCGAATGGCTGACAGAAGTTTCGCATTCACTACCGCTAAGAAAAACCTCTCTCAGACCATTAAGACATCTGTATAAAAAGGGAAGCTCCAACACCTCATGTATATAACTGTCTCCCAATCTCTCATATCTGCCCACCGGAACATGTTTCAAACAAGAAGTGAATTGTAATGTGGAAATAGACAGATTAATAACCCCATGTATTAACCATTCAGCTGAGGGAATCTCGGCCGCGGTAAAAGGCAACTTCTCCAATTTTTCAATATTCAACATAACATATGTTGCTTCCTTTTTCGCCATAAGCTGTTGGTGACGTGTCAAATTAAAGGAAAAAAATATCTCCCTGGCTCTGATGTGCTGCCATGGAACGCGGCCCGCCTTCAGTGTCTGAAGTGTCCAACCCAACTGCATAATGGACCCCGTCTGACTCTGTCCGTGATATAAAGAAGACATATCGGATCTAATAATGTCTATAGCAGAGGAAACAATGTTGTCAATCGTATATATACCGTCGGACAGGGTGTGTATTCCATTATCCACAACAGATAATGTCTGTTTCAAATTTTCCTGATCTATTTGCCTCAACCGTGCCACCGCCTCCTGTTGGGAAAGTTTCCATATCTCATTGTACACTTCGTACAAAAAACACTTTCTCCGGGGCACTCTCGGGCCAGACAAAAAATCTTGCAAGTCAGTATAATTAGACAGAAGCGTGAGATGTGTTTTAACTGCATCTAGCGTGGATGATTTTAACCATTGTTGACATAGTTTCTCCACGCTATATGTAGTAATGATATCAGCATGTTCAGGTGATATGTAGCGAGGGTCTGCCCTACTTGTCCTGAAACCCCCTGAGGAGGTGACAAAACGTTGATGACACCCATTTGTGTCTATGGGCCACAATAACCACCCGCCTGGACGTGTCAATGAAGTGTTAAACGTACCATTCTGGACCCACTCTGTAAGCTCACTAAAAGTGGCATTGATATATTGCTGCCAATCTTTCATTTTGGAAGGGACAGGTATGCCAGACATATTCAATTCTCTAATTGTTGCTAAGCCCAAACAGCTATTCTGTTGTACAGTGTCATTTAAGAAAATCATTTGGACTGGAATGAGACATGCTCTAAACAATGTTTCTCTACCCTGCGTCTGCCAATGTTTTGTCCCCCAAACACTTTTCAAATCAACATTTTGTGACCAATATTCATACCCCTCAATAGACAGTTGTGAAAAAAACGAATTTGAATACAGGAATTTCGTATTAGTCAACAGTATTTGCTTATTTGCATGTGGAGTTAATTTAAAATAATATGACTTAGCACTTGTTTGATGATTCCCAGAAAAATATGCAAATTTGTCAGAATATGTTTTAGAACTCCCTTGCGGAGGGGTTGGGCAATGCTCCCATTGCGTATAGTCAAATATTGTTTTAGGACTACTGGCTTTATGAATAAAGTGGTGCCCATAATAATTGTAACAAAACATGCCACCATAATTATCTCTAAACTGGTAAGCATCTTCATCTTCATAGACAGTATAATATTGCAACTCTGTTAACATAGAATCAACTGTCCTCACGTCCCAATCATCAGATACAATGCCTGGTATTACGATATCAATCATTGATAACTTTAGAACATACGGTATCTGTATTATCTCAGTGAGACCATATATATCAAACATTACTCTATCCCACACAATCCCATGCGGATTTGGCACAGCGGAAATGTTCACAAAGGACAAGTCTCTTCGAACCTTATGTGATGAAAAATGTGGCTTCAACACCTCTTCCACCTGTTCAACCTCTGATCTCTCAGGAAGAAAATGACCATGTATTACTAGAAAAAAGATAACGACAAACCCTATCCACAGAAAAAAAGCCATCAGAGTAATGAAAAGCCACAGATAGTTCCAAGGAAAAACAAAATACGTATCTTTAAGCCAATACATCAGCTTACGTGGACCCGGGTCAGGTGTTGAAGAGGACAAAGAGTCTGATAGACCATCGTCGTTGGTATTAAAGCATCCGGAGGCAGTTCTCGCAAAAGGTGCCACCAAAAACAAAGGAGTAGCAGGTGTCTCTCGCCGTGGTACACTGTAGATAACACCTTCAGCAACATCAGCATTCACAGCGACTTGATCAAAGGATTCCAAATTATTAGTCGCCAGTGGAACAATCGTAAGATCATCTTCCACCATCCCCAAGCTTGGAGAGGAAACAGCGTTGGTGCAAATCACCTGCAGCAGAACATCTTCCCCAGTAGTGAGAGGGATTCGGGAACTACTGGGCGTTCCTCTTGGTCTGCTGTGCAGAATCGGCCACATGTTGTAACTTGACATTGTCGATGGAGACAAAGCGATTTTCTTTGGCACCTTGCAACGGCGGCAAAATTACAGTTCTTGTTCCGTGGATTCCCAGTACAGGGACTGGTGCTCGATACGAAGGGCCAAATTATTTTTTCACTGCGACCTTTTCAAGCAAAAGATCCCCAACCCTGGGAATCCAACCAGTAGGCGTTACTGGCTCATCCTTAATTCCAGTGGAGGCAGCATTTGCAGAAGAGTTATCCTCACGGAATTGTTGTAAATCCTGCAAAACATTGACACGATCATTTATGTCAAAAGGCGTTTCCGCCGCCTCTACACCAGGACCATCTAGATCTGGAACATACATTTGTGTTCTAAACAGGCACTCATATGAAGTACGATCCCCCAGGGACCTTCTAGGCAAGCTATTTAGTGCTCTCTGTACTCCATACAGGTGGGTTAGCCAACTACGCCCCGTACCTATAACTCTAGCCGTTAAGGATTGCTTTAAATCGCAATTTAAACGCTCCACTACAGAATTTCCCTCGGGATGAAATGGAGACGAGAACTGGAGCTGGACCCCCAACAAAGCCATGGTGTCCCTGAATGCCTTAGAGGCAAAAGCAGGGCCCTGGTACGAATGGAAAGCCACAACTGCATATATACCGACAAAGATGCGCAAATCTTTAATAACAGTACGAGCGTCAGCCGAGCGCTGTGGCCACACCCACACAAATCTGTAGCAAGAATCTACAGCCACCAAAATATGGGGGTCATTACAACATTGGCGGTAAAAGGTGCTTACCGCCGTGCAGAAGACCACCAATACACCGCCGCGGAATTCCACCAAAGCTATTATGACACACATCTCGGAATCCGCCAAAATTTAGACACCCACACAAGTCCGCCACACCAAAGGTCAGTGTTAAACTGGTGAAAACAATTCCTCCACTGTCACGCCAACAGAAACACGCCCATGCTATCACGACCCACGAATCCACGCGGCGGTCTTTCAACCGCGGTATTCCATTGGCGGTACACACCGCAGCGCTCAAAATACACAAACATCTACAAAACACCACCACATTGGACAATTCCAAATACACACACCTGGTACACATACAAACACCACTCCCACACACCCAACACAATATAAAACACACACCCACATCACCCACAAACCCCAACGACCAAAAATTAGAGACGAAGGCGACAGAGAGAGAGCACAGCATAGACAACCTCACCACACAGAGGCACACAACACCATCACCCAGACAACATCCACACACAAAACACCACACACCACTACATATCACCACACTTATCACCACATACACCACCCCACACCACCCCATGTCACGCCAAAGACACCCCAGGTTTTCCGAGGAGGAGCTCAGGGTCATGGTGGAGGAAATCCTACGGGTAGAGCCACATCTATTTGGCTAACAGGTGCAGCACACCTCCATAGCCAGGAAGATGGAGCTATGGCGCAGAATCGTGGACAGGGTCAACGCTGTGGGACAGCATCCAAGAAATCGGGAGGACATCAGGAAGAGGTGGAACGACCTACGGGGGAAGGTGCGTTCAGTGGTCTCCAGGCACAACATCGCGGTACAGCGGACTGGCGGCAGACCCCCACCTCCTCCCCCACAACTAACAACATGGGAGGAGCAGGTCTTGACCATCATGCATCCAGAGGGCCTCGGAGGAGTCGCTGGAGGAATGGACACTGGTAAGTCAAATCTTAACTATCATATCCCCCACCCTACCTGCATGCCATCACACACCCCCACCCTCGCCCCCTCCCCCTATCACTCCAACTCCTCACTAATGTACCAATAACACAAACCACCCATTCCAACACCAAGCCCTGCATGACACAAGTAAGCATGTCACCCCTCACTAAAGCATGCTCACTGCACATACCCATAACAACCTCTAAACCATCATCACAAAAACCCCCACACAGGAATGCTTGCACTGGGTTACAAGCACACCCACCTATTACACACCATGACACACACACATACAATAATCATGCTCTTATACCCCTGCAGGACCACTACGGAACGTCACCACACAGGAGGGTCCAGACATCTCCACTCCACCCACAGAAGAGGCCCACAGTGACTACAGCAGCTCTGGCCAACTGGATCCAGATGACCAGCCCGGACCATCGTGGGCCTCGGGACAGTCGGTTCCCCTTGCACAGGCACAGCCCAACACTGACCTTCCACCCTCTGGTAACACCAGCACAGCACCCACTCAGCGGGCCCATACCTCCGTACCCAGGACACGTCAATCAGCGGTGTGTCCACCACTACAGGGAACCCAGGATAACCCACCACCCCAACAACAACAGGGACCTGGGGGCAGTGGTAGTGGGCACACGGTCTAGGGGACGGAGGCACAGGAACACAGGGGAACTGGGAGGGCTGCTGTGCGACGGGGGCAGACAGGCCAAGGGAACCCACTCTCCACGAGGCCCTCTCCTCCATCATGGGAGCATACCACCACTCCCAGGAGACGATGGCGACGGTCCTGGCCAAGTTTCAGGAGACCCAGCGCCTGCAGGAGGAGCAGTATTTGGGTTTCAGGGAGGAGCTCAGAACCATCAGCTCCGCCCTGGGCACCATCGTAGGGGTGCTGAAGGACATACAAAAGACCATGAGGGACACCGTGGCACTCCAAGGGGCCCCTGACACTAGCATGGACGATGAATTGCCCACCACCTCCGCCGGCGCTAGTGGACAGGACGCCCGCCACAGGACCACCACACCAGCACCCCACCCCCTGCAGACGGACAACCACCCCGCAAGCGGTCCCTGAGATCCAGGAACAGGACAGAGCAAGATGGCAAGACCCCCGCCAGGAAATGAGACCACCCTGATTGTCCTCCCACTGTCCCACTTTGTAACCCTGTCCATATTGGAACTGCCCCAGCTCCACTTCCTATGCCCATGTGGGCAAAGCACCTGTGAGACGAATAGACTGGACTCTGCCATGGACATTCCTCCACCATCACCCATCACCAGTTTACAACCCCCCTCCATTTTCGAGCACTTAAATAAACACCCTTGAAGCACAAAACAATCTGGAGTCAGTCTGTGATTTGGTAAATTTGTATTATCAATGACAGTGTCAAAATGCATTTTCAATTGTAATGTCAACATACCTATGTCACACATCACAAGTCCATGAAGGATGCAAGCAGATGACACACGTTGGTAACCACACCTGTGAAACCGTAATGGAAAGGTACAACTCAGTTAGCATATACTGCTACTAAATGACAGACAGGATAGAGGTAGAAGTGTGAAAGTGAATGTAATAGTAAAACAAAATATTCGCACCTGTGTGTCACTGGAAATATTGCTTTATGACTGACTCCCTGTTGTCTATGTCTTCTTCCTCAGCTTCCTCCTCATCACTGTCCACAGGCTACACAGGCTCCACAGCTGCCACAACACTGCCATCTGGACCATCCTCCTGCAGAAAGGGCACCTGGCGTCGCAAAGCAAGATTGTGAAGCATCGAGCAGGCGATGATGATCTGGCACACCTTCTTTGGTGAGTAGAATAGGGAACCATCTGTCATTTGGAGGCACCTGAACCTGGCCTTCAGGAGGCAGAAGGTGCGTTCGATCACCCTCCTAGTCCGCCCATGGGCCTCATTGTAGAGTTCCTCTGCCCTGGTCCTGGGATTCCTCACTGGGGTCAATAGCCAGGACAGATTGGGGTAACCAGAGTCCCCTAATAGCCACAACCGGTGCCTCTGGAGTTGACCCATCACATACGGGATGCTGCTATTCCGCAGGATGTAGGCGTCATGCACTGAGCCAGGGAACATAGCATTAACCTGGGAGATGTACTGGTCTGCCAAACATACCATCTGTACATTCATGGAATGATAACTCTTCCGGTTCCTGTACACCTGTTCACTCCTGCGGGGGGGACCAGAGCTACATGGGTCCCATCAATAGCACATATGATGTTGGGGATATGTCCAAGGGCATAGAAGTCACCTTTCACTGTAGCCAAATCCTCCACATGAGGG
This sequence comes from Pleurodeles waltl, assembly GCF_031143425.1. Taxonomy (NCBI): domain Eukaryota; kingdom Metazoa; phylum Chordata; class Amphibia; order Caudata; family Salamandridae; genus Pleurodeles; species Pleurodeles waltl. Next base: position 139,779,977 of record NC_090438.1, read on the forward strand.
AAAACGATGTAGCTCCTTACGTGTTTCAGCAGGGCAGACAACACTCTTGCCAACACGTTGGAAAACATAGGCTGGGACATCCCTGATGCTATGGCCACTGTTGTTTGAAATGACCCACTTGCTAGGAAATGGAGCACTGATAGCACCTGCACTTCAGGGGGGATTCCTGTGGGATGGCGGATTGGTGACATCAGGTCTGGCTCCAACTGGGTACACAGTTCCTGGATTGTGGCACGGTCAAACCTGTAGGTGATGATTAAATGTCACTCCTCCATTGTCAACAGGTCCACCAGCAGTCGGTACACCGGAGGATTCCGCCATCTCCTCACATGTCCCAGCTGACGGTGCCTAGGAAGAACAACAGTGACCACAAAGTCAACAAATTCCCAGGTATGTACCCACAGCTACACAGAACACGACACCAAATACAAAACTCTTCCTGTATGTGTGTTGAGTGTAGGCCTAGGTATGTGTGACGCAGTAGTAAATGAAGCCATGTGGGCCCCTGAAATGGCGGCTGCCTGACCTCTAAAGTGGGACAATGGGATGTGAGGTATCTGCGCTGGCGTTGTACACTGTAGTAGACCGCAGCGCAATGCTGCATTGGTTAACATTGGACCCTATGGGCCCCAGGAGCCAATAATGAAGTGCGCCGGCGGTGATGATACGCACCGCCGCGGACGTGACCGCCATTTTCTATCTGTTGAATCACTCGATACCTGATCTTCGACAGGAGAGGACCTACAATGCAAGTGCTGCTGTGACCTCGGTCTCGAAGAGACAATGGCTGCTGCGTCTGGGGAAAGGGCCCCTGCCTTCACTGCTCAGGAGTTGGAGAAGCTAGTCGACGGGGTCCTCCCCTAGTACACGCTACTCTACGGTCCTCCAGACCAACAGGTAAGTACACAGGGAGCACGTTATATGGCCTATGCCTGGGTGGAGAGGGCTGGATGTCAGTAGGAAGGGGCAGAGTTCAGGGAACATGAAGGACTGTGAATGCATGTGCCACATGGCAAGGGTAGGGATGGGGGCGACCCACTTCGACTGTGCTGTTGTTAATGACTTCTCTTCTTCCCCTGTACATGTCATGTAGGTCAGCGCCCACCAGAAGAAGGACATTTGGCGTGCCATCGCCAAGGATGTCCAGACCCTGGGGGTCCACCAGAGACGGGGCACCCACTGCCAGAAAAGATGGGAGGACATTCGCCGCTGGAGCAAAAAGACGGCGGAGCCTCAGCTGGGGATGGCCTCCCAACGTGGGAGGGGTGCCCGTCGCACCATGACCCCCCAGATGTTCAGGATCCTGGCGGTGGCCTACCCTGAGTTGGATAGGTGCTTGAGGGCATCACAGCAGACACAAGGGGGTGAGTACACTCTCATTCTGCGGACTTTGCGCGCAGTGGAGGGGTCTGGGTGGGGGAGGAGGGCTGTGGGTTTCCCTAGGCCAGGGCGACTTCCGTAGGCTAGGCCCCTCCGTAATGCAGGCCATGTGCCACTCCACCCCACCTCTGTAGAGTGCCTAGTACAGGTATACATGCCCCTGTGTCATCTATGTGTTCAGATGACCACCATAGCCATGTAGGCCACGTCCCAGGAATTGCATCTGTAGAGGCCAAGAGCACGGCCTAGTGCAGGGGGCTGCTGTGTCTGTATTGTCCGCCAACGGTAGCAGTAAGCCATGCACTCAACCTGTCTTTCTTCTGTCGCCCCCCCCCTTTTTGTGCTCTCCCTGTTCTTGTGTGCATCAGCATCATCAGGCGGAGGTACAGTGACACCAGAGCACGAGGGAGCTGCATCCCACATGGCCATGGAGGGCCACACCACAGACTCTGAGTACACCAGTGGGACGGAGGGCGAGGGGAGCTTCACGTCGGTCACCGGATCACCAAACAGCGACACAGACTCCCTTGTGATGGCGGCACCATCTGTGCCCCCCACTTCTACAGTTACAGCCGCCACCTCCCCTACCAGCACCGCCCTCCCAGCAGCCCCTCAGCCTTCGACCCGTGCCCGCTCACCCAGGAGGGTGGGCATCACCTTCGTCCCAGGCACCTTAGCCCCTGCCCCAGTCAACCCTGCTGCCCTCAGTGAGGAGGCCATTGACCTCCTCAGGTCACTCACTGTTGGGCAGTCTACCATTGTGAATGCCATCCAGGTTGTCGAAAGGGAGTCGCAACACGGTAATGCATTCCTGGAGGGCATTCATTCTGGTCAGGCCGCCCGTCATCATACCCTGCAATCTCTGGCCTCAGCACTGATGGCAGCCATTGTCCCTGTGTCTAGCCTCCCCCCTCCAACTTCCTCCACCCAGACCCAGTCCCCTGTACCCCAGCCTATCCCAAGCACACCATCAGACAAGCATGCATACACCTCAACACACAAAAGTAGCTCAGGCAAACATAAGCACCACACAACCCACAGGCACTCAAACAAGCATCACCCACATACAGACACAACAACATCCACTGCCTCCACTGTGTCCCCCTCCTCGTCGTCTCCCTCCTCCCTCCCAGTGTCGTCTACACTCTCGCCTGCATGCACTACATCTACAGGCACTAGGACTCGCACCAGAACACCCAGCACCACACCCCGCTCACCTGTACTCACCACCCCCACTACCATTTACACGTCCCCTGTGTCCACTCCCAGTGTGTCTGTGACGCCCCGTCCCAAAGTACACAAACACGGGCACCCACACACCCAACATCCATCCACCTCACGACATCCTCCAGTACCTGCACCTGCACCCAAATCACCTAAAGTTACACCTCCTACAACCACCTCCTCTTCCTCCACTCCCAGACCCCCTCCAGCTACTCATCCCAGTCTTCGTCAGCAACTCTTCCTCAGCAATGTTGACATCTTTACCACCTCCCCCACCCCTCCAATTCATAGGTCCCGTAGTAGCACCTCAGCCCAAAAAAGTCCGGTACCAGTGGTGCGTGTTAAAGGTGTGTGGAGTGCACCGTCCACCAGGGCAGCCAGTGTGACACGGAGCCAAAGCACTGCCAGTTCACCCCCTGTAAAGCACCTTAGGTTGGAAAGTGGCCGACGGAACAGGGTGAAGACTCCTGGCGGTAAAACTGCTCACAAGGGTCCCAGGGGGAGTGCCGAGTCAGCTGTGACTCCTCCAAAGGTGGTCAAGGGCCAGAAGAAGTCTGCACAGTCTGGGAAGAGCAGCACGGCGGAGAAGGGCGCCATCCTCCCCGGCGGCTGGGACGCCACCGCTAGCACTATCGTCACTGATCAGGAGACCACCGCCAGAGTCAGTGCCCAGGAGGGCAGCACTATTGTCACTGGTCAGGAGACCACCGCCAGAGTCAGTGCCCAGGAGGGCAGCACTGTAGTCACTGGTCCGGAGACCACCGCCAGAGTCAGTGCCCAGGAGGGCAGCACAATCGTCACTGGTCAGGAGACCACCGCCGGAGTCATTGCCCAGGAGGGCAGCACAATCGTCACTGGTCAGGAGACCACCGCCGGAGTCATTGCCCAGGAGGGCAGCACAATCGTCACTGGTCCGGAGACCTCTGCCAGAGTCATTGCCCAGGAGGGCAGCACAGTCGTCACTGGCCAGGAGACCACCGCCGGAGTCAGTGCCCTGGAGGGCAGCACAATCATCACTGGTCAGGAGAGCACCGCCAGCGTCAGTGCCCTGGAGGGCCCCGGCAGCCACAGCTCCACTGGGCAATGAGGGACCGTCATGCCACACACTGCTGAACAGGTCAGAAACTGCAAAGTCAAGCACCGCTGAACAGGGCACAGACCGCCATGGCAAAGCACCGCTGAACAGGGAAAAGACCGCCATGGTGAAGACCGCTGAACAGGGCAAAGCACTGCTGAACAGGTCAGAAACTGCAAAGTCAAGCACCGCTGAACAGGGCATAGACCGCCATGGCAAAGCACCACTGAACAGGGAAAAGACCACCATGGTGAAGACCGCTGAACAGGGCAAAGCACCGCTGAACAGGTCAGAAACTGCAAAGTCAAGCACCGCTGAACAGGGAAAATACTGCCAAATCAAGCATCGTTAGCCCATGTGCAGCTGGGACAGTGACGGAACAGGAACCGTCACGGGGAGCCTGATGCAGTCTGGGCACCAGTCCCCCTCCAGAACCAGTGGAGACTGATATCTACTTGAGAGACTGTGGCTTTGCACTCCCCAGGATGGTCCAGTGAACAACCCACCCACTGTAGAGACTTGAGAGACTGTGGCTTTGCACTCCCCAGGATATGGCAGTGGGCAACCCACCCACTGTAGAGACTTGAGAGACTGTGGCTTTGCACTCCCCAGGATATGGCAGTGGGCAACCCACCCACTGTAGAGACTTGAGAGACTGTGGCTTTTCACTCCCCAGGATATGGCAGTGGGCAACCCAGCCACTGTAGAGACTTGAGAGACTGTGGCTTTGCACTCCCCAGGATATGGCAGTGGGCATGGAGCCCCGTCGTGGATCTGGCGTGGTTCTGTAATCCGGCTGAGGTGCCCCCCTCTTCCCTTCCCCCTGAGGTGCCTGTTGTATTTCTATCTGATGCCCCTGCAGTGTTCTCTCCGTTTGTGGACAGGTATCCAGTGTGGGCCTCGCCCATGCATTTTGGGCCCAGTGGTGCACGGACATTGATATGTGCATACCTGCACTACTAATCGTCATGTATCAATTCTGGAATGTGTAAATATATCTGTATATATCAGCTTACTGTATTTTGATACATTACAATGTTTGACCTGATTTCCTTTTGTCTTTGCATTCTTCCAGGGGGGGTGGGGGGGTGTTACTGTGATGTTTGGAAATGCATTGGTGTGTGTGTTGTAGTGGGTGAGGGTCGGGTTGGGGGTGGGTGTGTTGCTTGTGTGTCCCCCTGTCTTTTGCCTCCCCCCTCCCCTATGTCATAGGTGCTGTACTCACCATTGTCTTCGGTGCCTACGTAGATGGTGATCGTAGAGGAGCAGGTAGACAAGCGCAGGGAGTATTTGTAGTTCGGGCTCCATGGTGGCCTTCTTCATCGTGGAGTGTGTTAAGGTGAGCGTTTTCCCATTGCAAAAGCTGTTTCCGCCGTGTTTTTATCCACAGTGAATCCGCCCCGGAAAAGGTGGCGGATTGGCGGGTTGTGATACTGTGGGCGGTACTTTGTCTTCCGCCTGTCTGTTGGCGGTGACCGCCGCGCTGCTTGTCTGTACCGCCGTGGCGGTCGGAGTGTTCAAGTGGCTGTCTATGTTGGCGGTTTCCGCCACGGTCATAATTCCCATTTTTGTTCCCGCCGGCCTGTTTGCGGTATTACCGCAGCTTTAACACCGTCCGCCAGGGTTGTAATGACCACCTATATTTGTATGCACTATCTGGTGTCAGCGGACCACAATGGTCCATATACACACACTGTAATGGTTTATTTGATATTAGAAGGGGCGTCTGCTGCGGGCGTTTAGCCGTCGAAACTTTAATTTGTTGACAGATGTCACAACAAAGGACATACTGCTTCGTCTCTTTATAGAGACCATGCCACCAGTAACGGGCGTGCAACAGCGAAATTGTGGCGGCCACGTCAGCATGTGCAGATGCCACCCCCTCATGCGCTGCAGTAATTAATTGAGGTCGCACTATTTTATTGGGCATTTCGCGTACACCCACGCCTGGAATCTTAACCTCAGCGTTCAGCATACCACCCAGTGAGTAATGATATTTAGATGGAAATCCCCTAGGATAAGGCGTGCCATCAGCCGTAGCTTTTATGGCTGCCAAAATCTCTGTGTCTGGTTTGGAACTCGAACGAGTAACTGCGGCCACAGTGGCAACTGCCACTGCCGATTTCGCTGCTTCATCAGCCAAAGTATTTTCAGCAACGTGTATTCCAACGCGCTGGTGTCCAAGAGTAGGTACAACATGGACTTTAGGAAGCGTCTCTTTCAGATCCGCTACCTTCCCCCACAGTAATCTGTGTTTTATGGTGTTACCCTTGGAATCTCTGAACCCATTTAACCTCCAGTAATGCAAATATTCATTGAAAGACTGAACACAGTAATAGGAATCACAAACAAGCAGTGTAAACTGTTCCGGATCCGTACGTTCCAAGGCCAACAATAGAGCTTTCAGCTCAGCCAACTGTGCCGTACAGTCCCCCAATGTCTGTGTATAAGTATGTTGCGGGCAGAACTTCTCCCCATCCATATAGCCGCTCACCACCGCACATGCAGCAGAATATTGATGCTTCGTTCCCACCGCAGGTTGCGCAGAGCCATCGGTGTACATGACTACTTGATATTGATCAATAGGCAACGTGCCAGCGAGAACAGGGTATTCAATTTCATACTGGAGAAATTCCTGTGTCTGTAGCTTTGGGTCAAAAACGTAATCTACATCAGTGGCTGTCAAAGATGTAGCCCATTGTATCCATCGCGGTGTAATGCTTTCGCATTAGGAACACTCGCCTTCGTGACAGCCTCGAGGGCCGGAATCGGGGAAACGACTATGATGCATTTGCCCTGGGCAAGAGGTTTTTCTTTAATAACAGCCATCTGTACAGCAGTGAGAATCTTCTCTGTTGGTGCAAAACGTTGTTCTGCAGTAGAATACAAGTGAGACTTGTATCCTATCGGGACCTTCTCACCTTCATTAAAGGTGACATACGTAAACCCAACGGCCCCAGCTACAACCCTGATGACCAGATGTGTCTTATTGTCCTGTGTATGTAAATGCTTTGCAGCTAAGAGATCAGTTTGCAAGTCTCGAAGAGTATGTGTATGCTCAATCGTCCAACCTACTCGAGAAATCCGGACGAATCAATTCGTACAATGGTTTTATACGTGTAGCATAAGCAGGAATGTAAGCTCTGCCAAAATTTAGAAATCCCAACAACGACTGGAGTTTCTTAATCGTATTAGGAGGTTGCAATTGTGCACATTTTTCGAAGAAGTGTGGCGCTAGGCTCTTACCCTCATTCGACAGCTCATATCCCAAGAAAATGACGCTGAGAAGGGCAATTTTCGATTTTTTGAAGTTAAATTTGTAGCCAATATCTGCAAATCCCACAACAATGCGGGCTACCCGCCTTAAATGTTGTAGCAACTCGTCATCTGTGAGATATATATCATCAACATATGACAATGCTTCAGGGTCCAGTTCGTGCAATATTTCAGTCACACGAGCCGAAAACAGTCCTGGGCTATTCTTATACCCCTGAGGCAAACGACAAAAAAAATTCTGAGAGCCAAACGCACTGAAGCTCGTAAAATCCCTGCTTTCGTGCGCTATATTCTGGAAGAAGAAACCATTCGAGTTATCTAAAGTGGTTTTGTATTTTTTACGCACAATATTATTGATGAGTGCTGCGCTATGTGAATTTTGTATAGCATATGTACGTGCATGTCCGTTCAAATGTCTGTAGTCCACCACTATTCTATAAGAATGGTCCGGTTTAGCTACAGGGAATAAGGGATTATTCATCGGCGAGACACAGGTTTCAATAACTCCCTGGTACTCCAATTGTGTAAGTATGTTTCTTACCGATGCCCTCGCTTCATATTTAATAGGATATTGCGGTTGTGGCTGAGGTTCGCCCTTAATCGGAATCACATGATAAGGAGAATCCCTATCCCACCCCACATGATTTCTATATAAGGCGGGTGCTTGTGCCAGAGCCCATTTAATGCTATAAGACTCTGAGAGTTCTCCCGGAACAAGTGGTGAGAACGAAGGTGTAATAACCTCCTCCCCAACTGGACAGTCGCGTACAAAGTCAGGGGGCCAATCCTGTTCGGCCAGCAAAATGTCATATATCTTGACTACACGATCCCAAAAGATGGCGTTTATAGTGCGCTCAATGTCCCCTTCCAATTGTAAAGTGACTGTATAAACTCTATTGGGATCAGAGACACGCATATCTGCTGTTTCGACTTGTATGAAGTCATCAGTTGCTTTCACCTCCAGATGCTCTAGAAGACTCCGGCGAACTATTGTGACCTCTGCCGCGCTGTCTAGCAGTGCTAGTGCCCATGTCTTGTTCTTCAAGAGAACTCTCTTCCTGTGTGGCATGTCTACCAGAGACTGCCTCCACTTTTTTCTTTTTAAACTGTTGTTTTTGTTGGATCGGTTTCTCTTCCTTCTTGACAGAAACCTCCAAAGAGCGTTGTGATTCTTGTCTGGGTTTCACGTACTCTGTTCTCCGCTCTGATCGCCCACCTCTCTCATTTCTCTTTTCCGATGAGTCCTGAGAGGAACGAGATTGGCGTGTATCAGTATATTGATATCTATCAGGCGTTTTCAAATTATCCCTATTTCTAAGATTATATTTAGACTGAGGGGTCTCCGGTCTCGGAGAGTATCCCCTTTCTTTTTTAGGTGTCTGTTGTTTTTTCTCCCAGCGCTTCTTATTACCCTCAGGTTGCTGTTGTTTAGTAGTATCTTTACTACCCTTACCCTGAAACTGTGGTTTCTGCGGTCTAGCCCCAAGGCTATCACGACCGATACTGGAATATGTTTCCGCTATTATTCTCGGCAGCTCCTGATCTAGTTGCGGGACATCACGAAGACGCATACGCACCGCTAGTGACACTGCCTCCCCTTTTAGATTACTCAATATAATGGAAGAAACCGTGGCAAAATTGGCCATCAGTTGCATCCCCAAATCTAAGGCTGGGGCAGCCCCATATTCATCTCGAATTTGTTTGAGCACTTCCGGTAAGTTGGCTAATGTCGGTGTACCGTGTGCTGTAGTGTAGAGCGCGGCAAACACTGTGCCCCAAGTATTACAATGGTCCACTGTGGGAACCATACCAAACGGTAAACACATCGTCAATATTCTATGTTTATCCTGAGGGCCCGTATGGGGAAATACTGCCTCCAACGTATTAATTTTATGCGTTAGCCAAAACGGAGTCTCCTCTCGCTTAGCCGGAACTTTACCCGTAACAGAGTGTACAGTCGCCGGGTTGATACCCGGAACTACTGCATGTTGTTGCGCTGGGGCAGCACGCGCTGGGTTTGTGTTTAGTGTCTGCATCAAAAATTGTACTAAGCGTCTATATGTAGCCGTTAAGTCTGTGTATAAACGACGAACTTTAGCCACCGCCATGTTAGCAACCGCCGGATGTGGTGTATATGTAGCCAATAAAGGCCACGTAGGACCATCATTACTCAGTGGACCTAACCGAACAGGTGCTATGGTGTGGGGTAGGGCGCCATCAAGCCAATTATTATGTTCTTGATAAGATAGAGGTATTTCTAAATATGCTTATGCCCTGTACTGTCCAGGGGCATTCGCAAACGTGTAATTGTGAAATGTGTTTGAATTCCCATCAACACCTGGAAATATGACCCAAGAATAAAAAAGTTGTGTTCTATAGGCTGCATGGGCGTCCACCACAAATGTGACCGGACCCCCCTGGTTTGTTAGACCATGTGCTAGCAAATGAACCGTGAGCAGTTGTCGCATATTAACTGCTATTTGTATTGCCTGGGGATTCGCCATTATGAAAACAGCGATCGTTCAGAGACGGCACACCAATATCGGGGTTTTCCTTTCAGAGTTCAAGCTTGAACAACCAGCCGCTATAACCAGGATCTACCTATATCGCGGTGGCGGAAGTCCTCAGCGCCACAGACGTCTCCGTTAACGGAACCGAGGAGTCAATATATATATGAGACCGAGAGAGTCCGCCGGACCAGAAAATTAGACCCAGACCAATCGTTGGCGGCGCCATGTCGCGATGGCTCTCATTATCCTAAATGAGACTACTGGATTTCTAGGTAGCAGAGTCGTTCCTGGTGTGGAGGACTAAGTCTGACCCACTAAGAAGGACTCCTGTCATGGTCAAATCCGGTTTTGCTCCAGCTAACTAGCAGTGCCTCATCTCTCCCAAGGGGAAGGGATGATTAGGCAGCCGAGCGCATGACATCTTTAGAACTTCTCAGGGAAGTCGTGGTCGCTCAGATCCCAACCAGCTCTCTCATATGCAGTATGATCTCATATACAAATGACAAAGGCAGTGTAAGTTTTATAAATTGGTTTAATAAAACAACTGCATTTTAGATAATAAGGCGTGAGCCGCAATAACCAGAACCATACAACACAGTAGGATTGAAATAGTCACGAGGAGAGTGAAACATAAGAATAACGCTATCATAGTGTTAATAGATTACGTTCTCTCTAAGTAAGTTCTATTTCGAGCACAGCATGTTAAGGTCTAAGCTTGCCTTTCAGATTCCATGGGAAGACATCAACCCTCATACCTGAGCAAAGGCCTGTGATCTGGTTCAGCATCTGCAACAGGGCAGTCAGCGTCTAGTTGTGGTTCCCTGGTCGGAATCTCCCTCTCTCCTGTATTAAGACTAGGAAGTGTTTTTATAACTAACATTTCGATGTGCTAACAAAACGTCCCTACGTAAGAATGTGTATCGTCTACAAACCAAAGACTAAACTCCTACCACGTCTATCGGCAATGAACTAGACTGTATCCTTGACTGAAGCACAGAGTGAGCAAAAATGTATTATTTGAGAACTCCAGTGCTGACGTAGGCTAAACAGTGTGATATAAGAAAATAAAACAAGACCGTGGAACTGGCTATTGAGAAATAACAGTACGAGGCTGAAAATAATGCATCTAGAGCAAAGTACACAGAGGCCCGATGCTTTAAGCAAATGAATAAAATGCATCTAGGGCAAAGTGCACAAAGGCCTACTGCCTGAAGCAGACGCACAAAAGCTACATAAAAATGGCTTCACTACAAGCCAACCTGTAATTTAGTACTCTGCTACTGTTAAATGGAGATGTAGATGTGTCCCCATAGTTATATTGTGAACATTGGATATTCTGAAGGGTCCACTCAGCCTTTCATCCTTCTGAGGATGCAATTAAGTTTAGTAACAACAACCATATGTTATTTAGTGCCAATATGCCCCTTGGTGGAACATGCAATTTACCAATACATGTGGTATGTTGTTGTAAGCTTCATTTTGCCATATTTCAAGTTACAATATAACAATATTATTATTATATCTGGTAGCCTGCAATCCCTACATGCCTGACTCTAATTTCTTTATTAGAAATGACTTGTGATGTCCCTAGGTGTCTGTGATAAATCTGACTTGTACTAAACTGGTTTTAATACCTTTTTGCAACACATATTTAACTTCTTTATGGTGTGTTTAATATTGCAACAACATTTCTCTTTCATATGAAAGAGCATCAAACAAAGGATCATGATTAGTTTGAGGGAAGGGTTATTGTGTGACGATGTATTACAAAGAATAAAGTACTCGCTGCAGTACATTATGAGCTTATTGCAAGTCACCCCTACCTTATAGAGGAACTGGGCTTTTTGTCTTGTTGGTCTATATGGTCACTGAACTCTTTGGTGGCTTGAAATATCCTTTTAATTTATAGCAAGGGGTAATTTGTCCCAGGCAGTACACTTACATACAGGTTCATTCTATGGAATACATATCCAATACCTAATTGCTAAAGTCTGTTTAGTCATGAGAGTCTAATGTTCACAATTCTTATTTGAGTTTTAGGCTGTGCAAGTCTTTTCACATGGTCCAGTTGCTTCCGATTTAGATTTAGGTCTGATTACAAGTTTGACATTCGGACCGTCAGACTGCCAAGCTTACAGTCCTGAAAAAAGACTGCTGTACCGGCGGTCCCTAGCCCATCATAAGATGTAAACAGGCAGAACCGCCGCCTGCCAAGGAAAAAGACAGACTGTCAGTGGTGTGCCTACAAGCCTATTACAAAAACACAGTCACCATGGTGATCACTGCGGTCTGCATTCAGCAAAGTAACAGACAAGTGCACATTTGATGTATTAAAAAACAACAAGGCTGACACACATTGGTCCAGTGGACACACCTGTAAATCACACTATAAAACATACCCCTTCCCAGGCCACAATCCTTTGTATTGCCACTGGAAGACAAGAACACAGACCACTGTTTTTTTTAATTTACCACAGATTAGGCACCCCTTTTTTTTCACAATCCCATTTAACACCTTTCATACACTATTGTCCATTCACTCCCTATTGTACTTTCCTTCTTACTTAAGTCCCTGTCACCCACTTTAGTTGTCCACCATGTTAAGTTCCCGTTTTTCTGAAGATGAATTGAGATTCATGGTGGATAAATTCATCAATGGAGACACAACTGTTTGGAGCCCAAGTCCAGCATACTCCGCTCAGTAGGAAAATGGAACTGTGGCAAAAGATCATCAGTAGACTGAATGCTGTTGGCACCACCCTATGCACAAAGGAGGACATTAGCAGGAGGTGGAACAACCTGAGAGGCAAGGGCATTCCCTGGCCTCCACGCAACAGATAGTGGCCATCAAGACTGGCGGTGGACCTCACAGGGCCCCATTAATACTCTTTCCCTGAAAGGAGAACGTCTTGGCCCAGGAATATCTGGGGGGAGTGGATAAGTACCAACACAAAAGCTGTTGCAAAACTGCAATGTCCTGCATACTCACAGCTCAGCTTTTGCCACATTTACCAAGCTACCAAGGCCGCTTCACATGTCGTAAGTCAAAATGGTGCCTGTAAGTCTTTCAATATCAAGAAATCATCTCAGGGCTCTTGGTATGTCTCAACCAGTAAATGTATGCTCAAACCTAAATGCAGTCTGCCTACAGATATATAGCACCCAATATTTGTCTAGTATGAGAAAAAGAGGGAGTGACCTAACTGCAACTCCCAGGAGGCCCTGGTTCAGTAACTCCAACCACTTGCCCAGCCCAGTGTCCACTTACCCATATACCCATGTTTGTTAACTCTCAATTGAAGTGTACTCACCTGGGAGGAAACCATTTGTCAAGTGTGTGAAGTAGAGGGAATGGGCTGACTGCAACTCCCTGGGGGCCTTGTTTCAGTAACTCAAATGACCACCCCAGTGTTCACTTGCCCATATACCCCTGTTTGTTAACTCTCAATTGTAGTGTATTCACCTGGGAGGATACCATTTGTCAAGTGTGTGAAGTAAAGCGTGTGACCTGACTGCAGCTCCCACGAGGCCCTGTTACAGTAACTCTGTCCACCAGCCCAGTGTTCACTTGCAGACATACCTCTGTTTGTGAAATTTCAATTGAAGTGTACTCACCTGTGAGTGAGCAATATACAGATCATGCTCAACTCAGAGACGTGTCTCTCTACCTAGCTCCATCTCAACCTGCTATCCCAAAATTAAATTATTGAAGACAGGAATGACACCCTACCAAGTCTGTACACCAAGTATTCCTAAGGCCTTAAGTTGCATCACCAGATTGGTAGCATTAGCAAACACATGGACAGAGCCCTGCACACACGATGACTGCAGTTACATATACAACACATTTGTGTTTTTGCCTGTATCTCACTCAACTGGGCCTCCAAATGGTCAAAGGCATATGTTGCCATTCCACTGTGTTGGCTTCACTGTTGATAAGATGTTACTTTCATTCCATCATCCAAAGCGCAACTGATCTGCACATCTCATGAGCTGCTTGATTCAAATAGTTTAGGCAAGTTTCACACATGACATGTAAAATACTCCAATACCATGACAACATAGCAGAATAGGCTAAGCTACAACTTAAGAATGCCCAATGCCTCTGTTTACTGTAACACAAACCCTTTGGATGTAGATGTCACACTTCAACCAGTAACAATGTATTTCCTTCATCAACAGGTCAAACTGCCACTGGGCACATGGATGCCACCGAACAGACACCCACTACCCCCTGGATGAAGCTCTCAATGATGACAACAATCCTGGACTTGTGGACGTGGAGGACAGTCCTGGCCCATCCCAGCAGCCTGGTCTGACAGCAACATTGAGTCTCACTGTGCCCAAAATGTCACCTCCCAGCTCTGTGGCATCAGCATCAATGCTCCCCCCAACCTGTGCACCTAGCACAATTTCTACCATCTTGTGCCCCGAGTCCTGGATCCTCAGGTGCAACTAGACACTCCTGACACTGAGGGTCCATGGCCCAGTTGGAGAGGTTACCCTGTGCCAAGTGAACAGGCTTGTGGGGGTAGGGTGTATGGAAGGGATGCTCTGGGCCAGTGGAGTGAGGCCACTGGGGCTGCTGTCGGCCAGGACATGATCAGTCATGTCTTGGGGGGGTCTATCAGGAGTCCCAAGGCGTGATGGCCAGGTGTTGACTGAACTCCAGGAAATGAAGTAACTTCAGAGCATCATGATAGAAAAAAGTAATGCCCATAACAATAAAATGGGCACCCTAGCAGGGGTGCTGAGTGAAATTAACACCACCCTGAGCAGGGTTTTCACCCCACCATCTAACCCTTCCCGCATGGCAAGTACATCATCCCCAAGTACATCTGCGGCAGCCACAGGAAGTGAGGCCCTGCAAGAGGCACAACCACCCACAGATATCCCTGCCTATGCAGCAGCTGATTCCCTACCCCTCGCAAGCGGGGACATCGAGTAAAAAATCCAGGAGGTGCGAATGGCAAGACACCTACTTCTACCAGCAATAAACCTCTTCCTTAATGTACTCCTTTATGTGTCACACATACACTCTCTGGACTGATCCTGAATCACATTTCGTTTCCAAAGGATGAATACTCTGGACTTTGGACTCCAAAGATTTCATTCACCATGACTGACCCCTTCACTTTACATTTTTGTTTATATCTGTCACAAATTGTTTTGTATGTAGTAGCATGGCAACAAATTCACCAGTCACAAACTCATTGTCTGGTGTCTCAAATTGACAATTAGCCATGTAGATATGTCAGACCATGTGAACCATGATGATCCAAGGTGCTTGTGCAAGTAGGGATATGTTGCATGTGCACAGTGTCCAGCTCAGGATTACAACCATTCCACACAAACACATACATACAAGTGTCTTGTCAAAGAAGACATTGTATTACATTGTTCAGAGCATAGGCTGTCAATGTGTCTGAAACACAGCAAATCATACATGACTGAATCATGCTGGGTAAATCATTAAATGTACAGGTACAAATCTTCAGACCATGGGAGGAGAGGATTTATCAGACATTGTCATGTAGAATAGGCAAACATTCAAGTGGTTGATGTCATCAGCTTGAGCCATAGCACCTACCAGACAAAAGGAATCCAACATCATATAATGCTCATGGGGTCATTAGAATCTAGTGCGTCTACATCTGGTGGGATGACACAAATGTCAGTGATGTGCCACAGGTACTTTGGTCTACAATGATGAAACACATCAACAGCTACATGCAGTTCATACAAAAAGAGTGCTTAGCCAATGTGAAGGGAAACTAAAATGAATTTGGACTAGGACAACATATTTACTGACCACATGATGTCACACATAATGCATCAGGGCCATCACATGACAAGGAACAAGTCCAATGGAGTCTTCTGCACTTCCATCCTATCACTAAACAAGCTGTCTTGGCACAGGTTTTCTATACCCAAAGACTGTGATCTTCCTTCCCAGAAACAATCCACATCCACTTCATATGTCTGGACATCATCACATACTTGCCAATGTCACAACTCAGAAATACCCACATGAAGACATCATGGTGAAGGTCCATGAAGAAAGAAAAAAACAAGGAGTATAGGTGTGAAACCATATATATGACACAAGTGACATAGCAGGCATCTGCAGGACAAAGTACATTACAATAAATCTGACACAAACAAAGCAACATCATCAAGATGTGGATGTGTTAAAAGCTACCTCATCAAACTCCCTTAGGCTGATTTTGCCTGAACATCAGCACCCTAACTATTTCCAAGGATTAACTCCACACACTATCACAACTTCAGTTCATTGTACAGTTAAGGTCACAACATCTCATGACAACTTACACTCATGAGAGGAGCTGTCGAAGAGATCTTGTCACAAGTCAACTCTTCACCACTATAATCTTCATTTGGCATTTCAGGATTCTCACCCGGTGGCACTGCAGGCTCCCCCTCCTCAGGGATGTAAGGGATATTCCTCCACAGAGAGGTGTTATGGAGCATGCAGCATGCAGCGGAGGGCTCCCCCAGTCCTGTCCAGACAGTGAAATCTGGCCTTCTGGAGCCCTAAAGCCTGCTCCACTGCCCGCTGTGTTCTTCCATGGGCCTCACTGAAGCAGACTTCTCCTGACATAGTTGAATTCCTCAGCGGCATCAATAACTAAGGACGGTTTAGATATGCTGAGTCTCCTGTTTAAAAATGAGACATACGGGCAACAATGAGTCACTCACTTCATGATTGTGGCACTTGCCATTGCACACACAAAATCTGGACAGATGTGTCTTACTAACCAGCCAGTCCCTCTCTGGTTGCAGTTGTGACATCAGCTGGTGTATGGTGCTGTTCTGCATTATGATGGAATCATGGGCTGAACTTGGAACTGGGCACGACGTCTGAGATGTAGAGATCCAACAAGCAGACAACTTGCATGTTGGTAGAATAGAAGTCTTTATTGTTGCAATAGGCTTGTTCACTGGCCTGCGGTGGCACCAAGGCAACATGTGTGCCATCAATTGCTCCCACCACATGTGGGAGGCAAGCAAAACCTTAGAAGTCAGCCTTCACATTGGATAAATCTTCAAGTCTGGGGAACCTGGCATAGCTGTCAGTGCATTTTATCATTGCTGATAACATATCTCTTAATACAACACTGAACTTAGGTTGGGACATACCACCAGATATGGCCACTGTGTATTGGAAGGCCCCTGCCATGAGTTGAACAATGGGTGGTATGCATGTTGGATTATTCCTTTCAGGCATCAGATCTGGCTCCAACTGACCGCATAAATCCACAATTGTTTGCCTATTCAGATGGTACTGTTTGATGATGTGACGTTCCTCCATGGTTTGAAGGTCTGGAAAAGGACGTACACTGGAGGTTGTCACCTCCTCCCTCTCCCGGTGTACCTATTTGTGAAAATACATGAGTTGGAGCATTGGTCACAGTGTCCACACCAACATACTTGATGTATAGCAACAAAATCATGTGACAAAGCATTTATGACTGGAAATACATTACACCCAGTACATATCACAGCTGTCAACTACACAAGGAACAAATGTGACCCCCATGGTTGTCAACATGTGTTCACAACATGGATTAGGGCAACACCCAACTATTTGCTCCTCAAGGCACCCTTACAATTTAACAAACTGTTCTGACTGCTAAAAATACCGTCAGTGGAGGCGGGCAGTGCACTGCTGCAATATGCAATCTGTGCCCAGCAACACACTACACTGGTGATTGTGTAGTAGGTTATATACAACAGTGCTGCTTTAGAATGTATGTGATGATTAAATACATATATTGGTGTTGTGATGCATTTATCATGGTCCAACACTGTATTTCCAACTGCCAAAATGACAGATGCCTAGTCTACTTCACAGGATATTAGGAACCGCCCACTGCTGCCAGGGAAATTTATCACCCAGTGGGCGGTTCCAACCACAACAGACACAGCCATAGGCTATTGTTATTGCTTGTGACAGTCATGGGCCGAAATCTGTGGCCATCTGTGGTTATGGCCGCATATGTGACGTACACGTACGTCGTATTTCGCAAATTCACTCACTTCACTCCTGACACTGCCGCCATCAACATCTCCACCACCCAACACTTCAGCTGCTGTGTGTCCCTTCTGTGATCAATAATGCCACGTCAAGCAGGTGAAAAGTCCCCTGCCTTCTCTCCCAAGGAGCTGGAGAGGCTCATTGAGGAAGTCCTTAACCTGTATGGTCATCTCTATGGCTCACCAGAGGAGCAGGTAAAAAATCTCATAGGCATATTTGACTCTGTTCAACACCGTCCTTTCCTTCCTCATTAGCAACAATGTGCATTTGTATGCCACTTAGACTTTTTGGGTGCCTGATGTCACAGTTTGTGTGAAATAGATGGGAGGTACATTGTGCAGGTAGTGGAGAATAGTATTCTATGTATTTCAGAATAACATTGTGTTGTATGATGTGTGATAAGGCCTACATCCTCCTTATGTTGCATTCGTATATCTGGTCAAGGAGACTTTAAAGGCCATACAATGACATATCTTTGAATATGATGGTTGAAAATGTCAAATGACATATATGTGCATCACAGCATGAGCTGTGTATGTAAACTGTTTGAGTCATTTGAGGATCTTGTTAGCAATGTGTATAGTACCACAAAGCACTCAGCCCACATCTGGCATTGGCAAACGGTTGTATGAGAACGATATAGAAATCACTGTGCCCTTCAGAGTGCCACACAAGCCACAACCTACCTGGAGGATGGGCACATGATGTAATGTCATGTATGAAAGTGATGGAAATGTGTCATGTAGGTTCTGTATGCTCAGTCTGCAGAAACCTTGGCCTGTCATGTGTATCTTCCAGTATGGGACATAGGCCAGACTGGGGTAGAGATACTGTGGCTATGCTACTGTGGCACCAGGCTTACTCCCTGTAGACATGCAGATCCTGGCATGTGGCCAAAATGAGTCTCCAGTGGCAAGATGTGGCCTGAAGGCCTTTGTCCATTGTAGGAAAGTGACACTGTTGGCATGGTTACCCCCCACTTTTTGACTAGTGTTGAATCCAACATTGATTGAACGTGGGCTGGGACCCTGCAAACCAGGCCCCAGCCCCAGTGTTCTTTCCCTAAATCTGGACCTTTGTTTCCACAATTGGCACAAACCTGGCACACAGTTAAGTCTCTTGTAAAAGGTACCCATGGTAACAAGGGCCCTGTGGCCAGGGAAGGTTTCTAAGGGCTATAGCATGTATTATGCCACCCTAGGGAACCCCTCACCCAGCACATACCCACTGCCTTGCAGCTTGTGTGTGCTGGTGAGTAGAAAAAGACAAAGTCGACAAGGCACCCCTCTCAGGGTGCCATGCCCACCAACCACTGCCTGTGACATAGGTAAGCCACCTCTCTAGCAGGCCTTACAACCCTAAGGCAGGGTGCACGATACCACAGGTGAGGGCACAGCTGCATGAGCAATATGCTCCTACAGTGTCTAAGTCCATTCTTAGGCATTCTACGTGCAGTGTAGCCATATTGAGTATATAGTCTGGGTGTGTGTCATTGCGAACTCCACAGCTCCATAATGGCTTCACTGAATACTGGGAAGTTTGGTATCAAACTTCTCACTACAATGAACCCACACTGATGCTAGTGTGGGATTTATTGATAGATGCACACAGAGGGTATATTAGAGATGCCCCCTGTATCTTAGCCAATTTACTAGTGTAGGACTGACCAGTCTGAGCCAGCCTGCCACTTTCAGACAAGTTTCTGACCACATGGGGTGAGTGCCTTTGTGCACTCTGTGGTCAGAAACAAAGCCTGTCCTGGGAGGAGGTGCGTCACCCCCACTCACAGGAACTGTAACACCTGGCAGTGAGCCTTAAAGGCACAAGCCTCAGATTACAGTGCCCCAGGGCACTCCAGCTAGTGGAGATGCCCACCCCCCCGGACAAAGCCTCACTTTTTGTTGGCAAATCTGGCAGGAAAATTAGGGAAAACAGGGAGGTGTGGCCACCCCAGCAAGGACCACACCTAAGGTGTCCAGAGCTGAGGTGACCCCATCCCTGCAGAATCCTCCATCTTGATTTGGAGGACAGCGACCAATAGGATTAGGTTTGTGCCCCCCCCCTCAAAGGGAGAAGGCACAAGGAGTGTATAGCCAACCACAGGGACAGTAGCCATTGGCTACTGCCCTCTGACCCCTAAAACACCCCATAATCTAGGATTTAAGGGCCTCCCTGAACCCAGCTCACCAGATTCCTGGTGACCTGACAAGAAGAAGAAGGACTGCTTAGCTGAAACCCAGAGCAGAGAACAAGGAAGACGACAACTGCTTTGGCCCCAGCCCTACCGGCCTGTCTCCTGCTTCAAAGAACCTGTCAAAGACCAGCAACACGTCCAGCAGGACCAGCCACCTCTGCCTAACCACAGAGAACTGCCCTGCGACCAGAAAAACTAAAAACTCCAGAGGACAGCGGCTCTGTCTAAGAAATACCTACAACCAAGGACTCCTACCTCACTCCGGATGTGTGAGTCCTGACCCTTGTGCACCTGACACCCACGGCCTGTGTCCAGGTGGTCCACCCAGCAAAAGAGGGTCCCCAGGTGATTGTGAGAAAGTGACCTCTCCACCCCTCCATGGCGACGCCTGTAGAGGGAATCCCGAGGACCCACCTGATCGCAAAGCTCCCGACGAAGATATCTAACGCCTAGAGACACACTCCACCTGCAGCCCCCAGGCCTTGGAGAAATCAACACCTGGTGCAGCTATGTTCAGCAGATGGCTTTCCTCCCTGTCCAACTGGTGGTGTGCCCGAGACACCCCTCTGGACCTCGCCTGCAGCCTCTGAGTGACCCCCGGCATCTCCTCATAGACCAGCATTGGAAACCCGATGTCCTGTTTGCACCCTGCACCCAGCCGCCCCTGTGCCACTGAGGGTGTGTGTTTGGTGCTTTCTTGTGGCCCCTTCAGTGCACTTACAGTCCCCCCTGGTCTTCCCTCCGAGTCGCTGGTACTTACCTGTAGGCCGACCTGATTCCGAGTACCCCTGTCTCCGTAGGAGCCCGTGTTAAATTTGCTCATATTTGACCTCTGCATCCGGCCGGCCCCTTGTTGCTGGTGGTTGGTGTTTGGGGTTAACTTTAACCCCAACCGGTGGACTTCCTAAAACCCAGAGACTGAAACTGTAAGTGTTGGACCTACCTGTAAACTGATCAGACTTTTCGTCCCACAGGAACTGTTTCTGAAGTTTGCACTGCCCATTTTTAAAACAGATTATTGCCAATATTTCAAAAACTGTATTATTTACCGATTTCAAACAAAGTACTGTTGATACCTGTTTGAAATACGAAACTTTTAAGGTACTTACTTGCAACCTAAATCTTGTGGTTTTAAAAATAAATTAAGAAAATATATTTTTGCTATATAAAAACCATTGGTCTGGAGTTAAGTCATTGAGTGTATGCTTCTTCTATTGTTTGCGCGTGTACAACAAATGCCTTGCACTACCCTCTGATAAGCCTAACTGGTCGACCACAATACCACAAAAGAGAGCATTAGAATTATATGCTTTAGCCTCTGTTAAGCCTCTGGGGAACACCTGGACTGTGTGCACACTATGGCCCTCATTACGACCCTGGCGGTCGGTGGTAATTTGTGGAAAGGTACTGCCAACAGGCTGGCGGTACCTTTTCCCAAATTATGACATTGGCGGTTTAGCTCAAGCCAAACCGCCAATGTACCACTCTGTCTGCCAGGGTGGTAACAGCTGCTGGGATGTAGACTTCGGTCTCCAGCAAGGCGGCCGTCACAATCTCACCCTCAAGATTATGACCTCGCCTACCGCCATGGTTTTCGTGGCAAGCGTACCGCCACGAAAACTATGATGGTAGGCACTATTAGTGCCAGGGAATTCCTTCCCTGGCACTGATAGGGGTCTCCCGGCCCCCTCCCCCTCCACCCCAGAGTCCTCCCCCAACCTCCCCCTCCCTCTCCTGCCCCCGCACATTTACACACCCACACACGCACACATACACACTCATACACACAAAAAATACCCACATCCACCCATGCATGCACACATACATACCCCCACACACCAACACACACCAACATATATTGTCTCACACATGCATCCACAACACCCAACATACATGTGCACTCACATTCAGTCATTCATGCACTCATTCAATGTGACTCACACCCACATGCACGTATACAAAAACAGACACACACCCCTCACACACACACACACACACAACACCCCCACACACGCACACACCACCCCCCCACCACCCACCCCCCCCCTCTTGTCGGAGAACCCGACTTACCTGCTTGCAGGGGATCCTCTGGCAGGAGACAGGACGCGTCGCTGCTGCCAGCATCAGCGTCCGCCAGCAAAACACCGCCAGGCCGTATCATTGCTCATGATATGGTCGGCGTTGTTTTGCTGGCGTGGCGCTGCTGCTGACAGCAGCGCCACCTTACCACCGTCTGCCGCCATGACCGTCAACGGTATTCCGCAAGCCTTCTGGCGGAATTCCGTCTACGGTCATAATGCAGGTGCGTGGCTGGTAGCCACGACGAAGGTATGTTGGCTGCCATCGCCGTGGCGGTAGGCGGTCAATACCGCCAATGTTGTAATGAGGGCCAATATCTCACTTTGATATTGTATATACAGAGGCAGCTTTCTACATCTATTGCCTACATTAAGGATGCTTTCTGAGGTAACTCCATGACCTAGTACATTTGAGCATTTTGCCTTATTGTCAATGTGTGTCATTGACTTATGACAGTTTCCTTACTCTCAGAACTCTGTTGTCACCTTTACATAAGTTATATTTGTTCTGTAGAGGCGTATTGCACAAGTGCCAAACCAACAGTGCAGATAGTTGGTTGATTCCAAGAAGGGCATGACATGTGACTCATTAGCATGGTTCCATGCAACCAATCAGACCAAACTGACCTTAGTATGTTGGATGCCATCACTGTAGGATTGCCACAGATGGTAAAAAGTGTGTTCTGTGTTGCAAGTACATACCACACAAACCCACTCTGAAGTGATATGAGTTAACATTGGGAAGCCCAAATCTCCACACATGCACAGGGAAGAGACTTTCTATGCCACCCATGGTAGTCCTTTCATTGTCATATAAGTGTTAGGGTGAATTCTGTCCTATGGTAGTTGCCAGAAGGGACTGTATGCATTGAATCAATGTGGCTGCATGTACATGTGTTTGTCCAGTCTAGCCCAAGGAGTTTACCCTTCAGAAGGTCACAATGGTGTGTTGTATTTCATTGTGGCTCACACTACAGTGCATGTTGCTTGAGTCTGGGCTAACCGATGTCAGTAGGCTTATCTAGTCAGTGTAGGCCATGAGCAGGGTAGTGGGTTAGTCTGCAGATGACTTAAAAAATGTGTAGTCATGTCCATGTACTTATCAGCATGTGAGCTTTAAACTTGTGTTGTGTTTACAGTTACACAATGTTTGTGCCTGGTGTTTCTGAAATGTGAGTGACACAACCATTTGGGCAAAAAAATGATTTGTAACCTTTTGATTTGTCTCTTGCATCCATACAGGTCAATGCCTATCAGAAGAATGGTATTGGAGGGCCATCACCGGGAAGGTACAGACCCTTGGGGTCCATAGCTCAGAAGAGGTGGTAGGACCAGAGATGCTGGGCCCAGAAAATCGCAGAGGTCAAGCTGGGGCTGTCCTCCCAAAGTGGGCAGAGGGCATGTCGAAGCCTGACCCCCCTAATGGCATGCATTCTGGCAGTGACCTACGCTGAGCTTGATTGGCATTTGAGGGGAGCACAGCAGCTTTAAGGGGGTGAGTCCTGTGCATATTCCTGCCTGTTGCATTACCAAGTTGATGTGTTAGAGTCTGCTGTCTCCTCCTGAAGATTGGAGATGTGCCATGTGTTACACACAAGATGAGTGATTGTTTGTGTAGGTATGGTAGTTGGTGCATGCATGCTAATGTGCCTTGCCTATTGCCCCAGTGACCTAGGACACAACAGAGTACAGTCCACAACCAATTAACTCTCCAGGGCCAAAACATGGCTGATTACAGTGATAAATCAGGCCATGTTGTTTGTTGTTGTGGGTGTCATTTGCACCCAACAGTCACCTACTCTTCAGTGTGGGACGAATGCTGATGCCTCACTACTGTCTGTCATGTGAAGGTTTCCCTCACACATGTGACAGACCATACATTAACCTTTGGGTGCAGTCTCAGATCAATACCTTCACTTGGTAAGTATTAATTGTCCAGTGACATGAGTTTGGTGACATCACTGTTGCAATCATTCCTTGGGCCTACATGTTGGCATGTGTACCTTTCACTTTTGCAGCATCATTTTCACTGCTATTTCATGCATGACCTACCTGTCCTATGAATTGGACATATGTGATGGGGCTACAGTTCATGTGGTGCCACAGACAAGAGTGTAAAAAGAATAAGTAATGGACAGAATGCTAAATAATGTCAAACATTCACCCCAGTACAGAGATCCAGACCGAAATCCATTGTTTTTTTGCTACCCATGGCATTCCAGTTTGGACCCAGCCATATGCAATTTAGCCTTGACCAGATCCTCATAGAGTAGTCTAGCCCGAACTGCCAGAGCAGGTCCTCCCCGGACCAGAAACAAGCATTTTGGGACCAGTTTCGGGGGTGTCACCCCTCGTCAGCCAGGCAAGCTCACTCCGGTGGCATGGAAAGCACGGGACCCACATCTGGGCATACCCATCCCACTAAGGGTGACAAATGCAAAAAGACCAAGTGATGGACAGAATGCCGAACAATGTCAAACATTCAGCCCAGTACTCAGATCTGGGCCTAAATCCATTGTTTTTTTGCTACCCATAACACCCCAGTTTGGATTCAACCATCTGCAAATCATCCTTGACCCTGCTCTCCATGGGAACAGTCTAGCCTGAACTACCGGGCTAAGTTCTCCCTGGGCCAGAAACAAGCATCCTGGGACCAGTTTCGGGGTATCACCCCTTATCAGCCAAGCTAGCTTGACTCCGGTGGCATGAGGAGCATGGGACTCACATCTGGGCATATCTGTCCCACTTAGGGTAACCAATGATGAACAGAATGCTGAGCAATGTCAAACATTCAACCCAGTACAGAGATCTGGGACTAAATCCATAATTTTTTTGCTACCCATGCTGTTTCAGTTTGGACTAAGCCACATGCAAATCAGTCTTTACCAAATCTTCATGGGAAAGGTCCAGCCTGAACTGCCAGTCCAGGTTCTCACCAGACCAGAAACAAGCATCCTGGAATCAGTTTTGGGGTATGCTAATCAGTCTTGACCCAGCTCCCCATGGGAACAGCCCAGCCCGAACTGCCAGGCCAGCTCCTCCCTGGATGAGAAACAAGCATACTGGGACCAATTTCGGGGTAACACCCCTCATCAGCCAGGCTAGCTCAACTCCAGTGGCATGGGGAGCATGATGCCCATGTCTGGGCATTGTAAATATAAGCAGGGACTTTATAAAGTGGAAAACAACCACATCAATTTTTCCAATGTAGTCAATATGCTCCATCGGCTAACATTGGGAGACTTTATTTTAAAATATTAAAGTCGTATTTCCAATTCAGAAGAGGTAACTATAGCACATTTGGCACCAAATTAAATGTTATAATAAATCCAACAACGTGCCAATTTTGAATTTAATATAACTAGCACAGGGAAAGAGTTTTAGAACTCTTTTTGAAAGTTGCCCAATTCAGCCAAGTAGGCTCCTTCCCTGATTGGTCAGCCCCTGGAAGCCTGAACCAGGTTACCTTAATGAGGTGTGAAGTGGCCTAGACTTACACAAAGGAAGCATCTGGTGGGTAGAGAACTGCTGCAGCAGATGGCAGAGCAGGATGAGGGAAAAGTAGCCAAACTGGTCTTCAAAGGGGGGAAAGCCACTTGGAACAGAAACTGGACCTCTCCCATTTCCTGCTCCCCCAGACAGATAGGAACCCTGCTGATTAAATTAAGAGAGGGGCTGGATGGTGTGTGTTAAGAGCGACTTAGTAACACCAGTGAACTCAGCCAGACCTAACCTCCAAGGATGAATTTGTGCCATCTTGGATTTTTTTTAGATAATGTTGCTTTCTGGGACTGATTTTTGCCACACTTCACAGGCAATGGTCACCCCAGAGGGTAATGGCCTGCACCCCATTGGACAGGAGCACTCCCTTGCTTCCCACCCCAGAAGCAAGGATAAATATGGCAGAGCTGCCCCACAATTCAGATCCCTGCTGGAAGAAGATACTGGAAAAGAATGAACCCCTGATCTGCACCTGAAGAACTGCACTCACAAGGACTGCATTAGTTAGACACTTTGGGATTCACCCAGAAAATTACTTTGCCTTGCTTCTGCAACTCCAGGAGTGGACTCGCTGTAAGCTACAGGTACAAAGGAGTTGACCAGAGCCCCCTGCATCAAGTCCTGCAAGAAAAGCCCAACTGACTGGCTTCCAGTGACCATTTGAGGAGCCTGACTAGGTGCATTCTGGGAATTGCAGTCCCAACTCCCAAGAAGCAACTCAAAGCTTCTGGAACCTTGGATCAAGTTTGCAGACACTTCAAGGACCCAAAAAGGACCTCTTGAAGGAGAACCAGAAGTTTGAGTAACTGTTGTAAAAAGTTCCATACATTGAAGAGATGCATTGTGGGAGTTGTAGTTCTAGACCCCAAAAGGAAACCAGAGCCCCTGAACCCTTGGCTGGTGCTGCATACCACTTTCCTGAATCAAGAAACAATTCTGAAAGTAAGTGTAACAGTTTTACATCATGGGTGGCCTTAACCCTGTTCAGTTCACCTTTCTTTACCCTTTGCGTGCCATTTGCTTCCAAGTGCTAGTTTTACTTGTAATCTTTGAAAATTCATAACTCTAGCTCCCTACATTGGAGGTTTGTCATGTTGGTGTCATTTTAAAGATAACAAATATTTCCTATTTTTATAAAATGTGTCCGATTTTTATTATGTGTTGTATTTTACTTATTTACTGTTTTGTTGTTATTAAATATTTTACACACCCATCTCTTAAATTAAGCCTAACTGCTTATGGGCCACGCTGCCAAGGGATGAGCAAGGATTAATTTATTGAGGCCTTGACTGGACCTACTGCGGGTTTGTGGCCTATTGCTAAGTGTAGATACCTACCTGCTTTTACCAATAATCCACTTTTCAACAGTGCTGCAAATGCCGAGACACTTTGCTGGAGCTTGTGGCTGGAGGTTACTGTACTTCTTGATAAGTTTTGCTAATCACAGCTGTTGTTCAAGTATGATCAGGAACATGTAGTGATCCTATTTGCCTTTATAATTTCAGCATCATCCCAGGCAAGCAGAGGAGACAGGGCGGAACCAAGTGGGGAAGCAGCTGGATACAGTGCCTCCAGTAATGACACAACCAACACAGAGGGACCCAGTGGCCCAGAGGGTGAGGAGACTGCCATGGAGGACAATGGATCCTTGGCCACTCCCTAGTAATGACGGACTCATCAGGACCTGCTCTGGTTCCATCCTTGTTCTCCACCCCAGTTCTATCACTACCCTCCCTTTTGCTCCCCACCCAGTTAGCCATGCCCACTCACCCAAGAAGGTGAACATCCCCTTCATGCCAGGAACCTCACCCACTGCCCTGGTTACCCCTGCTGCCCAGAGTGAGGAGGCTATTGACCTCCTGAGGAGTATCTCTGTGGGTCAAACTGTCATTCTGAATGGCATCCAGGTGCAGGGCAGCCAGGTACAGCAGATGGCTGAGTTCCTAGAAGGCATTCATAGTGCCATGTCTGGCCTACAGAGATCTTTTCAAGCTCTGGCCTCCACACTGACGGCAGCCATCCTCCACCCACAGTTCTCCCCCATCACCTACCTCTTCCCCATCCAATTTCCCTATTTCTCTACCTGTCACAAGAACACAGGCACATCTGCACACACCCACTCCAACACACATAAGCAGCACACATAAATACAAACACCACAAGACACACCAGCATGCAAGCACTCAACAGTCACTCACACACACCACAACCACCATTCCCACAGACAGCACACCCACTGACCCACATACCACAGCTGCCATACCCACATACACCACCCCAACACCCACTGACACATCCACCCCACCAACATACCCCAGACACCACCCCAACACTCACAGACACAGCCACCACTCACACCTTACCCCCAGACACCACCCCAAAACCCACAGACACAGCCACCACATCCACCATACTCTGACACCACCTCAACAACCACAAACACAACCACCACATCCACTATACCCCAGACACCAGCCCAAAGCACACACAAACACAGCTACCCCTCCCACATTACCCAGCCCCTCTACCTCACAGACTCCCAGAAACACAAGTGCCTACACTCACACACGCAACAGACACCACCCAAACCCAAGAATTCCTCAGACATGCACACACCCGCAGCATCAACACCCACAGACAAGACAAGGACGTCCTCAACTTCCCAAACCCTAACCCCTTTTACAGACCCTACCTGTTTTCCCCAAGAAAGTTTGCTTATTGACCTTGCCTCTGTGATACCCACTCCCTCCCAAAACCAAAAGAAAACCCACCCACATCCCAACTCATCCCTTCCACATCCAAGTCCTCCCTTGTCACACCTATCGTCCCCCCGCAAGTAGCCATACCTCTCCCACCCTGATGAAGGCCACTCCTCCAGAGGAGAAGTCAACCCCTCCTAAGAAGAAGTCCACCTCTCCAAAGGTGAAGACCACCCCTCCCAAACCCAAACGGACCCATCCCAAATCTGACCCCACCCAAGAATGATCCCTGAGGTGACTGCATGACCACATGATGCTACTTCCTGTGGAGTTCCTCTGGCAGTGATCCGAGCCAAGCTGGTGCACAGTACTGTGCATGGACTTTGGTATGGACTGGCCAATGGCCTGTGATCATCATTGTTTTGCTTCTAATAAACCCAAGTTGTTGTTTCTTTGGGTACACATTTGTCCTGCCATTAATGTTCTACTTTTCTGTTGTTCCTAAGTAATTTGTGTTGTATACCTACAGTTGTGTGTGTTTCACTCTGATTGCTGTTCCATTTGCTGTGGTTCACAAGATCTGACTTTGTGGGCAGTGTTGGTGTCACCCAGGGCAAGAGTAGATGTTCACTGTATGGATATGTGAGTGGTAATCCAATTGGAGTGTCCTTCCATTGTGTTTTGTTTGATATGGGAAGTATTTCAGCTTGGCTTGGCCAATGTCAACATGTATTGTGTTAAATGTGTCCCTCTGATGTTGAATAGACATTCGTCTCATGTGTGCAAGGTAGAGTTTTGTTTGTCCACACAGGGAAGGTGTTTACATTTGACTGACAATGTGTCCATTTTCGTGTGTGTACCTTGCAGTTACTTCATCTACATGTGTGACCCATGCTGTTACTGTTGTATTTGCTTTCTTGACTTGCAGTTACACAGTTGGCAGATTGGCATGTCACTTGGCTCTTCTACTGGTTGTCCCCAAGATACATGAAGGATAGTTCCTGTGCAAATGGTGTTTTAGGGGCATCTTTAAAGTGAAATATGTACAGGGCAGCATCCTTCCTGGAGTGCCCCTTATGCGATCATCGCTACTATGCAGGTATTGTTTACATTGTGAGCTTTGGATATTGGTCTCACAAAACATTGTGCATCCCATTGACCTTCCATTGTGTTGCAATGTGGGTGATATGGGTGGGTCCATCAGAGGAATGTTTCATGGAAGGTGTGTTTGGGTTAAATGACACATCCATACATATGTGTCTTCAATGTCATGGCAGGCCATGGCATGTGAGCAATGTGAAGGGTGTCTGTTTATTTTATGTGTACGATTCACTGACCCTGAAACTGGGATGGGCATACATGTGTGATTTTGTGGAGTGTGGTGGTGCAGTGTCGGTGACCTGCCCAAAGGGGCAATTATTTTGCTGTGTATTGGTAATTTGTTGTTAACGACTCCAGCCTGTATTTGGTCGACGTAGCATAACCCACAAAGCAGCTGAGTTGCAGCACATATCTGTGCCAAAGCTACCAGGCTGTAGAGCTCAGGATAATTTAGTGACTTGTGGCCAGATGTAAGTAGGTTTTTTGAAGTTCTAAATGGCCTGATTCACAGAATCAGGCCAATTGCGACCACAAAAAAGCCTTTTTGAATGTACAAATCCCATTTTGTGATTCGGTAACATGTTACCGAATCACGAAATGGGTTTGAGAGTCAATAATAGGAAGGGGCATGTTAAGGGCACCCCTAACAGTGACTAACACTGGTATGTTTGAATGTTTTGTGACCGAAATGCGCCGCTAAACATTCACATTTTACCGACTCCTTGAAGGAGGTGGAAATCCATTCACAAATGGGAAGGGGTCCCCAAGGAACCCTTTCCCCTTTGTGAATTTGGGTGAAAATATTTTTAAGAGCAGACAGTGGTTCCACAGACCAATGCCCACTCTTAAAAAAACGACAAGAAAACTTTTCACTTTTCTTTTTGCTAACACATCACATTTTTCTTAAAGAAGCAATACAGACATGGTTGTCTGCTGGCCCCAGCAGGCCACCATCACTGTGATATTTGGCCATCCTCAATGGATGGCAAATTGTGACCTATCTCGTGAATATTAATGAGTTAGGTCCATTTGCAACCCACTGGGAATTGCTAAATGTATTTGAGAAACATTAGTACATCTCTGTTTGCGATTTCCTAATTATGAATCTAAAGAATTTGCACTTCGAAAACTGCAAACACATTATTTCTTACATCTGGTCATTGGGGTATTCACCCTGACAATGGTTGTGATTATGAATTCAAGGGGTTCTTGTGGAGTGTGGACTAGTCAACCTGTGGGTCTCCTGGTGCTGGAGGGAAGCTACAAGCCTCGCCTGGCTGGCGATGGCAGTTGAAGAGCCAAGTCTTGAGCTGCTTTCTGAAGTCCTTCAGACAAGGGGAGGTGTACAGGTGAAGGGGGAGGTAATTCCAGGACCTGGAAGTGAGGTGGGAGGAGGAGCGACCTCTAAAGTGTTCATGGCGGGTGCAGGGGATGTGGGCCTGGGCGACGGAGGCTGAGGGGAGTTCTCTGGTTGGTCAATGGAAGTGAGGCAGTTGTTGATGTAGATGGGTTCGGCATTGTAGAGGGCCTTGTATGCATGCATGAGGAGCTTGAAGAGGCAGTTTTTGCTGGATGGGGAGTTAGTGGAGGGCCCTGAGGTGGGGCGTTATGCTGGTTCTTCTTTGGAGGTTGAGGACGTGTCTTGCTGTCGTGTTCTGGAGCCGGTCCAAGAGCTGTTTCATGGTTCCGGCATAGAACATGTTTCTGTAGTTGAGTCAGCTAGAATTAAGGGCTTGGGTTACTGTCTTCCTGGTAGAGATGGGGATCTTGCAGATCATGCGGAGGATGTGGAGTGAGGCAGATGAGACAGCATTGATCTGTTGCTTCAAGGTCAGGTGGGTATCCAGGATAAGTGAGGCTGAGTTGGCGTTGTCTGGGTCTTCTACGTGGAAGTTCAGGTCCTCTAGGAATATGTAGTAGTTGGAGTCGATTGCCAGGGGAGGTAGTGAAGTCCGGTATGGAGTTGCAGAAGCTGTGGCAGGGCCCAGGGGGTCTGCAGGTGTGGGTTCCCCTGATGGTGGATTTGGCATCAAGTTTGATCTGGAAATTGAGGTGTCCTATGATCGGTGTAGTGTCATCGTCCGAGGTGGTGCAGTTGAGGGTGTTCTTGTGGATGATGGTGATGCCTTTGCCGTTTCTGTTGGAGAGGTCACGGTGGATCATCTTATATACGGGGGTGTTGCGGTGGCAATGTCTGGTGCAGATTCTGGGGTGGGCCAGGTTTCAGTGATGAACATTATGTCGGGTGTGAGGGTGGTAAAGCTGTCCCAGGTTTCTATGGCATACTTGCAAAGGGACTGGACTTTGAGTAATGTAGAGTGGAGTTGAAGTTTGTGGTCAGGAGTTTGCTGGGTGGAGATTGCGGTGGTTCCTAGGTTGCAGGAGAAGTGGCAGTCATGACAGAAGAAGAGGTCTTTGGTGGATCGAGACGAGGTGATGATGCAGTTGGAGTTCTTGGTCTTCAGCCTGAGCTTTTTGATCTTGTCGGAGTACTACCAGTGCTGGGTTGCAGATCCAGGGGTACTGGCGCTGCGCACGGTCGAGACGCAGACAGGCTTGCCTTTGGTGTGCCTTCAGCATGCCAGTGGCGCGTCAGCTGCACGTTCGGGCAGCGATGGCCATTAAGTAGGTCCTGGAGTAGGAGGGGCACAGGGGGGAGCAGAATGGGAAAAAGGCCGGGGTGTGGGGAGGCCTGAGCAGCAGCAGAAAGAACGGGAAGAGTGCAGGGGAGGCAGGTGGCTGAATTTGCAAGCAGAAACCAGGGGCAGAGGCAGCAGTGGCAGTATACTGCAGGCACTATAACATGCTTAGCAGTAGTTTCAGGGGAGCTGTAGGGGCCTGCTGAATGGGGTCACGTAGCAACTGCCATTAACTAGGTCCTGGAGTAGGAGGAGCTCGGAGAGGCGTGGGGGGAGCAGAGCGGGAATAACGGTGGGATACGGTGGGGGCAGAAAGACTGGGAAGCGGGCAGGGGAGGTGAGGAGCCTGAATTTGCAAGCAGAAACCAGGTGGCAGAGGTAGCAATTGCACTATACCGCAGTTGCCATAAGGCACTTAGCAGTGATGTCAGGGGAGCTGGAAGGGCTCCCCTGCAGGCCTTAATTGTTCAACGCTCCTTTGCATTGTAGCTACATTTGAGGTATCCACTGCAGGCCTTCATTGTTCAACGCTCATTTGCACTGTGCTATATTTGAGGTACACAAGTCAATGCATACAACACTACATTGCATTCCGTCAGCCAGTTCTTGAAATACAAAACAACGTGTTTTGGGTAATTTCACAATGACCGCAGCAAAGATTTGAGCAGGACATTCGCCGAATTTGGTTCTAAAGCACTCCCCACGTCCCCATGACAAGCTCCAGCCAAATGCCACTTCAGCCTTGTTGGCAGAATCATTGCCAAAACACACAGTACCAATTTTTTGTATTTCATGTTTTCCACAATCTAACCTG
The DNA here is from genome assembly GCF_031143425.1 of Pleurodeles waltl. Taxonomy (NCBI): domain Eukaryota; kingdom Metazoa; phylum Chordata; class Amphibia; order Caudata; family Salamandridae; genus Pleurodeles; species Pleurodeles waltl. The sequence continues at coordinate 139,812,527 of NC_090438.1, forward strand.
ACACAACCAAATCTAACTGCCCTTCCGTGTGGTAATGTATGTAATTTTTACGGTTGTGATGGAAATTCCAAGAATAAAGACTAAAATTACACTGGTGAAGCTAAGATAAACCATTGCAACCCTTGAGAATGAAACAGCTTGTTCCTCATTCTCTCCTCATAACCCACAGCTTCCATGAGCTGGCTGGAGTTTTACATTTGCCTAACAGGCCCATGCCTAACTGCCTGTAAACTCTGATATGTGTCTCTGAAGAGTCAGAAAAGCTATTGGTTCTTACCGAGTGCATAAACACATTTTCAACTAGATGCAATTCTCATTACATGGTTCGCGCTATTTGTTTTATAAAGTTTGCCAATGATGTACTTTTTGAAAGCATCCTTTTCAGAGATCATCCGAGGATTTCGCTGTGGCGATGCTAAGCAAATAGTAGCTACGGGACTATTCTTAGCTTAAAAGACAAAAGTTCGGTGAAACATAAACTAAAAGAACGTTTTAGAACAGAGTAATATGTGTAGGGGTAAAATAATTGTTTATATAATTATTGTTTGTGTTATTGTAATGCTCAGTTTGTGTAAAACTGAACAATGATCAATATCCTGCTGTTTTAGCATTTTTGACGACGTGCATGAGTGGATGTCAGCAGTTGTGGTGACTGTGAGAATGGGGGCAGGAGCAGTGACTGAGGGAACAGAGCATGTGGGTGTGCATGGTGGGGTGACTGTCAGGGAGGAGGGGGTGGGTGACACAGAGGGGAAGTGGGTGTTGTTGTGTGTGCACTTGGATGTTGGGTGTGTGACTGCTTGTGGTGGGACGTATGGTGCCTGTGTTCCCATTTGAGTTTCTTGTGTGTTGTCTTGGGTGCATGCTTGTCTGAATGTGTGCTTGGAATGGGTGAAGGGAGTGGGGTACTGGAAGGGGCAGAGAAGGTGGGAGGGGAGACGGAAGAACCAGGGAAACTGGCTGCCCTCAAAGAGGAGGCCAGAGCCTGAAAAGATCTCTGTAGGCCAGACATGGCACCGTAAATACCTTCCAGGTAGGAATTGCATTGCTGCATCTGGGATGCTAGCCCCTGGATGGCATTCATGATGGTTGCCGGCCCTACAGAGATGGTTCTCAGGTGGTGAATAGCCTCCTCATTGAGGGCAGCAGAACTGACTGGAGCGGGGGCAGAGGTGCCTGTGGAGAAGGAGACTCCAACCCTTCCTGGGTGAGCGGGCACAGGCAACTCGGGGGTAGATACTGGGAGGGCAGTGCTGGTACAGGGGTAGCGGAAGATGTTGTAGATCCGATGGTCCCAGAAGGGTCTGCCATCACCAAGGAGCTGCCATTGGAGGAGCTGTCAGAGTCACTACCTGCAGTGGTAGTTGCCTCCCCCATGGTGCTCCCCTCGCCGTCCATCCCACTGGTCCCCTCGTCGTCAGTGGTCCCAGCCTCCTGGGTCCAGTGGGCAGCAGCATCCCCATTCGCCGGTGCCTCTGATCCTTTGCCAGATGATGCTAATGCACACAAGGACACAAGAACAAAGAGAGAGGGGGCTGAAAAAAAAGAAAGTAGGCTGTCAATACCTGATTGAATGGCATGTTGGCACAAATGCACTCCCACCCATCCCAGACACTATACCTCAACATCACCTACTACATCAAGGTAGGTGTTAGACCTGACAGCCTTAGGGTGGTCACACCTAACTTTTTGCCTGCCTCCCTCCACTTTTTAGATACTGTTTTGCTGGTTTTAAGACTGCGCACTTTACCACTGCTAACCAGTGCTAAAATGCATATGCTATCTCCCTTTAAACATGGTAATATTGGATCATGCCCAATTGGACTATTTAATTTACTTATAAGTCCCTAGTAGAGTGCACTATATGTGCCCAGGGCCTGTAGATGTAATGCTACTAGTGGGCCTGCAGCACTGGTTGTGCCACCCACTTAATTGGTCCCTTAACCTTGCCTCAGGCCTGCCATTGCAAGGCCTATGTGTGCAGTTTCACTGCCAATTCGATTTGGCATTTAAAAGTACTGTCCAAGCCTAAAACTCCCCTTTTCTATGTATAAGTCACCCCTAAGGTGTGCCCTAGGTAACCCATAGGGCAGGTACTGTGTAGGCAAAAGGCAGGACATGTACCTGTGTAGTTTACATGTCCTGATAGTGTAAAACCCCTAAATTCATTTTTACACTGCTGTGAGGCCTGCTCCCTTTATAAGCTAACATTGGGGCTGCCCTCATACATTGTTTGAGTGGTAGCTGCTGATCTGAAAGGAGTAGGAAGGTCATATTTAGTATGGCCAGAATGGTGATGTAAAATCCTGCTGACTGTTGAAGTTGGATTTAATATTACTATTTTAGAAATGCCACTTTTAGAAAGTGAGCATTTCTCTGCACTTAAATCTTTCTGTGCCTCACAATCCACGTCTGGCTGGGTTCAGTTGACAGCTCTCTTGTGCATTCACTCAGATACACCCCAAACACAGGATACTCAGCCTCACTTGCATACATCTGCATTTTAAATGGGTCTTCCTGGGCTGGGAGGGTGGAGGGCCTGACACTTGCATGTCAAAGGACAGTAGCCTGCCCTCACACAAAGGACTGCCACACCCACTACTGGGACCCTGGAACACAGGATTAAACTGAAAGGGGACCTTGTGCACTTCTAAGTCACTCTTTGAAGTATCCCCCAGTTCAAAGGCACATTTGGATATTTAAACAGGGCCTCCGCCCCTACCAACTCAGACACTTCCTGGAGAAGAAACTTGAACCAGAAACTGCCCTGCTGCCTTGCTACTCTCCGGCTGTGGTGAAGAAGTGCTCTCCAAGGGCTTGGATAGAGCATGCCTCCTGTTCCCTGAAGTCTCAGGACCAAAAAGACTTCATCTCTACAAGAAAGACTCCTTGTGTGGCAAAATTCGATGCACAGCCTGCCAGAAACGATGCACAGCCTGCACTGTGGTGAAAATTTCACTGCACGCCAAACTGGAACGACGCAGCCCGACTTCATATCGAGAAGATCAACGCAGCGCCAGCATAGCAACCGGAAATTCGACGCACAGCCAAGCTAGAATGACGCAGCCCGACTTCCGGAGAGGAATCGACGCAACGCCTGCCATGCGGTAGAATATTTTACGCAACGCCCACCGGATCAATGCAGCTCCTGTGACATCATCCTGCCAGCGCAGGAAATCCACTCATCATCCCTGGGGCCACTGAAAACCCCACAACCCAGAGTAGATCCATGACCGAGTGCCGGAAATCGACTCATAGCCATCCCTGCATGAAAACTAAACGATGCATCGCCATGTGTGGCCCGAGAAATCAACTCACACCCCCTTTGTTTCCATGCATCTCCTCCTCTGTGGTTCTTTGCAGAGATTTTGCACGTGAACCAAGTACTTTGTACTTGAAATAGACTTTGATTGCCTTTAAAAGACTTAGGGGGTCATTCTGACCCTGGCGGTCATGGACCGCCAGGGCCAACGACCGCGGGAGCACCGCCAACAGGCTGGCGGTGCTCCCATGGGCATTCTGACCGCGGCGGTACAGCAGCGGTCAGAAACGGGAAACCGGCGGTGTCCCGCCGGTTTCCTGCTGCCCAAGGGAATCCTCCATGGCGGCGCTGCAAGCAGCGCCGCCATGGGGATTCCGACCCCCTTACCGCCAGCCTGGTTCTGGCGGTTTTGACCGCCAGAACCTGGCTGGCGGTAACGGGTGTCGTGGGGCCCCTGGGGGCCCCTGCAGTGCCCATGCCAATGGCATGGGCACTGCAGGGGCCCCCTAACAGGGCCCCACCAAGATTTTCAGTGTCTGCCAAGCAGACACTGAAAATCGCGACGGGTGCAACTGCACCCGTCGCACCCCTTCCACTCCGCCGGCTCTATTTGGAGCCGGCATCCTCATGGAAGGGGGTTTCCCGCTGGGCTGGCGGGCGGCCTTCTGGCGGTCGCCCGCCAGCCCAGCGGGAAACTCAGAATTACCGCGGCAGTCTTCTGACCGCGCAGCGGTATTCTGACGGCGGGACTTTGGCGGGCGGCCTCCGCCGCCCGCCAAAGTCAGAATGACCGCCTTAGACACTTTATATCACTTTTACAATGATACATGAACATATACTAATTGCATTTTAATCGTTTCAACCTGCATCTTATCAGATAAATATTAAATATTTTTCTAAACACTGTGTGGTGTATTTTTGTGGTGCTATACTGTGTTATTTTATGATTTATTGCACAAATACGTTACACATTGCATTCTAAGTTAAGCCTGACTGCTTAGTGCCAAACTACCAGAGGGTGGGAGGAGGATAATTTGGATTGTGTCTGACGTACCCTGACAAGAGTGAGGGTCCTTGTTTCGACAGGGGGTAACCAAACTGCCAACCAAAGACCCAATTTCTAACTTTGGTGATCAGCGGTGAGGATAGGACTTGTATTTGTGCAGTGACATACAGTAGCTAAGTATTTCACTATCTACCCACAGTTGAAGGTCAACTTGATTTTTTATCTCTTTTTGTAAATTTGTTTTTCCTGACAATTTTCTAACTAAAATCCTCACTCAACATGTCTCACGCTGGGTCTCTAGCTGGAGATTTTGACCTAGCCCTGTTGGAGACATATACTGTCAAACAGCTGAAAGGGTTCTGCAGGGATATGGGAGTACCCACCCAAGGTGCTTTCAGAAAGGCGGAATTTCAAATGGCGCTGAGGGCGTGGGCAGAAGCCCAATCAGTGGAGGATTCTGAGGAGGAGTGCCCAGAGTAAGGCCCCTAAGAAGATTTTTTGCCATTTGTGGATGATGTTACCACTGCAATAGTGCCCTCTGCCAAACCAGGGTGTAGTGTCTCTGATCAATGCCTGACCGCAGAGGAAAGGAGAGAGGAGAGAGAGTTTCAATTGCAAATGGCAAGGTTGAAAATTGAGGCTCAACAGGAGGAAAGGAAGGCAGAGAGAGAAGCCAAACAGGTTAAAGCTGAGAAAGAAGCCAAGCAGATTGAAGCTGAAAGAGCTGAGGCTGAAGCTGAGAGAGCCTTGACTGAGAAGAAACTTGTGTTGGCTCATGAACTGAGTCCCAAGGAGCTGGAGATCAAGGAGAGACAGTCTGAGTCCAGCAGTGATGGTGGCAGCATACATGCAGGACCTGTTGGGGAGAAAAAGGTTTGTATACCCAAGAATGTGGTGCCAAGTTTTGTGGTGGGAGATGACATTGACAAGTGGTTGGCTGCCTATGAAGTTGCACTAAGGGCCCTGGGACCTCTGAGGAGCAATGGGGGGCGGTCTTGTGGTTTTATGTACCAGCAGTGGGGAGGGACACACTTCTTACACTAGCTCCACATGATCAGAATATCTATGCACCCATGAAAGCTACTTTACTGGCCAAGTTTGGGCTGACCCTTGAGAAATACCGTCAGAGGTTTAGGGACGGCACAAAACTTTCCACACAAACTTGGGTAGATTGTTTTGATTTCTCCAATAAGGCACTGAATGGATGGCTGCGGGGCAAAGTAAATGATTACAAAGTGTTATCTGATTTGATTCTAAGAGAGCATATGCTCAGTATTTCTTTTACAGAGTTGCGCCAGCACTTGGTAGATAGTAAGCTGACTGATCCCAGGAAGGTTGCTGAGGAGGCGGACCTCTGGGTTAGCACCAGAGTGTCCAAGAAGACATCTGGGGGGGGCACCCACCAAGGTGGTCAGGGTTCCCAACAGAAGAAAGAGGGAGGAGATAAACTTAAAGATAAGGACCTCTCCAAAGGCCCCCAAAACAATTCCCAAGGGCAGAGTAATCATTCCTCTTCTAGATTTGGGAAGAAACCAGGGTTCTTTGACAAGAAGTTAGGGAAGTCCATCCCCAAATGCTTAGAGTTCTACCAGCATGGACACTCTAAGAGCTACTCCCAGTGTTCCAAGAGAGCACAGTCCACCACTGGACAGACATCTGGGTTGGCTAGTGTAGCGCTCGGGGGGGAGATAGTACAAGTTAACTTTGAGGGCAGACAGAGGTGTCCCTAGTATCCCTGGGAGATAGAGAGATGGTGCCTAAAGCCCACATGCCTGCCAATGCTTCAAAGTATAGGCAGTGGGTCACCATTGATGGGCAGAGGGTGGAGGCTCTGCGTGACACAGGAGCCAGTATGACTACTGTCAAGAGTCAGCTGGTGTCAACAGAGCAGATAGTCCCTAATACATTCCACCAGGTCATAGTCGCTGACAATCGTGAGAGTCACCTAACGGTGGCTCTGGTTCCCTTTGAGTGGGGGGGGTCTATGGTACTCTGAAAGTAGTTGTGAGTCCTGCTATGCCTGTAGATTGTCTATTAGGCAATGATCTTGAGCATACTGCCTGGAAGGAGGTAGAGCTCAGATCCCACCTGGAGATGTTAGGTTTGCCTGAGTGGATCTGCATGCCCACAAGGTCCATGGCTGCCCGGGAAGGGAGTCAAGGGAGTCTGGAGCCTGGAACAATGGACCAGACAGCTGAAAAGAGGAAGGGCAAAAGGCACGGGAAACCTGCCTCAGATGTTCCCATGCTGGTGGATGGGGCCACTGAGGAGGAGGAGGCCCCTGAGCCAACTTGAGAGGGCATAGCTGACCTCTGCAACCTGCCTCAACTTGCTGGCTGGCAAGTAGAAGGTGGGCCAACCAGGGCAGAATTCTGCAAAGCGCAGAAGGAATGCCCCACCTTGAGGTGACAGGCCACAGCCATAGCAGCTGGTGAAGCCTCTGGTGATCACCATATCTACTGGGTGTATAATCTCCTTTACAGTGAGCCTAAGGGTCCAGCCATTGGGGAAGCACGTGTAATGTGGTCCCCCAGTGTTACCAGTCCTTTCTACTGGGTTTGGCTCATGACCCATCCCCCAAGCAGGACATTTGGGCCAAGACAATACCTTTGCCAGGCTTGGTACCCACTTCCATTGGCCTAGAATGCGGGTAGCCTCAGATAATTTCTGCAGGGCCTGCTCCACCTGCCAGGCTAGTGGGAAGACAGGGAAAAGGATTAAAGCCCCCCTGATCCCACTCCCCGTTGTTGTCACCCCCTTTGAAAGGGTGGGCATCAACGTCATTGGTCCCTTGGACCCCAAAACTGCCTTGGGCAACAAGTTTATCCTGGTTTTGGTGGACCATGCCACCCGCTATCCAGAGGCAATCCCTCTGAGAACAGTGACTGCACCGGTGGTGACCAGAGCCCTGATGAGAATATTTACCCTTGTGGGATTCCCTAAAGAAGTTGTGTCTGACAGAGGCACAAACTTCCTGTCTGCATACATGAAGTCTGTTGGACCTGGCCCTTTTGCAGGGTCATCCCCAAACTTTTTGCCTCCTTCCTTCTGTTTTTCCTGACCTTTTTTTGTTAGCTTTAGAACTCTGAGCACTGTACCACTCCTAACCAGTGCTCTCTGTGTAAATTGTACTGTTGATTGGTTTATCCATGATTGGCATATTTGATTTACTAGTAAGTCCTAGTAAAATACACTAGCGGTGCCCAGGGCCTGTAGATCAAATGCTACTAGTAGGCCTGCAGCACTGGTTGTTCCACCCACATAAGTAGCCCTGTAATCATGTTTCAGACCTGCCACTGCAGTGTCTGTGCGTGCAGTTTTAAACTGTAAATTCGACTTGGCAAGTGTACCCACTTGCCAGGCTTAACCCTTCCCTTTTCCTACATATAAGACACCCCTAAGGTAGGCCCTAGGTAGCCCCATGGGCAGGGTGCAGTGTATGGCTAAGATAGGACATATACTATTATGTTTTATATGACCTGACAGTGAAATACTGCCCAATTTTTTTTTTTACTGCTGCAAGGCCTATCTCTCTCATGGGTTAAGCTAGGGGCTACATTTAAACATGATTAAAGCGTAGATTACCTTTGGGAGCAGATAGACATGTGGTGTTTGGGACCTCTGAACTCACAATTTAAAAACACAAAGTAAAGTTGGTTTTAAGATTGTGTGTTTGAAAATGCCACTTTTAGAAAGTGGGCATTTTCTTGCTTGAACAATTTTTGTGACTCTGCCTGTTTGTGGATTCCCTGTCTGGGTTAGTTTGACAGTTGGGCTGTTTTCACCTCTCTCCAGACAGTGACACAAAGGGGGCTGGGGTGTAGCCTGCATATTCTGATGAACTATCTGTGCTAGGAGGGAGGGGAGGAGTGGTCACTCGTACCTGAAAGGGCTGCGCCTGCCCCCACAAAATGCAGTCTCCAACCCCTTGGTGTGTGTCTGAGGACTTGTATGGGTAAGGCAGGATTTCACAAACAAGTGAGACTTTTCTTTGAAGTAAGCCTACTTCATGGCCAAAATGGGTAGAAGAAGGGGACCCAAAACCACAGATTTTAGACACTTCTTGGGGCAGACAATCTACCTCACAGACACCTCTGGACAAGAAACCTGCTGGTGAAGAATCCCTGAACCAGACCTGCCAAGGGGAACTGCCTGGCTGCCCAAAGGACTCACTGGGACTGCTTTTCTGAGAAGGACTGCTGCCTTGCTGTTGCCCTGCTGCCTTGCTGCTCTCTGGCTGTGCTGAGAAGTGCTATCCAAGGGCTTGGATAGAGCTTGCCTCCTGTTCCCTGAAGTCTCAGTACCAAAAAGTCTTCACTCCTGCAACTGTACTCCTTGTGGGGGGAAAATGCGATGCACAGCCTACTAAAAATGACGCACAGCCTGTCCCACGGTGAGAAATTCACTGCACGCCGAATCGGAACGACGCAGCCTGACTTGGCAAGGAGAAGATCGACGCAGTGCCTGCGTTGCGACCGGATCTTCAACGCACGACCCACCAGATCGATGCACAGCTGACTCGGAATGATGCAGCCCGACTTCCAGAGAGGAATCGACGCAGCGCCTGCCGTGCAGGAGAAATTTCCACACAATGGCCACTGGATCAGCGCATCGCTTGTGACTTTGCTCCGCAAGCCCAGGATTTCACTCACCGTCCCCGGGGCTCCAGACAACCCCACAACCCAAAGAGGAACCAAGTCCACGCGCCGGAAATCGACACAAAGTCTTCCCCTGCGTGGAAAATAACAACGCAAGTCGGTGTGCGAAGGGGCAAAACCGACGCACACCTCCCCATTTTCCACGCATTGCCTCCTCTGCGGTCCCTTGCGGAAATTTTGAACGCAAACAAGGTACTTTGTGCTTGCAAGATTTATTTATTGCTTTTAAGAGACATTTATTGTTTTTCAAAGACTTAAGAAACTTTATATCACTTTTACAGTGATATCTCAACATTTACTTATTGCATTTTAATTGTTTTGACCTGCATCTTATCAGATAAATATTATATATTTTTCTAAACACTGTGTGGTGTATTTTAGTGGTCCTATATGGTGTTATTGTATGATTTATTGCACAAATACTTTACACATTGCCTTCTAAGTTAAGCCTGACTGCTCAGTGCCAAGCTACCAGAGGGTGGGCACAGGATAATTTGGATTGTGTGACTACCACATTCATCAGACCCCCTAGCCCATCCATGAGACCTGTTACAGGGCAAAGTACCAATCCTTTCCAAGCGCCTTCACAATCCCACTGCCGGAGAGGGGGATGCCTGCATGGACACACCTGTGTACCACCCAGCCACTACTTGCAAACCACCCTTTTGCACCCAGCTATACTTCACAAAAAGCAATCTGAAAAGTGGTGGTACTCACCCCCTTGCGGCTGCTGTGCTGCCTTTAAGCACCTAACCAACTCTGGATTGGCAACTCCCAGACTGCGGGCCATTAGGGGGGGTCAGGATCTGACAGGCACCCCGCCCTCGTTGGGAGGCCGTCCCCAGCTGGGCCTCTGTGGTCTTCCGGGCCCAGCGTCTCAGGTACTCCCTCCGCTTCCTGAAGTGGTTGCTATGCCGGCTGTAGACCCCAGGTTCTGCTCTTCTTTGGTGATGGCTCACCAGAATCCAGACGAAAATGTAGCTGTCAGTGGAGGTGCACCATTAACAAATGAGATATAACAGCACCTGCAATATACCATGCAAAATTACTGTCATCCATGAGTCTACACACTTATGCCCTGGCACACTTCAGCTATCCATGCCCACATTCTACAGTCACATGCACAACCATCTGATGCATTGGCACACATTCCTAGGATGCATGAATACCACTCACCTGGTCCTCTTGTCATTCATACAGCTTTGCGTACAGGAGTAGGACCTCACCCACCAACTTCTCCAACTCCTCCGATGTGAAGGCCGGGGCCCATTCCCCTGTAGCACGTGCCATTTCCAGGACCAGAGTCAGGACACAGCAGCACATGCAGTGGAGTAGTGGCCATCTCGAGGTGCAGGAGTCAAGTGGCATAGGCAAGCCAAAATGGCAGCATAGACCGCGGCGGTGTGCACCGTCAACGCCGGCGGTGATCTGGATTGGCCCCTGTTTCCCATAGACACCAATGTTAACCGATGAGCAGGTGCACAGCGCTGTACACTGCCTACCGCCATGATGACACACGCCAGCGGTATGGTGTCACTTCCTGCTCTCCACAACCTGTATGACTGGAGGCTGCCATTTTATGAACAAAACGTGTACCGAAACAAGACAGGGGCAGTTTATATGGCGTCATTTCAGGCACCATCAGGGATCTAGAGGTGACCTAACAAATGCGTAAACCCATATCATGGTTGCAAGTATGCCTACACTGTTAAATGTCCCTTCCACAGCAATTACGACACATAGCCAATTATCCTCTTCTGTGCCGCGGACGTAGTGGTTACGTCCCACGGCACAGTGCTCCTGTGCCGAGGACGTAACCATTACGTCCTCGGCCCGGAGCCCGGAGGGAGCACTGGCACGCTCTCCGTGGGGTTCCTCCCACCCCCCCAAGGCGGGGATGGAAGGGGAAGACCTTCCCCTTCCATCCCTGCCCCCTCACCCCTCCACCCCGTAATGACGTCAGCGCGCGATCGTGCGCTGACATCATTACCCACTGCCAGTCGCACTGGAAGCCATTTGCTTCCAGTGCGACGAAAGGAGAAACAGGTGAGTTTCTCCTCCGGCAGGTGGGGGGTTTGGGACAAAGAGGCACTGGGGGAAAGGAAGGCTTTTCCTTTCCCCCGGTGTCTCTTTGAGCATTCCTGCTGCCCGATCGCATTGCGATCGGGCAGCAGGAATGCCCACTAGAAGCCAGGGATTTGTTTGTTTTATGTATAAAATGTTTACGTGTTTGGGAGTGGCATGTTTATTGTGGCCATTTCTGCTCCCCTTTGGGGCAGATCGGCCTATTATTTTTAGGCCGATCTGCCCCTAAGGGGGGCAAAATCCACTAGACACCAGGGATTTTTTTTGTTGTTGTATAAAATGTTTACGTGTTTGGGAGTGGCCCCCTGGGCAAGGGGTCGGCCTATTATTTTTACGCTGATCTGCCCCCAACGGGGGTAGAAGCCACTTAGACACCAGGGATAGTGTGTGTGTGTTAGTGGAGGGGGGCAACCCCTTGGGCAAGGGTCGCCCCCCTTTCGGGGCACGTGTACCAAGGCCATTTCTGACCCCCTTGGGGACAGATCGGCCTATTATTTTGGGGCTCATCTGCCCCCAAGGGGGGCAGAAACCACTAGAACGCCAGGGATTTTTTTAAAAATGTTTATTTATGTGGGGGCGTCCCCTTGGGCAAGGGGCACCCCCCCAAGGGGGACATTGAACTGTTGGCCATTTCTGGGCCTATTTTTTTTTAAGGCCCATCTGCCCCCAAGGGGGGCAGAAGCCACTTAGACACCAGGGATAGTGTGTGTTGAAATGTTTTTGGGATCCAGCATTGGTTTCACTCCCATTTCTGTCACTGACTGGAGGGAGGCTGAAAGCACAAAAGATCGTAAAAATGGTGTATGTCCCAGTAAAATGCAAAAATCGTGTTGAAAAATTGGGTTTTCTGATTCAAGTCTGCCTGTTCCTGAAAGCTGGGAAGCTGGTGATTTTAGCACTGCAAACACTTTGTTGATGCCATTTTCAGGGAAAAAAACCACAAGCCATCTTCTGCAGCCCCTTTTTCCAATTGTTTTGAAAAAAAAGAAATTTTCACTGTATTTTGGCTAATTTCTTGGCCTCCTTCTGTGGAACCCACAAATTCTGGGTACCTCTAGAATCCCAACGATGTTGGACAAAAAGGACGCAAATTTGGCGTGGGTAGCTTATGTGAACAAAAGGTTATGAGGGCCTAAGCACGAACTGCCCCAAATAGCCAAAAAAAGGCTCGGCACAGGAGGGGGAAGAGGCCTGGCAGTGAAGGGGTTATGGGTTTAATCCTGCTTCGTATCTGATACTGTGTAGTGTGTGTGGAATACACATGCAATGGATGTGAGAGGTGAATGGAGAGTAATTACACCTGCACAACATGTATCTACGTTTTTTTCCAATAGCTTCTGACCCATGTAGAGAGGGAGGGCTCTATCTGTCTACAGACCCCTTGTTGATCTGGTTACCATGGAGGAGCGCCAAATCATCATCAATTATCGCCTGAACCGTTACACAACCCGTGAGCCGTGTGCCCAATTGGAGCCTGATCTCCTGCCTGCAATAAGAAACCCATATGCTATCCCTCCAGCACTTCAGGTACAATCAGTCCTACATTTCTTTGTGACTGGGTGATTTCAGGTGACAGTGGTCATGGCATCCGGTGTGTCACTGCCAAAGTTCACCAATATCCTACGTAATTTCTTGCATGGCTTCTTACAACACATGCAGAGTTACATCCAGTTTCCCCAAAGCCCTGATCTCACTACTATCAAGTCAAATTATTATGCCATTGCTAACATACCACATGTGATTGGTGCCATAGATGGCATCCATGTACCCCTAGTACTCCCCAGAGCCTATGAACAGGTGTACAGAAATCACAAAAACTACCACTCACTTAATGTGCAGTTGGTCTGTCTTGATGATCAGTATATCACACAGGTGGCTACACAATTCCCTGGATCTGTCCATGATGCCTACATACTGAGGAACAGCAGTGTGCCACCATGATGACACAACTACAGGGGGAGAGAGCCTGGCTAATAGGTGGATGTGTATTACACTGTTTCCAGTCATACCTGACTGTCAGCTTGTTTGCATTACAGTAAAGTGAGTTTTGAACTGACTTTGACCCCTCTTCCCAGGTAATTTAAGATATCCAAACATGTAGTGGCTCCTGACACCTGTGAGAAATCCCAGGACAGATGCAGAAAACCGGTATAATGATGCCCATGATCACACAAGACGGGTGATTGAGCGGACCATTTGGCTCCTGAAGGCCAGATTCCACTGCCTGAACATATCCGGTGGATCACTGTGCAATGCTCCTCACAAGGTGTGTCAGATTGTAGTGGCCTTCTGCATGCTCCATAATTTGGCTCTGAGGAAACATGTTCCACTACTGGAAGAGGAGCCTGCTGCACTGCCACCCATGGGATCTCATGGGATGGATGACAGTGATGGAGAATATGGGGGGATGAAGTTGACTCCAGGACACAGCTAATACAGCTCTACTTCCAGTGACTCTCAGGTACATGTTGCACTGTGAAATTAGCTAGATTGTGTTGGATGTCTGTTGGGAAAGGGCGACTGTACCTCCACAGTGCTGTGTGGACAGGAGTATGTGTATGTGTGGATGTTTGGAGATCTACTTTAGTCCATCTGTTGACTGTTGAACAGAGTGGTCACAGTAGTTTTGCACATCATCATTACCTGCATGACACAGCAATGGCTTTTTTCTCCACATATCTGTGACAGGACTGTTGTCTGGAGCTCATCTGGATATTTGTCATGGATGTGATGACCCCGCTTGTGGTGGGGCAAGGGCTAATAGTTGTCCTGGTAGGTTAGCATTCCTAGACACTATGGTGGGTGATGCTATGTTCAGATTTCATCTGCCACTCTACATTATATGTATGTAAATTTGTATTTGCCCATGTCTGAGTAGTACATAGCGCACATTAGTAATAGGTGCTAACTTTAACCTAGATTCCTATGCTGAAATGGGACGGGGGGTGTATGTCTGGCAGAAAATGTGGCTTCTGTTGAATTAGTACAGTGCAGTTCAAATTGTGTTACATTTCTTTTGCTAACAGATGCTGCTATGGTGTCCTACCTCTGACATATGGCTACATCATGGATGATGAACGGATGTATTTAACTCTCCTGGAGAGTGCAGTGTCATGTACTTGCCATCCACCTCTATGTACAAGATGTGTGTATTTAGGTTCATGTTTGATGATGTTCTATACATTGAACTTTGTTACATTGGTATGAAATATTAACAATTATTTGGTGTGATCAGGTAATGTTTATTGATTTTGTGCATGACAAAAGGGATGGGAATGTGGAAGGGATTGGGCACATGGTGTACGGAATACTTAGTTTCATTTCCAGTACTGTTGGTAGCACAGGGGCAGAATCCATGGGGCTAATGTGAAATGGGAAATTGACAATGGATAGTCAACAAGGTGGCTCAGTGGCACACAAGGGAGACAGTTCAGGGCAGAGTCACTTCTTGGTGGTGGGCTTGGTCTTGGCAACCACTGGGGTGTCTGGCTCTCCGGCCACATTTGCAAGGGACTTTCTGGGCTACAGGGGAAGAGGTGCTGGTGCCCTGTGAGTCCTCTGGCAAGGCCATCATTCCACTAGTTGCTGCAGATGTTGATGGTTGGACTGAGTCCTGGCTAGTGGAAGGGGCCTGCTGTTGGGTGATAGACTCTGGTAAGATGTTAGGCAACCTCTGCAGCACCCCTGCAATGGAAGCCCTGGTAGCATTGAGTTGTTTCCATTGCTCCATGGCCTCCTGGTGGTGTGCCACCTGCAGCTTCTGGTTGTCCTGCAACATGGCCGGGATCTGGCCCATCCTGTCCAGGGAATGGTTGTATGCCCCCAGAACCTCTGATATGGCCTCATGGGCAGCCGCATCCCTCCTTAGCCCATCCCCCTGGGCCACTGACACCCTCCTACTGGGCCTAGCCCCCTGTGCCTGTGTCCCAGCCGCAGGTCGGCAAGTCCCACTTGCACTGGGGCCTTCATCATCCTGCCTGGTGGTGGGTGGTGACTCTGGTCCCTGTGCAGGCTGGGGACACTGGTGTGGGGACCTTGGGCCACGGATGATGGTGTTGACTGAGTGGTGGGAGTGTCAGTGGTGTCCTGGGTGGGGCTTCTGAAGGCTGACTGCCCAGGGCTGTGAGATGGGCCAGGGTATTCCTCTTGGTCCAGACATCCAGCTGCACTCTCCTCACTGGGGCCTTCTTCTTCTGGTGGGGAACTTGCACTTCTGGCCATCTCCAGCCAGGTGGCATGGGCTGTGGTACCTGTGTGTCAAATGAATGAGAATTTGGTTTCCTGCAATGTGTAATGCATTGTAGCTTCATTTTCCTGGCAATGGACGTCTGCTGTACCCATGCCCCAAACAGCTGCGGCTCGCTCTAAGTATTTCGGCCACTATGGTCCTTAGCTCCCTGTCAGTGAATCTGGCGTGCTTAGGGGGTGCCATGGTGTGTGATGTGCGAGGTGTTGTGAGGGTGAGTTGGTGGGGGTGGTGTGGTGTCTGTTTGTATGTGTGGGTCCAGGTTGTGGGTGTGTGGTGGATGTGGGTGTGTGGTGGTTGTGTCATTTGTGTTGTTTTGTGTGTGTGTGTGTGTGTGACTTGTATAGTAGGTTTGTAGAGTGTATGCGTGGTGTTCCCGGCAATTGCTATGGTGCATATGGCGCAGCAAAGGATGGTGGGATGTGTGTGTATGTGTTTTACAGTGGTGTGTGTGTGTAGTGTGTATATATGTGCTCCAGGTGAGGGGCTTTTGAATAACCCAATGCATGCGGTTGTTGTTGGTGGGTGCCATTACTGGCCGCGGCGGTCCGTACCGCCAGTGGCGTACAGCTGTTGAATGACCTTGGGGCTGATTTGTGTGTCATAATTTAGTGGGCGTATTTTTGATGGCGTGGTGGTGACGGGTTGCTGAGTCCCACCTTTCTGCTGCCGTTGGCCCTGGCGGTGTGTGAGAACTGGCTGACTTTTGGACGTTTGGCTTTTTGTACTCTTTCTGTCTACACTGCTGCTCATAATGAGGGCCTTACTGTGCACAGAGTCCAGGGGTTCTCCAGAGGCTTAACAGAGGCTAAAGTAGATAATACTAATGCTCTCTTTTGTGGTAGTGTGGTTGAGAAGTTAGGCTTATCAGAGAGAAGTGCAAAGCATTTGTTGTACAACACAGACAATAGAAGAAGCACACACTCAGGGGGTCATTCTGACTTTGGCGGGCGGCGGAGGCCGCCCGCCAAAGTAACCCCGTCGGAAGACCGCTCCGCGGTCAAAAGACCACGGGGTCATTACGACTTTCCCACTGGGCCGGCGGGCGACCGCCAAAAGTGCGCCCACCGGCCCAGCGGCAAAGACCCTGCAACAAGGAAGCCGGCTCCGAATGGAACCGGCGGAGTTGCAGGGGTGCGACGGGTGCAGTAGCACCCGTCGCGATTTTCACTGTCTGCAAAGCAGACAGTGAAAATCTTTATGGGGCCGGGAAGGGGGTCGGAATCCCCATGGCGGTGCTGCAAGCAGCGCCGCCATGGAGGATTCCCTGGGCCAGGGGAAATCCGGCGGGAAACCGCCGGATCCCCTTTTCTGACCGCGGCTTTACCGCCGCGGTCAGAATGGCCCTGGAAGCACCGCCAGCCTGTTGGCGGTGCTTCCGTGGCCCTCCACCCTGGTGGTCCATGACCGCCAGGGTTGGAATGAGGGCCTCAATGTCTTAATTCCAGACCAATGGTTTTTATATAGCAAAAATATATTTTCTTAATTTTTTTTAGAACCACAAGATTCAGGTTGCAGGTAAGTACTTCAATAGATTTGTATTTCACATGTATCAACAGTACTTTGTTTGAGATCGTTGAGTTATAGAGTTCTTGAATTATTGGCAATAATCTGTTTTAAAAATGGGCACAGTGCAATTGCCAGACCAGTTCCTGGGAGGAAGAAATGTCAGTTCGATTTGCAGGCAAGTAGAACACTTTCAGTTTTAGTCTTCGGGTTTTAGGAAGTCCACCGGATGTTAGGCAACCTCTGCAGCACCCCTGCAATGGAAGCCCTGGTAGCATTGAGTTGTTTCCATTGCTCCATGGCCTCCTGGTGGTGTGCCACCTGCAGCTTCTGGTTGTCCTGCAACATGGCCAGGATCTGGCCCATCCTGTCCAGGGAATGGTTGTATGCCCCCAGAACCTCTGATATGGCCTCAAGGACAGCCGCATCCCTCCTTAGCCCATCCCCCTGGGCCACTGACACCCTACTACTGGGCCTAGCCCCCTGTGCCTGTGTCCCAGCCACAGGTCGGCAAGTCCCACTTGCACTGGGGCCTTCATCATCCTGCCTGGTGGTGGGTGGTGACTCTGGTCCCTGTGCAGGCTGGGGACACTGGAATGAGGACCTCAATGTCTTAATTCCAGACCAATGGTTTTTATATAGCAAAAATATATTTTCTTATTTGTTTTTTAGAACCACAAGATTCAGGTTGCAGGTAAGTACTTCAATAGATTTGTATTTCACATGTATCAACAGTACTTTGTTTGAGATCGTTGAGTTATAGAGTTCTTGAATTATTGTCAATAATCTGTTTTAAAAATGGGCACAGTGCAATTGCCAGACCAGTTCCTGGGAGGAAGAAATGTCAGTTCGATTTGCCGGCAAGTACAACACTTTCAGTTTTAGTCTTCGGGTTTTAGGAAGTCCACCGGATGAGGTTCAAGTTAACCCCAAACACCCACCACGGGCAACACCGAGCCGGTCGGGTGCAGAGGACAAAGATGAGCGATTTTAACGTGGGGTCCTATGGAGACAGGGGAACGCGGAATCAGGTCTCCTTGCAGGTAAGTACCTGCGACTCGGAGAGCAGACCAGGGGTGTTTAGAGGAGCACTGGAGGGGCCACAAGTAGGCACCAAACACACACCCTCAGCATCAAAGCGGCAGCCGAGTGCAGGGTGCAAACAGGACATCGGGCTTCCAATGCTGGTCTATGAGGGGACCCTGGGGGTTCCATGTTGATTTTGACTTTTTCCCCCCAGCAGCACACAAGCTGCAAGGGCAGTGTACATGTGCTTGGTGACAGGTCCCATAGGGTAGCATGATACATGCTGCAGCGTTTGGGGACCTTCCCTAGCCACAGGGCCCTTGGTACCATGGGTACCTTTCACAAGGTACCTAGCTGTGTGCCAGGGTTGTGCCAATTGTGGAAACAAAGGTACAGATTTTGGGAAAGCACACTGGTGCTGTGGTCTGGTTAGCAGGATCCCAGCACACTTTAAAAAAACGTTGGCTTCAACACTAGGCAAAAAGTGGGGGGGTAACCATGCCAACAGTGGCACTTTCCTACATCATTTGCAAGCGGAACTGCACAAGGTCTCTCCTGCCTGTTTAATTGTGAGACCAAGTGAACTACGAGTGAGTGACACAGCCAGGTCAGCGCACACCAGATCACTTGGAGGACAGCACCAGCATGAGACGTATCTTCTGTGCATGCAAGAATTAGACGATGGTGGGATCAACAACCCAAACAGGGTATTTGGAGTGCACTCCCACAAGATCAGTCAGAGAACAGAACTGATGCATTTATACTCGTATGGGCCATTTATACCTAGTATTGAGCACATCTACACACAGAGGCTCTGCACAGCATTTTGCGTTAATATAGCAAAAATGAATGGCCTCATTACAAGGACCGCAGTCTTAGGAACGCCAGAGCAGTGATGGTGGTCGCACCCACTGTGGCTGTGGCAGCACGACCGCCACATTACTAGTTTGGTGGGTGAACCAGACTAAAGACCACCGTCCCCACCAGGATCAAAGATCCCAATGGGGTGATGACAGTGGGGCTACAACCCCATTTCTGTATGCCTTTTCATGGCTGGGAGCCTGCTGGCGAAAGCCAGTGCTGGAGCCCCCCTGCCCAGCACTGTCAGAATGAGCTTTGCAGACAATGCTCAATCTGAGAGTGCTGGAGTGTTAGGATATTGGCCTTGGCTCCCTTAAAGAAGCCAAAACCAATATCTTAACACTTTTGGGAATGTGTATTGCAATATTCGAACCGGTCAGCCCGGCGGGAATATTGTACTATGCTGGGGGGAATGTCAAGTATTTATTGCACAGGTTTGACTGACCTGGAGGCGTTTCTGCCCCCTGAATCAGAGGAGAGTAAAAAACTGCGTTATTATTTGGGGTGGATGTGAGTTCACTCCAAGGAACAAGTCCACAGATGTGTTCCCTTCTTAGTCCTGGGGATAAGTGGGAGCATGTCCAGACCTTCAAATCTCCACACAGGTCACCGCAGCATGGCAGTCCCCTCGTGCGCTTCCACAGGTCCAGAAGGTTTTCTGATGACCTGGGATTGAGGCCTATAAGCAATGACTTACATAATATGTAAAAGTAAGGTTTCTTGCTATCAAAAAAGTTATTTAGACAGCTCATCTTGTACGTTTAAAAGATTCAGGTGTCAGGATAAACATGTATGCTTAGCGCCATGTTTTTTCTTTTCAGCCTAGTGAATGGTACAACATGTGCTTCAGTCCACAGGTTGCAGTTAGCTTCTACACCATGGTGTTTTTGCAACTTTGGTAGACTCTGATAACACCGATACAAAGGAATCCTGGGACCAGGTGAAAGGGGAGTGTATAGGAATGACAGAGAGAGAATCCTCTTGCCAGCAGTCTGGACAGTAGAAGACCCTACAACTATACGAGGCACTGTGACAAACATATGCAATACACTTATTTGTCTAATCATGCACTATGAAATGCACTAAGTATTGCATCAGATATAAAATGAACAGATATAACAACAGGTAAGCAAGACTTGGTGACTTTCCTGCTGACCACTGGAGTCTCACTGTAACTAGCTCCCAGGCAAACCGGGAAACGTGTTCAAGAATTGAATATGGAATGAACTCCACAGGACAAGGCATAAGCAAGGCCAGGTAGCCAAAATAGGACCACTGGAGCAAAAACCACAGTACAACGAATGCTGGAGATATCAGGGCAGGAAACACCAGAACACCGTCAAAGAGGGCAAAGTAACTGAAAGGGACTAAGGGAACTGAGGAGGAAAAAACAATAAATGTGTTGGAATTCAAAAATATATGAATATATGTAAATTCAAAAGGGTTGTAACAACAGACACCCGCTCTCAGTTACAAAAGAGTATTTATTGTGCTCTACCTATTCTGCCCTGGAAGTAGCTTGGGCATAGTACATGAAGCATTGCCCTTGTTGTCCTGCATGTGTGAAGCCTATTGGACCTTTTCAGAAGCATTTTCTCTTCAAAATATGACAGGTGTATTTTCTGCACCATATACCATGGCCCTGCTAGAAAGTTGCCTATGCCAAATTAGGGATTAGCCAATTTTAGCATGTCTTATGGGTCCCAGCACATACACTGGGAACTGGTCAGCAGTACCCTAATGTGCAGAGTTAAAAAAAATCAGAAGCTTCAGTCCATAGAAATGGGGGGTGAGTTTGCAAAAAAATACATTTTCTAACACTTTCCCTCCCAAGCTGAAAGATGACGAGCAACTACCCATTCCCTTGTTTGTTTTCATCATGTAAGATTCTCATCAGCATCCTTCAGGTATTGCAACAGGCAGAAACCATTGTGTTAACTTGGGCAGCCATGCTGATTTTGTTCTCTATGATGATTCTGAGGTTTCTCACTTGTGTGGGTATGATTCCAAGGAATGTGGGCCACTAGGTGGAGTCCTATGAATGCCACTTCAGTCTTATCTGAGTTAAATTTGAAGCAATTTGATTTTATCCAGATGGCCACTTCAGTCATGCATTGGTGGACTTGTCCTGGTGTAGGATGCTTTGTCTGGGTTGGACAGTATCAGTTGCAAGTCATTGGCATAAGTGAGGATGCTTCTGTTGTGAGATCGTATGATTTAGGCCAGTGAACTCATGTAGATGTTAAAGAGCATTGGACTGAGCGAGGAGCCTAGTGGGACTCGGCAAATGGGATCTTGTGCTTCAGAGGCAAGGGGGGGCATGTTGATGGTTTGGGTTCTTCCCTTGAGAAAGAGGTAGACCCATTTGAGGGTGAGTTCCTGGATACATGCTTTGTGAAGTCATTGGATTAGGATGGGTGGCAGACAGTGTTGGAGACTGCCGATAGGTCTAGAAGGAGGAAGGCTGCAATTTCCCCCACATCAGGACCATTCGGATGTCATCCATTGCTTCTATAAGGGCAGTTTCTGTGTTGTGGTTAGATCTGAAACCTGATTGTGTGGTGTCGAGAAGCTGGTGTTTGGTGAGTAGGCTTTTTCCAGGAATTTGTCTGGGTGGGGAGTGAGAGATATTGGTCAGTAATTGGCAAATTTGGTCCGGTCAACCGAGGGATTCTTTAGGAGGGTGTTGATGGCTGGGTATTTCCATGGTTCCAGGAAGATGACTGTTCTGATGGGCGTGCTGAGGATAAAATTGACAGTTTTGGTGATGGGGATTGCTCCTTTGTCAAAGGTTTGGTGGGAGCAGGAGTCAGCTGAGACCCAGAGTGAATGATCTTCAAGTTTGTTGTAGTGTCCTTGGTGCTAATGGTGTCCGATGTAGTGATTGTGTTGACATACTTTTTCACTGAGAGACTTCTGGATTTACTGTAAGGACACTAAGGGGCAGATTTATGAAAAGTGGCACTGCACCTCATGCAGCACCACTTTTCCTGCACTCCTTAGCACCCTCCTAACGCCACCATGGTAGCACTGTATTTAAAATGTGGCACACCATGGCAGCAGTTAGGGTGACTAGCGTCATCATTTTTGATGCAAGTCTGGTGCTTTGCAGGATTAGCTAATCCTGCAAAGCACCCATAGGCCCGTTGTAATCAATGGGAGCCTCTTTTTAACGCCTAAACTTAGCAGGTGTTAAGAAATGCCGATAAAAATGGTGCAAATGAATCCCATAGATTATTTTGCACCATTTTTACGCCCCCCACCTCCTGCCGGAATGCACCTCTTGCATACATTATGCCTGTCCCACTTTTTAAATATGGCATGGCGTTTTTGGCCTCCTTAGATCACATATTAGTTACAAAAAATGATGCAAATGTTGGGCAAAGAAGCGCTAGGGTCCCTTAAATATGCCCCTAAATTTAATAATTTGCCTGAACCAAAATAGTGCCTACTAACGCTCACTAAAGAAATTAGTGAGCCATATTTTAACAACCAGTAATTAAAAAGTGGTTTTGTCATGTGTCAATAGCTTTAAAAATGCACAGTCTAAAACATTTTTTACAAATAATGAATTTTACAGTTGATAACACAAATATAAGATGACTGCATCCTTTTGTCACAATCCAGGACAGGTTACTGAACAGTGCCAGCTTCCAGGAGGCATTGCCATCTATGTTACTGTCAGAAAAGCACAATTATAAAAAATAAACATAACCACACATGATAACCAATTTATGTTAAATGTAGAATTTTAGTGAAAAACCTCAAAAACTGTAAATAATATTGAATCATTAAACTTCTCAAGGAAGCAAAATCAGGAATTCAGAACTAATACTTTAGCACAAAATACATTTAGAAATAATTATAGGATTATTTCTGATTAAACATAAGTTCTGAAATTTTTTTAATCAGGCAACGCAAGTAGAACATTAACTTATTGTGTTTCAAAAATAATTATACTAATAACTAACCAAATAACATCTAAATTGATAAGTAATTAACTCATTTCATCTACCACTTTCTATACAAATTCAATTTTCTTTAAACAGATTAAATAAGCCCACAGAGGTGAAAAAATCCAACACTGAGTATAAATAAAGACTAATCGGTACAATTCCAAAAGAAGGTAAGCAGTAAAACAAAACAGTTAAAGCACATCACTCTCTTAACAATTGTGCATAATAAAATTAGAGATTTGTTTGCCTGTTTTACTATATACTTTATATACAGTGTGAAAGAAGATGGAGAACATCCCAAGGTCAAGTTTTGTGCTTCAGAGGACTGAGAACCAATGACTCATACATGAAGCGTACCTATATTGTAAGGACAGACACACTGACCCATAGCCCATTGAAGGTGTGCTAACTATTTCCCTATTCTTTGCAGTGGAAGATTGGTTACTCTGGGAATCTATACTGAATGAGCCACAAAACATAATCACTCTGCCTCTGCAACTGGAAATTAAGTTAGAGAGAATTTACAATGAATAAAAGCACAAGCTACCACTGCCAATGAGTACAGTACTAAGAAAGGTAATGATAAGCATCCTTATGCCTATCATACCTAATTGGACAAGAATAATAAACAGAAAAAGACAGGCAAGTAAAGTTCACCTCCTACATCCCTTAACACCTAACTGAGACTTATAATCATGGAGTGCTTATTTTATATGATAATCAATACCCTGTAAAAAACACACTAATGGCCTGATTACAAGTTTGGCGAGCCTAAGCGTGCCATACTCACGGTGGCAGTTGGATTGCCACAATAATGGCTGTCCGACTGCCAGATTAAGATCCTGGTGGTCAGACCGTCAGGAGACCACTGCCTCTGCCAGGATCAGTGGGAAAGTCATGGTCAGCCTCAGCGGTGCTGAGTTCAGCTGATCAGGACTTTTCTTTCGGGTCCCCGCCATGACAAAGTTGGCAGAAAGGCAGAGTTGGGGGCAATTTCCATTGCACACAGCACCCTTGTAATGCGCACTGTCTGCCCTGAGGGAGCCGATGCCAATGCTGCTGCACTGTTTCGCCTGGCTGACCAGCGAGAACATCATAATATGATGTTTCTGCCAGTCAACCCAGTGGAAACAAAGTAATATAATGGTGGTGAGGCCGCAATCTTGACAGTCACCTCACCACCACCATATTGGAGTTTGGGTGGTCCAACCACCAAACTTGTAATCAGCTCCTCATTTTTTAAGTCTCAATAACAAAATCATTCTAGAAAATAGTGTAGTTTGGGTGATGGATGGTTCATTTTCATGTTCGCTAGTGCTGAGAATCCCTGTTTGAGTAGCCATGTGCTTTATAAATCTTAAACATAAACCTATATTTAGACTTAATTTCTGACACTTGTAAAGGAAAAAACAAATAAAGAAAGACTTGAGAAAATCATGAGTGACCTTAAAATAGTAATGATTTCAAGGATAAGAAAAATGCACACTCATACACAAATGTTGTTATTTTTGTTGTACTCTGACAATTTAATACAACTTTCAAAATGTGCTTAGGAGGAGACTACATGCCTGATAGTGAGCTACAGTTTGAAATACCTAAACTCACTGCATTAATCTTTGTTCTTTCTTCCAACCCAGGAGATTTCTAAACAGCCTTTCTACAATATTTTTTCACAAAATGAGGAAAACTTGGCAACTTTACCACATATGTGGAAACATGGATTGGACATCTGAACAGGTAAAATTAAAGAAGATTTCCAAAATCTCAAATAGAGCGGTGAAACTGCTACTTGATCTGTGTAGAGGGAGGAGCAAAAACTAACAATGCTGTTGAGGGTTGGCATAGTCTATTCTCTGCTCCATAAGAAAAGCACAACTCACTTTCTACAATTTCCCAGAAATTTTGGAAAAGAAGCAATGTTTCCAGGAAAAGTGACAAGGCCAATCTTTTACAAGTCATCTCCAGCACCAATTAAACAAAAGAAAAAAAAAATTTATTATAATGATTCAACACTTTGGCATGTTTGGTGCAACAGACAACTTGGGAACCATGACCTACATCAAGGGTATCCAACCTTTTTATAATATGAGATACTTATGTTCAGTGAAAATCATCTCAAGCTACTAACATTATTAGTATTGTAATAGTGAGCACATTAGTAAATCATATATTAGTGGCCCCATGTGCAATATTACTAGCAGTGATCATCTCTATGCACCAGGGAGGGTTAGCAGAAGAGCTGCAGTGCACCTGTCATCAATGGAAAAATACTACTTTTAAGTCTCCACAATTCCACATGGTTAATCATTGAAATATCACCTTTCAATGTATTTTAGAAATGCAGCCATGTTTTTCAAACCTAAGTCTATCAGTTCTTAAAATCCACGTTTTCATCTCAAATACACTCTTTTGATTTTGGTACAGACAATTTTTCAACCACATTGAAGCTTCTAATTGAGTAGGATAGGCTGCACACAGGAGAGCAACTTACAGGTAGCTGGAGAGCTACTAGTTGCTCGAGAGCTACTTGTGGGAGAAACCTGGCATATACATTATATTACTGTCAGTACTGACAACAAAGTAACATAATAGAAATAACCTTAATTTCCTACCATGACTTATGAAACAAATTCAATAGGAAACTTTAAAAAATTACATTTTTCCACCAGGAGCAGTGATCAATTTTCAAGCAACTATAGTATTTTAAAATCCAACTACCATCTCTCCATGGTAATCCAAATCTCAAGAAACACAGTCTATAAT
This sequence comes from Pleurodeles waltl, assembly GCF_031143425.1. Taxonomy (NCBI): domain Eukaryota; kingdom Metazoa; phylum Chordata; class Amphibia; order Caudata; family Salamandridae; genus Pleurodeles; species Pleurodeles waltl. The sequence continues at coordinate 139,837,896 of NC_090438.1, forward strand.
GGATACCATAAAAAGCTGAAAATATTTTTTGTTTACAAAACATTTAAAGAAAACAGCCATCCACAATCTGTTGAGAAACTCTTTGAAAAACCTGAAAAATAGATACAAATGTAACAAAAAGGCTCCATGTACAATGGGAGAGAATGCAGGGAGCAAAAAAATGAGCCCCACTAAGCGTGACCTTTGGTGACCTAGATAGGGAGAATAAAATAAAAAAACATACAACATGTATAAACTATATTATAAATAACTATATTCCCGCCCCCACCCCCCCAGACTCTTGCTACAATAAAGGAAGGGTTCCTAATCTTTTTTAACAAATTCAAGAGGTTTCTACCTGACCAATGCAACAACATCCATCTATCCTTGACTGTGAAGTTCCACTGACTGAAGAAAGAAAGGGAAAAACAAAGATTATGCAAAAAAATACATGGCTGCTGGAGAAGTGTAATCAGTGTTTACCACCAAAAAATAACGTCAAATTCAAAGTAAATCTTGGAAAAATTAAATTCCTAAAAATAAAATACTCCTCACCCAGGGACGCTATACCTCTGGCATCCTACTCCAAAACATAGATTTCATGCATAATTAGCAATATACATTTAAAATTCTAAAACATTACTAAAACATTCCTTTAAAAAAAACTAGCGCGCACACAAATTGCTGAAAGGTCTTTCACATAGTAGTAACCCATGATTAAAAGGAAAAGTACACAGAAAAAGAAATTCTCAAAAATAAAACAGTCCCCACCCTGGCGCACTAAATAAACACCTGCACCCCTCCCCCCCAAAATACACAAAAAGAATAAAAATGAAGAAAAGTGAAGCATTACATGGTGTGGGGGCTATCCCTCACCATGTAATACTCTCACAATGCCCCAGAGATGGTCCTTGGACTCACACTAGTAAATCCTTACCTCAGTCCTGGTAGTGTGCCAAAGAGCAGTCAATCTTTACAAAGAGGAATGTGTCAAGCATTTCACAGCACAAACATGGACAATAAGTAATTGACACAACTCAAAAAACTCCTACGTCAATTTATAAAGATAGAGCGTCTTTTTATACTAATTTAAAGACCACAATGAGCAATATTGGTATAGTAGAACCGAAGATATGGATTTTAGAAGCAATAGAAAATTCAGAAATGGCATTTAACATAGCATTGAAGTCAATTGCAGGAATAGCATGTGTTGAAAAAATACACTTTTAAGACGAGTTGTATGGAACCCTTGTGGGGGGTTAAGCTAGTGCAGTCCCTGGGACCAGATTACAATAGTCAAAGCAGTTTTACCTGGCCCGTTGAGTCCAGTAGAAGAGTTGTCCTGGATGTCCAGGGTGCTGAATGGGACTCACGTTGTAGTATGGCAGGGATACCACTGGTGACAAATGACCACTTGGAGTTTGAGCTGCGGGGTACCATTGCAGGATTAGGGTAGTGTGGACCCTGGGACCAGGCCACAAGAATCACTTCACTTCTACCAGGTCCGTGTGCAGAGTTGTCCTGGCTGTCCGTGGGGCTAAATGGGGCTTGCGCTGGTGCTGATTTTACCATGCACACGGTGCTGCAGCAAAGGGGATGCAAAAATTGCTGATGTTGGGGATGCAAAAATTGCTGATGTTGGTCACAAGTGCTGGGTAGGGCCTTCTTGTGCAGCATCGAGTTAAGGGATCAGTCACCTGGTTAGTGACCAACAAGCCTTGGTAGCGGTAAGCACAGCAAAATGCTTTGGAGACATCTGGAAGTCAGGGGGAGTGTGGTAGCGGCCTGTAACTTTGTGGAAGGCCAGACTACGATTCCCACAGTGTACTTCACCAACAAGATCCAGTCGATCACTCGGGGAGCCCAATGGCCAAAAATTATTTGGTTCCAAAGTATCTTTTAACCCACAGTTTGCAGGGGACTGGAGCCACCAGTCCAAGGGAGACTGACGGTACTTCTGGCTTCCACAGAGGTTCCCCTGGTTGGGAGTGATGAGTTTCAGCCAAGGACAAAGGTCAATCACACAGTTCCCAGTCTGTTGCATCAGGGACAGAGTTTCCCTCATTTGCTTCGGAGCAGTGGGTAGTTGTTGGTGACTTAGAGCTTTCCTGTGTCCTTCTTTGAAGTCAGTCCATCAAATCTGAAGTTCTGGTGTCAGGTGTGTCAGGTGTGTTTCCTAAATCCTGGATTTAGGGGACACATCCTGGATTTAGGGGTGTGGAGACTAGTGGCCAAGGGGCAACTAGCTCCTACAGCTAATCCACCCCTGAGGTGAGCACATCCGGTGGTGGAGGTCACCTTTACCTACCTAAAACCCTCTATTCTGTCTTAAGATGGCAGAAATCAAAGTTTAGTGCACAGACCTGGCTGCTCACCTTAGAGGTGTAGTCCGCCTGCTGGGGTTGCGCACAGTCCTACATACCTAATTTTCCACCTGTCCGTGAGCAAATGTGCCTGGGGGCAGATGGAGGGCTGTTTCCTCACTGGAGGAAGGCGCAGATCGCTATCAGTGGCAGTGAGGCCTTCTAAGCTCATCGCCATGTTGACTCTATTCACTAACCCAGCTGTGGGGCAAGAGGCTGTGGGGCAAGAGGTATGACCTCCTGCCCACCTTAGCCTTTTGTTTGTAACCTCTTGGAGTGCCAAGACTGCCCAGCAGAAATTCAGCAGCTTGTCTTGGTGGCAGCAAGCACGGGCAAAAGCGCAGGCTGCTCAGCCAGAGCACAAAGGAAGGTGGCACACAGGTGGGACACCATTAGTGTGTCACCTTGATGTATGCCAGCTGTTCCTCAACATGAGATTTGTGTTGGAGGAGAACAGGCATGTTGTTTGACACCAAACTCTACATATCTAGGTGGTGCCATAATGGAGCTGGCATCCAGGGCCAACCTGTGCTTAAGTCCTAAGTTATCTCATGGACCAGCCTGCACATATAGTGTACCTTAAAGGAAATTTGTGCTCACATGCCTGCACCTCAAATATAATACACACTGCCTCCTGGGATGCAGAGGCCTTCCTCAGGAGTGTCTGACATATATGTAAGAAAGTGCATGGGACTGTGCTACTCGTGGTGAGGGTACAGTGGAACTTGAGCAATTTGCACCGCTCTGGCCATTTGCAATGGCAGGCCTGCCATCAGTAGTTTCCCTGGGTCACCTAGGTTGGCACAACCATGTGCTGCAGCCCTGGGGATCCCTGTATCACCTATGCCCTGGGTATCCTAGGTTCCATCTAGTACACACAAAGGACACATACATTGGGGCCTGCTTAGCAAGTTTCAGAGTTGAAAAACCAGCATCTAGGTGTTCATAAAATGGGAGCAAATGTTGTGAGGGGGGCATCTGAAAAGAGCCCAGTTTTCTTTAAATAAAATATATATATATATATATATATATATATATATACAGTACATATATATATATATATATATATATTCACACACAACACATACACACACTTATCTCAAGAAACTATAAGTCCTGCATTTAAGTAACTATAACTCCCTCCCTCGCCATGCACTGCTAATTATCCCACATATCATACATCAATCATGACATCTTCGTTAACATCATTTACAATATCACTGCATTATTTGTAATAGAATTATTGATAAGAAAACTGTGCATGGTGGAGACACGAGTTATAGTTACCTTAGGGCAAGAGTTATAGTTTGTTGAGATAAGTATTACTATTTCTGCTGAATTTTAATAGCTTTGTGTGTGTAAAATCTGAATGTAACTTTAGCGTCCCTGTAACCATTGTTTTTTAGTGAATTTGTAAAGCTTTTTGAATTCCACTTCCAAACTATAATGGACTTATATACATATATACACACACACACACACAGCACCTAAGTTATTAGCAAAACAATAAATGGTATTCCTATGAAAACTAGGAAACTATGGTGGTCATTCTGACCCTGGCGGTCTTTGACCGCCAGGGCGGAGGACCGCGGGAGCACCGCCGACAGGCCGGCGGTGCTCCAATGGGGATTCCGACCGCGGCGGTAAAGCCGCGGTCGGACCGGCACCACTGGCGGGGTCCCGCCAGTGTACCGCGGCCCCATTGAATCCTCCGCGGCGGCGCAGCTTGCTGCACCGCCGCGGGGATTCCGACCCCCCCTACCGCCATCCAGATCCCGGCGGTCGGACCGCCGAGATCCGGATGGCGGTAGGGGGGGTCGCGGGGCCCCTGGGGGCCCCTGCAGTGCCCATGCCACTGGCATGGGCATTGCAGGGGCCCCCGTAAGAGGGCCCCTACATGTATTTCACTGTCTGCTGCGCAGACAGTGAAATACGCGACGGGTGCAACTGCACCCGTCGCACAGCTTCCACTCCGCCGGCTCGATTCCGAGCCGGCTTCATCGTGGAAGCCTCTTTCCCGCTGGGCTGGCTGGCGGTCTGAAGGCGACCGCCCGCCAGCCCAGCGGGAAAGTCAGAATTACCGCCGCGGTCTTTCGACCGCGGAACGGTAACCTGACGGCGAGACTTTGGCGGGCGGCCTCCGCCGCCCGCCAAGGTCAGAATGAGGGCCTATGTCCTCAAAATGAATAACTATCTACTGAAGGCCACCACCAGTAGGTACTGCACACATATGTTTGTGCATTACCTATTGGCATTCTACATGAGATAGTTATATTTAGGACCTAGTTTCCATAGGAAAAAATATTTTGGGTTTTGCCAGTAACTTTAGCACTGTTTAATGAATCTTCATAAAGTTTCCAAAACTATTATTTCCACACACTTCAGCTGCTGGTTGGAAAGTTTCAGGGAGAATCATTAGGTGGGGACTGAGAAGAAGGGGGTCCTAAAACACATTTTCCCCATGCAATTTCCCTTAGGGATTTTAGACATGATTACAACCTGAACCACTGGATGGAATTACACCAAATATGTCAGAAAGCTACATCTTGGACCCTAAAGATCTCTTTTTGTGAGTTGATGTAAATGTATTCAATAGTTTTGGAGTTAGTAAAAAGAAACTAATATATGTATAACTAGAAATGCAGATCAAGTTCTTCTGACACTCCTCTGTTGAGACTACCCTTAGTGTCACTGCTGCTGGAGTGCAAAACACCCTGCCCTGAACCATCATTTATGTTGTGGAACATGAGGTATGAAAGGGGCACACTATTCACCTCCTTTCTTCCATCTGTCACCATCAGCATGATCATGGTTATGTGTGTCTGGTCAAAGTCAAGTTTCAGGTGGTTAACGTGGCTCACCCATTCGGGGTGTTTAGGGGTGCCCAGTCCCACAAGAGAGGTAATCTCACCCTCCTTTTACAGCACAGTGTATGGTCCAGTTCACTTTGAGGGCAAGGTTGGTGCTCCACCAATGTTGCCTTCTGATAATACCACGGCAAGATCAGCTGGCCTCCAGTTTTTATTAGCTTGTTTCATGCACTCAGTCATCCTAGTTCTCAAGTCCAATACATGCTTCACGATGTCTTGCTTGGCTTCCTTAAGAACTTTCTCCCACCTTTCTCTGACAAGACTCAATGCATCTCTGACAAGGTGCTCATACAGAAAGCAAATGGACTGAAGCTCGCTCCCTTCTGTGATACTTCCCTGTAAACAACAGAAGGCAAGGCTGTACAACATCCCACTTCCATCTGCATTTCTCATTCAAACTCATCATCTTGCAATTCAGGGCCTTGGTCAATCTCTCAACAAGACCTTTGGTTTGAGGGTGCTAAGGCGTGGTGAACTAGTAAGTCACTCCACACTCATTGTATGTGGCCTTAAAGTGTGAAAGTGTGAAGACATGGCATATGTTAACGGTTGACCCTCTTTGGGGAACTATACTCTGGTATCTATACCATGAATCCTGGCCACTACAGGCACAGTTGCCTTCCTTAGAGGAATTAACTTGGATAGTCCTGCACAAAGGTGTTATAGCACTGAGGAACTATTAGCTTCCTATCTGCCTTAGGTTAAGAGTCCCTTATCTCACTATAGAGGACACCATCATCCCTGTCACTACTATGGGTTCACCTGGTGTATCCCTGTTTTTCCTTGTATCAGCCTGGCACTGAAGGCCTTCAAGAGTTTGGCACTCTCTTTGTGCCTTTCAGAACTCCTCCTGTTAGGGTCCCTCTGTATCTTGCAGCTGAGCAAGGTCAAGTAGGTTCCCCAGGACATTCTTCTCCTTCCATTTAAGCCAAAGGTCCTTCTCCGCAGGTTCAGACTCCCTCTGTAGTGTGGGAACAGGTGGAGCTGGTTTTCCATGCTGACGGTGGACTATCTGGGCCATTTTGGCCACACACACCTCCTAACGCTGAGTTTTAATGAAATTATTTATGAATATTCATATATTTTGAGTGTTGGATTTGCCTAGAAATGTGTAATAATCTAGAGGAAAATAATGCACGCGAACATGTAAGTGGCCGCCAATGTTCAGGAAGGTTACTTGTTCATGGCTTATTGATGTGAAATATTGAGCTTTTGTTTGAATAATGTAGTAATGCCATCTAGAGGGTCATGCATTATGTATTAGTTTTATTAATTGTGGGCCTTAACTTAGCGGAGGTCTTGGCCTAGTTGCAGGGCCTCATGTCAAGCTGCATTATGTAGTCTTAATAAAGTATCTGCTTAGAGAATTAAATTGTGATTTTCCACTGTGCTGATCTAATGTGCTCATAGCTGAAAGTCTTTCTCATGAGAACTGCTTGCTAGAAGAAGTTGTTCTTGCTAATGCAACATTGTAAATGTAATGTGTGTAAGACTGACTTTCCCAGGAGAGTGCAATGAAGACACTGACTGGAGTATAACCTGCAACAATATTGTTATCTGACAAGCCGGATGAATGAGAACAGTACGGAAGGAGCCAATCATCGACATGTGAACCGTGTACTACTATAAATGTAGATTTGAAGTTTTATTTTTAAGTGTGATCATGCGATCCTTTGACCAATTGGGACTTGGGAAGTAGTTTTAGGAAATCTAACTTAGTCAGACTGCACAAAGAGGAGAGACCGCCATTTCTTTCGAACTGTCCAATGAGCCAGTTTGGCTTCATTTTGCCCATTTTCCGTCTTGATAAGAGACATGCTTAATTTCAAATGCTTAAAAGACTTTGCCTTTTCTGAACTTGATGCTGAATCCTGATGCCTTGCTGACCAGTCTGATGTCCTGATGACGAAGGTGGTCACAGCTTCCTGATCCAAACTGATTATAGGTATATTGACTATGAAGTTGTTTGCTATGTCTAATTGATTTTCTTTAAAGATACCAACCACACTGTTTTGATAGAGCCAGAGTTAGATGTTTTTTCCAAATTTATGTTGACTAACTCTTTTTTGCATGAAGCCCAACATCCTTTTCTAATCTGGTGTAAATTAGGATCCTCACTAATGAAAATCAATACATGGAGTAACATTTGATGTATTTTCTTTGCTGAATCTAAATGTATGTGATATCGTTTGCGCAGTTCTTCTTGTCTTGCTATAACTTTGCACTGTAACTTTAGAATGTAAAGTAGCTCAAGTTTTGATTACATTGCGATTCTTTCATTGTTTTGGTCAGCCAGTGTTGTTTCTGTATGTTTATCATTTGATTTTAAGATTATCTAATGTGACATTAGCAATATTAATATAGGGAAATAAAAATGCTAACTTTTACATAAAGGTGTAGTTATTCATGACTGCAAATTCATGGTGCTTGACAATTACTGACTCCTATTGATTATTAATGTTATTGATTTTAACATTGATTATTGATCTTCATGTACTGAATATATGGTGGGAACATCTCAGGTGAGTCAAAAGGTTCATCGGCCTACTCGAGTCCCCTTGTAAGTTTACTTATTAAGGTCAGATGCGCCAACACACCCCCTCAGGCTGACCCAGTATTTCAGTACGGGTTTTTCTTTTTCTCTCTATGAAGAAGAGGTTTTTAAATCATTGCCCAACAAGCACTCCACTGAAATAGGAGGGCTCACAGCTACCTCCTTTGGGCCAATAACCCCAACCCATTCCAAGATGATCATTACCTTATTTTCACTTTTGAGAACCATGTGGAGGATATGAGAAATTATATGCTCTGGGGACAACAGCATTTCCCATAATGTGTTCAAGCTAGCTCTTGTGTCCCTTAAAATCTTAACATGAGTCCTGTTTCTAGGTGGCCCCAGCCTATAATTCAGCACGCTGGGATGTAAGGTTTTAAAACCCAACCCCATCTGCAGAGGCTAATGCAGTTTCAGTCAAACCCCAAGCCTGGTTTCCCCTCAACATACATCATAATCTCTACACTTGCAATCCCTTAGAATTGCCCACCGGTTGGGGAAGGGGGCTTCTTAGTACATGCAGAGTATCCCTTCTAGTGCCCAAACTGTTTGCATTCATAGCACACCTCACCCTTTGAGGAACCAAAATAATTTCCTTTGTTCTTACCAAATTTCTTCTTAGAGGTGACTTGGAACTACCCCTCATTATTAGATTATTGTGGCCATGTAGAGGACTCTTTCTTTGTATCTTTACTGCTCTCTTCATGCCCCTTTTGAAGGCTTATACCCCTCCATTTTTGGAATTGCATCCTTGGAACATCTTACTCACACATCAGCTGCCCTTCCAAGCTTCCTATGGTCAGTCAGCTTGAAATCTACTAGATGCAGCTGTAACTTTGAAGAACAATTACTCTAGATATTCTTTTTCACAGCCACATGGTATAGCCCATCATTTGTATTCACTTTATCACCCTTTACTCAGCTCTCTAGTGATTTCAGAAATATGTTTATCAAGACTTCCTAAGACTGCCGTTAATAGTTATAGTTGTCTCCAAACATTTTAAAGTATTCTTCAGTGGTGAAACCAAAAATATTAAGTAGTACATCATTCATGTAGGTGCAGGACTCAGCTACCTTCTGATCCAGAGTTCGGAGGGTATCCTTCCCCTGTGTAGGCTAGGCACCAACTCCCACAACAAAGGTCCCCAGTGCTGCTTGTCAACCCTGTGCATTCTCATTCTATCCTCAATGACCTCTCGTAGGTGTACAATGTGTATGTGTCATCCTGCATCACAAAGCTAAGCACAAAATCTATAAGCAATCTTGGGAGTGCAGAGTCCCTAGTGGAACCCTCACCCTTGCTGTCAGAACCTCCTTTGGATGTTCCTAGTCCCTATTTGGCCTTTTCTCCTCCAAAGCCAGTTTCTTCTACCTCATCACAATTTTCTACTTATCCAGGGTAATGGAAGCCAGTTCCTATCTATCAGCTTATCACTGTAATCCATCTGGCTGAATGATAGTTCATAGGACTCAGGCTATGGAAGCCCTCGCATCTTGCCCTGGTAGGTACTCAGTGAAGCCTTCTTGACATAGGTTGTTCTCTGCCTCATTCTGGTATTCCTCATTCTCCGCTGAGGTGGCCTGGAGCTGATAGACCTCTTCCTAGGCCAAGGGTTTCCTGGATTCCCTGATCAACTTCAAGCCTCTCTGCTTAGCCATGGTTCACCAGTGTTGAAGTTCTACAGGACATACAAGGGTCCACTCAAAATCTTATGCCATTTAAAATTTTTTTTTTCCTGTCAAATGCATTTAAAACTGAGTTGCATAAACTAAATAAAATTTCTAGATTCAACCACTGAACACCAATGTAAGAAAGTGTGTTATTAGATGGTGTAGATGTGAGGCTACGACAAGGAACAAGTCCATAAACTTGTCAAGTTGAACACACAGTTTGAATAATTTAAACTAGGGCTTCACCACTGGCAACTATGGTAAAGAGCAGACAAACTTAATTTAGGAAAAGTGTATAAAGTATTCATTTGTACGAAAAAATCTAGGTCATCCAGGTCAAAATTTTAACACTTTGACTTAGGCCCTTATTATGACCCTGGCGGACGGCTGTATTGTGGAGAAAAGTACTGCCAACAGGCTGGTGGTAGTTCTCCCCATAATATGACATTGGAGGTTTGGCTTTAGCCAAACTGCCAATATATCACTCCGTCTGCCACGGCGGTAACAGCCGCTGGGCTGGAGACTTCAGTCACTAGTCTGCCTGCAGGATTATGAACCCGCCTACCGCCATGGTTTTCGTGGCCTCCTTACCACCACGAAAACCATGGCGGTAGGCACTTTGAGTGACAGGGAATTCCGTCCCTGTCACTGATAAGGGTCTATAGCCAGGTAAGGTCTGATGAAGACTTCTAGCGGGTGGCAAAAAGCTCAAAGCAGGACCATGTGGGATTTTCCTGCTCACCTTGGTTGTGCCTTGAGCTGATAAAATTACTAAGTCACTTCCAAGGCTATCATGACCTGTGGGCAGGACACACTACAGCAGAAGGCACCAGGAGTATACAGTTTAGGTCCTTTTGTAATTAGTTAGTTGGGCACTGATGAAAAAAAGCCTCTTGCAGCTTGTTGTGTCCCTGTAGCCATACAGGAGGGCAGCCTATTGACCAATTGTATCCACTCTTCTCTCCTAGGCACAAGTGTGAGCAGGACCAGCACTTGAGGTCTCCACACAGATTGCATACAGGAGGTCCAGTCCTCTTTTGTCCAGATGAGCTCCGATGAGCTGTAGGTGAAGTGCCCCTTTTGTAAAATTGAGTAGCCTATGAATGGGGGTGACTCCTGGACACTCCTTAACCAATTAGAAAAAGGTTTCCTTGGGCAAACCATCCCACTTTTCTAGTACAGTCTGTTCAACTTACTGCACACTATTCCACAGGCACTCTTCTGAGTAAAAGCCAACATATCAGCATCCTTCTGCCTTTGGAGGATGCTGGTGGGCCAGCCAGGGTTCGGTTTAGGGAAATGTGCAGTTTCCTTCTCTTCAACACAGTAAACTGGCTTTGGGACCACATTCCCCTCCAACTAGACTCATGCCAAGCTAGCTACAAATGACCCACGAAACAAATGCAGCTCTTCCCCAGGTCTCTTTATACACCTAACTATAAACGAGCAGGCCACATTCTGGTCCCTTTCAAGTTAATGAAGTGCCTGAAAGCTCACCAGGTTCCCTTTCTCAACTGAGAGGAGTCACATACTTCACACTCAGATCTTCCTTTTAAAAGGGCCTAAGCCGTTGTTTGGGATATATGAAGAGTTTTATCACCTTATTAAGGGAAGTATTGACAGGACCTGGCTTCTGGCAGGCTAATGTTAATTAGACCACTGATGGGTAAAGCAGACAAAGGCCCTCATTACAACTCTGGCGGTCCAAAAACCGCCAGGGCTGTTTTGGCTGAAGCACCGCCAACAGGCTGGCGGTGCTTTAGAGGGGATTACGACCGCGGCGGTAGCGCTGCGGTCACACCGCCGGGGCCGGCGGTTTCCCGCCACATTTTCCCCGGCGGTGATAATCCGCCAGGGCAGCGCTGTCCAGGGGATTACGAGTCCCTGACTGCCAGCCTTTTCCTGGCGGTTCAAACCGCCAGGAAAAGGCTGGCGGTACGGGGAGTTGCAGGGTCCCCCTGACAGGGCCCCATGCAGCTTTTCACTGTCTGCTATGGAGACAGTGAAAAGCGCGACGGGTGCAACTGCACCCGTCGCACGGCCACAACACGGCCGGCTCCATTTGGAGCCGGCTCCTATGTTGCGGCCGAGATCCCCGCTGGGCCGGCGGGCGGAAACCAGGTTTCCGCCTGCCGGCCCAGCGGGGATCTCATAATGACCGCGGCGGGGGTGCGGCCGCATTGGGGGCCGCCCGCCGGTCAGCCGCCCGCCAAGGTCATAATGAGGGCCAAAGTGTAACTTTTTAAAATATGTTTCCGAAATATTTATTAGGCATCCCACTTCACCAGTGAATTGAATTTATGTAAATCAAAAATAGAGGTTGAATCATTCTAGTATCTTGTACCCAAACCAAAGATAGAAGAATTATTATTTTAGCTGAACGTTTGTCGTCTCATCTCAATAGCTACCACCATACACAGTGAGAATATTGGCTTATCATTGGAGGAACAAATAAACATAACATTCTTACATGTTCCACTTTCAAATACTAGGCACCCCAACTCATGGGCTACAATCCCTCCTTAGGGATAACTTACTTAATGGTTAAAAATAGGATCCTTTCTTGACACATACGCCTCCAGGTTGAACAGATGCAGCAGTCAGTCCACATGTGTACTCCTGAAGCCATTCTTCCTTGCAAGCCCAAAAGATGGCACAATATGAGGTGTAATTCAAAGATCACTTTTATCCTCCATGACATTTGTGTATTTCCTGCATCATATTCTATGGCTTTACTGGAAAATAGATATGCCAACTGGGAATTAAACATGTTGACCATGTTTTAGGGCTCAGAGCACATATCTTTGGGACAGTTGCACAATGCCCCAAGGTGGAGAGTTTAAGTATCAGCACCACACCACAGAAAATAGGGGTGACACAAAAAAGAAGTATTTTATCACATGCTTCACCTCCTAACTTAAGTATGCCAATCACTTCTTTTGTTTTCAGTTATCTTTACACAACATCATCATTGACTTCACAATCTATTGAAATAAAATATCAATTATAACTATGTCACCTCCAAAAAAATCTTAGGGTCTCAATAGGAGCCTGGCGGTCTTACAATCTTGGTGGTCAGAACACTGCCACCGACAGTAATGTGGTCATAAGTCCTCTTTCTGCCAGCCTTTTCATGGTAAGAACCCTGTCTTTGAAAGGCTGGCAGAAAGCCAGTTCTTGGGGTCACCGGCGGTCCCCTGCACTACCCATGACCACGTCATGGGCATTGCAGGCCTCCCCCTGCCCAGCCCCTTGGAATAAGAAGTCTGCCATGGCAGACAGTGGGTATTCCGAGGGTGCTGGGGGCACCCTCGGTGCAACAGCATTGGCCTTGGCTCCCTGAGGTGCAGAGGCCAATGCCTCTGCATGATTTCCACTGGGTTGACCAGTTGAAACCTCCTGCTTTGGAGGTTTCCTCCAGTGGAAACCTTGTAATAGGGCTGGGGGGAGCCCATTAGCTCTGCAGCGGTCTCCTCCCCAATGATCTGGCGGCCAGATGGTCGGCCCCCCCAAACCCATAATCAGGTCCTTAGTTTCGTCATCATTTTCACAACATGAACCTTGAACTTTCTCTCTGAACGTAAACTAAAACCTACCCAAAATCCAAAACGACAGCAAAAATACATTTGTGATGAAACCTTATCAGCTACATTTAACCCAATTCTAGCTTTATCACAAGATATAAAATGCTGCAGAAGAGCCCATCAATTTCTTAGAAAATTCCTTGACGCTTTTAGAACTTTTACCCCCTGCCCCATAGACATCCGTCAACAAAGCTAATCATTGTAAATTCTCTGTACCTACAAATCCAAAGAAATGTTTGACTTTCAAGCATTGCCTTAAGATATTGTCTTTCCCCTATTTTGCTAGGATAGTCAATAAAAATGTTTATTGGTTTTCAGAAAAGAAGGTCCTCAGAATGATTACAGCCATTGATAAAAAAAAGAAAATACTTCCCCACTTTTCATTCAGAGCAGCTATAACCCTGTGTGGTACTAAATTGACTATAAACACTTTTCAAAACTCTTGTCACAATACATTCTTCGTCCCAAGTTGACAGCCCTAATAAATCTAATAAAATATGTTGCAGAGTTCACTGTCATTGCCTCCATTTGATTAAATAAACTCTCTTTTACAAGTACTGTTCCCTTCATCTCCCAAATGTCGTAAATGTGGAAAATGATCCCTTCACTCAAGAAAATAAATAATAGCTTTTTGCATCTGATGCAGACCTCTAAACATCGGCTTCTGAAGTAAATAATTGATAAATATGTAGCTACACAATTGAGATCCACCAACCAAATAATAACTTTGTGGGTTCTTACCATTGCGTTCATTGACCAAAATGTAGCATGTAGATTACAATGGTTTGGTCCACCTCTGAAAATTAAAGAGGGATGCACAGATTATACTCACTCAAAACATGTCTGAAGCTGTCTGTAGGATTTAAACAAATACCAAAAACCTTTAAAGTCTTTCTGAAAAGGAAACCAAATCTGACCAGATTGAAATTGATTGTTTCTCACAGTTCATAGGGCACAAAATAATTAAAGAGGTAGTAAAACTTTGGAAATTAAGATGAAGATTTGAATTATACAAACATAGATAAACCAACAATGCCCTATAAACGGAAATGTAATTTGCAGAAGCTAGCATTCATGCTGATTTGATGACACCAAAACTACAAGAATTGACTTTGAAAACGCCATCGATTAGTATATTTCTATGTAGAATTATTCCATGAGCAATGGCATTTAAGAGGATCTGAGACTTAATATCTGATGGCTGAAAAATAATTTAGAATACAACAATATGCTACCTGTATGATGAAAGAAGTAATGTACAGATTTAATGGCCCATATGCATGAAAGATGGAATATTAAATATTACAACAGACATTTTTGAAGCACGAAAAGACTTGACACAATTGCATGCAGTTTTGTGAAGGGCGTGATTATCATGGTAAACTTCTCAAAAGTCTTGATGGATAGAAAAAATACTGTCTGAGCGGCCTTATAGCATGAATTATTTGATAATGGATACATTCATAATACAGGTAAATTTGTAAAACCAGCAAATTGAGTAAAAAACAGTAATTAGTGATACAACTGAAAATACCGAACTTTTAGTTTCTTAATATTGCATAATCTCCTTTAAAAAACACGAAAGGGAACAGTGGGCAGATCATCTAAATTGCAAAACATAATTTACGCATGGGAAGTTGTATTTGTAAATTAAAATGCTGGTTCCATTATTGGTTTCTTAGCTAAGTATCAAACATAAGTATAAGTACGGTATAGTCATGAACAAGGCAGACAGTCATTGAATTGGAATGGAAGATTTGCTCTCGGTTACATGGGATTCTTTACCATGAAGAGTAAATCCGTGATATGGTGTTTGATCACACCAAACCAAAAACCACACACTGTATCACAGAGTAGGCGGGATTATTTTCATTGTTACGTGCGGAGTGATATTGGAAGGATTTATGCTAAACCGTATTAAATGTAACTTTCGCCATTTAGAAGAAACATCATTTTGTTCTGTTGTAGGGTAGTATTGGCAGATGTACTAAATTTTGGTGCAAAGCAGCCCAGCAACTAAAGCTTCTTTGGTACACTGCGTCAATGGGCGAGAGAAAAACAGCACCATACCTACTAAAATATGGCGCTGTTTCTCTCTCCCTAGCTCTGGCGCACTTCACGTTCCATTTTGTCATTGTTCATACCCTTGCACCGCAGCATAAAGGTGTGTACTTCCTGTCAGGCATTTGCCAATATGTTGACCTGGCACTGACTGGGGTATCTTCATACAATACACCTTAGCATCCACCTGGATAAACACTTGTGTTTTTCCTGAAGCAAACTTCACGTAGGTGATGAGCATGAGACACTCTAACACACATGGAGGTGAAGAGATGATTGAAGTTCCACACAGCAGCCTGGCTCAACACTTTAGCGATGAGTTATGAGGTGAGGCTGGCAGTTTAAGTCGCTATGATTTATTATTTTAGAGGTAAAATGGAACAAACATTCAAAATTTACCCCATTCAAATATCTGGGTTTGGAGGAGGATTTATGTCTTGGTAATGCTGTGAGGGGAAGGGAGGCCAGGTTCATGGAACAGGAGCAATAGGAAAGTTGGCGCAAGACAGGAGACTACAGTATAGTACATTCCTTACATGTGCGAGAATTAAAGACTCCAACTTACTTGTGCAATGTCTTCCAGTCCTGGGTGTGGTATTTTTTTTATCAACAAAGAGAGAGTTTCAGCCAACATTTCGTGGTGATAGTGGTGAAGGGTCTGGCCTTAGTTTCCCCAACACAATTGAAACAAAGAATGAGCCAAATTCTGATTATTTAAAAAACTTTATTAAGTCACATCTGTGACGCATTGCAAATTTTACCATAACTATTTCATCAAGTAAAGTCTTAGTTAGACACAAGCAACTGGGCCGTTATTTGACACAATGGTAACAATTGTGGTTGGTTAGTTTTTATTTAAAATTTTCACATCTGAATCAACACTCTGCAGTACCACTTTGACTATTTTAACTGCACACGGAGCACCTTGTTGGAGATATATTTCTTATTTATTTATTTGTAACGTTAATAAAGCACACTGTCACTGGGCTGTCACTTTACTGGTATCCCATAGCTAGGAGCTAATGTCTGAGCAGGAGGCTAGTGGCAGAGAGTAAAGGCACATGTACAAGCAACCAAGGTTATTTGGAGAAAAAACAGGTCTAAATTGCAGGAAGCCTGTAAATGACCTGAGAGTAGATGGCAGCCTATTCAACATCTGGCCTCCCTTGACTGTAATGGCTAGCCCACCTTGGTGGCCTTATGATTGACAGCTGCTGAACACAGATGTCTCGCAGGAGGGTATCTTTTTAATCTGTGTTGCAAAAACACAGGATCCTTACTCTGAAGAGCCTTGAACATGATACACATAGATTTGAAATTAATCTTCTGTTTCACAGGGAGCCAATGGAGCTCCTTCAGGGCATTCGATGCAGAGGATCTTCGAGATCTATTTAGTGTCAATTTGGCCACTGCCATCTGGACTCTATATAATCTGTTATTCAGAAAGTCAGGGGCTCTAAAGAGTAGTGAGTTACAATAAACCAACCTGCTGGGTATAAAACTGCACACAATCAAAGACTTTGCATGTTCTGGTCGTACAGGTACCAGCTTTCTAATGCCACAAAGAAGTGCAAAACAAATGCCTGCAGCTTTATTGACAAAACTAACACATCTGCCCTTTTTGTCTCTGCCTATGTGGAAAAGAGTTAATGGGAGATTCAGATGAGGTAGACATGGCAATGGTGTAAAAGGTTTCCTCAGAAATAGGTTTGAATGATTCAAACCTACAGATAGCGCACTCACAATAATCTGCCCCATCAAATTTCTTGATGTTTCTATTTTGGATGGGGTGCCTACATCCATGTTGATATTTCCATTAGAATGTAAATTGTCGAAACCCGTACCTATTGACTGGGAGGGACCACCAATGTCCTCCAAAATATTGATGATCTTCTTCTCAAAAACAACAGCCAGATTATCACAAAGGTCCAGCAAAGGTATTATTTCCTGTTTTAGACATTCAGGATTAGATAAATGCTGAAAGATATTGAAGACCTTTTTGAAGCTGCAAGAATAGTATTACCATAGTAGTCAGCTTTCACTTGGCAGACCTTACTCTTATATTTGTTAAGAGCAATCTTTAAACATTGTTTATCTTTCTCTCTGTATCACCGGCACCATTTTCTTTCTAATTTCCTAACATTAGTTTTGCAGCTTTTAATGTTTCGCCATACTAGGATGCTGATGGTTGACTGCAAGATTTTAAATCAGTAAGAGGAATCTCTTTTTCTAATGTTGCTACAATCTCCGTATCATAGATTGCGTATTTGGTCTATATTGAATTATTAGGATCAAATAAACTAGAAAAGTTAAAAACAAATCCATGTAGAGGCCTTTTGAGTTTGTACCAGGCACTCCCCTTTCTCAAAGAAGCTGCATCATCTTAGGTGGGTGGGATTCTTGTATATATAAGTGCAAAGATATTAATGCATGGTCAATCCAAAATAGAGGTGTGATCTCTCTCACTGAAAATACCGAACTTTTAGTTTCTTAATATTGCATAATCTCCTTTAAAAAACACGAAAGGGAACAGTGGGCAGAACATCTAAATTGCAAAACATAATTTACGCATGGGAAGTTTTATTTGTAAATTAAAATGCTGGTTACATTATTGGTTTCTTAGCTAAGTATCAAACATAAGTATAAGTACGGTATATAGTCATGAACAAGGCAGACAGTCATTGAATTGGAATGGAAGATTTGCTCTCGGTTAAATGGGATTCTTTACCATGAAGAGTAAATCCGTGATATGGTGTTTGATCACACCAAACCAAAAAACACACACAGTATCACAGAGTAGGCGGGATTATTTTCATTGTTACGTGCGGAGTGATATTGGAAGGATTTATGCTAAGCTGTATTAACTGTAACTTTCGCCATTTAGAATAAATACCATTTTGTTCTGTTGTAGGGTAGTATTGGCAGGTGTACTAAATTTTGGTGCAAAGCAGCCCAGCAACTAAAGCTTCTTTGATACACTGCGTCAACGGGCGAGAGAAAAACAGCACCATACCTACTAAAATATGGCGCTGTTTCTCTCTCCCTAGCTCTGGCGCACTTCACGTTCCATTTTGTCATTGCGAGAGATAATTTAGCACCATTCACTCCATTTTGTGTGTAAAAGGCCGCTTTATTGGAAACAGGTGCACTCACAGTGTTTTATCCCTTGGCCTTTGCCTTACAAAACTAAATCCTCACTATACATAAATTCTCCTGTCAACCGCTCCCCCCTCCCTTTCCCCTCTTTATACTTGCAGCTCATTAGTCCAGTCCTCCTTATCTCCCGCTCCTGTTTTATCTGTCTAGTACCTTACTGGTCAGGTGCTATCGTCTTGAGCGTGCAAGTCACCAGCCCCTAAATGTCCATCTTATCTTCGTAGCCCTGCTACTGTCCATCCTCTTCCAATCTGTGTTTGTCTTGTCCTATTTTCGCCCCGCCCGTTCTCCTCTGTCATGTGCCCGTTCTCGGTCTCCGCCACCAGAAAAGAAGAGGATCCGGCCCGCAGGGACGTCCTCTCCTTTTCTGCCCCCCCAGCGTCTAAAGTCACTTCCTGCGCTTCTGCCTAGGGTTCTTTAAACATTGCTCGAAGAGCTTCCTTTAATTGGAGCAGGTACAGTTTGTAGGAAGTTGGCTCTGTATGCACTATTTCAAAGTAAGGAATAGTATGCACAGAGTCCAAGGGTTCCCCTTAGAGGTAAGATAGTGGCAAAAAGAGATAATACTAATGCTCTATTATGTGGTAGTGTGGTCGAGCAGTAGGCTTATCCAAGGAGTAGTGTTAAGCATTTGTTGTACATACACACAGGCAATAAATGAGGAACACACACTCAGAGACAAATCCAGCCAATAGGTTTTGTTATAGAACAATAGTTTATTTTAAGAACCACAGGTTCAAATTCTACATGTAATATCTCATTTGAAAGGTATTGCAGGTAAGTACTTTAGAAACTTTGAATAATCACAGTAGCATATATACTTTTCACATAAAACACAATAAGCTGTTTTAAAAGTGGACACAGTGCAATTTTCACAGTTTCTGGAGGAGGTAAAGTAATGTTAGTTTTTGCAGGTAAGTAAACCACCTACAGGGTTCAGATTTGGGTCCAAGGTAGCCCACCGTTGGGGGTTCAGAGCAACCCCAAAGTCACCACACCAGCAGCTCAGGGCCGGTCAGGTGCAGAGTTCAAAGTGGTGCCCAAAACGCATAGGCTTCAATGGAGAGAAGGGGGTGCCCCGGTTCCAGTCTGCCAGCAGGTAAGTACCCGTGTCTTCGGAGGGCAGACC
Organism: Pleurodeles waltl; assembly: GCF_031143425.1. Taxonomy (NCBI): domain Eukaryota; kingdom Metazoa; phylum Chordata; class Amphibia; order Caudata; family Salamandridae; genus Pleurodeles; species Pleurodeles waltl. The sequence continues at coordinate 139,857,263 of NC_090438.1, forward strand.
AGGGGGGTTTTGTAGGCCACCGGGGGGGACACAAGTCAGCACAAAAAGTACACCCTGAGCAGCGCGGGGGCGGCCGGGTGCAGTGTGCAAACACGCGTCGGGTTTTCAATGGTTTTCAATGAGAGACCAAGGGGTCTCTTCAGCGGTGCAGGCAGGCTAAGGGGGGGCTCCTCGGGGTAGCCACCATCTGGGCAAGGGAGAGGGCCTCCTGGGGGTCACTCCTGCACTGGAGTTCCGATCCTTCAGGTGCTGGGGGCTGCGGGTGCAGGGTCTTTTCCAGCTGTCGGGATGTTAGAGTCAGGCAGTCGCGGTCAGGGGGAGCCTCGGGATTCCCTCTGCAGGCGTTGCTGTGGGGGCTAAGGGGGGACAACTTTGGTTACTCACAGTCTTGGAGTCGCCGGAGGGTCCTCCCTGAGGTGTTGGTTCTCCACCAGTCGAGTCGGGGTCGCCGGGTGCAGTGTTGCAAGTCTCACGCTTCTTGCGGGGATTGCAGGGGTCTTTAAATCTGCTCCTCTGTAACAAAGTTGCAGTCTTTTTGGAACAGGGCCGCTGTCCTCTGGAGTTTCTAGTCTTTCTTGAAGCAGGGCAGTCTTCTGAGGATTCAGAGGTCGCTGGTCCTTGAGAAAGCTTCGCTGGAGCAGGTTTCTTTAGAAGGCAGGAGACAGGCTGGTAGGACTGGGGCCAAAGCAGTTGGTGTCTTCTTTCTTCTTCTGCAGGGGTTTTCAGCTCAGCAGTCTTCTTCTTCGGTAAGTTGCAGGAATCTAAATTCTTAGGTTCAGGGAAACCCTTAAATACTAAATTTAAGGGCGTGTTTAGGTCTGGGGGGTTAGTAGCCAATGGCTACTAGCCCTGAGGGTGGGTACACCCTCTTTGTGCCTCCTCCCAAGGGGAGGGGGTCACATTCCTATCCCTATTGGGGGAATCCTCCATCTGCAAGAGGGAGGATTTCTAAAAGTTAGAGTCACTTCAGCTCAGGACACCTTAGGGGCTGTCCTGACTGGCCAGTGACTCCTCCTTGTTATTCTCATTATCTCCTCCGGCCTTGCCGCCAAAAGTGGGGCCGTGGCAGGAGGGGGCAGGCAACTCCACTAGCTGGAGTGCCCTGTGGTGCTGGAACAAAGGGGGTAAGCCTTTGAGGCTCACCGCCAGGTGTTACAGCTCCTGCCTGGGGGAGGTTTAGCATCTCCACCGAGTGCAGGCTTTGTTACAGGCCGCAGAGTGACAAAGGCACTCTCCCCATGTGGCCAGCAACATGTCTTGAGTGTGGCAGGCTGCTAGAACCAGTCAGCCTACACGGGTAGTTGGATTAGGTTTCAGGGGGCACCTCTAAGGTGCCCTCTGTGGTGTATTTTACAATAAATGTACACTGGCATCAGTGTGCATTTATTGTGCTGAGAAGTTTGATACCAAACTTCCCAGTTTTCAGTGTAGCCATTATGGTGCTGTGGAGTCCGTGTTTGACAGACTCCCAGACCATATACTCTTATGGCTACCCTGCACTTAAAATGTCTAAGGTTTGGCTTAGACACTGTAGGGGCACAGTGCTCATGCACTGGTGCCCTCACCTATGGTATAGTGCACCCTGCCTTAGGGCTGTAAGGCCTACTAGAGGGGTGACTTATCTATACTGCATAGGCAGTGTGAGGTTGGCATGGCACCCTGAGGGGAGTGCCATGTCGACTTACTTGTTTTATTCTCACCAGCATACACAAGCTGGCAAGCAGTGTGTCTGTGCTGAGTGAGGGGTCCCCAGGGTGGCATAAGATATGCTGCAGTCCTTAGAGACCTTCCCTGGCATCAGGGCCCTTGGTACCAGGGGTACCAGTTACAAGGGACTTACCTGGATGCCAGGGTGTGCCAATTGTGGAATCAAAAGTACAGGTTAGGGAAAGAACACTGGTGCTGGGGCCTGGTTAGCAGGCCTCAGCACACTTTCAATTCTAAACATAGCATCAGCAAAGGCAAAAAGTCAGGGGGTAACCATGCCAAGGAGGCATTTCCTTACACAGTTCCATGCCCTTAAAGGACAGGTGTACTCCGTCGCCCCTGAAAAATTCCTTATCCTCAAATCTGATATCTGAATGCATCAGATATACCAAACCTTGCTCCGCACAAAACGTCCGCATTTCCTTGTTAATCTTCCTCCTCGCTTTCTCTATTGCCCCAGGTTTCCTCGCCACTCTCCAAAGTAATCGAGGAACAAGCGCTGTCCAAATGACATGGCACCCATGCCACTGTTGTCGCACCATGACTAAATCCTCCTTCATGTCCTTCAAAATGTCTAGTCCAGTCCGTTTTACCAAGTCGTTCTCCCCCAAATGAATTATCAATACATCTGGGCACGGACCCCGCCCCTTTAACCTTTCCAAAGTCCCCACTAACTCCTGCCAACACATTCCTCCTTTTCCTTCCCACCGTACCCTATACCGCACCCTATCTAACCCCAAGTTGGTCACCAACGTAGTTGACTGCGCTTGCTTCGCTGCCCACTTCACAAATGAATGTCCCACGAGCCAAATTGACAAGAACTGCACAGCCGGCCCTGGAACCGAACCTGCATCAAGAAGAAAAATTGTTACTGACCCTCTACCTGAATACTTTATCGCACATACCTCCTATATGCCTCTGACTTCCATCTCCCCAGCTCTAAAACTGCCGCCTTCCCCCACCCTCGCCGACCTACTTCTGTCGCCATGCCGATCCTAAATGAATGTGTGCCATATTGTGACGCGTTTAAACCTATGTATCGCAAGCAGGCCCTCAAAACTGACATTAACTGGTAAGCTGACACCACCTCGCCGCTCACGTGACGAAAAACCAAGCCCTCTTTGACTATCAGATTTCGTTGCCATCCTACAGTTAAGCGCATCGGGCATAAATACCCTTTGGGGTAAGCCCGCAAAAATACTTGCCTTCCTTTCCCTTGCTGATCGGTCTTTGACCGTGCCAATGATATTGCAACCCCTCTAGAGGAGAGAGAAACGTCCTGCCATACAACCCTGGCCCAGTCTGCGGAACCCAATAGCTCCGACACCCTGAATGCTCCAAAAAACATCCAAGACATCAGTGTCTTGAACAACGCGCATTCAGCTGCATTCTTACATACCGCATCCGTCGCCTGCAACAGCTTCTCTAGTAACTCTAAGGTAATGGGCTGTCTCTTCCTAGTCCGGTTCCCTTGCTCCCTGGCCCAACCCTCCAAAATGCGCTGCCCCAATTCCCCTGCCGACGGAGCATAACCCTACAACAGCTTACCCATAAAAGCCACACCAGCCAACTTCCCTGCCATTGATACCCTGGACAGTCCCAAATCCACCATGTCCATGATAAAATTAACCACGTCATCTACCCGCTCCTGCTGCCGTCGCCGTGCCCCCGACTCCAGAAAAGCCCGCCAAGCCCGTACATACGTGCGTTGCGTCGACGGGGCCAAGGAATTCACCACCAATCGCAGAATCCTCTGCTGCCTATACTCCAGAGCGCCGCCGGCATCGCCGTCCTGCTCACCCGCTCGTCCGCGACCAACCCACGGAATCTCTCCCACTGCGAACGAGATAACGCATCCGCTATGTCATTGTTCACCCCTGGCACGTGCTTTGCCCTGAAATAAATGTCGCAGCGCAAACATTCTAAAACAAAAACACGAAGAAGCTGTAGGACCTGCGGATCTCTAGCCGATTGCCAATTGATCACCTGTACCACTGCCATGTTATCTACCCTGAAAAGCACTCTTTTGTGCTGTAGATAATGTCCCCAAACACACACTGCAACCACTAATGGAAATAACTCCAGAAACGCCATGCTCCTCCCACCCGCGCGCCATGCTTCCGGCCACTGTTCTGCACAATACTTCCCCTGCCAAAAAATTCCAAAGCCCGACGCACCCACCGCGTCGGAAAATATCTGCACATCCCACTCGCAGAGCAGCCATGCTTGAATAGGAATTCCGTTGAACGACTCCAAGAAAACACACCACATTCGCAGATCCTCTTTTGACCCTGCTCTGAGCCGTACGTGATGGTGCGGCATAGTGCCCCCCGACAAAGCCATACCGAGCCTCCTGCAAAATGTCCTACCCGCCTGTACCACCCTGCACGCAAAATTTAGATGGCCCAACAACACTTGAATTTCCTTCACTGTCGCCTTCTGTTTCCTCACCACTTGTTTCACCTTTTCCAACATGTTCCTCTTTTTATCTTCAGGCAACCGTGCCACCATAGCCACAGTATCTAGCTCGATTCCCAAAAAAGATAAGGCCGTACAGGGCCCCACCGTCTTTTTGGGGGCCAGGGGCACTCCCATGTCTCCCATGATGCACTGAAATTTTTGCAATACCACCTTGCAGGACTTGGAGTCCTTCTGCCCTGCAAAGAAAAAATCGTCCAAATAATGCGTCACCGCTCTATGGCCCATGGCCGTCTGGAAAACCCACTGCAGAAAAGTGCTGAAGCATTCAAACAGTGCACATGAACTCGAACACCCCATGGGCAGAGCCTTGTCAACATACCAATTGCCTTGAAATTGGATGCCCAACAACTCAAAATCCCGCGGGTGCACCGGCAACCGCCGAAAGGCCGATTTGATATCTGTTTTTGCCATGAGGGTGCCCGGACCCAATTCCTCCACCAATGCCATTGCCACGTCCACTGAGGCATACGACACCTTAGTAAACTCCTCCGGAATGAAGTCATTCACTGATGACCCTTCCGGCCATGACAAATGGTGAATCAACCTATACTGACCTGGTTCCTTTTTTGGCACTACTCCTATAGGCGACACAATCAGATTTTCCAGAGGCCAATCCGCAAAAGGGCCTGCCATTCTTCCCTCTGCCACCTCTTTGCCAAGTTTGAGCCGCACCAGCTCCTCCTTACCATTTACCGACCTCAAATTGTCCGCCCACCGACGCTGTCGCGCCCCGTGGTATCCCAGCTCGAACCCGTCCGAAAAACCGCGCAACAGCAATTGCCCCTGACTCTCATTACCGTAAAGACCCACCCAAGAAGCCAACTTGTCCAGTTTAATTGGCGTAATAGCTTTTCCCCAACACTGGCCCTTTCTGTTTGGACTGAACCTGATTTGCTCCGGTAACACCCCCCCCGTCGCTGACTGCTGTCCCACGCCCGCTCCTCCGTAACAATTGGTAAGGGGATGCCTCCCCCCACACATGGAGCACTCATGTCTGAACTTACAGTACTCCCTTGTGCATAACCCTTTGTTAAAATCCCAGCAGGCACCGGTTTTCTTCCCCGAACCCGCAGCCCCGGACACTCCTCTGTCTCCAGTGTTCCTGTTAGAACTGGCCCCACCCTGGGTGGGGCGATCCCGAAAGGGCCGATAAGTAATCGGTAAGCCACTGGCTGTAAAAATCGTTTTCCCCAATTTTGCGGGACCCATCGTATGTTGCCACAAGTCCGCGTCTATTTCGCCCCATTGGGCTTCTTCGTCCGCGGCCATACGCGCCCGAAACTCCTCATCATACTGGGCCCACGCATAACCACCGTAGTTCAAGTAAGCCTTGCATATCACGTCTATATATTTGAGCAGCGCCACTGAACGCTCGGGGAATCGCTCACAATAAATGCTAGCAAATATAAGAAACGCCGCCGTCCAATTCTCGATTGTGACTGGTACTCTAGGCCTCTTTGCCAATTCAGATTCCTCCTCCTTTGAACCTTCTTTCGCCCGAACCTCTCGGTGTAGCAGCTTTAAGATCTCAACTTACTCCCCTTTCCATATTTTTTCCTTTGTCGCCTGCATGAGATGGGCCCCAAGAGGCTTCGCCGTCCCCATATATGGCAACCGCTTACACTTGCCCCCAACTTTTCCCACCCCATGCTCCGCCACCTTTTTCTTCAGTCACCTCCCGTTCTTTACCTACCTGTTCCTTCCCGTCCTCCGTGGCGACCCCCACATCTACCACATAGACACCCTTTCGCTGCCTCTCCCCTGTGCTCGCATCCGTCCCCGCCGGCACCCCTATTGATTTTAACGCTTTTTGCTCATTACCTGTGTGCAGCAACGGCGTGCGCTCCGCCTCTTTCTGTCTGGATCCCTTCCTCGCCTTTGCCTCCGACACCTGTAACATTTCACAACAAGAATTAGACTCCCCCCGCGGCCCACCAGGCCTTCTCCTCACGAATCTCTCCCTCTTCCACGCTATCCTCGTCATAATCCATAATCCAATTGTACATCCCTCCCAATGTCCTCCATGTCACTCCACTCCCCCCTTGTCGCCAATCGTGCCTTCTTCACAAATTCCTCTACTGGCGCCGCCACAACATACGGTCGCCGCGCCGCCGCTAAGCCCCCTTGTCTGTTTGCCGAAAGGCCAGGCCGCTCCCCCTTACTGACCAAAGTCCTGGAGGGCGCAACACCCCGTCCAGGCTGGCGTTTCTGTCCTAGGACCTTGGCCTGTACCGCAGCACCACCACGTCGAGAGTCGATCCAGCCAGCCGCACTGGGCCCGCCTTCTCTTCCTCCCAGGGTTCAGAGCCCGCCCATGGCTCCCCTGGGTCCCCCTCCTCACTACTGCTCCTCTCCACCTGTAAAATTTCCACAGTGTCGGTGAGCAGGAATCCTTCCTCCGACCCCCACCACCTCTGTTGTGCCCCTGGTGGCCTCTCTTCTCATAGGCTCCACCCCGTTAACCCTGCCTGATCGTGACCCCGTTTTCCTTTTCCCTTCACTCCTGTTCCCCCTGTAGGTCCGAAGAGGCGGCCGCACCTTAAGGGTAATGCCGTCCTCCTCCACCTCCTGGCTGTCCTCCTCCTCCACCTCCTGCCCTCCTCCTCACTCCTTTCCCACTGAAAGCCCCATCCACCTTCCTGCTCTGGCCCCCACCTGCCACCTGACTGTTGTTCACTCGGGCCTTCCTCCCCCTGCCCCCCTGTCAATCCCCATGCACACCCACCCTTCCCCCCCCTTGCCCTTACCCCTTTCTCCTTCCTCCCCCCTTGTCCTGAACCCCTTGCCTCTTCCCTGCCCTGTCCCTCTAAACTGCTCCCTCCCTCTACCCCCATGTGCTCCGACTTCACCCATAACACGGGATTCGCTCCCCCTGACACTCTCGGGGTATCCCCGTGTGATTCCCCTTCCCTCTCTGCCTTCTTCGCGCGGCCCGCCCTCTCGGGGAGGCCACTGCGTGTTTGCCGCGCCCCCAATAGGCGCGGCTGCCTTGCTGCCGATCCTCCGGCCTTGTAAACTGGGGGCGGGTCGCTCCCGATGCCGCCCCCATCTCCACCCTGCAATGCCCTCGCACACGGCCGTGCCCCCAAGTGGCCCGGCCGCCGCATTTTCGAAACCATGCTCCGGCAGGCAGGCGCGCTTGCCTTCCCTGCCTGCCCCCTTTCCACCCCGAGCCCCCTTACCTGCGTTGCCCGCCTGCTCCCACCGCCACGCGGGGGGAGCATGCCGCTACCGCGGCTGCCACCCCGCTCGTCGCTTGACGCGCTGGGCGCTCACGGCGAGCACCGACCTCTGCCGGCCCGCCTCCTCCAACAACTGCAGCGCCTGGCGGACACGCGGATCCATCGCCCCAGGTAACCTGCTTCTCCAACTCAAAGAAACTACTCTGTTGTTTTTTTTTTTTTTGTTTTTTTTTAAACTCCACCTCGCTATAGCTCCCACTGTACTGCCTGCCACCCAAAATCTAACCTGCCACTAACAAACGCTTGCCGCACTGGCAAGAAAAAGCCTGGAAAACTCTGCCGCACTGGCACTGAAAAAATCTGCCGCACTGGCAAACTGCCACCGACAAAATGGTGGCATAACAAAATGTCGGACCCCATTTATAAGGTAGCCCTGGCTACCAAAGCCCCACGCCCAAAAACAGCCCAAACAGTGCCCAAAACGGCGCGAATGGGCTATCCCACTCTCGCAAACCTTCCGGGGGGGAGACTGCCAAATATGGCGCTCCCCCCAAAACCACCTTGTACATACCCTTGCACCGCAGCATAAAGGTGTGTACTTCCTGTCAGGCATTTGCCAATATGTTGACCTGGCACGGACTGGGGTATCTTCATACAATACACCTTAGCATCCACCTGGATAAACACTTGTGTTTTTCCTGAAGCAAACTTCACGTTGGTGGTGAGCATGAGACACTCTAACACACATGGAGGTGAAGAGATGATTGAAGTTCCACCCAGCAGCCTGGCTCAACACTTTAGCTATGAGTTATGAGGTGAGGCTGGCAGTTTAAGTCGCTATGATTTATTATTTTAGAGGTAAAATGGAACAAACATTCAAAATTTACCCCATTCAAATATCTGGGTTTGGAGGAGGATTTATGTCTTGGTAATGCTGTGAGGGGAAGGGAGGCCAGGTTCATGGAACAGGAGCAATAGGAAAGTTGGCGCAAGACAGGAGACTACAGTATAGTACATTCCTTACATGTGCGAGAATTAAAGACTCCAACTTACTTGTGAAATGTCTTCCAGTCCTGGGTGTGGTATTTTTTTTATCAACAAAGAGAGAGTTTCAGCCAACATTTCGTGGTGATAGTGGTGAAGGGTCTGGCCTTGGTTTCCCCAACACAATTGAAACAAAGAATGAGCCAAATTCTGATTATTTAAGAAACGTTATTAAGTCACATCTGTGACTCATTGCAAATTTTACCATAACTATTTCATCAAGTAAAGTCTTAGTTAGACACAAGCAACTGGGCCCTTATTTGACACAATGGTACCAATTGTGATTGGTTAGTTTTTATTTAAAATGTTCACATCTGAATCAACACTCTGCAGTACCACTTTGACTATTTTAACTGCACACGGAGCACCTTCTCGGAGATATATTTCTTATTTATTTATTTGTAACATTAATAAAGCACACTGTCACTGGGCTTTCACTTTACTGGTATCCCATAGCTAGGAGCTAATGTCTGAGCAGGAGGTTAGTGGCAGAGAGTAAAGGCACATGTACAAGCAACCAAGGTTATTTGGAGAAAAAACAGGTCTAAATTGCAGGAAGCCCGTAAATGACCTGAGAGTAGATGGCAGCCTATTCAACATCTGGCCTCCCTTGACTGTAATGGCTAGCCCACCTTGGTGGCCTTATGATTGACAGCTGCTGAACACAGATGTCTCGCAGGAGGGTATCTTTTTAATCTGTGTTGCAAAAACACAGGATCCTTACTCTGAAGAGCCTTGAACATGATACACATAGATTTGAAATTAATCTTCTGTTTCACAGGGAGCCAATGGAGCTCCTTCAGGGCATTCGATGCAGGGGATCTTCGAGATCTACTTAGTGTCAATTTGGCCACTGCCATCTGGACTCTATATAATCTGTTATTCAGAAAGTCAGGGGCTCTAAAGAGTAGTGAGTTACAATAAACCAACCTGCTGAGTATAAAACTGCACACAATCAAAGACTTTGCATGTGCTGGTCGTACAGGTACCAGCTTTCTAATGCCACAAAGAAGTGCAAAACAAATGCCTGCAGCTTTATTGACAAAACTAGAACATCTGCCCTTTTTGTCTCTGCCTATGTGGAAGAGAGTTAATGGGAGATTCAGATGAGGTAGACATGGCAATGGTGTAAAAGGTTTCCTCAGAAATAGGTTTGAATGATTCAAACCCACAGATAGCGCACTCACAATAATCTGCCCCATCAAATTTCTTGATGTTTCTATTTTGGATGGGGTGCCTACATCCATGTTGATATTTCCATTAGAATTTAAATTGTCGAAACCCATACCTATTGACTGGGAGGGACCACCAATGTCCTCCAAAATATTGATGATCTTCTTCTCAAAAACAACAGCCAGATTATCACAAAGGTCCAGCAAAGGTATTATTTCCTGTTTTAGACATTCAGGATTAGATAAATGCTGAAAGATATTGAAGACCTTTTTGAAGCTGCAAGAATAGTATTACCATAGTAGTCAGCTTTCACTTGGCAGACCTTACTCTTATATTTGTTAAGAGCAATCTTTAAACATTGTTTATCTTTCTCTCTGTATCACCGGCACCATTTTCTTTCTAATTTCCTAACATTAGTTTTGCAGCTTTTAATGTTTCGCTATACTAGGATGCTGATGGTTGGCTGCAAGATTTTAAATCAGTAAGAGGAATCTTTTTTTCTAATGTTGCTACAATCTCCGTATCGTAGATTGCGTATTTGGTCTATATTGAATTATTAGGATCAAATAAACTAGAAAAGTTAAAAACAAATCCATATAGAGGCCTTTTGAGTTTGTACCAGGCACTCCCCTTTCTCAAAGAAGCTGCATCATCTTAGGTGGGTGGGATTCTTGTATATATAAGCGCAAAGATATTAATGCATGGTCAATCCAAAATAGAGGTGTGATCTCTCTCACTGAGATCAGACCATCTGGAGAAAAGATGAGATCCAGTGCATGCCCGCCCCAATGGATGGGTCCTTGCACCAGACCCAGAAATTGACAGGGGGTCTGCATTTCCTTAAAAGGGGGTGAAAGGTCCCCCTCAGTCCCCAGATTAAAATCTCCTAAAATAAAGAAATTAGAATGGTCAAGAGCCATTGTAGATATGGCTTCTATAAAAGGTTGTAGATGTAAGTTCAGGGAGCTGGCGGTCTATAACACAGAGCCCCTGAAAAAACATTACCACTTCCAGGTTTCATAGTGAATCCCAACACTTCTATGTCTTCTAGTTCATCGAGTGGCAAAGTGGAAAATTTCCTCTTTTCATTGTAGATAATGCCCACTCCTCCTTCCTTCTTATTTATGTGGGGTTTATGGAGGGCTTTGAAGCCCAATGGGCATGTCTTACCTAGGTCTACTGCTGAGTCAATGTTGGTCCAAGGTTCTGTTATAAACAACACATCCCAATTACAGGTTTCTCGTAGCAAGTAGATTTAGAGAGAGGCTTCACCAAAAACCTGGCATTAAGTAAGCCACAGTTCAAGATGGCAGGCATTTTGGTATCATATGGCGATGACATAGGCACTATCTCAGTGGTAATGGGCGACTGAGGAATATGTGGCTGCTTACCAATATGTAGTTGTTCTATTGTGTACCCAATACTGGGGGTTGAAGTAGAAATAGTACCTCCTGCAACTCAGAGGTGCAACCAGCAACATGGCCAGCCAAGAGTTGGCATTGACAGACAATGTGTACTTCTTCCTTTGAGAAAAGAAAAAACAAACCTTTTATGCTTGTGCATCAATTAACTTCACAATGTAATGGATTTGTTTATGAGAGGACCATTATCATTCCTTCACCCAGCCAATAGGCAGATGCTTACTATATTAGGCAGCTTGGCATTATCGTAATGTTCTGATTACATCAAAAATCTAAAGAATTGACATCATTCATAACACCAGTGGGTGCATTTGCATTCAAGAGGATGCAGTTTGAGCTTTTGTCCTGCAGGCACTGTGTTTCAGAGAGTTATGTCATTAATGTTGGTGAACATTGCAGTTGGATGGTGTACTAGTATGTGGGAAATCCTGTGAGGAACATGATGAGAAATTAAGCATGGTTTGAGAACATTTTGGGACCGTTTAAGAACAATAAGGCCTGAAACATGCTGATTTGCATGTGTAGAGTTTATCTTAGACATCTTGTTACTTTGGAATGGTTAGAGCCAAAAAGAGAACTTGTTGATATAATTGTAAAACTAATAGCTCCTAAACAGCAAGGATGACCTACACTCAGTCCTAGGTAAGGCAAGATTATTGAGAATCTTGCAAGAAGGACATTTAACATGAGATAGTTGTGGAAAAACAATGTTGAGTTTGTGTGTTATGAGTTGTGTGAGAAGCTAGAATACATTTTCTCAAAAACAGACTCAATTTATATGTCTCAAGAACTGATAATTTATAACACCAATGGGAACATTTAAAATCAAAAACATGCAATTTGGGCTTTTCACTGCAGGCTCTGTGTTTACAGAGAGCCATGTTATCAATGTTGGGAACATTGCAGGTGTTATATCATCAGCCTGATGTAGTAGTATTCGGGAAATCCCATGAAGAATATGATGAGAGAGTCAGGGTGGCTTTGAAAATCTTTTGAGAAAGTTTAAGGAAAGGGAGACCTGAAAAGTCTGTGCTGATTTGGATGTGAAAAATTATCTAGGACATCTAGTTATATATAAAAATGTGTTGAGCCAAAAAATCTTGTTGACATCATTGCTCCAAAGCAACAAGGATGACCTACATTCTTTCCTAGGTATGGCTGTTATAGCATGAAGGACATTTAACACAAACATGAGAAATGTGTTAAAAAACAATGTTGAATTTATGTGGGATGAGTTGTGTGAGAAGTGAGAATGAGTCTTCTGAGGTAAAGAAAATATGTGATGCACAGAATGATCTGTTACACTGGGAAGAGATGTAATAGTGGAGCCCCGGCCAAACTCTTCAAACGACTGCAATGCATACAAAACGCCTCCGCACGCCTGATCCTCGATGCCCACCACCACAGCCACATCACTCCCCTTCTGAGAGACCTACACTGGCTCCCCATCATCAAAAGGATAACCTTCAAGCTCCTCACCCACGCACACACGCACACAACGCGCTCCACAACACCGGTCCAGCCTACCTCAACAGACAACTCACCTTCTACACCCCGTCCCGCCAACTCCGCTCAGCTGACCTCGCCCTCGCCACTGTCCCCCGAAGAGTGACTACCGGAGGCAGATCCTTCTCCCACCTTGCCGCCAAGACCTGGAACACCCTTCCCTTGCCCCTATGACAGACCGAAGACCTGCTGGCTTTCAGGAAGCGGCTCAAAACCTGGCTATTTGAGCAGTAGCAGCAACCCCCCCCCCACTCAGCGCCTTGAGACCCTCACGGGTGGTAGGGTGCTCTACAAATACACTGATTGATTGATTGATTGATTAATAGTGGTGACAGAGGCAAGTTCAAAAGGTTAATGAGCTGTGGCTTTATAGAAGGGGAAGCTGTTGAGGAATTAATTGCATTTGCATTTAGATACTTAGTTGATTCACAATTGAACTATTTTGTGACCGAAAAAGAGGCCCTAGCCATAAATCGGGTGATGGACAAGTTCATAAGCATCCTATAGGGTACTGTAATTTGTGTTTTGTGACCATAGAAAGCAACCTTTACTTAAGAGGGCTTAGAGGCAGTGTTTGGTAGGATAAGGAGATGGGTAAACAGTTTAAACGAATATCCTTTTGATGTGGAATAAATATTCCTAGAACCAACAATAAAACTCCAGATTGCCTGGCTAGGCTTGTGGATGAAGCTAATGAAGAAAAAGGTGTAAGATCAATGTTATAGAACAAGGAATGGTCTTTAGGAGAAGATCTGTGTGATTATGGGTGGAAGTAATATTGAGGATGAGGGGAGAAAAGATTTTGGAAATTGATCCAGTTTTAGTAAGACTTAAGATGTTGCTCAAGGAAAGCTGAAAGCTTGAAAATACATCTGGGATCAAATGAGACCTCTTTTGGTTGTCAGTGTGGACCTGGCAATGGAAAAATTGATCAGAGGTTGTCTGGAGTCCTGTGACAGTGACAGAGTACTAAATTTAAAAAAAGTACTAATACACCATTGCAAACTTCCCGCTGGACAATTGTTAAGTGGTGGCAATTGACATTATGGGACCATTGATGGGAAAGAGCAGCCCTCCTCACTGGCTAGTGGTGGTTGGTTTATTTTCATGGAGGCTCGTGCTAGCAACATTAGAACTTGTGGTGTTGTGAAATTTTAGATGCTCGGTTCTTGAGGCAGGGTTTTCCCACTTTTAGTTTCACCTACAATGGTGTGCAATTTTGCTCAAGAGCGATGCAATCTTTTCATGAGTGGAATGAAATAGAAGATCATAGATGCGGTCTATGTCTCATTGACTCTAACAGTGTAGTTGAAAGGATTAATAAACCTCTCAAAGAGCAAGCTCAACTATAGTGAGTGGCTTGTCTTGGAAAGAAGGGTTGAAAATCTACTTGCTACCTACACAAATGTCTCCACATCAAGTTACAAGCAAGTTTGAGTTATTTAGCGGCAGAACACCTAATACTAGATGAGTTCCTGAATAAATGGAATGACACAGGGGATGGATAAGAGCTGACATGAATGATACTTGGCAAAATAAAAGAATAGTATTCAGATGAAAAAGTGAAAAGAAGAATGCATATGGGTTCAGAAACAAAAACAGCTGTGTAGAAGTGGTGATCAAGTGAAGATAAAAGACCTAATTGGAGCTGAAAAATTGTCTAAGGATATGAAGACCATGAAAGTTGTTAAACTCATCTGTATTTGTTGGATCAGAAAAGTCCCCCTGTATTGTGACGGGCGTGCACCTCTAACCTAAGTGCCCCTTCTTCATGGGTATCTGGACCCGTGGCAATGATCTTGGTGATGGGCAGACACAGTTCATGCATGTTGCCATGATCTAGGCCTGTCCCATTGTAATGCTGTCTTGTTGGACTGGGAGTGGTCCACCAAGAACTACCCTGATAAAGGTGGAGAACTAATGCCTAACACACCAGGAGTTAAGTGACACAAGTACAGTAGTGCAGCATACCCGGTTTGTGTTTCATACAGATAAGTACTGTGAACAAGCATTTTTATCTGTCTCAAAGGAGTGGTGCTTAATTAAAAAATTGGCCTGCATGTACTATGTGTAGGTCGGACAGCGCATGACGCATGTGCACGTGCTGGGACATGAATGCACCTGTGTATGACCTATAACACAGAGGACTGTGAATTCCATTTTGTAAACACAGGGCCTGGAGAGGCTCTGATAGGTGGAGATTATGACCCCAGAGGGGAGGTGTGTTTTTCTGATATTCCTGAGGGTTGTGTGGGAGCACAAACTGGTTCTGAAATGATTTTTGGAAGAGTTACTGGTCAGTGGACTGGTAGAGTTTACATTCGGGACAGGGAATCCTGATAGAAAGCAAGGCTTAGTCTTTTGAACTTTTATGATGCACATTTCAGTGAAGGTTGACAACCAGGTGTGATCCCAGTTACTCCCATGATCTGTGTAGTGGGTCAATCAAAACTTAGAGCTGCTGCCCCTGTGATAGTCTGTCTCTTTTATAAAGCCAATGCAGATAAAAGAGCACTGCATAGGAGCTTGAACAAATGACCAGAATTTCAAAGGAGCAGACACTACATCACAATTGTGTCAGGAGTTGGACTATAAATTTGGGACCAGGAGACCCATAAGTTGCTCAACAACACTGTTCATCAGACTTCTAGCTGCTAGAACCATGACTAAGAACCAAGTTCTTTTAGTCTCCCTACTGGGTGAAGGGCTATCACCCAGGAAATCAAGACTAGGGGTGAGTGGAACTGGTGGAGTTTGATTCTGCAGAATTCCA
The DNA here is from genome assembly GCF_031143425.1 of Pleurodeles waltl. Lineage (NCBI taxonomy): Eukaryota > Metazoa > Chordata > Amphibia > Caudata > Salamandridae > Pleurodeles > Pleurodeles waltl. The sequence goes on from NC_090438.1 coordinate 139,872,550, forward strand.
TGGAATTACATTAAAATGTTGTGTGATTCTGCAGAGTTTCACAACAGGATGGAGTGAACATTGTGTGCTATTTTCCCAGTGTAAAATGGACCCTTACATCCAAAAATGTATTTGAGGAAGCATTTTGTGCTAAGAAAATAAAGCAGCCAAATTTCGCTCAGGGCCCTTAAATACGTTAGGGTGCAGACTCCAAGTGGTATGCAGTGGTATGTAAACTTTAGAAACACCTCCATATGACTCTGAAAACAAGGGCAGTTATTATTCCTTAAAGTGGGTAGTCATTAATTCCAAGTAATAATCTGGTTTGGTATGCTATTAGTCACTATTTTAATGTTCTGGTCCTACCCAAATAACTGCTGTGTAATCTGCGTATTTGAGAATGTGAAGTTTGAATTGCTTCTCCTAGTGTTTGTCTCCCGTTACTCCACTGTCCATCCAACAGATTTCAGTGGCAAAAGATCACTGTCACATAAACCATACTTATTAAAAAACAACCCTTTAACTCCACAGTGTGCACAACATGGCCCCAACCCACAAAAAGTATTGCAGCCTCAGTAACATATCTAATTAAAGGTTCTGGCATCATCAGACACACAATACAACTCAAGACATTTAGAGAATGTGGGTGTTGGACCTGGTCCTTTCTGCATGGTCATCCCCATATCTTTAGTCTTTTCCCTTCACTTTTTGCTGAATGCATTTTTGTTGGCTTTAGGACTCTGGGAACTTTACCACTGCTGACCAGTGCTAAAGTGCAGCTGCTCTGTACTCTAAACTTGGTAATATTGTCTTATCCACAATTGGCATGTTTAATTTACTTGAAGGTCTCTATTAAAGTGCATTATGGGTGCCGAGGGTCTGTAAATTAAATGCTACTAGTGGGCCTGCAGTACTGATTGTGCCACCCACTACAGTAGCACTGTGTGTGTAGTTTAAATGGCCATTTGGGCCTGGCAAGTTCACCCACTTACCAGGCCCAAACCTTGTTTTTTATTACACATAAGTCACCCCACAGTAGACCCTGGTTAACCCCAAGGGAAGGATGCAGTGTATTTAAAAAGATGGATATGCACTTTTACGTTTAACATGTTCAGGTAGTGAAAACTTCCTAAATTAGTTTCACTATTCATACTGCAAGGCCTATCTCTCCCATAGGTTAACATTGGGGCTACCTTCAAGCAACCTTTAAGTGGGAAAAGATAGAAGTTTTGAGTTTGGTTTCTCTGGGTTCACAGTTTAAAATCACAACGTATGGTGAAGTCAGATTTAAATTGCAAGTCTGAAAATGCCACTTTTAGAAAGCTGGCATTTTCTTATTTCAACTATTCTGTGCCTCTACCTGTCTCTGAAAACACTTCTGGGATGGATGACTGCTGGGCTTTGTGCATTCTCTGTAGACAGTCAGACACAAAGGGAGCTTGGGTGTGACACGAGTCTTCCTGGGATAGAGGGGAAGTAGGAGCTAATACACCTGAATAGGGCTGTGCCTCTCTTCCAGGCTGCATACGGCCCTTTAGTGTGTCTGGAGCCAGCAAAGGAAGGGCAGGAACCTTGTAATGTTTAAAGTTCTCTTTAAAGTCTTCCCCACTTCAAAGGCACAATTGGGTATATGTACTGGACCCCATACCCTACCAAGTCGAACCCTACTAGAATCAAGGACATTCTGCCAGGAAGAAGGACTGCTCTGCTGCCAGGATGGACTGCCACTCTGCTAACTGCATTGCTGTGTTGGCCTACTGCTTGCTGTGTGCTGTGTTGTAGGAGGGACTTTGCTGTTTGCTGTACTGTGTTGGCCTCCTGCCTGCGGCTTCTTGCCTGGAGTGAGAAGGACTGGACCTGTTCTCATCATCCTTGAACCCAAGATTCGCCATGGGCTTGTTGACTTTCCCCCTGTACTCCTGTAGTCCCAGGGACATCAAAGATGGCCTGCAAGTCTTCTGGTGCTGCTGGAGTCTGCCATCTGTGGGTCCTTGCTTGTGATGCCCCTTCAGTATTGGGCCTCAGAAGTGGGTTCTGAAGCTGTTTTCTGCAAAAACCGGCACATCAACCTGACTGCATGAGAAAAATCACCACATGGCTCCTTGACAATGACGCAGTGTCAATCCTTTGACACCGTTTGTATTTCTCAATGACAACGTAGAGGCTGTTCGATGACAGTGGACTCGCAGCCTGCGAGGTCCAACAATGATGCATTACCTTTATGATAATGATACAGAGACCCAACTGCATGGAAAATATTGATGTATCATGCCCTCAACGTTTACGCTCCATAAAACACACTTTTTCAGTAGACCCTGCATGGGTTTTTAGCCAGCCTGCCCTCCATTGTGGCCAGCCTGAACTTTGCATTTGTTCTGCTCCCTTACGACCTCAAGTAACCTTTTGACCCCTAGTGACTTCTAAGCACTACTTTTACATATAGGGCCTGATTTAGATCTCAGCGGAGGGGTTACTCCATCACAACAGTGACAGATATCCCATCCGCTCAAATATAAATCTTATTAAAAAACGTATGTTAACATTGGGGCTACCTTCGAGATATAAATCTAATTAAAGAAGAATAGGATTTATATTTTGCCAGACGGGATAACAATCGCAGTTGTGATGGAGTAACACCTCTGCCGAGATCTAAATTAGGCCCCTAATCTTTCAAAATTCATATCTTGAAATCTACTTATTGTTTTTTGTCATTTTGGTCTTGTTTTACTCAGATAAACATTCTCTATTTTCTACACTGGTGTGGAGTATTTTCTATTTTTTTACTGTGTTACTGTCATTTGCACAATTACTTTACACAATCAGAACCTCCTGAAAAGCCTTTTCAGTGGTGGCAGCAAGACTCTGAAACTCACTTCCACTGCCCATCAAGATGGTGGAGACGTACCTTCGTTTCCAGAAGCTGCTTAAAACTATTTTCACACTAGGGTATGCCCTCCCCTCTCTTTCTTTTTTATTGTCATTCCTTTTCTTTTTCTGATAGAATAGGTACCCGGTTTTACTTTTGTAAGGACTTTTTCGACCTTTAGTCTTCAGTGCTTCGATGCTACGGCCAGAATACGCTTAATAAATACTTTACAATACAATACAATACAGGATTTTGTGATTTACAAAAAAATCATGAAATCAGCAGGTTTGTAAAAAGGCCACAAAATCTGGAGAACGAGGACATCAGAGATTTAATAGCCCTAGATTAAATATAGACTTCCAAATGTGTGCATTTTTCCCAATAATAGAATGGAAATCAATGTTTAAAGTTTGGCATATTGAGTTGTAACATGGCAATGTACTAATATCAGTTGTTATACGCCTCTTCATTACACACACATTGCAGAGAAGACTTGTTATGCACAGCAAAGTATGCACTTCGTCAATGTACAGTAGTGTGGCTCAAGTGGCTGCAGTCCAGGTCTGGCCCCAGCAGGTCTGACCATCTTAAGGCTGGTCTATAAGGTTTCATTCCTTTTATTGTTTCAGCTAATAGCAATGCAATATAACACAAATTTAAAAAATAAATATAAAATATACATATATATTATTATAAATTAAAGCAAGTTCAACACAAGGACCTTTGCAATTAACCGGTTGGCTCACTGCAGTTCATATTGTTAGCTTCCATGCATATAAGATGTAGACAGCAACAGAGAAATAAATGTCCCGTGAGCCAGTCCTCTGGCATTGGGGAATCACCCCTTTACAAGTTCTTACATTATGTACTGTTGAAGCAGATATGCTAATTGGAAATTATTAATGAATGTTTATGTGTTTTGATTTACAAAAAGTCCATAGAGAAATTAATCGTAGAGAAATTAATGTACACGTTTAAAAATGTGCCCACGGACAATGACAGCCACTTATACTAATTTGTACTAAAATGATAAAAAATGCATGAAATAATGAAAATGTGTAATAATAATGTAGCAATGTGCCATAATGAGACGTATAACCTATGTTTGCATTATATTGTAGAGTTAGCTTAGCCGAAGTTGTGGCCTAGTTTTTGCCAGGTCTCATGCAGAAGCTGAATTATTAGAGCATGCTGGAGGAAAACGACCATGATAAACTAACCTTGAACCATCCAATGTTAAAGCCTGCTTAGCTAGAATTTTCTGCAATGTACCGATGGACAGGAGATGATGGAATCAAATTGCTACAATTATGTGTAGAGTAGACGGGATGTACTTTCCCAGGACTCAAGCAATAGAGACATTGACTGAAGAGGAAGATGCAACATTTTCGATACCTGGTGAGCCGGATGATGAGGACATCGTACAGTGAACCAATCAATGAACTGAGAACGGCAAAATACTAGAATTTATAGATTTGTAGAACTGTCAGAGTCACCAGATCCTCGGGGTCTGCGAACGTACACAACACGTCCACCACAAGACAGCTCCAATACTCTGATTAGAATGTCACAGAGTCTAAGAGAGTCCAAGTGGGGAAAATGGGATTAGGTAGAGAACAGCTGGGAAGGAGACCTGTAGGAAGCAAACGATTGAAACACACAATATCAAGATTATATCATGTTAATCATTACTAGACTGTGATTCTAAGCATTGTCATACTGTAACCATGGATAACTTAAGCATGGACTAAATATCTAGGCCTCAGGACATCTGGTTACCTATGAAGGAATCAAGAAGGATTAATACAACTTTTCAATGAACCTCTCAATGAAATGTTACACCTGGACTAGAAACATTAGAACATTCTAGAATTATGTTTTCAAAATCAAGCATAGTCTTTTGCATGAAGACAAGGAAATAATCTGAATGTTTTCTGTAACACCATAGGAGTTGTATATTAGAGACTTATTATATACATATAATGTAACATCTAGAATTCTAGCACTTAGCTTTTAAAATGCAGAAACATGAATTGCGCACAATGCGGATTTCCACAAGAGTATGTAAATGCCATGAAATGGTTGCGCACAATGAACATCATGAGTTAAGCACAAGAAATTAATTGCGCGTCTTGCCGATTCGAATGCCACCATGTGAATGCCATGAAATGGTAGCGCACAATGAACATCATGAGTTAAGCACAAGAAATGAATCGCGCGTCTTGCCGATTTGAATGCCACCATGTGAATGCCATGAAATGGTGGCGCACAATGAACATCATGAGTTAAGCACAAGAAATGAATCGCGTGTCTTGCCGATTCGAATGCCACCATGTGAATGCCATGAAATGGTAGCACACAATGAACAACATGAGTTAAGCACAAGAAATTAATTGTGTGTCTTGCCGATTCGAATGCCACCATGTGAATGCCATGAAATGGTAACGCACAATGAACAACATGAGTTAAGCACAAGAAATGAATTGCACGTCTTGCCGATTCGAATGCCACCTTGTAAATGCCATGAAATGGTAGCGCACAATGAATAACATGAATTAAGCACAAGAAATGAATCGCGTGTCTTGCCGATTCGAATGCTACCTTGTAAATGCCATAAAATGGTAGCGCACAATGAATAACATTAGTTAAGCACAAGAAATGAATCACTCGTCTTGCCGATTCGAATGCTACCTTGTAAATGCCATGAAATGGTAGCGCGCAATGAATAACATAATTAAGCACAAGAAATGAATTGAACGTCTTGCCGATTCGAACGCTATCTTGTAAATGATATGAAGTGGTAGTGCACAATGAATATCACAAGTTAAGCACAAGAAATGAATCGCGCGTCTTGCCGATTCGAATGCTACCTTGTAAATGCCATGAAATGGTAGCGTACAATGAATATTATGAGTTAAGAACAAGAAATGAATTGCGCGTATTGCTGATTTAAATGTTAGCATGCAAATGCCAGAAAAAGCCAAGCGCACATTCACACGCACAAGGTAAAATCATTTATCATGAAAATTAGGCCCAAGAACTCGAAAGCCTTCAAGAACGGGATCGGGGGCCCAGCACGACCTCCGTCCTACCGCCCTGATCAAGAATCACCAACAAAGTGAAGGGAAAGGCCTGGAAGATCAAAGCAGGCCTCCGGAACAGGAGCTCAGGAACATGCTGCTGCTCTGCACCGGGACCTCTGAATAGTGAGCACGTGGAGCTGTGCTGGCTCCCTCATATAGGCCCGTATTTATACTTTTTTTTGCGCCGCATTTACGCCGCTTTTTGACGCAAAACGACGCAAACCTACAAAATACAATGGCATTTTGCAAGTTTGCACCGTTTTTGCGTCAAAAAACGACGCAAATGCGGCGCAAAAAAAGTATAAATACGGGCCATAGAGTCTTGGCCAAGCCCACAACCACACCCAGTCATGCTGCAGAGGAAGCTTCTTGAAGGCCCTGGAAAGGGACCACACCCTGACACACTCTGAAAGCCTGCAGCAATACATTGCAAATGAACAGTATTTATAAGCACCTTGAATATAAGTCTTCAGGATTAAACTCTGCAATGCAAAAGGTTAAACAACAGCACATCAGCATAATGCATGAATTACGTTATCTTGGAAGTGCTGGGTTTTTGCATTCCAGTCGCCCGTAGAGCACGCACTGCCCTGATGTTGACAAGAACTGAATATATTGGGTAGTGTCACATATGGTGATTAATTGACCAATTAGGAATTAGGGGGATGGACTGAAAAACTCCAATAAAAAGTCATGACAAGAGGCTAAAACTTCAGATGTGAGGGGAGAATTGATGATGTCAGGAGACGTGATTTGCGATTCTATCAATAGGCTTATGCGCTTATGAACCTGATGCGTTGCTGATTGATTGATGACCTGAAGACGAAGACTGACTTTGTTGCTGATCCATTCCGTGGATAGGTAGCTATGACAATGTGACTGATTTACTTTGTGCCTTTTCTTTCTAGGTACCAACTGTGCTGTTTTATAGTTTTCTTTAATTGAGATGTTTTCCAAATTCATGTTTCTAAATTGTTTTCGCATGAAGTCCCACATGCTGATGCTAATCTGGGTTAGGTAGGGCTTTCTTTGGGTGATGTTGACAGTGACAAATGATTTACGAACTGATTGCTGAACTTTGCTATTAATGTCGATATATTCATCTTTGTTGGCTTATGCTGAAGCATTAGAGTATAGGTTTTCTCAAGTTCTGATTAGATTGTGTTATTGGTGGTCGTTAATAAACTAATTATGAGCTGATTGAATAAAGTTGAGTTAACCTTATGCACTAGAATTGTAACTAATAGGGAAATAAAAATTGTTAAAACATATATTGAGTTGTGGTTATTCATGAGGTGTTGATATAATTGTTTAATAATTAATGATTCACTTAGTGGTTATTGATGGGTCATATTGAATATTGATAACATTGGTCACTACATGGCTAGGATACTCCATGCGATCCAAAAGGTTCATCGGCCTATACGCGTCCCCCTGTAAGTTTACTTACTAAGGACCAGGCGCGCTAGCAGTACCTGAAATATGGTCTGGGGGAATTGTTTCCGGAGTCCCAGAGTAATCGAGCACAGCTGCATGAAGGGTGTTATTGATTCTCGCACATACATTTACACAGGTCTGAACTAGTCTTGAAGAGGGACCATTTTTTAGCTAAGTCCAAAACCAGAATAATACCTAATAAAAATTCTAAGTGTAGCCTTCTGTCCAAGGTGGGAGTCAGGTGTTCTAGATAAGTTTCAAAAGTACTTGTTTGTTCTGTGTTCCGATATTTCCATGACCTCTTTCCTTTGGAGATTAATGTGAGCTGTTTCTATGTGGTACTATATGTAATGTCATTGTTCCAGGATTCATTCAAACGTTATGAAAACCGATCGCTTCAAGTGCATATTTAACATAGGCAAGCTGGCCAATATTTGATATGCTTGTACAGTTTAAAAGTTCAATGAGATGATTTGGACAGGTTTTAGCTGCCTCATTAGTCTTTACCTTGGCCGATAGAGAATTGGTTGAGCCTCACAGCCTTGCACATTTCATGGTATTGTGCAGTCTCACTCCGTAGCTAGGAGTTGCACATCCTGGGCATAGTTTCATTTCCTAGCTGTGAGTTTCAAACCTTTGAGCACAATCTCACTCATAACGTCCCATTTATTGCTGGGCAGCATCTCTGTGTATTTTTCCCAGTCAGAGTGTTCTTTCTGCTATAAAAGCACTCTGGTCCAGGGGCCCAAACAAAATCAGACAATCTGGTAGATGTTCAGATAATAGGGGGGCCTTTGGAAGGCCATAAGGTTTGAGGAGAAGTTTGTGTGCCCTGGGAGACATCTGGTATAACCCACATGAGCAGGGCCTGGGCCCAGCCATACAGTACTGAAACACTGGTCACATTTCAACATGGACCGGCCACCGGGGCTGTACCATAACACTCAGCATGAATGCTTTTTCTTCAATCCTCCACAAAAAAACAGAGATGCTATCAAGTCAAGTATGAAGGGGAAATAATGTGCACAGGCAGTACACGCCACAATATATAGCAAGCATTAACAAAAGAAACAACTAGTTCTGCAGGACTCTGATCCTGCGCATTGACTGCCATGAGGTAATTTAAGACCCACATCGGACAATAGTAGTGCAGACAGTAAGGAGAAAACCCACAATGGTGAAAGATAAAGTGTCACATGTACCAGCTGATCGGTCCAATGTAAACAAGTATGCTAAGCCACTGCCACCTAGAGAGAAATTATGTGGGAGCAGTGCCACAAGAGCCATCAGAACCCACAGTATCAGATGTAAACAAGGTTTATTTCACATGAGAACCTCCCTTGAAATTAAAGTGGATGCCTTGCCCATTGACCTCAATCTGGTGTATACAGATCTGTTAAGACTGATGAAAATAACAGCTGGCCTCTCAAAATTAGTGCCATGGGGCACATGGAGGCCACAGGGCACAATATGTTTTACTTAAAATCTAGGGCCTGCCACCCATGTGGCACACAGTGGGCCCAGGGTGGCATTAGTGTATACAGAATACCAAAATAAAGTTCTGCAAAAATGAAACAAAATTCCCAAATTCATGGCAAAAAAAATCATATTTGTACTACAAAATTTGCTAATCCATGCTGCAATATCCTGGGGGGGTCTGCATTGCCTCCTAAGTTAAGCCTGACTGCTCTGTGTCAAGCTACAAGAGGGTGGGCGGACGTTAATTTAGGGTGTGTATCTGACTTACCCTGACTAGGATTGTGGTCCCTACTTGGACAGGGTGCATACTCTGCCAACTAGACAGGGACGGCTCCTCTGCTAGGGTGGAGGAGCATCCCCCCCCCACCAACAGCTGGAGCTGCAAAACATTTATAAGTAAAAACATAATAAACTCTGTTTATTATGTTTTTACTTTTAAAAGTGGGCATGGCCACGGGCGTGATGGGGATAGAGGGAGAGTGCACAGCACTCCCTCTCAGTGCGCATGTATGTTTGGCCTGCTGTCTCTGGCTAGCCAAACACACAAGCGCAGTATCTCTCTCCAGCCCAGTGACACAGTTGCCGGGCTGGAGAGAGCATGCACAGGCTCCCAGTCTGCCTGGGAGTGTTATGTCTACATCATCAGTGCATACCAGCTATGCGAGGGGTGTGTTCACAGTGTGTGGTGTAACACGTGTGAACAATCACCCTGTAAACGGAGGGGCAGTTGGTTTAGCCCTGACGTAAAAAAGAGTTAATAAAAGAGCTGGGGTTCAGCGCGCGAAAGCGAACCAAGACGTGTGTCCGTGTGCTTTATTTATCAGCATTCCGCGCCGCCCTGAAATAGAGCTAAGATAGTTCCCGGCTGGTGCGGCTCGGAACGCAACAAACTGGCGACGAAGGCGAGTAGAACCACGCAGCTGGTCGAGCGGTGCTGCTCAGCTGCGGGCACCGCCAACACGCGCTGAAAACAAAAGGAGTGATCGATACTGCGCCCGGAATGAGAAAAGGCTCACCGTCGGAGCCCAAAAGGTGAGCGTGTTCACGTGCCAACGAGTGGAGGCGGCGCGAAGACACACCCGCCCCCACTGGTACCGGCGGTCTGCAACCGGAATTTTTCCTAATTCTAGAGGAAAGGAAAGGGCAGTGCGTCTACGAGCCGACACACAGGAACAGCTGATTCTGACTCAGGGGCAGCACCAACGGTGGAAAAAAACGGAATAAATACCTCGGGCGGTGAGTGAAAGCAGTGGCCCCGCCCCAACAAAAAAAGAGAAATAATACATAAAAAGTGGAAAAGAAAAAGACACTGAGAAAAACGGGGTTTGAGAGAAAAGAGATATACGAAGGAAAGAGTGCAGCAGGCACGCCCAGGCACAGGAGGTTTTGGTCACAAAGCACAACAAACACTAGTCAAAAAAAGAAAAATAACCATTAACAAAAAAAAAAAAAATCACATCAAGGGAATACTCACCCAATTAGAAAAATGACCGCAGGGACCATTCTAACAAAAGATCGCCCGCCGGCCCAGCGGGAAAGCCCCAGCAAAGATGAAGCCGGCTCCGAATGGAGCTGACGGATTTGCTGGGGTGCGACGGGTGCAGTTGCACCCGTCGCAATTTTCAGTGTCAAGCAGACACTGAAAATCTTAATGGGGCCCTGTTAGGGGGCCCCACAACACCTGTTCCCGCCAGCCTCTTCCTGGTGGTGTAAACCGCCAGGAACAGGCTGGCGGGAAGGGGGTCGGAATCCCCATGGCGGCGCTGCATGCAGCGCCGCCATTGAGGATTCCCCCAGCCGGGGGAAATCCGGTGGGAAACCACCGGACTGGAATACCTGACGTAGCACCGCCAACCTGTTGGCGGTGCTACCTCCGGCCTCCACCCTGGCGGTCTATGACCGCCAGGGTCGTAATGAGGCCCTACATGTCGTGATTAGAGTTATTGCAAGAACCAAGCAAGACTCCAAGCAACAAATGGTGGATTCCTGGACCTGAAGACCTGTAAAGAGAGGAGACCAAGTCCAGAAGTCGCAGAAGATTCCAGGAAGGACAGGAGCCCCTGCTAACCTGGAAGATGGTGCAAAAGAGGATTCTCCGGTTGGAAGAAGTCTTCAGAAGAGCACCAAAGAAGATTGCTGCGGGTTCTTGCATGATGCAGAGGATGTCTCACATGGAGATGTTGGATGCAGACAAATTGCAGCACTGGATTCACCCAACAAGCCTTGGTTCCAGCAATGTCGCGGATTGTGTCAAAATTTTGCTGTCTGGACCCAGGCGGGACCTAGGGGCCTCAACTCAGACTGAGGAGGCAGAGGGGTCTCCCAACACTGGAGGGCATCTACAGATGACCAAGCAGAACTCACGGAGGTCCCAGGACACCAGGACAAAGAAGGTGCAAATTGCAGTTTGCATCAGAACTACGAAAGAAGGTCCCACGCGGCCGGAGAACAACTCAGCAAGTAGAGCATCGCAGGATAGAGTTCTGGGGACCTGGGCCAGGCTGTGCATTAGGATTCTTGCAAATAGTGCACAGAGGCCTCAGGAGGTGAAGATGATGCAGTGCACAGGGATACTGTCGCAAACGGGGAAGGCAATCCCTTACCTCCTCCAAATTTGGACAGCCGGACATTAGGACAGTCTGTGTCAAAGGGGTCCACCAACTGTGTTCCAGGGAGCACTCTCGTCACCAGGAGAGGAGTCCCAGAGAACCGGTTGTCATCTTAGAAGTGCCTGCTGGAGCAGGGAAGTGACTCCGTCACTCCACGGGAGATGTCTATGGTTCTGCTGCTGCAGGGTGAAGACAGGGAGTCCCCAGAGCAAATACACCATGGAAACTGTTGCAGTTGCTTGCTGGAGCTGAAGACACTGAGACACTGTGCCTCAATTCCAATCACAAAATTGTTATGAACACGTCAGTTTGACTAATAAATATTACCTATGTTACTCATGTTGCTGTGGTGGACCTGCAACCCTGGATGCTTGTGTTCACATATTTTCCGAGGTGCAACGCACAAAAGTGTTCTGTTCTAGTGTGTGGGCATGTGTACCCTGTGTCAGTATTGGGCTCCATGGTGTTACAGTTTTGAGCAGATTTAGTCAAGAGCCTGTTGGGGCAACCCTTAAGTTCACAGAGTACTTTGCAAGGAAGAATTGTCCCAAAGCAGAAGAACAGCTAACGGCTTGCAAGGGGATAGGACAACAATGGTAAGGCAGATAATACGAAAGAGTGAATACAGAGCAACCTTAGTGTGGACAAATATGTAACGGGTCAGTAATGGACAAACACGCAGGGCTCATCACTATGATTGTACACAGGGTAGGGCTCAGAACTTCCCACAGCAACAGGGAATGTCAGTGCCTCTGTGCAGATTAATCTCACAGCTAGGCACCACGCAAGCCCCATAGAAGTGAATCTGTGTCTGGACCCTCAGTGCACAAATATCGATTGTCCTTATATACACAAGACTAGCCCTTGTTTCTCGGGCTGGAGACACAGTAACAAATTCAGGAATACAGCCACAGCACACTGTCATTGTTAGTCACTAATGACTACATGCAATACTAGACAAAGGATGGGGTCTGGATTAGTCTCCTGGAAACCAGGTGCCATAAAAAATACAAATTGAAACACCTCTATACAGTTGAGGACTGATAGTACACTTACCAGACACAATACCCCCAAGAGGAAACAGAAGGCAAGGGAACCAACTCGGAGGCAAAGGCAGGCACAGGAAACAGGCTCTGGTTGACACAAAGACTGGAACAGGTCTGGGTAACAGAAAGCAGGCTCTGGGTAACAGAAACAAACATGAACAAGGCTGAGAAACAGGGAGCAGAGTCTGACTGCAACAAGCAGGACCAGCACTGTATAAACAGAGAGCAGATTCAGGCGTAATCAGGACTGTAACACAGTCCAACAAGGGCTCTGGTACACAAATGAATTGTACTCCAATGTACGACGAGGAGCTTCAGGGAATGGCAGCTTCTATGCTGTTCCAGGCAGCAGCAAGGCCAGGGCAGAGTCATATGGCTTGGCTGCACGAGAGAGGTCACAGTTGTGTGTGTAGCTTCAATCTCTCACAGGTCCTGGAGGAGAGAATCCAGTATAAGGGGACAACCGGACTTTTCCCATAGGAAGCTATGGACAGAAGATTACAGGTCTTAACGACTACCAGGCAGTGCATTATGGGACCTAAAGTCCGTGCAGGCTAATGTAGTTCTTTTATAGCATGTCATATGGAAAAGGGAAGCAAACATGAGTCAGAATGTGAGTCTGGGGGAGTGTTGATGACGATTCTCAGGGTACAGATAGTCCATTTACAGCGACCCCTAGAGATGGGAGGGCAGAGACTTAACACATGGCAGTGGCATGACTTATTACCAGGGTTGGACTGCGCAGGGCATGTGTTGTCACCATTGCTTGTCATACCTAGGACACTCATGGTATCCATTTTCAGGATTGATGCACCTCTTGTCACACAAGCTCCTTGCAGAGATAGCAAATGTCACACTTACTAATGTCAGGGGTCTGTTCATACATTCCTGTTACCAATGATATTTCACATCCACTGCCTTATGTATGATGCGCTTATTTACCTTATGATTGAAGATGTCACAGTTGTATGTCATGTGCTACAGTAGACCATGTTGGCAACGTGGATGTGTGTCATACGCTGTGGTCCTATGATTTCGTCCTTCGTATATGAAATTCAAAAGATGTTTTAAAAAAAAATATATGTGTCTGATGTTTTCTGTGCAATCATACGCATCACATGTGGTGTTGTATCAGAAGTAGTCAGATTTGTCTTTGTGACATGCTCCCTGAGGTACTACTCACATTCCTAAAGAACATGTGAAGGAGAAATAAGTAACCAGAGCAGGATTGTGTGATAAAGTGAGGTGTTTAATTACATATCCTAACAATTTGTTTAGATTGACTATTGGTGAAAAATGTTATGAACAATCTGCTATCTGCGGCACATTCCTACAGCTGTGTTTGGATGTTCCCCCTCATTTTCCCTGGCACCATCCGCCTCGTCCTCCTCAGACAGTTCTTGCTGGGGTTCATATAGGGGGATGTTCCTCCTAACACAAATGTTGTGCAGGTTGGCAAAAGTCAATATAATCTTGCAGACCATTTCTGGGTCATATAGGAGGCTGCCTCCTGTGATGTCCAGGCACCTGAAGCTGGACTTCATGATGCCAAGGGTCTGTTCCACAATGGTGCGTGTCCTCAGATGTACCTCATTAAAGGCACGCTCTGCTGCTGTGCTTGGGTTGGGGAATGGGGTCATGATACATGGCTGGATCCTGTAACCCTGATCAGCTAAAAAAAGAAAATAGGAGTAAGTATTTTGTTAGTGCTTGCACCAGGAATGTCATGTAGCATGGCAGTTGATATCTTGTGTCATCTGTGACTCATAGGTGTTTGTGGCATTTTGTGAGATCCTGGGCTTCTCTGAGGTTTTTTCTGCATTGGGTTGTTTGACTTGACAACTTGTGTTTGGCTCATTGACCTCATATCTATGATTTTGTTTCCAAACTGCAGGTCAGTATGTATGTACCATGCATTGTGTAGTGAGCAACATGTTTTAGTGTGCTTTTACTGGAGGGGACATAATACTTCCACACACACAATGGATTCCGATGTGGTGGTAACATGGTTGCACTACATGGCCTGGACTTCCCATCCACTTAGACATATGTGATTGCAGATGAAATCCAAAAGTGAGGCCCTTTGATTAGGCTTGGTGACTATGCCCAACACATCTCCCTAAGTTAGCAGCACTGAGGTGTTCAGTATTGACAATCCACAATTGTCCCATGTGTGACTTGGTTCTATCTATACCTTTGTAGTTCCCTCTGCCAGTGTGCTCCTGTGCAACCGTGCACCTTCACTACCCAACTTGCTCCAGGTAACGTGGCTAAGTGCCTTGTGGAGGTGGATGTATTTGTGCAGGAAGGGCCATCTCCCTGTACATCTGTTATTTTGATGGACAATTGGTTCTTTCAGAGTGTTTCAGCAGTGTGTCGTTTGCATTAGTGGCATATCAATATGTGTTCATATTACAGTCCACTTCCTTATTGCTACCTGGCATCATCACCCCAGGAGTGATGTGTGATTTTGGGGCTGCCTCAGTATTTCCATGTCACCTACATGTGAGTTAGCATCATCATGATATGTGTCTCATGGTGTTTGACCTGCGGAAACACACACTGCACACCCCTTCCACAGTACCTATTGCTTGGGAGGGTGTGGGATTGACTATGTGGCTTAATGTAATATAAATAGCTCATCTTCCAAGTTGTACTTCCAGTGCAGGCCGTGTCATTGTCACTGTGTGCTTTGACATTGGTCCCTTGTAGCTCTAGAGTGGCCTCTATTGTTATTGCAGCTGTCATTTGTCCATAGGTGTGTATCCCATTGTGTCAGGGTGTACAACATAACTACCTGTGTCACCCCTTAGTGTCTTCCTGCCAACGTGTCAATGTAGTGCTGTATGTATTGTGTGTCCTACAGGGTTGCTGTGCTGTGTGCAGATTGCTAGGTTTAAGGCCATTGCCATATCGTCATCCTGGAAGTGCTGATTGATGGTGCTGTGGTGAAAGATGAAGGAATCATGTACACTCCCAGGATACTTGGCCAAGCTGTTGGTAAACAATCCCTGGTGGTCAACTATGGCCTGCACATTTATTTAGTGGGTGTGCTTTCTGTTCCGGTATAGATGCTCTGTTGCAGCATGTGGTACAATCCGGACATGGGTGCAGTCAATTGCACCAAGCACATGTGGGAAGCCATGTATTTGATAAAAACCCTGTTTGATCTCTTGCTGCTTCTGCTGGGTGTTGGAGAAGCTGATGTGGCAGGGTGTGAGGGAGATGATACCATCTAGGACCTTGGGAAGGAAGGCAGAGAATGAAGGTTGAGATATCCCAGTGACCATGACACTTGTTGTTTGGAAGGAACCACTTGCCAACTTGTGCAGGACAGCTAGCAGCTTGGTCACCTGTGGTATATTGCGTGGTGTCTGCAGGCTGGCTGTTATATGTGGCTCAAATTAGCTCAGCAGCTGCTGTATGGCTTGCCAGTTGAGTCTGTACCTCCGGATGATATCCTGTTCCCTGAGGCCCTGGAGGCTTGTCCTGGTCCTGAAGACCCTCTCTTGCCTTCTGCGATGCCTTTGGGGGCCATGTTGGGGTGGTGATGGCTGCAGCTGTTGTTCCTGTGTTCTGCGTCGTCTGGCATGCTGCATCAGTTAGCACCTCCATGTTGCCCTTATTGAGCAATGATGTTGCTTGTGTGTGTTTTCCTTAAGTATTGCTGTGTTTGTCCCATTTTAACACCTGCCCTGACCCAGGCGTTAAAATTTGACCTAAATTGGGCTTTGCATCATTTTTTGAGTCTGCCTCCCACCCATGCGTTATTTTTGCCCTGTTCGATAAATATGGCGCTAGGGTGTTTGAGTCATTTTTTGGACGGGAACGCCTACTTTGCATCTCATTGATGCAAGGTGGTTTCATGCATCCTTGAAATTACGCAAACTCCATATTTTTGACGCTAGCCATGTCTAGCATCAAAATATAAATATGGAGTTAAGTTTGCGGCTAATTTGCGTAAAATAAGAAAATTACACAAATCCGGTGCAAACAGAGTAGAAATATGGGCATTAGTCTCAAGAAGAAGTGAAAAATCTTCAGCAGGGCACGGTGGCAGTCTGTAGTCGATGAGGGCTCCCAAGGTCAGATAACTGTTGAATGAAGACCTGGTGAAGCAGGTGGTTTTTGGAGAAAAAGTTCAGAGCTGGAGAATATCACACCCAAGGAAGGTCCCTCACTTGCTAGATACTTTTGGCACCTGTGCCTGGTCACGTTTTTGTCATTTGCACTCAGTCACTTATTTGGAGCTTGATTCTTCCATGGATGAAAGACTTCAGGCTGTAGCCGGAGACAGCTCCAGTAGGCCAGATATCTTCTCTGTGAGCTCCTGCTGAATCGGATCGACTGCTTCATAAAGACTCTGAACAGCTTAAATTTGATTCTTCCTTGGTTAGAGCAGCTTGGCAAGTTTATCGTGGCCCTCAGTATGTCTTTGAAGTCTCAGGCTTTCAGGGGTGGTAGGCAAAGTCTATCCAGGTACATCCAAAGGTGCTAGGTCCTCAGTCACTCACCAGAGGCTAGCAGCAGGGTCCTAGGGAGATCCAGTTGGAAATGAGCAGCTGGGCAGATGCAGAAAAACCCTCTTGCAGCGTGTTGTGTCCCTGTAGCTTTGTAAAAGGGACATCTTTATGATCCTTGAAGTCCACTTGTTGGTCTTGGGTACAAGAGAGAGCAGGCCCAGCCTTTTAAAGCTCTTTTCAGGTCATAGACAGCAGGTTTAGTCCTCTCAGGTCCAGTAGTTTCTGAGGATCATACTGGGGATGCCACATTTGTGTGTGACAACCACTTGTGGGTGGGCGCTGCTCCTGATCCTCCCTAACCAGTATGGGAAAGGTTCCCACCTGTTACCCTGCCCAACTTTGCAGCATTTCCTATGTGCCCAATTGCAAACCATGCAACACTGCCCATCTTGGCCTAAATCTAAGATGGTGAGATCCCCCTTCTTGTGCAGAGCTTGTGGGCCCACCCGACGTTTTTCCCAAGATATGAGCAGCCCCTCTTCAATGGTCATTTTAAGCCAGTTCTGGGGACAGCCTCCCTTCCACTGCAATTGGTGCTTGTCTGACTAGCAGAACAAAGATGGGACTTGCCCAAGTCTCATATGACATTTATCGGTGATATGGATGTCCCTTTGAAAAAAATCAAGTTCCTGGGCACAGCACTACTGGACATCTTGCCAATGGAACAAAACCATCCAGGCCTTTGTCTCTACTCTAGGAGCAGTTTTCATATCTCATTCAGGGCTTGAGCACTCAGAGTGCTGCAGATGGGGGCTAATGCAAATTAGGCACCAGAGAATTTAGACAGGAAAAAGATAACTTTCTAAAAGTACATTTTGTTTAATGTGTGCTAAAGTCTGACTTCACCATTGTGTTTGTCTTTTAATAAATATTATAGTCTTGGAATTATGTTTTACATGTTTTCTAGCTGTTTCCTAGCCAAAAGTTGCATTATTAAATTTAATAGTGAATCTCAGTGTTTCTATCTGGAACAACCGGTCCTCCAATAGTGAAAATAGCTTTTTGGTGCTACTCATTGTGAGGACATATGTAACATTAACTTTCTGCATATCCTACTTTTAAAAGCCATGCACCCTGCCTAATGGGCTATAAGTCCTACCCAGTGGTGACTTAATAATATTTACAAGGAAAGTTTCGCCTAGTCAAAAGGCTTTACTTGTCATTCACATTGTAGTTTTTACAGTGCTGTGTTCAGCTTGAAGACACATTTATACTGCCACTGTAGTAGATATCACAATAGGTGCTGCAGCCCACTACTGGCTTTTAACTTAAGGCCCTGGGTAGATCTTGGACCATATACTGAAGACTTATAGGTAAGTTATAATTGCCAATTAGGAGTATCTCAATTCAATTATTTTACATAGGGGGAGCTTAGGCACTTTACTGCTGGTTAGCAGGAGTAACGTGCATATAGATCTACAGGCAGCAAAAACAGATATGGCAAAAATCTGGGATTATACCACACAAAAGATGATAATTTCTTACACATAGGGGGTTATTACAACATTGGCGGTAAAAGCCGCGTACCGCCGTGCAGAAGACCGCCAACACACAGCTGCAACAGCGGAATTCCGCCACAGCTTTAATGACCCACATCTCGGAATCCGACAAAATTCAGACACCCACACAAGCCCGCCACACCAAAGGTTAGTAATAAACTGGCGAAAACAAAACCTCCACCGTCACGCCAACAGAAATACGCCCACACTATCACGACACACGAATCCACATGACGGTCTTCCAACTGCGGTATTCCATTGGCGGTACACACCGCTGCGCTCAAAATACACACACATTTACAAAACACAACCATATTGGACAATTTGAAATACACACACCTGATAAACATACACACACACCACTTCCACACACCCAATACAATATAAAACACACACCCACATCACCCACAAACCCCTACGACCACAATTCACGACCGAAGGCCAGAGAGAGACACCACCATCAACAAACTAGCATCCACAGGCACACAACATCCATCACCCACACAACTTCCACGCACCTCACACAACACACCACTACATATCACCACACTTATCACCACACACACCACCCCACACATCACCTACACCACCCCATGGCACGGCAAAGACAGCCCAGGTTCTCGGAGGAGGAGCTCAGGGTCATGGTGGAGGAAATCGTCCGGGTAGAGCCACAGCTATTTGGAGCACAGGTGCAGCATACCTCAATTGCAAGGAAGATGGAGCTATGGCGAAGAATAGTCGACAGGGTCAACGCAGTGGGACAACACCCAAGAAATCGGGAGGACATCAGGAAAAGGTGGAACAACCTACGGGGGAAAGTGCGTTCCGTGGTCTCAAGACACCACCAGGCGGTTCAGTGGACTGGCGGCGGACCCCCACCTCCTCACCCACAACTAACAACATGGGAGGAGCAGGTCTTGGTGATTCTGCATCCTGAGGGCCTCGCAGGAGTCGGTGGAGGAATGGACTCTGGTAAGTCAACTCTTAACTATTACATCCCCCACCCTACCTGCATGCCATCACATACCCCCACCCTCGCCCTCACCCCTATCACTCCAACTCCTCACAAATGTACCAACATCACAAACCACACATCCCAACACCAAGCCCTGCATGCAACAACAAAGCATGGACACCCATCACTAAAGCATGCCCACTGCACATACCCATACACCCCCCTAAACCATCATCACACAAGCTCACACACAGGAATGCCAGCACTGGGGTACAGGGTCACCCACCCATTGCACACCATGACACACACAGATGCAATAATCATGCCTTTCCACTCCTGCAGGACCACTACCCAACGTCACCAGACAGGAGGGTCCAGACATGTCCACTCCACCCACAGAAGAGGCCCACAGTGATGACAGCACCTCTGTCCAACTGGATCTACATGACCAGCCCGGACCATCCTGGGCCTCGGGACAGTTGGTTCCCCTCACACAGGCACAGACCACCACAGACATTCCCCCCTCTGGAAACACCAGAACAGCACCCACCCAGCAGGCCCATACCTCCGTCCCCAGGACACGTCAATCAGCTGTGTGTCCACCACTGCAGGGAACCCAGGATAACCCACCACCCCAACAACAACAGGGACCTGGGGGCAGTGGCAGTGGGCACACGGTCCAGGGGACGGAGGCACAGGAACACAGGGGAACTGGGAGGGCTACTGTGCGACAGGGGGCGGACAGGCCAAGGGAACCCACTCTCCACGAGGCCCTCTCCTCCATCATGGGAGCATACCACCACTCCCAGGAGACGATGGCAACGGTACTGGCCAAGTTTCAGGAGACCCAGCGCCTGCAGGAGGAACAGAATTTGGGCTTCAGGGAGGAACTCAGAACCATCAGCTCCACCCTGGGCACCATCGTAGGGGTGCTAAAGGAAGTATTCAACACCAGGAGGGGCACTGTTGCACTACAAGGGGCCCCTGACACTAGCATGGACGATGAACTGCCCACCACCTCCTCCGGCGCTAGTGGACAGGACGCCCCACCACAGGACCACCACACCAGCACCCCACCCCCTGCAGAGGGAGAACCACCCCGCAAACGGTCCCTGAGATCCAGGAACAAGACAGAGAATGATGCCAAGACCCCCACCAAGAAATTAGACGACCCTGATTGTCATCCAACTGTCCCACGTTGTCACCTTGTCCATATTGAAACTGCCCCAGCTCCACTTCCTATGCCCATATGGGCAATGCACCTGTGAGACTAATAGACTGGACTCTGCCATGGACATTCCTCCGCCATCACTCCTCACCATTTAACTTCCCCCTCCAATATTTTATATTTAAATAAACACACCTAAAGCACCAAAAGATATGTAGTCTGTTTGTGATTTCGAAATAGTGTATTATCAATTACAGTGACAAAATGTTCTTGAAATAGTAATGTCAACATACCTATGTCACACAGCTCTAGTCCATGAGGAATCTAAGCAGATGAGACACGTTGGGACCCACACCTGTGAAACCGTAAGGGAAAGTGACAACTCAGTGACCATACACTGGGTGAAAACAAAAAACAGGATAGAGGTAGAAGTGTAAAAGTACATGTAGTAGGCAGGAATGTATTCTCACCTGTGTTTCACTGGAAATATTGCTGGATGACTGAGTCCCTGTTCTGCATGTCTTCTTACTCTGCTTCATCCTCATCACTGTCCACAGGCTCCACAGCTGCCACAACACCGCCATCTGGACTATCCTCCTGCAGAAAAGGCACCTGTCATCGCAAAGCTAAGTTGTGAAGCATACAGCAGGCCACGATGATCTGGCACACCTTCTTTGGTGAGTAGAATAGGGATCCACCTGTCATATGCAGACACCTGAACCTGGCATTCAGGAGGCCGAAGGTCCGCTCGATCACCCTCCTAGTTCGCCCATGGGCCTCATTGTAGCATTCCTCTGCCCTTGTCCTGGGATTCCTCATTGGGGTCAGTAGACATGACAGGTTGGGGTAACCAGAGTCACCTAATAGCCACACATGGTGCCTCTGGAGTTGACCCATCACATAAGGGATGCTGCTATTCCGCAGGATGTAGGCGTCATGCACTGAGCCAGGGAATATGGCATTCACATGGGAGATGTACTGGTCTGCCAAACATACCATCTGTACATTCATGGAATGATAACTCTTCCGGTTTCTGTACACCTGTTCACTCCTGTGGGGGGGGACCAAAGCCACATGGGTCCTATCAATGGCACCTATGATGTTGGGGATATGTCCAAGGGCATAGAAGTCACCTTTCACTGTAGGCAAATCCTCCACCTGAGGGAAAACGATGTTGCTCCGCATGTGTTTCAGAAGGGCAGACAACACTCTGGACAATACGTTGGAAAACATAGGCTGGGACATCCCTGATGCCATGGCCACAGTTGTTTGAAAAGACCCACTTGCAAGGAAATGGAGCACTGATAGCACCTGCACCTGAGGGGGGATTCCTGTGGGATGGCGGATTGCTGACATCAGGTCTGGCTCCAACTGGGTACACAGTTCCTGGATTGTGGCACGGTCAAACCTGTAGGTGATGATCAAATTTCTTTCTGCCAATTGTCGACAGGTCCACCAACGGTCGGTACACCGGAGGATTCCGCCATCTCCACACATGTCCCAGTGGACGGTGCCTATGAAGGATAACAGTGAGCAAAGAGTCAAACAACTCAGAGGTATGTAACCACAGTCTACACAGAACACCAATCATACACAAAATGTGGACTGTATGTGTGTTGAGACTAGGCCTAGGTATGTGTGATGCATGTGGAAATTAGGCCATGTGGGCCCCTGAAATGGCGGCTGCCTGATCTCTAAAGTGGGACAATGGGATGTGAGGTAACTGCGCTGGCGTTGTACACCGTCGCGGTAGGCGGTCGAAGACCGCGGCGCAATGCGGCATTGGTTAACATTGGACCCTATGGGTCCCAGGAGCCAATGACGATGTACGCCGGCAGTGATGGTACGCACCGCCGTGGACGTGACCGCCATTTTCTATCTGTATAATCACTCGATACCTGATCTTCGACAGGAGAGGACCTACACTGCAAGTGCTGCTGTGACCTCGGTCTGGAAGAGACAATGGCTCGTGCGTCTGGGGAAAAGGGCCCCTGCCTTCACATCGGAGGAGTTGGAGAAGCTCGTCGATGGGGTCCTCCCCCAGTACACGCTACTCTACGGTCCTCCAGACCAAAAGGTAAGTACACAGGGAGCATGTTGTATGGGCTATGCCTGTGTGGAGAGGGCTGGTTGTAAGAAGGAAGGGGGCAGAGTTCTGCGTGCATGAAAGACGGTGGGTGCATGTGCCACATGGCAAGGGTAGGGATGGGGGCCACTCACTTTGACATTTCATTTGGGTCAGCGCCCACCAGAAGAAGGATATTTGGCGTGCCATCGCCAAGGACGTCCGGACCCTGGGGGTCCACCACAGACGGAGCACCAACTGCCGGAAAACATGGGAGGACATTCGCCGCTGGAGCAAGAAGACGGCGGAGGCTCAGCTGGGGATGGCCTCCCAACGTGGGAGGGGTGCCCGTCGAACCATGACCCCCCTGATGTTCCGGATCCTGGCGTTGGCCTACCCAGAGTTGGATGGGCGCTTGAGGGCATCACAGCAGACAAAAGGGGGTGGGTACACTCTCATTCAGCTGTCTTTGCGAGCAGTGGAGGTGTCTGGGTGGGGAGGAGGGCTGTGGGTTTCCCTAGGCCAGGGCGAGTTCCGTAGGCTAGGCCCCTCCGTAAGGCATGGCCCTGTGGCCCTCCACCCCACCTCTGTAGAGTGCCAAGTACAGCTATTCATGCACATGTGTCATCTATGTGTGCAGATGTCGTTCATAGCCTTGTAAGCCATTTCCCATGAATTGCACTGTAGAGGCCAAGAGCGCGACGTAGTGCAGGGGGCTTCTGTGTCTGTCTTGTCCGCCAACGGTAGCGGTAATCCATGCACTCAACATGTCTTTCTTCTGTTTCCCCCCCCTTTTTTTGTGGACTCCCTGTTCTTGTGTGCATTAGCATCATCAGGCGGAGGAGCAGTGGCACCAGAGCATGAGGGAGCTGCATCCCACATGGCCATGGAGGGCCACACTACGGACTCAGAATTCATCAGTGGGATGGAGGACAAGGGGAGCACCACAGTGGGGACAGGAGCTGAAACCAGCGACAGGGACTCTTCCTCTGATGGGAGCTCCCTTGTGGTGGCGGCAACATCTGTGCCCCCCGCATCTACAGGTACAGCCGCCACCCCCCCTACCAGCACCACCCTCCCAGCAGCCCCTCAGCCTTCGCCCCGTGCCCGCTCACCCAGGAGGGTGGGCATCACCTTTGCCCCAGGCACCTCAGGCCCTGCCCCAGTCACCCCTGCGGCCCTCAGTGAGGAGGCCATTGACCTCCTCAGGTCATTCACTGTTGGGCAGTCTACCATTTTGAAAGCCATCCAGGGTGTAGAAAGGCAGTTGCAACATACTAATGCATTCCTGGATGCCATTCATTCTGGTCAGGTGGCCCTTCACCGAGCCTTTCAAAACTCTGGTCTCAGCACTGATGGCAGCCATTGTCCCTGTATCTAGCCTCCCCCCTCCAACTTCCTCAACCCAGACCCCAATCCCCTGTACCTCTGCCTATCCCAAGCACACCATCAGACCAGCCTGCACACACCTCACCACACAAGGGAAGGTCAGGCAAACGTAAGCACCACACATCCCACAGGCACGCACGCAAGCATCACACACATGCAGACACACCAACATCCACTGCCTCCACTGTGTCCCCCTCGTCGTCGTCTCCCTCCTCCCTCCCAGTCTCGTCTACACTCACACCTGCATGCACTACCTCTACAGCCACTACGTCCCTCACCAGCACACCCACCAGCACACCCCACTCACGTGCAGTCACCACCCCCACTACCATACACACGTCCCCTGTGTCCTCTCTCAGTGTGTCTGTGACGCCCCCTCCCAAGATACACAAACGCAGGCACACACCCACCCAACAGCCATCCACCTCACGACAGCCTCCAGCGCATGCACCTGCACCCGAAGCCACAAAACGTACACCTCCTACAACCACCACCTCTTCCTCCACTCCCAAACCCCCTCCAGCTACCCGTCAAAGTGTGTCCAAACAACTTTTCCTGTCCATCCTTGACCTATTTCCCACCCCCCGTCCAACTCATAGGTCCCGAACTAGCACCTCAGCCACAACATCTCCGGGACCAGTGGTGCCTGTTGTCACAGGTATGTGGAGTGTACCGGCCACCAGGACAGCCAGTGTGTCACAGAGCCACAGCACAGCCAGTCCCCCCCCTGTGAAGCACCAGAAGTTGGCCAGTGCCCGGCAGGAGAGGGGGAAGACTCCAGCCATCCAAGCAGCTCCCAGGGGTCCCTGTGGGAGTGTGGACTCAGCTGTGACTCCTCCCAAGGTGGGGAAGGGCCACAAGAAACCTGGCAAGTCTGGGAGGAGCAGCACGGCGGAGAAGACCACCATCATCCCCGCTGCCCAGGAGGGCCCCGCCAGCCCCATTGTCGCTACCCAGGAGGGCCCTTCCAGCCCGATCGTCGCTGCCCAGGAGGGCCCCGCCAGCCCCATCGTCGTTGCCCAGGAGGGCCCCCCCAGCCCCATTGTCGCTGCCCAGGAGGCCACCGCCAGCCCCATCGTCACTGCCCAGGAGGGCCCCGCCAGCCACAGCCCAGCTGCCCAGGAGGGACCCGCCAGCCACAGCCCAGCTGACCAATGAAGGACCACCAGCCCCAGCCCAGCAGGGCAATGAAGGACCGCCAACTCAAGCATCGCTGAACAGGGCAAGCACCGCTGAACAGGGCAAGGACCGCCAACTCAAGCACCGCTGAACAGGGCAAGCACCGCTGAACAGGGCAAGGACCGCCAACTCAAGCACCGCTGAACAGGGCAAGCACCGCTGAACAGGGCAAGGACCGCTGAACAGGGCAAGGACCGCCAACTCAAGCACCGCTGAACAGGGCAAGCACCGCTGAACAGGGCAAGGACCGCCAACTCAAGCACCGCTGAACAGGGCAAGCACCGCCAACTCAAGCACCGCTGAACAGGGCAAGCACCGCCAACTCAAGCACCGCTAGCCCATGAGCGGCAGGTGCACTGATGCAACAGGGACCGTCACGGGGTGAGTGATGCACTCTGGGCACCAGTCCCCCTCCAGAACCAGTGGAGACATGCATCCACTCCATCTGTCCTTCCCAGGATGAAGCACTCTGGGCACCAGTCCCCCTCCAGAACCAGTGGAGACCTGCATCCACTCCGTCTGTCCTTCCCAGGATGAAGCACTCTGGGCACCAGTCCCCCTCCAGAACCAGTGGAGACATGCATCCACTCCATCTGTCCTTCCCAGGATGAAGCACTCTGGGCACCAGTCCCCCTCCAGAACCAGTGGAGACTGTCATCCACTACCTCTGTCCTTGGCAGGATGAAGCACTCTGGGCACCATGCCCCCTCCAGAACCAGTGGAGAGATACATCCACTACCTCTGTCCTTGGCAGGATGAAGCACTCTGGGCACAAAGCCCCCTCCAGAACCAGTGGAGACTGTTATCCACTTGAGAGACTGTGGCTTTGCACTCCCCAGGATAAAGCAGTGGGCAATCCCCCCACTGAAAAGACTTGTGAGACTGTGGCTTTGCACTCCCCAGGATAAAGCAGTGGGCAAACCACCCACTGAAAAGACTTGAGAGACTGTGGCTTTGCACTCCCCAGGATAAAGCAGTGGGCAAACCACCCACTGAAAAGACTTGAGACACTGTGGCTTTGCACTCCCCAGGATAAAGCAGTGGGCAAACCACCCACTGAAAAGACATGTGAGACTGTGGCTTTGCACTCCCCAGGATAAAGCAGTGGGCAAACCACCCACTGAAAAGACTTGAGAGACTGTGGCTTTGCACTCCCCAGGATAAAGCAGTGGGCAAACCACCCACTGAAAAGACTTGAGAGACTGTGGCTTTGCACTCCCCAGGATAAAGCAGTGGGCAAACCACCCACTTGTGAGACTTGAGAGACTGTGGCTTTGCACTCCCCAGGATACATCAATGGGCATGGAGGCCCCTCGTGGATCTGGCGTTGTGCACTCATCCAGCTGAGGTGCCCCCCCTTTCTTTCCCCCTAAGGTGCCTGTTGTATTTCTATCTGATGCCCCTGCAGTGTTCTCTCTGTTTTGATCTGGTATCGTGTGTGGGCCTCGCCCATGCATTTTGGGCCCAGTGGTCCACGGACTATGAACGGTGCAATACCTGGTCTACTATTCTTGGTGTATATTTTGTTAATAGTGTATATATGTATATTTTTGCTTACTGAATTTTGATATATTACAATGGTTACACTCATTTCTTTTTGTCTTTGCATTCTTCCGGGGGGTTTGGGGGTATAACTATAATGTATAGATATGTATTAGTGTGTGTGTTGTAGTGGGTGAGGGTGGGGGTGGGGGGTTGCGTGCTGCGTGTGTGTGTCCCTGTTTTTCCCTCCTGCAGTACTCACCGTGGTCTTCACCGCCGGCATTGGTGCTCCTGGTACAGGAGCAGGAAGACTATCGCAGGGAGAATTTGGAGTTCCGGGTCCATGGTGTCCTCCTTCCTCGTGTAGTGTGTAGAGGTGAGCGTTTTCCCTTCGAAATTCCTGTTTCTGCTGTGTTTTTATCCGCAGTGAATCCGCCCCGGAAAAGGTGGCGGATTGGCCTGTCATAATAGTGTGGGCGGTACATTGTCCTCTCCACCTGTCTGTTGGCGGTAACCGCCGAGCTGTTTGTTTGTTCCGTCGTGGCGGTCGGACTGTTAAAGTGGCTGTCTTTGTTGGCGGTTTCCTCCACGGTCGGAATTCCCCAAAAATTTCCACCGGCCTGTTGGCGGTCTTACCGCCGCTTTAACACCGTCCGCCAGGGTTGTAATGACCACCATAGGGACTACAGATTTGTGATACCCCCTTCTTTCTAGGTGCCTATTTCTTTGCTGAACATCATTCTGAACAGTTAGTTCAGCAAAGGCCGTTGATGATGTAGGTCTATTTGCCACCTTAATCCCCACTATTATCTAGCAGGAGTCTGTCACTGCCACTCTGGACTGTAGTTGTAGTTGACTTAATTTGTCTAATAAAAACCTCATTCATGATGGACAGATTGAAATTCATCTTCAATTTTCACACACATGTTAGCCACAGCATGTATTGAATCTAATTCAGGATTCATAATCGTACAGAATTGAGGATCTGACAAGCTGTGAGGAATCCTGCCAATTGATTCAAAGCCAATCCCTACCACCCCTTTCATTCAAAGTGTGATTAAATATTTTTATAGTTTTTCTCTCACATGAATAATGAAAATACAGTTATACTCTTAAGTACAGCTTCCCCGCTAAGGGGAGAAGATTTCTGGACCTAAGGTTCACAGCCTTTAGTCTGTCAACTTGTGTACATGCAAAGAAAGTGGGGTTGGCATTGCCAACACTTATCTTTAGTGGACATCTGTGATCAGCGGTGCTTATAGGGGGTCTTGTGAAATCTTGAAGTATCTGAATTTGGTATGTGCTTCTCGAAAGCCTTTATCATGTGTTTGTAGTAGGTGGGACCAGTCTACATCAGAATATATATTCCATAGATGGTCTGTAACGCAGTAACCGTTCTGTGGGGGTGGAGAAAACGTTCATGATTAGCTGGTCATGTAGGCAGGTGATCAGCTTCTTATAGTGGCTCCTTATGAGGATGTGTACCAGTTTAAGGGTAACAGTAGGGCTCTTGACTGGTACCATGTCAAAGATATAATTAAATTGTGGTGCCGCTACAGTAGAGTTAGTACGTTCTTGAGCATCATAGATGAAAATTGTTGCAGAGAAAATTCCCAGGTACTTCAGTCCAGTTGCGATCCATTTTTCCATAAAAAAACCCAAGGCTTGTTGGTGATTTTGTGGGGTCATTGGCATAGCTTCTGCTTTATCCAAATATATTCTGTATTCCAAGAAGTGTGGGAATTTATCTACAATTGTGGAGGAGTGCCACAAAATCAAATCAAGAGCTAGAGGGGTCACAGGGATATCCCTGTCTTGTCCCTCTGGGTTTTGAAATAGATTCTGAAATAAAGCTATTGGTGTTGATTGTGTGCAGTAGGACTGGTGTATAACTATTGGACCATCTTGGGAAAATGTTCTTCAATGCCAAACTGTGTCATTGTCTGGAAGGGATATGGTCTTTCCATCTATCAAGTGCCTTTTCTGCGTCAAGAGAGATACATTTCTGATCGGTATCTTGCCTCATGGACCAGAGGAGATGTATTAGGGTCTGCATTTGGTCTTGGGATCATCAATAAGGTTTGAACTTACTCTGATTTTCATGGATCAGAAAGTATATCACTCTGTCAAGCCTCGTGGCCAGTATCTTGGCTAATAATTTCATGTCACAGTTTATAAGTGAGATCAGTTTGAAGCTGACACAAGTGAGGACATTTTTCAGGGTTTGTGAATCAGGGAGATGTGAGCTCTGTTGAATTTAGTATGAAGATAGCCCAATTCTTTTGAGTTGCGATATGAATGATATAAAAGTGGCTCTACCTGTGAGTTAATTATTTGTAGAATTCAAGCAGGAAGCAAATGTCTCCAGGGGTTTTGCCAGCCACCATATTCTTTATTCTTCTGTTATCTCATCCGCTGTGATTTTGGGGGTCTAACTCCTGACTTAAGTTTGGTGATAGCATTCGGGAGTTCTATTTTGTTCATAAATGGAGCTTCACTATAGGTCATTGCTGGATAGTTAGTGGTGTATATAAATTGGTATAGAAGGTGACGATTCCTTTAAAATGACAACTGAATGTGACATGGTCTTTCCATTAACAGTATACATAGCTGGAAAGTCTGATCGGGCATTTGTCTTCAGAGTTGTCATGCAAGAAGGCAACCTGCCTTTTCATTATGCTCATACAAGTTACTTTTGATGTGGCTTAGGGCCTTCTCTACTGACCTTGTCAAGGCATTGATAAGTTTGAGTTTTTTGTTTGTCAAATACTTAGAAGGTCTGTGGTGGTGGGTTGCAATATGTAGTTTGCAACTTGTGGATTTCAAGCTCTAACCCCCTTTGTTCATCTGCTATTGCTTTTCATGAGATGCGAGAGCCTCTCATGAGCATGCCTTTTAGATACATTTTGCCTACTGTCCACAATGTTTGTGACTACCTTACCAATGCTTCGTTAAGATCTGAGTACGGATAGAAGAGATCTTTAAGTTTCTTTTTTTCTTCAGGGTATTTGAATTTCACCATGTCCAATCTCTAGGTCTGAGCTTTTTGTACATACACCAGCTGAATATCTAGTCTACGAGAGAAGGGTACATGATCCGAGATACAATAGACGCCATACTCACATGAGCAGACATTGTAAAAGGTGGTTGAATTTACCAGAAAGAAATCAATCTTTGATTCAGAACCATGCACAGGGAACAAGTAAGTATACTTTTCTGCGTGAAAAAGGCACCAAACATCTAGTAAAGTGTGATCCATCACGATGTCTTTGAGGATGCCCAGATCATTATCTTCTTGGCGAGACGAGCTGCCATTTTGTCTAGAAATGGGTCCAGAACCATGTTGCAGTCATGATTAATTACATGAGCAACAGATTTAGTTTGAAGAGAAAGGTCCTTTTGACACCCATAAGGACATGGATAGAGCCAAGGCTAATGGTGGTGTTCACTGTTTTAATCTATACAAATACATACCTCCCTGGCTCATCAATCCAGATTAGATGAATTTGTACACCAAGCCTTTTGTGTGTGAGGATGGCAACCCCATTTTTCTTGTTGGTAGCAAATGGTTCTCATAGTTGTTAGTTGTGTCTCGTGAACCAGAGGAACAGCTGACTCTGCCAACCCAGTCCCTTTTTAGGCTGAGTGTAAGCGTACGACCTCTTGTATACTTTTAAGTATACTTCTTCTGTAGGTTTCCAACTATTTAATCTGTTAGTTTAAGTGTCATTTAAAAATGTGTGCCTGCTAGTGGTCAATGATGCCTCCTATCCCCTCCTTCTTCTGTGTGGGAGCAGGGACTAACTACTGTATAATTACGCTTTTTCTTGTTTATCTGGTCTGTATCGGACCTTTTTTTACTTCATGTCCTGTTCCTTTCCAGGGACGTTTCCCGTCTCATTTCCAGAGCATTCTAGATCTGAGTTTAGCTTAGCTGTAAACAAGGCTACAAGTGAGCTGTTATCTTGCTCACATTTGGAATTTGTGGGCTCTCTGTGCCCTCTTTCAGCTGCCTGGCTTCCGCCATTCCTTGCCTTCGATTTTCTTTACAGTGTATGCCTGCCTGCAATCAGGTGCAGACAGCAAGGGAGGACCACTTGTTTACTTAATTACTTGTTTAGTTAATTACTTGTTTTAGTCTTCTTTTTTCCTTTGTGACCCTGACCTTTCCTTCCCCTCACTCATGTCCTTCCTGCTCATTCGATTCCTGCTCCCTCTCTCTCCTTCCTATCGCTCCTCCTCGCTTTCCTTCCCCATCGCTCCTCCTAGCTCCTTCCTTTCACTCCCACTTTCCTTGAAACTCCCACCCTCGCTTTCCTCTCTCCTCCCTGGCTTCTCTGCCCTCCACATCAGCTGCAGTCTCTGGCAGAGTGGCAGGGGCCATGTGGCCGGGCATGATCCTAATGCACGTGGCCTAATGTCTCCCAGCCAGATTGTGATTTTCCACTAAGCTGCTCTGCTGTCTCCTGTCGGTGCCTCCTCGGCCGCTGTTGGATATACTGCCCTCCTGGACACGAGCATCGCCACCGCATTTGTCTGAGTAGGAAAGCAATGTTTAATCTGAATTATAGGGTGCTCCTGCAATTAGCTAAAGCTAACAGGCAAATTAATGTCTGCAGCTTGGACACATTTCATGCCCCTAGGGTGAGGGTAATGAGATTTGATGGCAGCGTGGTTGATACAAGTGGCGTGCCAAGCCACGTGACATCATCCAGCTCGCTCATTCTTTACATTATATAGAAATGCCATCAGAAGCTTTGTTTACAGAGTCAGGAAAAGGGTGTTTTATATAAACCTGTGCTGCAGAGTTTTCTGACAGCAAGAAAAGTCATGTTAGGAATTTCAAATGCCAATAGCTCTAACTCTAGCAAATGCAATACCTATTGCATTGCAAATGCTTGGTAGTATTGCTGACACATATCTCTAGCTGTTTGTTTGCTATTTGAGGACTATGGCCCTCACTATGACATTGGCGGTAAATGCCGCTTACCGCCGTCCTGACGGCGGCCAACTTATCGCCACACTGGCAAATATCCATTCACCATATAATGACACACACACACCAATCTCACAGAATACAGCCACATACACAAATCCGCCTGAACAAAGGTCAGTGATAAACTGGCAGTCTCAAAACCCACACCATTACGGCAACAGAACAACGCCCATCACATTATGACCCACAAATCACCATGGCGGACATTCAACAGCGGTAAACCATTGGCGGTACATACTGCTGCGCTCACAATGGACACCCACAAACAAAACAACACCCCATTGGACAATTCAAACACACACCCATACACACACCCCACCCACACACCCACACAACTATAAAATACACACCCACATTACCCACAACCCTTTATGAATACAAATCATTGCCACCCGACAGACACCAAGACCACTGCGACAACTAGACATGCACACCACTCACACCCATACACTCCTCACGCACTCCACATCACACACCCCAACACATTACCCAACACACCCTCACCAACACACATCACACAACACCCATGGCACCACAAAGGCACCTCCGTTTCACTTAGGAGGACTTAAGGGTCATGGTGGAGGAAATCGTCAGGGTAGAGCCACAGCTCTTTGGAGCACAGGTGCAGCAGATATCAATAGCAAGGAAGATGGAGCTATGGTGGAGAATCATGGACAGGGTCTATGCTGTGGGACAGCACCCCAGAACAAGGGACGACATCAGGAAGAGGTGGAATGACCTATGGGGGAAGGTACATTCCATAGCAGCAAGACACCAGCTTGCTGTACAGAGGACTGGAGGTGGACCCCACCTCCTTCCCCACAACTCACAGCATTGGAGGATCAAGTCTTGGCAATACTGCATCCTGAGGGCCTGGCTGGAGTTGGAGGAGGACTGGACACTGGAAAGTCAACTTTTAACAATAATCACCCCCCATACCTGCATGCCATCACACACCCTCACCCTCACTTTCAACACTCCACAACATCCCACACACTCCACCATCACAACTCACTAATCCCAATGCTAAACCCTGCATGCTGTACCAATGAATGCCCTGCATGGACACTCATCACTAAAGCATGCATAGCATTGGGAAACTAACAATCCCACAATACACCAACACACACAAGAAGCTAGGGAAGTACAAATGTGAGACACCTGAAGCATAATACATCATTTACATCACCACATGTACCCCAGCCAATGTCACTGGAGAGGAGGTGCCATCACTATTCAGTCCCCCAGCCGAAGAGGCCCAAAGTGATGACAGTAACTCTGGACTTCTAGATATGGATGATCTACCTGGCCCATCAGGGACCACTGGACAGTCGGCCACCTAAGCCCAGTCACAGACCACCACAGAGCCTCCCCATCAGGAACCAACACCACAGCACCCACTCAGTGTACCCAAACCTCTGTCCCCAGGACACGTCAATCAGCAGTGCACCCACCTATACAGGGACCCCAGGCCACATCTTGCACCCAAGACAATCAGGGACCTGGGGTCAGTGGCAGTGGGCACACCTTTCAGGAGACAGAGGCACGGGGCAACAGGGAAACTGGGAGGACTGCTGTGTGCCAGGGGGAGGACAGGACCAGGGAACCGACTCTTCAGGAGGCACTCCCTGAGATCCTGGGAGCCTACCAACATTCCTAGGACACAATGGGCCGGATCCTGGACAACGTGCAGGAGAACAGGCGGCTGCAGGAGGGACAGTATCAGGGGATCAGGGAGGACTTGCAGGCCATCAACAGCACCCTGATCTCCATAGCAGGGTTGGTGGCAGACATGGCCAACAGTATGAGGGAGGCAGTGTCACAGCAGCAGGCACCTGCCATTAGCCAGTCATCTGAACAGCCCTCCATTTCCGCTGCCGCTAGTGGCCAGGAGGCCCCACCACAGGACCAACAGGCCACCAGCACTCCTCCCCCTACAGAAGGTGAACCACCCCGCAAACGTTCTCTGCAAACCAGACAGAAGCCAGAGACTCTTGCCAAGACCACTGAAATGAGACTATCGTGATTGTCCCCCTTGTGTCCAACTCTGTCACCTTGTCCACCTTGAACTGCCATTGCTCCCCTTCCTATGTCCCCATGGACAATG
This sequence comes from Pleurodeles waltl, assembly GCF_031143425.1. Lineage (NCBI taxonomy): Eukaryota > Metazoa > Chordata > Amphibia > Caudata > Salamandridae > Pleurodeles > Pleurodeles waltl. Next base: position 139,906,412 of record NC_090438.1, read on the forward strand.
CACCAGTGCGACAAACAGACTGGAACAATACCCTGGACTTTCCTCCATCATCACCCCATTCAATTGCACTTTCCCCATTATATATTAGCACTACAATAAACACCCTTGGATAAACATCGACTTCTAGTATTTCATGTATTTCAAATATGTATTGATTGAAACAGATACAACCATTGCAAATGAAATGTACGTAGAATGAGCATAGATTTATTGACCTGTAGCTGGCTGTTGTGATCACACCAGGAGAATTTGCCATATTACCAACATCTGCAAAATGAATATCCAGAGGTAACAGTAAGTGGGCAAAGAAGTGGGAAATGCCAGTATGGCAATGCCACACAGAATACAACCAAAGTCATAGAAATGTAAAGTTGCACTGTCTCACCTGTGTGTCATTGGAAGTATTGACGTATCACAGATGTTCTGTTGTCCACATCCTCACCCTCTGCCTCCTCATCCTCACTGTCCTCAGGGTTCACTGCTGCCACATGGGGATTTCCAGTCTCCTCCTCCCGCAGATAAGGTACATGGCTTCTGAGGGCCAGGTTGTGCAACATGCATCATGCCACTACTATCTGACAGACCTTCTTGGGTGAGTAGCACAGTTAGATGGAGGCACCAGAACCCGGCCTGCAGGAGACCAAAGGTCCTTTCAATGATCCTTCTGGTTCGCCCATGTGCCTCATTACAACATTCTTCTGCCCTTGTCCTAGCATTCCTCACAGGGGTCAGCAGCCATGATAGGTTTGGGTAACCAGAATCACCTGCAAATATTGAGGGACAACATTTAGCCACACACTATCCTATATGGCCCACACCATCGGCATACAGCAACATATACTGGGTGGGAACCAGGGCTCACCTATTAGCCACACCCTGTGCCTCTGTAGTTGGGACATCACTTTTGGGATGCTGCTATTCCTCAAGGCAAAGGCATCATGCACCGGCCCTTGATACTTAGCATTGACGTACGAGATGTACTGGTCCGCCAGGCACATCATCTGCTCATTCATGGAGGGGAAACTCTTATGATTCATGGACACCTGTTCATTCTGGCATGGATTCAAAAATGCAATATGTGTTCCATCAATTGCAACAATTATATTGGAGGTGTGTCCCATTGCACATAATCCAGCCTTTACAGTGGCAAATCATCAACCTGGGGAATGCAATGTAGCTGCACATGTGTTTTGTCAGGGCAGACAACACTCTTGTTAGCACATTTCAGAACATTGGCTGTGACATTCCTGAAGCCAAGCCCACTGTCACTTGGAAAGAACCAGTTGCCAGAAACGGAGTACTGATAGCACTTGCAGAAGAGGGGGGATCCCAGTGGGGTGACGGATAGCATATATCAGGTCAGTCTCCAATTGGGCACACAGCTCTGTTATTGTGGCCCTGTCCAGTCTATAGGTGAGTATTATGTGCCTGTCCTCCAATGTAGCCAAGTCCACCAGGGGTCTGTACACGGGGTATGTCTCCATCTCCTATTCTTCCGCAGCGGTAGGTATCTAAAGTACATAAGAGTGAGTAGGCTGTCACAAACTAAACAATGGAGACACAACAGCAGTCTGCAATGTGCAAACATGTTATGGGACAGTGTAATTTGTGAAGTATGTGCCTATTTATCCTGTGATGCAGCATTAATCCATAGGTCTGTTCACCCCCCCCCCTGAAATGGCATCTGCCTGTCCTGTGTGGAGGGACAGGTGGAAGTGAGAAAATGCCGCTGATGTTGTCTGCCATGGCAGTGGGCGGTCTTGAACCACTGTGCAATTCTTCATTGGTTATTATTAGGCCCTATGGGGTACAGTGGCCAATGGACGTGACCGCCATTTTCTTTCAGATTCCTCACTTGTTTCCTGACCTTTCATAAGAGAGAACCTACACTGCATGTGCTGCTGTGACCTGTGTCTGGAACCTACCATAGCCCATGTGACCGGGGAAAGGGCCCCAGCCTTCACTTCTAAGGAGTTGGAGTGACTGGTGGATGGGGCCCTACCCCAGTACGGACTGCTGTATGGGCCTCCAGACCAACAGGTGAGTACACTGTGGGCACGATGCATGTGGAATGAATGCATGGAGTTGTGTGTGAAGGCCTGGTGTAAGGGGGGTGGGTGAATGTCCTCTTGGCGGTATACATGTTGTGGGCTGGGCTATGTGTGTGCCAATGGTGATGCAAACGGGTATGGTGGGCCATTTGTGTGACAGGCTGGACTGTTTGTCTAATGGTGTTCTCCTGTTTGTATTGCCTCTGCAGGTCAGCGCCCATCAAAAGAAGGGAATATGGCATGCCATCCCCAAGGATGTGCGGACTCTTGGGGTCTATGGCAGGCGGAGCACCCACTGTTGCAAACAGTGGGAGGATCTGAGATGCTGGGCACAAAAGACCGTGGAGGTCCAGCTGGGGATGGCCTCCCAACAAGGAAGGGGTGCCTGTCGAACCCTGGCCCCCCTGATGGTCCGGATACTGGTGGTGGCTTGCCCTGAGCTGGATGGGCGTTAAGGGCATCACAGCAGCCACAAGGGGGTGAGTACAGTGGGTATCCTTACAACTTACGGCTGGAGGGGTGGTAGCTGGGTGGTAGTTGTGTGTCAGTGGGTGCCCCTAGGACAGGCCAGACATAGCAGTATAGATCCTCCGGGTTTGAATGTGAAATACAGCTTTCCTAGCTTGTTAGTATTCACTCCTGGTCAGTGCTGCGTGGGTCCCAAGTGTGCTGCAGTTGGCGGTGTGTGCCCCTCCTCATTCCTTGGTGACTAGCCATTTCACTGGTAGTGCCATGCATAGTGGGTAGGCCTGTTCCCTGTGTGTGAGGGTGCTGTGTACACCAATGGTGGTGTTGGTGTAGTCATTGACCCTGTGTATCCTTTGTTTCTATCCCCCCTTTCTTGTTTTGTCATCCTGTCCTTAAGTGCATTAGCATCATCAGGCGGAGGAGCAGAGGCACCAGCGACAGGGGGAGCTGCATCCCACAGGACCCTGGAGGCCACCGACGCTGAGGGCACCAGTGGGACGGAGGGCGAGGGGAGCCCCACGGCAGAGACTGGGGGGACAATACAGACTCTGATACCTCCTCCGATGGGAGCTCCCTGGTAGTGGCGGACACCTCTGTGACCACCTCAGCTACAGGTAAAGCCGCCACCCCCATACCAGCACCGCCCTCCCAGTAGCCCCTCAGCGAGTTAGCCGTGCCCGTTCACCCAGGAGGGTGGGCATCTCCTTCACCCCAGGCACCCCAGGCTCTGCCCCTGTGAGCCCTGCTGCCCTGAGTGAGGAGGCTATTAACCTCCTGAGATCCATCTATGTAGGGCAAACAGCCATTGTGAATATCAGCCCAGATGCAGCAATGAAATGCGTTCCTGGAGGGCAATCACGGTAGATTGGCGGCCAAACAGTGATCAATTCAGGCTCTGGCCTCCTCTCTGATGGCAGTCATTGTCCCTGTTTCAACTGCCCCCCTCCAACTTCCACTTCCCAATCCCATTCTCCTCAATCCCAACCCATCCCAAGCACACACCCATACGAGCTTGCACACAAGACAACACCCAATAGTGTCACAGGCAAACACAAGCACCACATTTCATCCCACAAGCACTCTCACAAACACTATACAGTTGCAGACACAACTACATTCACTATCGCCACTTTCTCCCCCTCCTCCTCCCCCTCCACCTCCCACCAAGTTACGTCCACACTCACACCTGCATGCACTACATCAATATCCACTACCAGCATCATCACCACACCAAGCAGAACACACACCTCACTGGCAGACACCTCCACAACATCCATGCATGCGTCCCCTGTGTCCTCTCCCACTGTGTCTGTCCTTCCCCCTACTAAAGTACACAGACGCAAGCACTCAGACAACCAACAGCCATCCACCTCACAACAGCATACAGCCCTAGAACCTGCACCCAAATCCAGCAGACAAACACCTCCAACAACCACTCCCTCATCCTCCACTCCCATTACTCCTCCATCTTCCCACACCAACGTCCCTAAAAAGCTTTTCATTCCCAACCTGACCTCTTTCCTACTCCTCCCCCCGCCCTGCACATATGGGCAGGGTAGCAAGGACCCAGCCAAGCACCTCAGCCAAACATTCCACGGACCCAATGGTAGCACCACCTACTCGTGGCGAAAAGGATTCCAGGCCAACAACACTGAAGGGGAAGGAGCCTGCACCAGTTGGCAAGAAGAGGAGCCTGCACCAGCTGGTAAGAAGGGGAGGGAGCCTGCACCAGCAGGCAGAGGGGGGAAGAGCCCAGACACCAGTGCCAGGAAGGTTAAGGTATCCCCAAACCATTAGCAGAAGGAGAGGAGGCAATCTATGCCAGCGGAAGCTGCCAGCCAAACACTGCCACCACCAGCAGCTGTCACAGGGCCCCCACCGCCAGCCATGGTTGTGCAGCCATCAGAGAGTGCAGGGGCTGAGCAGGAGCCTCCCACAACCACCACCACAGTGTAGCCATCAGAGGGTGCAGGGGCTGAGCAGGATCCTCCCACAACCACCACCACAGTGCAGCCATATAGTCCAGCCTCCAAGGGCTGCTGTGCAGCCTGCCCCCACCAGAACCAGTGGGCAAGACACCCACTCGAGAGACTGTGGCCTTACACTCCCCAGGACAAAGAGAACAGGGCATGTTGCCCCCTCCAGAACCAGTGGGCAAGTCACCTACTCAAGAGATTGTGGCCTAGCACGCCCCAGGACAAAGCAATGGGCATGTTGCCCCCTCCAGGACCAGTGGGCAAGTCACCTACTCGAGAGACTGTGGCTTTGCACTCCCCAGGAAAAAGAGCACGGGCATGTTGCCCCCTCCAGAACCAGTGGGCTTGTTCCCGCATCCGGCTGCGTTGCCCCTCCTTCCCTTGAGGTGCCTGCCTATTTGCCAACTTATGCCCATGCAGTGTTCTCTCCGGATTGGTGCAGGATTTGAGTGGGGCCTTGGACTATGAACTGGCCAGTGTCCCTTTTTTATACACGTGTACAGATCTGTTTAATGTGTAAATCTAATTTTTACTTTTAGTGTTGGACAGATTACAATAATTTTTGTATATTCCTATTGCCTTTGCTTTATTTTGTAGATTTTCGTGGTCAAATTGTTTTTGTAATGCATATGGTTTTGTGTATGGTGTGCATGTATCAGTGTGTGTGGTGCGTGTGTGTGGTGCGTGTGTGTGTCACTCTCGTTTTCCTCCCACCCTCCCTTGCAACCTTGGCATCTGTACTCACTGTAGTCGTCTTCGTCGGCGTTGGTATTCCGGGTAGAGCATAAAGTAGAAAATCATCTGAAAGACTTGAAGTTTGGGTTCCATGGCGGCTTGGTTCTTCCCTGTGTCTCCAATGGTGAGTCCTTTCTCTTCTGTGATGTGTTTCCGCCAGGCTTTTGATGGCATTGGTACCATCCTGGAAAAGGTGGCAGATTCGTGAGTCAAAATATGGTGGGAGGTACTTTGTCTTCCGCCTGGCTGTAGGTGGCTACCTCCGTGGTGACTGTTGTTTCTGCCATAGCGGTCGGTGTGGTACATTGGCTGTCTATCGGAGATATCACCGCCATGGTCATAATTTGGCAGTAATTACCGCCAGCCTGTTGGCGGTATTATTGCCACTTTATCACCAACTGCCTGGGTCGTAATTAGGGCCTACATCTTGCCTTTTGGATTTCAGATAGGTTCAGGTTTTTTCCTCTTAAAATACTGAATTAAGCTATTTACATTATGTGGCTATATGGATAGTTACTTTTTGCTGTATTGGGTCATGATGGGGTAAGATGCTGCTGGCTGCCAGTGCTAGGGATGAGTTGGTAAGGGGGTTGTTATTCACAGGATAAAATATAGGAACAATGATAGTGACATAGTAGTTTGTAGATAAAAACAAGCTTGAAAAAGGATAACTTTAGTCAAATTAGTTGAGTATCGGAGCACAATAGGTATACATTAAATGTCCAATATCACTATTTACGCCCTAACCACAATATAGTCTCAAATGATACTATGTTCACACTCCTGTTAATTGTTAAATCAGAAAACATCATCCAAATCTTCATGTAGTATATCAAGTATACTTTTACTTCTTCATATGATACGGTTCAGATTGATGAAAGACAAAAGTTACAGAGATGTTGTCATCGTAGCTATCTTTAACCTAATACAGTTCAGACCAATGAAAACACGTTTAGAAGGGTGATATTTCTGGAGATATTCTCAACTGAAATATGTTCGTCTCATTCATGGGACTTTCCCAAGGTTAATTCAGACAGTAATCCAACCCAATAGCGTGCCGAGTACAATAGGAGATTTATACTTTTTCACACACAAATGCGTTAGCGCAGTTTTGGGTGAAAAATTATAGCGCTGGCTAGTGCCATTCCAAGATGCCAGCCGGGTGCCATATTTATGGAATGGCACTAGCTAATACCCCGTCAGCTTCCTTGGAAAGGACACTATCAGGGCTGGGGAGGTGCAGGGGAGACCGGGGCCTGTGCACCGAGTTATGGCTCTACACCGTTCAGAGGCAGAAAAATTGGCTCTAAGCAGTGTAGCACCATTTTCTGGCGTACAACCCACATGGACATGGCTCCTGTCTTAGTAAATATAATGGCCATGCTTACACTCAGTTTGCGCTGAATTATCGTAATTTTTTTTACGCTACTTCAGCCTAAACTAACTCCATATTTATACTTTCGCGCTAGACACGTCTAGCGCCAAAGTTATGGAGTTAACGTTGTTTTCTGGATGTGAAAACCTACTGTGCGTCAATAAGATGCAAGGTAGGCGTTCAGTCCAGAAAAGGACAATATGGCCTTTACGCCATATTTATCCCCCTTGCTAAAATCCAGTGCGGGCGCAGGTGTTTTAATAGGAATTATTAATAAATGTTTATGTATTTTGAATAATGAGTTTATGTAGAAAATTAAATAACATAGAAAAATAATGCACACATTTGAAAATGTGACCTTGAAGAATGGCCGCCAAAGTTAACAAAGTGTGCTAATTAATGATTAATACTTGAATATGTATTAGACTAATTTATAACAAGGAAGTGGTTAATGCTATATTGTCGCACATCTGAAACCAATCAATTTAAAGTCGCGTAGCCTGTATTTGTGCGCGGTGCAAACCTGGTCGTAGAAACCCAACCACAAAGGGTTTCCAAATTGCACAGGTTTCGTAGATGGAACCCCAGAGGGGACCACCCATGGACTGTGCTGTGAGATACAAGTTGAGAAGGAAACAGGGACCAGGGCACTCTGAGTCTCTAAAATAAATATATAGTCCAAAAAGAGTAGAGTTGCATGGAGTGTTTAATCCAAGAACAGACAACAGCCAACACGTGTTTCGTCCTAAAGGACTTTTTCAAGGCTGAAACATAAACAGATGGCAATTCTTATACATGAGATGATACAATGTATGAGGATCTGTCACATGGATACACATTTTTGCACGGGGGATGAACCCTTCGGAATACACGAATATTCGACCAGAAAAGCGATACCCCATTACTTAAACAATAAAGCAATTATAGTAAGCCTCTTTAACTTATTTTTAAAAAACAAAAGGAAGATGGTGCACGTGGATGAGATAGGTGAAAAACACCTAGGAGGTTCCTTTTCAAAGTGAGTAGAGAAGTTTCCCTTGTGCAATAGGGAAGCATGCAAATAAACCTTACATTTCGAACTGGTGTCCAAGACAGGGATAGATGCATGCATGGTAGGTAGCAAATAGGAGGAAAAACCGTGTATGCAAGCCAAGATTAGAGTAGGAATACTACACAAATAGGTTGTATTTACCTCCTAGATTCAAACTTGTATGAAGAATAGTTTCACTAGGGTTGCTGTAGCCCCTAAAATATAGCATTGGTTCTAGAAGGAGAAACCAAATGAGACATGTTATGCTACTGAAATATCGTGGGCCGGGTAAACTGGATAAAACGGTAGGAAGAAGAAGAAAGTAGTAGTAACCTACCCAATGTAAATAGTGAGTCTTGCCATATTTTGTGGCTAGTGCTCCTGTCTTTGGCACTATGCGGCTTGCCGTACTTGTAAGTATTGGTCAAATAGTATATCCGTGATTACATACGGTGATAGACACGGGGTCCCTCTGGGCCCAACCTGCAAAGAGTGACATAAAAGGAGTGGGTATATCAATGTAGATAATAAGTCTTGCCATATTTTGTCGCTAGTGCTCCTGTCTTTGGCACTATGCGGTTTGCCGTACTTGTAAGTATTGGTCAAATCGTATATCCGTAGTTACATACGGTGATAGACACGGGGTCCCTCTGGGCCCAACCTGAAAAGAGTGACATAAAAGGAGTGGGTATATCAAGGAAAACTTGAAATGGCAACTCCAGCTAGTAGTCCAGAAATAGTATGAGAGCTACTGCCTACACTCTCATTTTTGTTGAAAATAACTGGGTGGTTACAATTCTTCATCCATATAAGTCGAATGGTCTAGATTAGGCAATGTTATGTTCTCCTAGTGCTCGTAGTTAAGGCTGAAAAATGCTAAAAAAAGGGGGAAAGAAACGTGCAATAATGGCCGCCAAAACAAAGCAGGTCGCGGTGGAGAAGGGAGAAGAAAAGGGAAGGAAGAGCTATAATGGCCAAACCAGAGAAAAAATATATATAATAAATGTAGACACACGTGTCCGTCTCTCCATTAGGATTCATGAAGGACGAGGGCATGGTCCCACCAGCTATATTTCAAGGAGCGGGAGAGTCCAGACTCCTTATAAGCGGGAATCCCCGTCAAAGTACTTTCATCCAATTAGACGAAAAGAAGGGAAGATCTGCCCCGTCGGGGTTCCTGTAATTCATGCTCAGAAGGGATAAAATACGAAAGGCAACGTATGCCGGTGCGGTTCTGCGGCTGCTGAAAATGGACTGCACATACCTTATTTCCTTTAGTCGCTGTATGTTTGGTCATGCGTCCAATAGTTCGAAGAGCTCAAGAAACAGCGCATGATAACGCTGTCTTGTTGCCGGTGTAATCTGCGTCCTGCAGATTGTCGGCGTCTATATGCGCGCGCCGAAAACGTTAAGAAATTAAAAAAGGACTACGAACTAGTCTGATAGAGCGCTTAGGGAGCCCTAGTGCAGATGGGCAATGGCAGACGCCATATTGGTGTAGTTCCGGGTCAGATAGGAAATATTCATATATAATAACAGAAAAACTTGCCGAGAGTTAGAAAAAAAGGGGGGAGAGAAATACAAATGACAGGACTGATACAGTGGTATAGGTGTTGTAACCAGTGTAAAAGGTGAAAGATGGTAGAGTGGATACGTGGCTTGTATATATTGTAAAGGTGGATATAGGTGAAAAAAGGGGAAAGATGAATATTACCCGATGTCAGCATGCTTATATATTATTGCCATTATCCAGCTATTTAAGGCAAACCGTGCCATGTGAGTATAAGAAGCATATCACACATTTGAAATGGATCATAGATCTCTGTGTAGCGCAGACACAGTAACATTATCGACATAAAAGAGACAAACGTAAGTAAGCAGCCTCAAAACGGACTATTTAACATAGCAGTTTTTAGCATGAGAGATGAGATACGGAGAATAAGAAATTGCTTTTCTTTTTACATTGTAAGAAAAACCGCCTGTGAATGGGGTGATGGTTGTTGGTATGTTTTACAATATCAATAAAAGGACACAATGCAAAAGAAAAAAAAAATTTCTATAAAAAAGAGAAATTGTTGTCATAAATACGTCGTGTAGTGTCCCGAGTCAGTACAGACCAAATACACATAGGACGACATCAATTATATACAGTGAAGGGCATCACAAACAGCCGGCAGATGCTCATAAGAATACATGTAGGTCCTTGTGGATATTCAGGCCCTGTTCTACTGCCCGTAGTTTTATAATCCATCTGCTCTCTAAACGTCTTAGGGCCAGTGTGCGGTTGCCTCCTCGGGGCATATTATTTAGAGAGTCTATCCCGTGTATAGTTATATCCAAGACTTCTCTTTGTCCATGTTGTTCGTTATAATGTGATGCAAAAGGGTAGTTTGTATTGTGTGTTCTGATGGCTCTCAGATGTTCCTGGATTCTCTCCTTGAGAGGGCGGATGGTGCTGCCTACATAAATGAGTCCACAGACGCATACAATGCAATACACCACATGACTGGTATTGCAATTGATGAAATTTTTGATTTTATGTTCGACCTGGGTATTGTACCGAAAATTCTGTGTTTTGTCCTTAATATAATCACAGATACTGCAGTGTCCACATTTGTAAGTGCCTGATGGCAATTTTGGTAACCAAGTACCTTTTTTGACAGAGGGCAAAAAGCTGTGGCAAAGCTGATCCCGTAAAGTAGTGCCCCTTTTGTAGATTATGCTAGGTTTCGTAGTAAGTCCTTTCTGGAGCACATCATCTGTTAAGAGCAGTGACCAGTGTTTGCGTATGGTTTTGAAGATTTGAGAGCTGAGTGCACTGTGTCTGATGATAAGAGAAATGCGTTTATGTGGGTCTTTCTTTTTTGGGTTCATGAGTAGATCCGGACGTTTGATTTTCAAGATCCTATTGCATGCCTTTTTAATGATCTGTGGGCGATAGCCTCTGGATCTGAACCGTGTTTTCATGTTATTTAGTTCTTCTTTGAACACCTGGTCCTCGCTACAGTTACGACGTATTCTAGTGCTTTCTCCATACGGAATAGCATCAATTTGGGGTCTCGGGTGAGAGCTAGTAGCATGAAGTACTGCATTGCACGCTGTTGATTTTCTATATAATTTGGTACATATTTTGCCCTGTTTGATATAGATGGTAAGATCCAGGAAGTTAATGGAAACGGGGCTGACTTCATGGGTAAATTTAATGTTGTAGCTATTGTTGTTTAGATGTTCTGTGAAGAGTGTAAATGCGTCTAATTCACCTGACCAAAAGACTAAAATGTCGTCGATGTACCTGCCCCAATACAAAATATGTTGCGTCAGAGATGGTGGACAGATACGCCATACATGGGTTTTCTCTAGAAATCCCATGTAGAGATTAGCATATGATGGAGCGAATTTGGCCCCCATCGCTACTCCTTGCATTTGGCGATACCATATGCCATTATGCATAAAAATATTGTTGTCTAGGACCATTTGAATCAGGTCCATCAACATGTTCGAGTGGTCTAGTAAGGAGGCATCCCTGGTGTCTAGATAGTGTTGTATGGCAGTGAGTCCTTCTGATCTAGGGATGCTCGTGTACAGAGAGGTGACATCCAGTGTGGCTAGATAATGTCCTTCCGTCCACTCATAATCTGTAATTTTACAGAGTAGATCTTTGGTATCTCTAATGTAAGAGGGTAAATTTTGGACAAAAGGCTGTAGAAAGATGTCAATATATTCCGATAGTTTTTCTGTAGGAGAGCCAATGCCTGAGATGATGGGCCTACCCGGGGGAAACCCACCCTTTTTATGTATCTTGGGTAGGATGTATATACAGGGTACCGTTGGTGTGCTGTTGTATAGGTATTTAAACTCCATGTCCGAGATCAGATCCTGATTCATAAATGTTTGGAACTACACCAATATGGCGTCTGCCATTGCCCATCTGCACTAGGGCTCCCTAAGCGCTCTATCAGACTAGTTCGTAGTCCTTTTTTAATTTCTTAACGTTTTCGGCACGCGCATATAGACGCCGACAATCTGCAGGACGCAGATTTCACCGGCAACAAGACAGCGTTATCATGCGCTGTTTCTTGAGCTCTTCGAACTATTGGACGCATGACCAAACATACAGCGACTAAAGGAAATAAGGTATGTGCAGTCCATTTTCAGCAGCCGCAGAACCGCACCGGCATACGTTGCCTTTCGTATTTTATCCCTTCTGAGCATGAATTACAGGAACCCCGACGGGGCAGATCTTCCCTTCTTTTCGTCTAATTGGATGAAAGTACTTTGACGGGGATTCCCGCTTATAAGGAGTCTGGACTCTCCCGCTCCTTGAAATATAGCTGGTGGGACCATGCCCTCGTCCTTCATGAATCCTAATGGAGAGACGGACACGTGTGTCTACATTTATTATATATATTTTTTCTCTGGTTTGGCCATTATAGCTCTTCCTTCCCTTTTCTTCTCCCTTCTCCACCGCGACCTGCTTTGTTTTGGCGGCCATTATTGCACGTTTCTTTCCCCCTTTTTTTAGCATTTTTCAGCCTTAACTACGAGCACTAGGAGAACATAACATTGCCTAATCTAGACCATTCGACTTATATGGATGAAGAATTGTAACCACCCAGTTATTTTCAACAAAAATGAGAGTGTAGGCAGTAGCTCTCATACTATTTCTGGACTACTAGCTGGAGTTGCCATTTCAAGTTTTCCTTGATATACCCACTCCTTTTATGTCACTCTTTTCAGGTTGGGCCCAGAGGGACCCCGTGTCTATCACCGTATGTAACTACGGATATACGATTTGACCAATACTTACAAGTACGGCAAACCGCATAGTGCCAAAGACAGGAGCACTAGCGACAAAATATGGCAAGACTTATTATCTACATTGATATACCCACTCCTTTTATGTCACTCTTTGCAGGTTGGGCCCAGAGGGACCCCGTGTCTATCACCGTATGTAATCACGGATATACTATTTGACCAATACTTACAAGTACGGCAAGCCGCATAGTGCCAAAGACAGGAGCACTAGCCACAAAATATGGCAAGACTCACTATTTACATTGGGTAGGTTACTACTACTTTCTTCTTCTTCCTACCGTTTTATCCAGTTTACCCGGCCCACGATATTTCAGTAGCATAACATGTCTCATTTGGTTTCTCCTTCTAGAACCAATGCTATATTTTAGGGGCTACAGCAACCCTAGTGAAACTATTCTTCATACAAGTTTGAATCTAGGAGGTAAATACAACCTATTTGTGTAGTATTCCTACTCTAATCTTGGCTTGCATACACGGTTTTTCCTCCTATTTGCTACCTACCATGCATGCATCTATCCCTGTCTTGGACACCAGTTCGAAATGTAAGGTTTATTTGCATGCTTCCCTATTGCACAAGGGAAACTTCTCTACTCACTTTGAAAAGGAACCTCCTAGGTGTTTTTCACCTATCTCATCCACGTGCACCATCTTCCTTTTGTTTTTTAAAAATAAGTTAAAGAGGCTTACTATAATTGCTTTATTGTTTAAGTAATGGGGTATCGCTTTTCTGGTCGAATATTCGTGTATTCCGAAGGGTTCATCCCCCGTGCAAAAATGTGTATCCATGTGACAGATCCTCATACATTGTATCATCTCATGTATAAGAATTGCCATCTGTTTATGTTTCAGCCTTGAAAAAGTCCTTTAGGACGAAACACGTGTTGGCTGTTGTCTGTTCTTGGATTAAACACTCCATGCAACTCTACTCTTTTTGGACTATATATTTATTTTAGAGACTCAGAGTACCCTGGTCCCTGTTTCCTTCTCAACATGTATTAGACTAATGCAGTAATATGCCATATTGAAAGTTATGAAGTATGTTTTAGCTTTATTAATTGTAGGCCTTAACTTAGCATGTGTCTTGGCCTATTTTGCCAGGCCTCATGTAGAAGCTGTATTTCTTAGCGTTTAATAAAAAAATACTGACCAAGTGTATTAAACTGTGAAATGTCTATTGTATTGTTTAAATGTGCCTAACGGAAGCTTTTTGTGTGATCCGACTGCTATTAGACAATGTTCTTGCTAATGTAACATTTTGTGTGTAATGTGTGTGCGACTGACTTTCCCAGGACAAGAACAATGAGGATACTGACTAGCGTGGAAGCTGCAACAATATTGGTACCTGATGAGCCAGGTGATGAGAACATCGTAAAGCGCACCAATCAACAGTATGTGAACCAAGAAATATTAGAATTCATAGATTTGGTATAGAACTATCATCGGACAAAACGTGAACATACGATTAACTGACCAATAAGGAATTAGGGGATAGTTCAGGTGACTTTGATATAACAATGCCACAGAGGGAAAAGGACACACAGAGATTTTAGGGTAGAAAGACTTTAGGAGACGGAGACATTTTGTTAGAAGGAAGACAGTTATTCCGACATCCTGAGATATTTTCCTGACTGAGACCTGATGCCTTGCTGTTCGACTGATGTCCTGAGGACAAAGACTGATTCTGCTTGCTGACCCATACCAAGGATAGCTATAAACTGAAATGTGATTATTATGCATATGTGCTTTTTCTTTCTAGGTACCAACTGCGCTATTTGATGGAGCCAAATTTATGTTACTAAATTTTTTTGCATGAAGCCCAACATGCTGATGCTAACCTGACGCTAGTTAAGGATCCTCACAAATAACTGACGATCACAGGGACTAATGTTTGACAAATTTCTCTGTTGAATTCCATGTATGTTATAACATTGTCGCAGCTGACTCTGCCATTGACTTGCACCATAACTTTAGAATGTGTTGTAGTACAAGCTTTGATTAGATTGCATTTCTTCCGCCGCTTTGGACAACCAGTGCTGTTTATGTAAGTATTTCATTTGATATTAAGATTAATCTACATGATCTGAGCATTGTTAATGTAGGGAAATAAACATTCTAGACTTTACTAAAGGTGTGGTTATTCATGACTGAAAGGTCATGGTGTGTGATAATTACTGATTCCATTGATTATTGATTATGTACTAGAGCTATGGTAGAAGAAAGCCAACTGTGGAGGAAAGGCAGCATCTCCCGCCTATATGCGGCCTTTCCTCCACAGTTGGCTTTCTTCTAAAGTCCATCCCAGGCTCATCTGGTACAGAAGATCATGTTGATCTCCACATGTGAAGGCCTGCACACCCTGGTATAGTGACATGTTCAAGGGGCACGGGTCCACTTGGTCAGGTTCCACTGCAGTGTGTGGCTTAAAAGAGGTAAGGTGAAGTAAAAAAGGGATGAATTGGGTTTGATTGCAGTAGGCGTATAGGCACATGTCAGGGGCATTAAGGCCACCCTGCTGAAATGGTAATGTGAGAGTTTCCCAAGCCACCTTTGGCCATTAAAGGAGGTGAAAGAGGTACGACCATTCCAGCAAATCAAACACCTTGGTGGCATCTAAAACATTGCCATCGCCTGTAGCCTAGGATCTAAGGTATGCATGAGTGTGAACAGTGTACGAAAGTTATGCATGGTTGAATGTCCAGGCACAAATCCAGATTGGTCCGGCCGGACAATGACCAGCAAGAGCAGTAAAAGGCGATTGCTATTAATTTGGCAAATATTTTATTGTCAATGTTTATCATCAAAGGTGGCCGATAAAAGTCACATCTGTCTGCCGGCTTACTCGGTTTAACAATAGTAGCAATAATCGCTTTGCACAATGAGGGAGGGAACTGGCCAAGGATAGAGAATGGTCATACATTGTGAATAGATGGGGAGCAAGGAGGGAAAGGGTATTCTTATTAGAAGGATGTGGTGAGCCCATCTAGTCCCGGTGCCTGATCTCAGGCATGCACTTTGTCAAGCCACAGTAGTTGAAGCGTATCTAGGTACACATCTAGAGCCACCAGTTCTGGGGCCAAAGTAGAGGTGTGCAAGTTAGAGTAATAAGATGTCATGAGAGCTATCTCATCAGAGCTAATATGGAGTACCTGCTGGTCATCCAGGAGTTCAAGGACATATGAACTGCCCAAGAATTTACAGAGGAGCATCTTGTCAGGTCTATCTCCCTCACCATAGCGACGCACCAATGTCTTCCCATGAAGAAAATTAAGAAAATGTGTCTCACAGGTCTCCTCTTCTGCATATTCGAACAGTGCAGCAAGGAGCGATGTGTCATTTGAGGTGTAGAAGTCTATCTCTATAGCATGAATGTCTGCTTCTAGCTTATAGAGTTGTGTGCAGATTTCCCTGAGGATTCCAGATTGTTTTGACATGTAGATGCCCTGGATAAAGACCTTGAAAGCCTCCCAGAGTGTTGAGTGAGACTCTACTGACCCCAGATGGTGAACAAAGAAATCTAAAAAAGAAAAAGTGTTGTTTCCCATTTAGTTGAATTTGGCCAGGTAAAGCAAAGAGTATGAAATTGCAGACTTCTGGAGGAGATGCTTCACTGAAAGTAACGCTTTTGGTAGGTAGCTTGAGCTGCCATAGTTAAATCAGGGGATATGACAATGGTATTGCCTTGGTACTGGACCGATCACATATGGTGTTCTTAACCTTCCGTCCAGCCTGCCAGTGCAGGCTTGTGTGTGCGCAAGGGCGCAAGGGCACATATGCCCAGGAAGTGATGAATACCCATGTGTTTTCTCACTAACTATGGGAGGTGCTCTGCCTACAGGTTAACATAGGACCTCCTAGATTCAATAATGGATTGCCGTGGAGCAGCCTCAAAATGATTCCTGTCAATAGATTCATCCTGACAAAAAAAGAAAGTGGGCATTTCTATGCTTTATAACACTTTTATAGGCCTTTTAAATTCAACTCTAATCCACACTGCAGGCTGGGTGAGCACATCTGTGCATTCCCCAGCAACAGCTATAAACTCTGGCCAAACAAATGGAACTACAGACTTCTGCCATTTGAGTGCCTGGCTGGATAGACTGGAGGGAGAGTTTTGGCACTTGGGGGGTCATTCTGACCTCAGCGGTAAAAGGCGCTTACCGCCGGTCAGAAGACCGCCAGAACACCGCCGCGGCCGCGGTAAACCGCCACGGTCATTCTGACCCGCAACTTGCAAACCACCAAAAACCCGACATCCACAAAAGTCTGCCACACCAAAGGTCAGCGAAAAAATGGCGATGACCAAACCTCCACCGTCACGCCAACAGAAATACGCCCATTCCATTCCGACCCACAAATCCCTGCAGCGGTCTTTGAACCGCGGTATTCCATTGGCGGTACACACCGCCGCGGTCAAAATACACACACACATAGAAAACTCAGCCACATTGGTCAGTTTGAAACACACACACCTGATACACATACTAACACCACTCCCACACACCCAACACAATATAAAACACACACCCACATCACCCACAAACCCCTACGACCCGAAATTATTGACGAAGGCTAGAGAGAGAGCACAGAATAGACAATCCCACAACACAGAGGCACACAACACCATCACCCACACAGAATCCACGCACCAAACACCACACACCACCACACGCACCACACTCATTACCATAAACACCACCCCACACCTCATCCACACCACCCCATGGCACCCCAAAGACACCCCAGGTTCACTGACGCAGAACTCAGGGTCATGGTGGAGGAAATAGTCCGTGTAGAGCCCCAGCTCTTCGGGGCACAGGTGCAGCACACCACAATTGCCAGGAAGATGGAGCTATGGCAAAGGATAGTGGACAGGGTCAACGCGGTGGGACAGCATCCACGCAATCGGGATGACATAAGGAAGCGCTGGAACGACCTACGGGGGAAGGTGCGTTCCATGGTATCAAGGCACAACATTGCGGTGCAGAAGACTGGCGGCGGACCCCCACCTACTCCCGCAGAATTTACAGAATGGGAGGAGGAAGTCTTGCACATCCTGCATCCTGAGGGCCTCGCAGGAGTAGGCGGAGGAATGGACTCTGGTAAGTCAAATCTTCACTACTGCTTCCCACCCCCGCCCCACCTGCATGCCAAATCATACCCCCACCCTCACCCTCACCCCCATCACACCAACTCCTTGCAAATGGCTCACCATCACAACCCACCCATCCCAACACCAAGCCCTGCATGCGACCACAAAGCATGGACACCCATCACCAAAGCATGCCCACTGCACACACACATCACCCCCACAAGCTACCCTCACAAAAGCCCCCACAAGGGAATGCCTGCACTTGGGTACACGGACACCCACCCATCACACGAAATGCCACACACAGAAGCAATAACCATACCTTTATACCCCTGCAGGACCCGAACGCCACTACACCGCCACGGAGGGTACAGAGATGTCCATCCCACCCCCAGAAGAGGCCCCCAGCGATGACAGCAGTTCTGTCTCCCTGGACCCAGGTGACCAGCCCGGCCCATCGGGGACCTCTGGACAGTCGGTTCCCCACAGACAGCCACAGGCTACACCAGACCCAACCCCCTCTGGAAACACCAGCACAGCTCCCACCCAGCGGGCCCATGCCTCTGTCTCCAGGACACGTCGATCAGCGGTGTGTCCACCACTACAGGGCACCCAGGTTGACCCACCACCCCAACAACAACAGGGACCTGGGGGGAGTGGTAGTGGGCACACCGTCCAGGGGACAGAGGCCCAGGAACACAGGGGAACTGGGAGGGCTGCTGTGCGACGGGGGGGACAGGCCCAGGGAACCGACTCTCCAAGAGGCCCTCTCCTCCATCATGGGAGCTTACCACCACTCCCAGGAGACGATGGCGACGGTACTGGCCAGGTTCCAGGAGATCTAGGCACTGCAGGAGGAACGGTACATGGGGTTCAGAGAGGAAC
The DNA here is from genome assembly GCF_031143425.1 of Pleurodeles waltl. Classification (NCBI taxonomy): domain Eukaryota; kingdom Metazoa; phylum Chordata; class Amphibia; order Caudata; family Salamandridae; genus Pleurodeles; species Pleurodeles waltl. The sequence continues at coordinate 139,924,836 of NC_090438.1, forward strand.
TGAGGAACATCGGTTCCGCAATGGGGACCATCGTCGTGGCCCTTAACCAGATAGTCACCACATTGCGGGACCATGTGGCACCCCAAAGGACCCCTGTCACTAGCCCAGGCGAGGAACAGCCTACCACCTCCGCCGGCGCTAGTGGACAGGAGGCACCCACACAACAACAGGCCACCAGAACCCCACCTCCTGCAGAAGAAGAACCACCCCGCAAGCGGAACCTGAGATCTCACAGGAAGACAGAGTAGGACTGCAAGACCCCCGCCAGCCTAAGATACCCCCTGATGTCATCCCACTGTCCCACATTGTCACCCTGTCCAACCTTTAACTGCCCCTGCTCCATCCTTCCACAGGCACATGGACAATGCACCTGTGCGACTGAGAACTGGACTCTGCCATGGACATTACTCCACCCCCACCCATCACTGTTTTACAATCATGTACCTATATGTAGCACTTAAAATAAATCACTTATTGCACTTAAAATAACAGGAGTCTGCTTGTATTCTTAACAAATGTATTACACATAACGGTGCAATAATGTCCAGTTACTTTGTGATGACAACATACCAATTTCAATAAGCTTTAGTGCATGGGCAAACAAAGCAGAAGTCACGCAGTGGGTCATACAGCTCTGAAAAGGGAAGGGAAAGTCACAAATCAGTTAACAGGAACTGGGGGAAACACAGACAGTGGAGATGCATGAGGCCTTAAGTAAATGTAAAATGGCGTGGGTGATTCTTACCTGTGTGCTACTGAAAATATTGTTGTATGACTGTATCCCTGTTGTCCGTGTCGTCCCCGTCGTCTTCCTCCTCTTCACTCCCCACAGACTCCACAGCTGCTACAACACCACCATCTGGACCATCCTCCTGCAGAAAAGGCACCTGGCGTCGCAAAGCAAGATTGTGAAGCATACAGCAGGCCACGATGATATGACACACCTTCTTTGGTGAGTACATTAGGGATCCCCCTGTCATATGCAGGCACCTAAACCTGGCCTTCAGGACCCCGAAGGTCCTTTCTATGATCCTCCTAGTTCGCCCATGGGCCTCATTGTACCGTTCCTCAGCCCTGGTCCGGGGATTCCTCACTGGGGTCAGTAGCCACAACAGGTTGGGGTAACCAGAGTCACCAATTAGCCACACACGGTGTCTCTGTAGCTGTTCCATCACATAGGGGATGCTGCTATTTCGCATGACATACGCATCATGCACTGACCCAGGGAACTTGACATTTACATGGGAGATGTACTGGTCAGCCAAGCAGACCACCTGGACATTCATCGAATGATAACTTTTTCTGTTTCTGTACACCTGCTCACTTTCTTTGGGGGGAACCAAAGCCACATGGGTCCCATCAATGGCACCAATGATGTTGGGGATATGTCCAAGGGCATAGAAATCACCCTTCACTGTAGCCAAATCGCCCACCTCAGGGAAAATAATGTAGCTCCGCATGTATTTCATCAGGGCAGACAACACTCTGGACAAAACCTTTGAAAACATAGGCTGAGACATCCCAGATGATATGGCCACTGTTGTCTGAAAAGACCCACTTGCCAAAAAATGGAGTACTGACAGAACCTGCACCAGAGGGGGAATCCCTGTGGGTTGGCGGATGGGGGACATCAGGTCTGGCTCCAGCTGGGCACATAGTTCATGTATAGTTGCTCTGTCAAGCCTGTATGTAAGTATGATATGTCGTTCTTCCATTGTCGACAGGTCCACCAGCGATCGGTACAAGGGAGGATTCACCCTTCTCCTCGCAAGTCCCAGCGGACGGTGCCTAGGAAGGACAACATGGAGCACAGAGTCAAGCAACCCACAGGTTCGTTCACACAGCTTGCACAGTACACGAATCACTATGCATTGAAAGGCTTGTATGAGTGGCAATGCAAGGCCTAGGCCTGTGTGACGCAGTAGAAATTCAGCCATGTGGGCCCTTGAAATGGCGGCTGCCTGATGTGAGGTCAATGCGCTGGCGTGGCACACCGTGACGGTAGGCGGTCGAAGAACGGGGTGCTAAGCCGCATTGGTTAACATTGCACCCTATGGGCTTCAGTAGCCAATGAGGATGTGCGCCTGCGGTCGCGGTAGGCACCGCGGCGGTACACAACGCCGCGGGCGTGACCGCCATTTTCTATCTGATTAATCACTCGAGACCTGATCATCCACAGGAGAGGACCGATACTGCAAGTGCTGCTGTGACCTCGGTCTGGGAGATACAATGGCTGCTGCGACTGGGGAAAAGGCCCCTGCCTTCACTTCTGAAGAATTGGAGACACTTGTTGATGGGGTCCTCCCCCAGTATGCGCTACTCTACGGTCCTCCAGACCAACAGGTTAGTACACAGGGTGCACGTTGAATGGGCTATGCCTGTGTTGAGTGGGGTGTATGTAAGATGGTGGGGAGGGGAGCGAATGAGGAGTGCAACGCACGAAAGATGAGAGCATGTGCCACATGGCAATGTTGGGGAGGGGGGGGCCACTCACATTGACCAGGCAGAAAAGTAATGAGATTTTCTTTACCACCCTGTACATGTCACATAGGTCAGCGCCCATCAGAAGATCGACATTTGGCGTGCCATCGCCAAGGACGTCCGGGCCCTGGGGGTCCACAACAGACGGGGCACCCACTGCCGAAAGAGGTGGGAGGACATCCGCAGCGGGAGCAGAAAGACCGCCGAGTTTCTGCTGGGGATGGCCTCCCAACGTAGGAGGGGTGCCAGCCGCCAATTGACCCCCCTGATGTCCCGGATCCTGGCGGTGGCCTACCCCGATTTGGATGGGCGCGTGAGGACATCACAGCAGACACAAGGTGGTGAGTATCAGCACATTCTGGTATCGTTGCACGCAGTGAAGGTGTCTGGGTGGGGGAGGAGGGCTGTGGCTATCTCTAGGCCAGGGCGCATTCTGTAGGCTAGGCCCCTCCATTAGGCATGGCCCTGTGCCCCCGCCCCCCACCTCTGTAGGGTGCCAAGTACAGCTATCCATGGTCCGGCCTCACCCATGTGTGCATTTGTCGTCCATAGACCTGTAGGCCTAGTCACAATAACTGAGTAGTGTACCCCGATTGCGCGGCCTAGTGCAGGGGGATTCTGTGTCTGTCCTCTCCGACAACGGTGTTGCCAATGCATGCACTCAACCTGTCTTCATTTCTCCCCCCCCACCCATTTTCTTTGTCTTCCTGTTCATGTGTGCAATAGCATCATCAGGCGGAGGAGAAGTGGCATCGGCGCACGAGGGAGCTGCATCTCACATGGCCCCGGAGGGCCATGCAACAGACTCCGAGTACACCAGTGAGACGGAGGGCGAGTGGAGCTCCACAACGGGGACCCGTGGAGACGTCAGCGACACCGACACGTCCTCGGAAGGGAGCTCCCTTGCGGTGGCGGCAACATCCGTGCCCACCGCCACAACAGGTACAGCCGCCACCCAGCGCACCAGCCCCGCCCTCCCAGCAGCCCCTCAGCCTTCGCCCCGTGCCCGCTCGGCCAGGAAGCCGGGCATCTCCTTCGCCCCAGGCACCTCAGACCCTGCCCCAGATACCCCTGCTGCCCTCAGTGAGGAGGTCATTGACCTCCTGCGGACGCTCATTGTTGGGCAGTCTACCCTTTTGAATGCCATCCAGGGTGTAGAAAGGGAGGTGCATCGGAGCAATGCATACCTGGAGGGCATTCATTCGGGTCAGGCTGCCCATAAGCGATCGTTCAACGCTCTGGCCTCAGCACTGACGGCAGCCATTGTCCCTGTCTCCAGCCTCCCTCTTCTGACTCCCTCCACCCAGTCCCAGTCTCCTGTTCCTCTGCCTATCCCATCCACACCATCAGACCAGCCTGCACACACCTCTACACCCAAGGGCAGCTCATCCTGACATAAGCACCACAGATCCCACAAGCAGTCACCCAGGCAACATCCAGATGCAGACATGCCAACAGTCACTACCACCTCTGTGTCCCCCACCTCCTCATCTCCCTCCTCCCTCCCTGTGACGTCTCCACTCACACCTGCATGCACACCACCATCAGCCAGTACTTCCATCACCAGCACACCCTCCATTACAGTCCGCACACATTCAGTCACCACCCCCACTGCCATTTACACGTCCCCTGTGTCCTCTCCCAGTGTGTCTGTCACCCCCTCTTTCAAACCACACAAACGCAGGCAGCCACCCACCCAACAGCCATCCACCTCACGACACCTGCACCCAAAGACAGCACACTTGACTCTCCTACAACCACATACCCACTACACCTACCCGTCCCTGTCCTTCCCAAGTGCTTTTCCTTTCCAACCTTGAGCTCGTTCCAATCACTGACCCACCCCCTCCATCTGGTAAGAGTAAAAAAAGCAACTCAGCCACCACCAGCCCTGCATCTACTATGACCATAGTGCAGGGCTATTGGAGTACACCAGCTCCTAGGGCAGAAACATCGGCCAGCAGCAAGGGGACAGCCAGCCCACCCCCTGGGAAGAGGACAAAAAAAACGAAGGGCCGGCGCGACAAGCCTGAGACGGCTGCCACCAAGGACAGTAGCCTTGCCCCGTCACCTGCCACATCATCAAAGGGAGGCAAGGGTCACAGAGCTTCAGCGAAGGAGGGCAAGGGCAGCAGGGCGGAGAAGTCAGGCAGCAGGCGAGCTGCCCAGGAGGGCCCAACCAGCCCCATTCCGGTTGTGACGGACGACACCCACGGGCCCAGAACTCCATCACAGGAGGGCCCCGCGACCGAAACGTCGGATGGCGACTGAGCGGGAAGTTTTGGCCAGGTCTGGCTCCCTAGAAACACAGGACAAGCACCCCTGAACAGGGCCCCGCCATGAGAAGAACCGCTGAACAGGACCCCGCCGTGAGAAGCACCGCTGAACAGGGCCCCGCCGTCAGAAGAACCGCTGAACAGGGGCTCGCCGTGAGAAGAACCGCTGAACAGGGGCCCGCCGTGAGAAACACCGCTGAACAGGGGCACGCCGTGAGAAGCACTGCTGAACAGGGGCCCGCCGAGAGAAGCACCGCTGAACAGGGGCCCGCCGTGAGAAGCACCGCTGAACAGGGGCCCGCCGTGAGAAGAACCGCTGAACAGGGGCCCGCCGTGAGAAGCACCGCTGAACAGGGGCCCGCCGTGAGAAGCACCGCTGAACAGGGGCCTGCCGTGAGAAGAACCGCTGAACAGGGGCCCGCAGTGAGGAGCACCGCTGAACAGGGGCCCGCCTTGAGAAGCACCGCTGAACAGGGGCCCGCCGTGAGAAGCACCGCTCCGCTGGGCACCGCCGTCTCAAGCACCGCTCAGCTGGGCCCTTCATCTCAAGCACCGCTCCGCTGGGCACCGGCGTCTCAAGCACCGCTCCGCTGGGCCCTTCCTGTCAAGCACTGCTCTGCTGGGCCCTTCCTGTCAAGCACCGCTCTGCTGGGCACCGCCGTCTCAAGCACCGCTCCGCTGGGCCCTTCATCTCAAGCACCGCTCCACTGGGCACCGCCGTCTCAAGCACCGCTCCGCTGGGCCCTTCATCTCAAGCACCGCTCCGCTGGGCCCTTCATCTCAAGCACTGCTCCGCTGGGCACCGCCGTCTCAAGCACCGCTCCGCTGGGCCCTTCCTGTCAAGCACCGCTCCGCTGGGCCCTTCCTGTCAAGCACCGCTCCGCTGGGCCCTTCATCTCAAGCACCGCTCCGCTGGGCACCGCCGTCTCAAGCACCGCTCCGCTGGGCCCTTCATCTCAAGCACCGCTCCGCTGGGCCCTTCATCTCAAGCACCGCTCCGCTGGGCACCGCCGTCTCAAGCACCGCTCCGCTGGGCCCTTCATCTCAAGCACCGCTCCGCTGGGCACCACCGTCTCAAGCACCGCTCCGCTGGGCCCTTCATCTCAAGCACCGCTCCGCTGGGCACCGCCGTCTCAAGCACCGCTCCGCTGGGCCCTTCATCTCAAGCACCGCTCCGCTGGGCCCTTCATCTCAAGCACCGCTCCGCTGGGCACCGCCGTCTCAAGCACCGCTCCGCTGGGCCCTTCCTGTCAAGCACCGCTCCGCTGGGCCCTTCCTGTCAAGCACCGCTCCGCTGGGCCCTTCATCTCAAGCACCGCTCCGCTGGGCCCTTCATCTCAAGCACCGCTCCGCTGGGCACCGCCGTCTCAAGCACCGCTCCGCTGGGCCCTTCATCTCAAGCACCGCTCCGCTGGGCCCTTCATCTCAAGCACCGCTCTGCTGGGCACCGCCGTCTCAAGCACCGCTCCGCTGGACCCTTCCTGTCAAGCACCGCTCCGCTGGGCACCGCCGTCTCACGCACCGCTCCGCTGGGCCCTTCCTGTCAAGCACCGCTCCGCTGGGCCCTTCCTGTCAAGCACCGCTCCGCTGGGCCCTTCATCTCAAGCACCGCTCCGCTGGGCCCTTCATCTCAAGCACCGCTCGGCTGGGCACCGCCGTCTCAAGCACCACTCCGCTGGGCCCTTCCTGTCAAGCACCGCTCCGCTGGGCACCGCCGTCTCAAGCACCGCTCCGCTGGGCCCTTCCTGTCAAGCACCGCTCCGCTGGGCCCTTCCTGTCAAGCACCGCTCCGCTGGGCCCTTCCTGTCAAGCACCGCTCCGCTGGGCCCTTCCTGTCAAGCACCGCTCCGCTGGGCCCTTCATCTCAAGCACCTCTCCGCTGGGCCCTTCCTGTCAAGCACCGCTCCGCTGTGCACCGCCGTCTCAAGCACCGCTCCGCTGGGCCCTTCCTGTCAAGCACCGCTCCGCTGGGCCCTTCCATTCAAGGCCTGCTCCGCTGGGCCCTTCATCTCAAGCACCGCTCCGCTGGGCACCGCCGTCTCAAGCACCGCTGGCCCAATGACAGTGCCGGTTCTGTGTCGAGCAGGGCTTCATGAAGCACTCTGGGCACCATGCCTCCTCCATTAACAGTTGAGTCGGTAATCCATCTGATGGACTGTGGCTTGGCACTTCCCAGGATGGAACAGTGGGCAAGCCACACACTGTAGAGACTTGAGAGACTGTGGCTTTGCACTCCCCAGGATGGCACAGTGGGCAAGCCACCCACTGTAGAGACTTGTGAGACTGTGGCTTTGCACTCCCCAGGATGGGACAGTGGGCATGGAGGCCCCTCGTGGATCTGGCGTCGTGGACTCATGTGGCTGAGGTGCCCCCCTTTCCCTTCCCCCTGAGGTGCCTGTAGTTTTATCATCTGATGCCCCAGCAGTGTTCTCTCCAATGGTATCTGGTCTCCTGTGTGGGCTTTGCCCATGTGTTTGTGCACATTGGCCCACGGACTATGGAACTTTGACAGAATGGGCAGGACTTATTGCCTATGTATATATTTTCAACTATGTTCATTCCTTATTTTGTATCTTTCATATTGCATATTTCCCATAACTTCAATGGAGCTATTTATACATATATTTTATAGATCATTTTAATTGTGTCTTTGCATTATTCCGGTGGGTTTGGGGGGTGTCACTCTGACTTGTTGCTCTGCATTGGGGTGTAGGTATTTGGGGCGGGGGGTGGGTGTATGGCGTATGTGTGTGCCCGTAAGCTTTCCTCCTCCCCCCTCTCCTGTGTCGTAGGTGCAGTACTCACCGTTGTCGTCTGCGCCGGCGTTCGTACTCCTGGTAGATTAGCAGGTAGACAATAGCTGGTAGGATGTTTAATTCGGGTTCCATGCTGTCCTCCTTCCTCGTGGAGTGTGTAGAGGTGAGCGTTTTCCCGTTTGTAGTCTGTTTCCGCCGTGTTTTTATCGGCGGGGCTCCCGCCCCGGAAAAAGTGGAGGATTGATGAGTTGTGATAGGGTGGGTGGTACATTGTCTGCCACCTGCCTGTTGGCGGTGACCGCCGCGCTGTTTGTCTGTCCCGCCGTGGCGGTCGGAGTGTTAAAGTGGCGGGCTGTGCTGGCGGTTCCCGCCAGGGTCAGAATTCCATTTTTTTGACTGCCTGCCTGTTGGCGGGTTGGCCGCCGCTTTATCACCGACCGCCACGGTTGGAATGACCCCCTTGGTCTCTTGGGGCCATATCATGGCCATACTAAAGATTAAGATCTGCATTCCACTGCCCCATGGCAGACAAGTCTGAGATTAAGGGAAGACATCTGTGGTTCCAAGGAGATGGCTCTTAACCTCCCCTGACTTCACTACAGTATAACTACTGGTGCCTCACTGCAGCAAACTATAGATATGCTTGAGGGGATGCAGGACAGAGATACTGGACTGCGTTGTGCACACTGTCAGAGGATTCTGTTGTGCACACAGAGTCACTAATGCCCTTTGGAAGGGCCTGGGCACTCTTCCAGAATCATGGTTGGCCTTGGCTGATTGCCTGCTCCTGTGTAGCACCCCGAAGTGTGCTCTCCAAGGGCTTGTTGACTTGCCCCCAGATAGCCTGGTGCAGAGCCCTCAAGGTACTGTCCACATTTGAGGAGTGTGGCCTTTTATCATAGGGCCTCAACACCATAAGCGTCTTGTTGATGGTGAGCGGATTCACCGGTTGCAGACCACGTGTGGCCCGCAAAGTTGGCATTTTCTTGCTTAAACAATTCTGTGACTCTGCCTGTTTGTGGATTCCCTGTCTGGGTCAGTTTTACAGTTGGGCGGTTTGTGCATTTCCTCTAGACAGTGACTCAAAGGGTGCTGGGGTGTAGCCATCATATTCTGATGAGCCATCTGTGCTACAGTGGAGAGAGGATTAGTCACTTACACCTGAAAGGGCTGTGCTTGCCCTCACACAATGTAGTCTCCAACCTTCTCGTGTGTGTCTTGTACCTAGCATGGGCAAGACAGGATCTTGCGAACAACAGAGACTTTCCTTTGAAATTTGCCTTCTTCAAAGGCAGAAAGGGGTATAAGTAGTGGACTCATAACCCCAGACAAGGAGATGAGCTGAAGAGGTGAGGAGAAGTACTGCCCCTGCCTGTGACTGTGATTTGTTGGGCTGTCCTCCACTTACTGCTTCTGATTGTGAAAGGGGACAGAGACTGGACTCTTTTGTGCATTCCTGCTTGAGAGATATTTCCAAGGGCTTGGAGTAGAGCTTGACTCCTGTTTTAAAGTCTCAGGAACAGCAAAGGCTTCACCATCTCGTTTTGAGTCTACATGCTGTGGACTCTAGCTTGCCGGAGGGTACCATTCCAGTTCCTGGGCTCCTGGAAGTGAATTTCTGGTGAAATTCTGTGAAACGACGCCGGATGATGCCATGGATTAAATCCAGATGTTTGTGACTGGGGTGAATATTTGCATTGTTGGCATTCCATCCATCATCTGTCCTTTTTGCATTTGTTTCACAAAGTGGGAAGGGTATTCCCAGATGTAGGCCATGTGCTCACTATGCCACTGGATTCAAGGTAGCCTGGCTAATGAAGGGTGATACCCTGAAACCGGTCCTAGGATCCTTGTTTCCGGTCCAGGGAGGACCTGACTTGGCAGTTGGGGCTGGGCTGTTCCTATGAGGAACAGGGTCAATACTGATTTGCATTTGTCTCGGACCAAACTGTGGTGGTATGGTGAGCAAAAAAACAATGGATTAGACACAGATCTTTGTGACTGGGGTGAATGTTTGCATTGTTCGGCATTCCGTCTGTTATCTGTTCTTTTTTACTCCGTTAACGGCACCAGTGGCGTCGCACTGTGGGAAACAACTCCGTCACGAAGTCACTTAACATCAAATTGCAGCATTTGTGCCTGTAGACACTATTTTTGTGTTTTTAAGTGCTAAGATCATATTTTTAATGGGGTATTGTGTTTTTTATTGTATTCGGTCTTGTTTATTTAGATAAATTATTTACTTATTTTCTAAACCTGTGTTGTGTCCTTTTTGTAGTGGTTTCGCTGTTTTACTGTGTGTGTTGGTACGAATTCTTAACACATTGTCTCTGAGCAAAGCCTGCCTGCTCGTATCAAGCTACCAAGGGGGTGAGAAGGGGTTAACTGAGTGTGATTCTCCTTTACCCTGACTAGAGTGAGGGTCCTTGCTTGTACAGGGGGCAACCTGACTGCCAACCAAAGACCCCGTGTCTAACATTGGTGATCAGCGGTGTGGATTGAACTTGTGTTTATATTTGACGTAGACTGATTAAGTGTACACTACTATTTCCAGTGCAGACCATTGCGTAACCACATACCACTTGTTTTAGTGATCTTGTTTCTGCTTTTTCTCTTTTTGGAGTCCATCTGCTTCCATTACTTTTGATTTTGAACTTCTTATTGGGAACTCTTTGTTCTGCCTTGAAACCTTGCAATTTTGTAATTTGCCATCATGTCTCAATCTGGAGATACACCAGCTGGAGCTGTTTTTGAGCTGAAGAAGCTGGAAAGTTATACAATTGCTCAACTGAAACAGTTCAGTAAGGATCTTGCCTGTCCCATTAGGAGCTCCACCAGGAAGGAGGAGATGCAAAAGGCCCTGAGTGCCTGGGTGACAGCCAATGAGGCTGGGGGGGGCACAAAAAGGGAGGGGGTGAGGGTGAGGAGGTGCAGAGTGTCCATAATGTGTTAGTGGATGTACCTGATATGCCAGAGGGGAGAGTCTCCAGGGCAGGTAGCAGTATGTCATTGAAGGTTCTGGCTCCTGAAGAGTTGCAGGTCAGGCAGGCAGAGAGGGTACACCAGTTGGAGTTAGAGAAGTTGAGGATGAAAACGTAGAGGGAAATGGAGGAGCGGAGGCTGGCCATAGAAGAGAAGAAGCTGCTCCTAGCTCATTAACTTTGTTTGATGGAACTAGATGAGAGGAGCTAGTCTAGTAGAAATGGTGGTGGCAGAACCACAGTGCAGCCTGGGAGGAGGGTCTACATCCCCAAAGACGTAGTTAAGGATTGCAAGAGGGAGGATGACATATGCTTAAGGTTCAAGGGGTATGAGCCTCTTTTCCACATGAACTTGGTCCCTGAAGCATATTGGGGGGCGGGCATGTAGAAGCACTTTGAGATAGAGGGGAGGGATACTGTGACTCTGTGTTCCCCCAGCTGAAAGTGGGGAGAACCACCCAACCTCATGGGAGTTCTAATCACTAAGGTGGAAGAATCTGGACAGACCATCAGCATTGGTGTGTTCTGTTCAAGGGAGGTGTTCCACCGTAAAGTCAATCCCCTGTAGGGAAATGGACCACCTTAACAGTTTTGGATTCTCATCCCTCATTTGCATTATCCATCTGAGGGGCCCATGGATGGTCTAAACCCGGATGTGAGTCCCAAACAAGTAGGGTCTTAGATTCTTCAGCACCCAGACCACAGCAAAAGCTTCATGCTCTATTGCACTCCACCAGTGTTCCCTGGGCAGTAGCCTCCTACTACTGAAGGCTACAGGCTGATCTAGGCCCTCTTCATTTAGCTGTGAGAACTCTGCTCACACACCATGTTCTGAAGCATCAGTCTGCAAAACAAACTCCTTTGAAAAGTCAGGTGCCTTCAGCACCGGCGCCGTGCACATGGCTGCCTTCAGGGTGTTGAAAGCTGTCTGGCAAGACTCAGTCCAGATCACCTTCTTTGGTTGCTTTTTAGAGGTTAACTTTGTTAAGGGAGCAACAATGGTGTGATACCCCTTAACAAACCTCCTATAGTACTGTGAGACCTAAAAAGGTTCTCACCTCAGTCTGTGTCCTGGGGGCTCCCAAGCCAGAATAGAAAACTTTTTGCCTTACAGGAGGACTGTCCCCAGTGTCCATATCATATGTACCCAAATGAGTGACCCCTGGGATCAAGGAAAATAGTGAGGTAAACTGTCCCAATACCTGGTGACAGTCCCTCTGTTGTTCTTGAGTCAGGGAGGGGGAGAGGTTCACACCCTCCATTGAACCATCTTTCTCTTTTGCCGACAGGAGGTCAGGAAGAGGCCGGCTCTCCTACGCCAGCCTATCATCTGTGGCCAATAGCATAGTCACTTCTGTTCTTTCAAAGTGCGACTTGAAGCGGTTCACATGCATTACCCTCAAAGGGTTTCTAGAAGTCTGCAAGTTCACCAGACAGGTGACATCACTCTTGCACTCCACCACCTCAGAAGGCCCAGTCCACTTCTACTGGAGAGCTCTAGGCTCCACTGGGGATATTACCAACACTTTCTGACCTAGCTGAAACTCAACCAGAGTAGCATTCTGGTCATACCAGCGTTCCATCTCATCCTGGCTTGCTTCCAGGATCTCTTGAGTGAGCTTCCTGAAGTGTGCCGTCTGGTTCCTGAATGCTAGCATGTAACTAAATACATCCTGGAGGGGCTTACTGGAGGCTTTCTCCAATCCTTCTCTAACCAGATTCAAAGGTCCCCTGACAGGGTGGCCATACAACAATTCAAAAGGACTAAATCCAGAACCCTTTTGTGGCACCTCCCTGTAGGCGAACAGATGGCATGGCAAGAGGACGTCCCACTTACGCCTCAAGGGCTCTGACAGGCCCATGATCATGACTTTCAAGGTTCGGTTCTATCTCTCAACCAGACCTTTTCCTGGGGGTGGTAAGGAGTGGTGAACTTGAAGATTACCCCACACTCCTTCCACAGAGACTTCATATAGGTTGGTATGAAGTTGGTATCCCTATCGGAGACTACTTCCTTAGAGAACCCCATGCAGGTGAAAACACCCATCAGTGCACGTCTCACCACAGGGGAGGTGATTGATCTTAATGGAATGCTTCTGGGTACCGGGTGGCATGGTCCACCAAGACCAGGATAAACCTGCTGCCCATGGCTGTCTTGGGATCCAGAGGCCCCAAAATGTCAATACCGACCATTTCAAAGGGGGTGCTGACTACAGGACCCCCACTCTTGCCACTTTCCTGACAAGTTTGGCAAGACCTACAGTGTGCATCTGAGTGCCTACGCATTTGTGGCAAGTAAAAGTGGGTGACAAGCTGTTCAAAGGTCTTGTCCTGCCCCAAATGTCCAGCTAAAGGCACATCATGAGCCAGACCCAGTAAGAAGGCTCTAAAGCACTGGGGTACCACCAGCACACGGGCTGACCCAGGTTCAGAAACCTTAGGCTCACTATATAAGAGGCCATCCTCCCAGTAGATCAAGTGTGATCCAGACTCACTGCCAGACGTCTGGTCTGCAGCCTGCCGCCGCAAACCCTCCAGAATAGGGAATGTTCTCTGTGCCCCACAGAATGCTTTCCTGGTGTCCCACGGCGTCAGCTCAGGGACCTCTCCTCTAGCTCAGCCACCTGTTCCCCTGTAGGCTCCAGGACGTCAACCTCAGGATCCACCTCCTTAGGGACATCTCCCTCATGCTCCACTTCCTCCCGGTGCGTGGGAACTTCTGGGGCTGGCTTCTGTGCCCCTGGCCGTTCCTCCTTCTGGCTGACACCTGTGCCACTCTTTCAGGCTCCAGGGTCTCCTGATCACCCTGACGGGCTGCCATAGCCCGAGTGGACACACCCACCCACCCAGGCAGACTCAAATCTCAAGTGAGATCTGTGTTCTACCCCTTTCCAAGTAAAACCTCCAGGTCATTGCCAAGCAGACAATCTACAGGCATGGTTGGACTCATAGCTACTCTCAAGGCACCTGATATCCCCCCCCCCCCCACCAATCTAATGGAACCTGTGCCACTGTGCACAAAGGTGTTCTGAGTTGTCTACTGCAACTACTTGGTGAAGTACATGGGGATCTATCTGCTCTTCAGACACCAGGTGACTTCTCGCAGAAGTCACACTGGCTCCTGTGTCTCTCAGAGCTTCCACCCTCTGTCCATTGATGGTCACCCACTGCCTGTTCTTCTTGGTGTGTTTTCTGGCACTAGGGTTCTCTGGACCATTTCACTGTCCCCTAGTGAGACAAGGGTCATCTCAGCTGGGAACCAACTTCTCCCCAAGAGCTACACTGGCCAAACCCTGTGCTTGAGCACCATGGGGTGCCTGTGTCCCCTTGGGACATTTGGGGTCACCCCTCAGATGACCCAACTGGTCACATATATAACACATGTATAACACTTGCAAGTTTCCCTATAGAAAATGATGGCTTTGTCTCAACTAGGCACTGGGAATCCTTACTATGGGAACTAGGTTGGGGTCCTTTAGAGAACTCCTGCTGTTACATTTACCGCCCCATTTCTTGTGAGAGGGACCTTACCCACCCTTGGTGTGGTCTCCCCATACCTCTTATGGACCCTGGTGCTCTCCCAATAGTCCGTTCCTGTGGAAGCTTCCTGGGGTCAGTCAGCTTGCTATCAATCAGGTGCTGGCGCAGCTCTGGAAAACAAAGACTGTACAAGTGCTCCCAAGCAATCAAGTTGAAAAACCCCTCATAAGTTGTTACCTAACTGCCCTCACCCAACCATCCAGTGACCCGTAAAAAGAGTCAACACATTCGGACCATGTTTGAGATTCCTTCTTCTTGTAGGACCTAAACATTGTTCTTATACTGCTCAGGGGTGAAGCCATACCTGCTGAGCAGGGCATCCTTCAGGCTAGAGTACGTGAGCCCCTGAGGATCCTCTAAGGATCCCCTTTGAGAGCAGATAGAAATATGGAGTTTGGGGCCTCCGAACTCACAATTTAAGAATACGTCTTTTAGTGAAGTTGATTTTTAGATTGTTAGTTTGAAAATGCCAGTTTTAAAAAGTAGGCATTTTCTTGCTTAAACCATTCTGTGACTCTGTCTGTTTGTGGATTCCCTGTCTGGGTCAGTTTTACTGTTGGGATGTGTTAGAAATGGGGTCTTTGGTTGGCAGTCAGGTTACCCCCTGTCCAAGCTCCCAAGGGGATGAGTGGGGGGTAACTGAGTGTGATTCTCCTTTACCCTGACTAGAGTGAGGGTCCTTGCATGGACAGGGGGCAACCTGACTGCCATACAAAGACCCCATTTCTAATAGATGTTAAGAACCCAAGTGCACTGTTTGAAGGAAAATAGATATATGATTGTCAAAAAAGTGTGCCTAGAGTCATATAAGTGGAAGATCTTCTTCCATTTTCAGTAGATTGCATCTGGTTCAATCAGCGATGCCAGTTATGATGGCACATTTGATGTCATCAGTGATGCAATTGGTGATGTCTATTGCGATGTCATCAGGGATATCTTTATGTCGTTTGTGAAACCATGATGATGGTGCGAGCTTCATTTTAGGATGGATGCATTTTAATTGTTACTTAATGTTTTTCTTTTCAACTTTATCAATGTGCGTTTTGAAGCCCTACTTTCTAGATTTACATTTACATTTTATGAATACATTGTATGTATTTCGACTACATATCTCCTGTGTATATTTACACATACCTATGAGCAGTGGAGCTGAAACCCAAGACTAGGCTACTAGCACAGCCACGGTACCTTAATTTTTACTTTTGAATGCTACATTAATGGTTGCATGTGAATCATATATTTCACTACCCTTTTTATATATTTTACAAAAATGCAGTGTTTCTTGAGTTCCACTTACCACATTTCAGGGCATCCCAAAGACACTTGACATTTCATCCAAGCCTCTAATCATGATTATTTATTAGCGCTGTTGCTGACATTTTTCCAAAGTCCAGGCTCACAAAGGTTACACTGAGCAGGGATGATTTCAAGATTGTGCCACTGGTCCTTGAGGAAGTGAGGCGGAGCACTATTTACAGAAGTCAACAAGGGCACTGAAAGAACTCATTGAAACCTTTGTACTGTCAAGCATGAAAGGCTGACACAAATCAATTTCAATTTGCTTTCGAGCAAAGAAGTACCCATTTCCTATTAAATAGCGTTTCCAACTTTTGTATGTAGCTACAGTGTGCGGGAAAATGCTTCTTATTGTAAGCACATGTGGCAGAGTGGAGATCTATCCCAAACGGAAAGAAACAAATTATCGCCTTTAAAAATTTCATTACGCAGATTACTTCCCGTTTCTCGCCTCTAATATATTGGCCTCATCTATTGTAATGCACATAAAAAACGCGATTTTCTGTTAAATATAGTTCATTATTAGAAGACACAACTTACTTGTCTTGAGTGAGGATCACAACCCTGGTCTGGTACCGGGCAGTTTTTCACTGATGATCAGTGCAAAAATGACTGACAAGTAGCAAAACCTACTTTTTGTGCCATTTGGTCAGTACAAACACATGCTGAAGAAAGGTGTAATATTTCCCGGCACCATGTCAAATTTGTCCGGCGCAATTGCAAACATTGTTTAGCATGGCGGATTTTACGTGACCTAACCAAAGAATGCTTGTTTCACGAACCACGATTTCCAAGACTACAAACTCTAAAATTATTTCATGTGATAAATAAAAAGCAGGAAGGAGATATCAATCGAAACCTGAACATATCAATATATCAATATAAGTGTCTGAGCAGATCACAGCATCTCCATGCAGCACACATCTAAACTACACGGATTTATCTCTTGAGCTAGCTCCTTGTTGTGT
Source organism: Pleurodeles waltl (assembly GCF_031143425.1). NCBI lineage: Eukaryota > Metazoa > Chordata > Amphibia > Caudata > Salamandridae > Pleurodeles > Pleurodeles waltl. The sequence continues at coordinate 139,941,134 of NC_090438.1, forward strand.
TTGATGAAAATGTAAGTTAAAACAATATGGTAAATATGAGGGTATGTTTTTAAGTATCAACCTTTACAAAACGTGGGCACTGATTCTGCTAACACGGTAATGAATTGAAATTAATAAACACAGAGATCCTGGATTTATGTAATTTTGTGGCTGTGGCATTTCTGCGTAATTATAGATTTATCATGCTTCCACATAAACCACAATCTGGTATATAATTCGCAGGCTTATAAAAAAAAATATATATATGAGTTTCTAATTTACAAAAAGAATGCCGTATGTAGTGCAGAGGTAGATCATTTACAGAAATTAAGCAGTCAAGTTTTTATTGCGGATTGCTATATTCTGGTTTTGAACTAGAACTAATGATGTGAAACTTTTTGTCAGACAGTACTAAGTTACAAAAATACAAAAAAACAAATTAATACTGCCAGAGAATGTGCTCCATTATGCCCCCAATTTATCTTTTCTTGCTGCGTTATATTAATCAACTTTGCTGCGTAATTTTGGCTCTGTGTTATTCAATGACTCTACAATTTCAGCCCTATTTTAAGAGATAGGTGTATTAATATTCAATAAGGTCAAAGACATTGTTCATGACATCTTGGTAAACTGATAGGCATTTTTTCCACTGTTTGTGCTTTTTTTAAAAAATACACACATTTACTTGTTATGTCTGAGATAAGATTGGGTTCATCTGGCGTTCAAAAAAATAAATCCTTACAAATTAGCAAAAGTTCAAAATGAATGATAACCTATTCTGTTAGTCGCTATTTGGGTGAGTTATAAGCATTAGTTCTAAAAGCTCCATCTAGATTAGGAACATGGAAATTCTCAGTTATATAGGTTCCCGAGGAAGATACATGTAAACAAAATTACATCTTCCGATTGCCAACATTACATTGAGGAAAGAACAAGGGTTGAGAGGTAATGAAGTAGAATAATCATTGGTCTTGAATATGTCGTAAGCCTTCTTTTGGAAATGAGACCAGTACAGTTAAAGGACAACCCTAAATTCTTCAAACGGTCAGATTAGTAACTTGTCAAATGGCCTATTGAATCAATGTCACCTCTTCAAAATACATAAAAATTTGCGAGAATGTACAGTTATTGAGGTGTACCAAAAAAGGACCAAAATAATTCCATCACTACATGTACCCTCCATGTGCACTATCTAATCTGCGTCTGGGGTTAAAAATCAGTTCTCCAGTATTTTACTCCCAAAATGCGCTGTAGCTGATTTCTACTCCATTTCTTTTTCCTTTGTCATCTACATGCTGGGCATAGGCAAATATAGCTGAACAGTTTGCTTATTTAGCATGGCATTAGCTGATTAGCAGGTGGTTTGTTTGAGCTCTGGTGGGAAGTAAAACAATAAAGATTTGATACTGATTCATGAGTGTGTGCCTCTGCGTTTTCACTTTCTGCCACATAAACACACAGACCTAATAAAAGGCTGCGGAAATCCATAAAAAATGGTCTTTTAGTAATAATAAGGATATGTTCTGAAGACAGTTCAAATATATTGTGTACACTTCCAGTATTAAAACTCTGTGACAAAAATTTGGCTCTGCAACATTTTTAGTTGGTAACCTTCATCTATCTACCAATCCAATTCATTTATTTTGAACAATTGTTAATAGTCTTCTGGCAAATGATAAGATCTTTGTGGTAAACTAGATTGTCCGCACTGTAATTTGGAATCTGGCAATTTGAAACATATGTTTTTTTGATTGCCTGCTTATTTTTCAATTTGTATCTAATGTTTAGGGCAGAACTTCTCAAATCTTTAAGATTGATACTTCTCTAACCTTTGACATTATGATAAACACATCTTTTTCCCCTTGCTACTCCTTTATTGCATATGGATGTGAAATTGTTTGATCTTCTCATTTCATGTGCAATCAAATCCATTACTATGAATTTGAAATCTGCAAACCATTTACCTGTAAAGGTTTGGTGGGATTGGACTTTATATGTAACAGAGGGAATTGAACTAAAAAATCTCCTTAAATCAAATAATTTATATGTAAAACATTGGATGACTATGTTTCCACTTGCCAAGTTATGAATTTTAATATTCTTAAACCAGTATTACATAAGTATCCTTAACTATGTGTTTTTAATAATTTAGATTTTTGTAGGTTTGTTTTTATTTCCAATACCTTTTTACTGCATTATTATGTATGATACATATATGTATGCACTATGACTGTTCACCACATTTTTGCGGATTTTTTTTGTTTGTTTTCTTGTTCTTGTATTTATGAAACTGAATAAAATATTTTGAACACTGAAACTTTGTGACATGCAATGACTCTGTGAGTATGCAAGTAAGTAATGAATTGCCAGATGAACATTAGTTGATATCTGGGGTGGAATCTGATCCTATATCATGCTTAAAAATTATTTTTAGGAATCAGGATTACCACCTGGGTAGTTACTAGGAACTTAGGGCCTGATGTACAAAGCTATTTAGTGGTTGCAAACTGCAAAATATGCCATTTGTGACTGCTAAATAGCAGTGAACCATGTACAAACCCTATTTTGCAAGTCAGTAACCTATTACTGACTCGCAAAATAGGGTTTGCGACTCGCTATTAGGAATGGGTGTACCAAGAGCATCCCTTCCTCATAGCGAGTTGCAGTGCTATGTGTGATTGCTTTGTGACTGGAATACGGTTGCAAAACATTTGCAGAATACCACCAACTTCAAGTTGGTGGTAAGCAATCACAAATGGAAAGGGTCCCAAAGGGCCGTCTTCACCCATTGTGAATATTGCAAAAACATTTTAAGAGCAGGCAGTGGTCCCACAGACCACTGCCTACTCTTAAAAAATGAAAAGAAATCTTTTCATCTTTGTTTATGTAATGCAACCCATTTTCATTTAAGGAAAATGGGCTGCATTACAAAAACGAAAATTGCTTTATTGAAAAATCAATCACAGGCAGGGTGGTCTGCCGACCCCACAAGGGCATCATCCCTTGATTGAAGCCATTCACAATGGGTCTCAAATTGCGACCTTCCTCATGAATAGTGGTGAAGCAGGTCCATTTGAGACCCACTGTGAATTGCTAAATGTGTCTGAGACACATTAGTACATCACAGTTTGCTATTTCATAATTGTGAATCACAAAGATTCACAATTAGTAAATCACAAACAGGAATCTTTGTTCATCTGGCCCTTAATTATCTTCAAAGGGGTCTACCCTGTCACAGACATTTATAGCTAACACCTGGGCCTGCCCCCTTCATTTGTCCCTGTAGCCTGCCAGACACCAATCCCAGTGGCAGAGGAGCTTTCCCCAGAACTGTTTTTTGATTCACAGCAGTGGAGGGGTTGCACATTTTCCAGGCCACAACATTAGTGTGGGCACAGGAGCTCTGCATAATGAAAGAACGGTCCTGCCATCTTGGTTTTGGGTAGAGAAATGCAGTGTGTTACTGTTTGCTGCCAGTCATACAGGAACTGCTGCATAACTGGGTAAGGTTGGCTGACCACTTGATAATTTGCAAGATGGTCACTTTCCTACTCAGCGGACCAGTTTGAGCTGGACCTAATCTGGATTCTTCTGGTGGATTTCCCTGGAGTGAGTATTGACCCTTAAGTGTTTCCTGAGGTCCTGGAACACTAGACTGATGTGAGTACACTCCTCCTGTGTAGCCTTGAAAGTGGGGACTTAGAAACGTTTTGGCAACTTTTCTACAAGAGAACCTATGTAGGACAGGGTTCTACCTTCCAGCTGATCCACCAAGGGTGCATCTCCAGTGAGACTGCACTTCCTGTAGCTCCTGCCATGCTCTTCTTCATGAAACTGAAGCCACATGCGATGTCATCGAACCCTTTGCCCACTCTAGGCTGCAGCATTTCTACACTGAGGTAATCCCAAGCTTCAGAGTGTCGAAGGCCAACGGCAGACAACTGCAGACAACTCCACCAGTACCAATGTTGCCCCATATTGGGAGCGAATCATGAGGTTCTCCTGCTAAGTTTTCCCACCTTTGTTGATAAACTAATTGGGATCCTGTCCTCCTGCAACTCTTCACCATCAAGCTTTTAGTCTGTTGATTTCCACACCAAATGCACCCATCAATGACCTGTCAATGGCCAAAAATGTTTCTAAGAAAAGGAGATAAATATTTCACCAGGATGAACCAGCCCCTGTATCTGATTGACTGTGATCAACCTTAACTTTTGTGGTGATATTTTTATTTAACACTTTCAAATTTCATATCTCTAGTTCCTCTTGTTGAATGTGTGTCATTTTGATGTCATTTTGTTCATTAAAATATCCTTTAATTTTATAAATTCGAGTAGGATTAGTGTGTTGTGCTTTCGTCTTTGTAACTGTTTTGGTACTTCTAAATGTTTTACACATTTACTTAAGTAAAGCTTTTCTGTTCTGTGCCACAGCTACCATGTGTTGTACTCAGGTTTGAAATACCAAAACTTTGAATGGACCTAACAAAAATAGTGACATTATTACTTACGGTAGAGTGACCTCCACCCAAGCTAATAATCCATTTTCACACCTAGAGAATGTGCTTAGCTGTACCACTCAGCTATTAAGTTAAAATAAAAATCCCTAAGTTGATCTGAATGCAAACACTGAATTTTGATTTTAAGTAGAATTGGGTCATATTTTATTTTTCTTACTTATCTGTGATTCCTTTTTTTTGCACATTTTAAAAAGTCGAAGGGAACATGGAGTTTGACTTAACTGCACTGACTACCCTCACATTGGTGGAGGTGAAGGCCCTATGCAGATAATGAAAACTAAAGCTTGGCTAAAATGCCAATAAGGTGGATTTTGAGAAGGCCCTCATGACCTGGAAGGAAGCCTGCAGCACAGATTCCTTCTGAGGAAAAGGCAACTCCAGGGGATGAAGGAGAAGGGGACAACCTGACCCTGCCTGGCTTTTTGGGTGCACCATCCAGGACTGGAAGTGAAGTGGGCTCTGCCATCATAAACCCTTCTGAACTGGTCATCCACCAGTTGGAGCTCATTGACAAGCAGTCAGTAAGGGTGCTGCAGGCCAATCTGGTAGCCCTAGCCCTGGAAGAGTGGAAACTGGCAGTAGAAGAAAGGAAGTTGACCTTACAAGGTAAGAAGACCAGGTTGGACTTGATGTCCAGCGAAGACGGTAGCAACAATGAAGAGACATCTGCGCTGGTCCACATTCCCATTGCTTGTGCAAGAGTATTGTTCCTAGCTTTGTGGTGGGAAAAGACATGGACACATATTTGTCTCCTTTGAAAGAGCTTTAAGAATATACAGGGTGGGTCAACAGAATTGGGGATCCTTATTGTGGGGGTTAGTACCAACGCATAGGATGGCCACACTCCTGACTGTAGAAAAAGGCGTACCTGACTCCTATACTCACATGAAGGATGCACTTACACAGGAGTTTGGCCTCACATCTGAAGAGTACCCGAAGAAGACACACACAAAGACACAAGAATTTTGAGCTGTGTTTGTGGAGATCTCACTAAAAGCACTAGAGGGCTGAGTAAATGTCAATACAGTCACAAATTATGATGGGCTATCTGATCAATAAAGAGCACATCTTACGTAATTGCCATTCAGAGTTACAATAGCATCCAGTACATTCCAAGTTTTCCGACTGGAGTAAGGCAGCTGATGTGTGAGTGTGCACTAGGGTGCCCAAAAAGTCCGAGTGGGTTGATTCTAAGAAAGACGTTGAGCTCCTCTCAGGAGAAAGAGGAAAGCAAAAAACACAAAAAGTAGCTCCCACAAATGTCTCGAATGTCTTGTCAAGAGGGGGAGAGCCATCCATTTCCCATAACCAAGTAGAGATGATACAAGGGGAGGAAAAGGTTTGACCCTGTGAAGGCTGGAGTATGCATGGACTGTTACAAGCCAGGATAGAAAAAGAAAGACTAAGGCTCATATTTATACTCATTTTGTGCCGAATTTGAGTCATTTTTAATGAAAATTCAGCCCAAACTGAACTCCATATTTATATTTTGACGTTAGACATATAGGAGTATGCACCATTTTTTGGATGAGTGAACCTACCTTGCGTCAATGAGATGCAAGGTAGGTGTTCCCAACCAAAAACTTGTGCTATCCCCATAGCCCCATATTTATCCTCCTGTGCTAAAACTATGCACAGGTGGGAGGAGGGGCTAAATAATAGTGCTAAGCTTGCTTAGTATCATTGTATAATGCCTGGGTCACACCAGGTGTTAGGGGACCCGTGGACCTATTTACATGGTTAAACACCATGGAATGGGTCCACAGGTGCACTCCCGAAGCCCCAGGAACACCCCCACCCCTACCAGAGGGACACCGGAGGATGGGGGACCCCATCCCAGGTAAGTCCAGGTATCTTTTAAGTATATATATATTTTTTGCCATCGGGCCGTAACTTGGGGCCCCCTGCATGGCACAGGGTGCAACGGTCATGCCCAAGGGACACTTATCCCCTGTGCTGTTCATTGGGTTGGTGGGCATGACTCCTGTCTTTCCTTAGACAGGAGTCATGTTTTTGGTGGTTGTGTGCCACAAAATGGCGCTAGTCTGGTCAGGGGGCATTTGCCTCTAACCAGGCTAGCGTCATTTTTTGACGCACAACCCCCTTCTTCCCTACCTCTATCCCCACCCGGCTAGCATCTTTTTTTAAGACGCGACCCCAAGTTTAGCGCCATCTTGTGACATTCTATTAATACTGCGCCCGTCTGGTGTTGTAAAAATGATGCAAGCTGCCACTATACTTTTTGGTGCAAAACTGCATTCCTGCAATTGTTCACCATAAAGTATAAATTCGGGCCTACGTCTGTTTGAAGAATCCCCCCCATGTGGGAAGTCCCAAGGAATTGCAAGTGTAGGAATTTGGATGGATGTTTGGGCCGGGATAACCAGGGGTTGGGCTGAAGCCACCTTAGTCTCTGTGGGTAAGTGGATGTTGACACCCTGACCGCTCTAACACCCTTTCTGGTGAATAACAAACAATGGTCAATCATCAGCAGGACAAAGGTAAAGGCTCTGAGGTATACAGGAGCAAGCACGACTACAGTGGTGGACGGGCTGGTTTCTCCAGAGCATATTAGCCCAAGCACTATGCATAGGGTAGTGAATGGTGACAATAAGGTGAAGTTTCATCTCCTGGCAATGGTCACCCTTTGAGTCTGAAAAGGTGTTGACCTCAAGAAGGGAGAGCACACACAATAAACCTGACAGAAAATTTGCCCTTTAATCCCAGTAGAGAGCTGTCAGTCACTTTGATTGTTATCTCCTTGTATACTAACCTAACACAAGAGGAGAGGCTACTTGTCATTGAACAGACTGTAGATACCTCCCAGACCCAATGAGGTACCCACAACATGTATAATTAATCCTTCTAGGGTTACTGTGACAACCAATTACTATATATATAGGAACTAGTATTATCAACAATGTGGTACTACTTCAATGAGTGCAGTTATTGCAACAAATCAAGCAAATATTTACATTGATACCTTTGAACATCAATGTGTCCTAATTTACAATCCATAGAGGTAAAATACTGCAAACTTTATGTTGATGACATCTTTGTCATATCACGAAGATTCACCCATGATTTAAGTGAGTTTGTTTTATATCTTAACCAGACTCAGACCCTTCTACATTTCATGTGTCAGAGTGAGAACCTACAGATCCCGTTCCTAGATCTCTCAATCCAATATAATGAAGGCAAATGAATTACTTCTTTATTCACAGAGCCTACAGATATTACAAAGCCTACAGCTTGTGTAATGTCACAGTTTCCACTCACAGTCCCTCAGAAAGTGCCTCCCCGACAACCGGTTTCTAAGACTGAAGAACAATTGTACCATCTCAAGAGATTATTTTAACGAGGCCAGTATTTTGAAAGGAAAAGTGCTATAAAGAGGGTTCCGAAGTAAATATTGTGAAATGTCCACTCAAAAGGGCTTAGTGTAAAATCACATGTAGGTTCTCCTAACACCTAAAACTGAAAAAGACTATAATTAAATGGTTTGTGTTACTATGTTTAGCCTACTCGGTAATAATATACAAGTGTCTCTTAGAAAACAGTAAAACATCAAACAGGCATTAGATCCCTTCCTAGAACCACCACTGTACTCCTTCAAAAGGGGCAAGAATTTTAGAGATCACCTAGTGAATTCAGCAGGTCCAGAGGACTTAGAAAATAATACCCTTGCCCGGTTATTGCACCGTCCCCCTCTAAAAGGTCATTGCAAATTCGGTAGATGTGTTGTTTTTCATTTTACAACTAACACCAACATCTTTGAACACAATGTAAACCTTGAACTTAACATTTTTTTCTAATTGTAACACCGCAAATGTGGTTTATTGTATTTGGTGCCCCTGTACCCTGACTTATCTTGCTTCATCACTCCAAGAGTGAGTTTAGCTTGTTTACGGCAGAAACTCTGTTGGTAATCCCTGATGGAACAGGGTCTCTAATAATTTGAACATGAACTTTAATTTCTTTTATGAGATATTATGGACTGAAAAGATGTTTGTTTGTTTTCTTCGACATAAGTATGTTCTGTTAATCTTGACCCTTTTGGCACACTATGGGCCAGATTTTAAGAAAAGTGGCGCATTGCGGTGCTGCGCCAAAATTGGCATCACTTTAGAAATGCAGGGATTCGCCGTATTTATGGGACTACGGTGCACCCCTGCGTATCCCACAGAACTGGTGCAAAATGTAGCTGCCAGCGCCAACGCAGGCATCCTTGCACAATCGTGCAAGGATGTCTGTGTTGAGGGGTGTGATTGTTTATGTGCGGGAAAGCGGCCCTTCCTGCACATAAATAATCACTAATGGTGCTTTGGCACTTCTGTGTGTGCTGTAGAAAGCAGCACACACAGAAGTACCAAAGCTACATTTTCTAATGACTGTATGTGTGCAGGAAGAGTCACCTTCCCACATATAAACAATCATTTCTGGCATTTTGCTATTTCTATGCGTGCAACAGAATGCATCATGCATAGAAAAAGCAAAAAACGAGGAGGAATATAAGTATTCCTCCTCTTTGCGCCCTGCTAACGGCACCCCTGGGGGTGGTGTTAGATTTTGGTGCTGCCTCAGGTTTACGAGATTTCATAAATCTGAGACAGTGTCAAAATGCAATGGGTGTTGCTGTGGCACGCCCACAGCAACACCCATTGCATGCCCCTTCCACGCACAGTGCTGTGTGGGAAGGGGCCTATTTACAAGGTGGCGTTAAGCCACACAAAGTGGCTTAACGCCACCTTGTAAAAACAGCACTGTGCTTAGCGCCACAAGAGCATCACTAAAAGTGACCCTCCTGTGGCGCTAGGGGCCTATAAACACTGCCCTATGTATTTTTCACCCCTGTCCTCCCACTAAGTGCTATAATTTCCTTGGATTCCCTGGTGTGTACCTGTATACCACTGCCATTTGAGCTGTGTTCTGGTTCGGTACTACTATTATGTGGTATTGTTTCATGTTCTCCTTTCTTGCAACCTTCTATCTTCGTATTTTTAGTTGTTATCAATATTGCTATTTTATTTCCCGCCCCCTTCCTTGCAACTTTTTCAATATTTGTATCTCTCCCGTATCCTCCCACATTTTGTATTATCAGTTTTAGGTTTCACCTGCACAGCGCTTGATTGAGGCCAGTGCCATGCAGGGGAGTCCAAGTCAGGGCCCCCGAGCGTGAAAAAATAAATACTTACTGGGACTTACCTGGGATGGGTTCCCCATCCTGTGGTGTCCCTCTGGTGGGGGTGTGGGTGTCCCTGGGGCCAAAGAAGGGCACCTGTGGGCTCTTTCCATGTTCTCTGACCATGGAAATATGCCTACAGGTCCACTAACGCCTGCCCATACCCATGCGCTAAATAGTGGCACTAAGCTTGCTTTGCGCCATTATTTAAGGCCCCCATTGCCCCCCATGCTGGATTTTAGCACAGGGGGATAAATATGACGTGTTAGACTTTTCATCCTTGGTGTGGTCTCCCCTAACGTTTTGCCTCTGTTTCCTAGGTTGTTGATGTGTGCTGGACTCTGTTTTTGCTGTTTTTGTTAATCTGGGCACTTTACCACTGCTATACAGTGCTAAAGTGCAAGTGCTCCTATATAAAATGTGTATATAATTGGCTTTCCATAATTGGCATTTTTGATTTACTTGTAAGTCCCTAGCACAGTGCACTAGAGGTGCCCACGGCCTGTAAATCAAATGCTACTAGTGGGCCTGCAGCACTGGTTGTGCCACCCACATTAGTAGCCCTGTAAACATGGCTCAGACCTGCCACTGTAGTGAGTGTCTGTGTGTGCAGTTTTAAACTGCCAATTCGACTTGGCAAGTGTACCCACTTGCCAGGCCTTAACCTTCCCTTTTCTTACATGTAAGACACCCCCAAGGTATGCCCTAGGTAGCCCCATAGGCAGGGTGCAAGGTATGTTTAAGGTAGAACACATACTAATGTGTTTTATATTTCCTGACAGTGAAACACTGCCAAATTCGTTTTTCACTGTTGCAAGGCCTATCTCTCTCATGGGTTAACATGGGGGCTACCTTTAAATATGATTAAAGCGTAGATTCCCTTTGGGAGCAGATAGACACTTGGAGTTTGGGGTTTCTGAGCTCACAATTTAAAAATACATCTTTTAGTAAAGATGGTTTTGAAATTGTGTGTATGAAAATGCCACTTTTAGAAAGTGGGCATTTTCTTGCTTAAACCATTCTGTGACTCTGCCTGTTTGTGGATTCCCTGTTTGGGTCAGTTTGTCAGTTGGGCTGTTTGCAACTCTCTCTAGACAGTGACACAAAGGGAGCTGGGGTGTAGCCTGCATATGCTGATGAGCCATCTGTGCTAGGAGGGAGGAGAGGAGTGGTCACTTACATCTGAAAGGGCTGTGCCTGCCCTCACACAATGCAGTCTCCAACCCCCTGGTGTGTGTCTGATGCCTGGAGAAGAGCTGAAGATCTGAGGAGAAGCGCTGCTCTGCCTGAGACTGTAATTTGTGGAGCTATCCTGCAGTTGCTGCTTCTGCATGTGCAAGAGGACCAAGACTGGCCTTTGTGTGCCTTCCTGCTTGTGAAGAAATCTCCAAGGGCTTGTCCTGAGCTTGCCTCCTGTTGTTGAAGTCTCAGAGTCATCAAAGACTTCTCCTGCCAGCACCTGGACTCTCTGCTGAGACTCCTGCCCTGCCACGTGGTGCCCTATCCAGTTCCTGGGGCCTTGGAAGGTGAAGCTGGCAGACCAAGCCCGAAAAACCACCGTGAGGGGAAAATATCAACGCACCTTCCGAGTCATGGCTGAAAAACGACGCGCTGTCGGCTTCATGGCAGAAATCGATGCTCCACCAGCATCACGGCTGGAAAATCGACGCACATAGCTGGAAGAACGACGCGCAACACCCGCTGATGGAGGCTGATAATGTCGCAACCCACATTGCACGGTTTGCTAATACCGTGCAGCAGGATTTTCAACGCAAACCTTGCTGGGCATGGAAGGACAATGCAACACATACCGGACCCGAGTGCTGCCCGGATCAATGCATTGCTCCCCTGCAGGGAAGAAAAAACGGCGCACGCTGACCCGACCAGAGAAGGAGAAACAACGCTAGGTCTCGCTTGCGGGTGAGAAGTCGACACACCGCTTATCTTTTTCCACGCACACTCGCCTCTGCGTGTTATTTTGATGCTACCCAGGTACTTTTCAAAGCTAACAGTGTTTTACCTGTTTTAGCAAGTATTTAAGACTCTTTTTGCTTTTAAAATTATTAACTTGACTTGTGTATGTTGGATTTTTGTCGTTTTGGTCTTGTTTTGTTAAGATAAATATTTCCTATTATTCTAAACCTGTCTTGTGTCATTTTGTAGTGTTTTCACTGGATTACTGTGTGTGTTGGAACAAATACTTTACACGAAGAATGCTGAAGTTAAGCCAGCCTGCTCGTGCCAAGCTACCAAGGGGGTGAGCGGGGGATAGCTGAGGGTGATTCACCTTTACCCTGACTAGAGTGAGGGTCCTTGCTTGGACAGGGGGGTAACCAGACTGCCAACCAAAGACCCCATTTCTAACATGGTGCTAAGGCCATATCGTCCTTTTCTGGACAGAATTGCCTACCTTGGATCTCATTGACGCAGGGTAGGTTTTCCCCTCTAGAAAACAGCTTTCACTTCATAACTTTGGCGCCAGACGTGTCTAGCGTCAAAGTATAAATATGGAGTTAGGTTTGTGCTGACTTAGCGTAAAAAATGTTGCTAATTCAGCGCTAACCAAGTATAAATATGGGCCTTAGTTTCAAAGTGCCTACATTTTTTTTCATTTCTTCTCATTATTCCATTGCGTGCCTTTTGCTGTTTTTCTAGCCTTCCACTCCTGGGAAATACGTCTTCTGCAAAAGGCATCAGTTCAAGCCTTTGAATGCACACCTCGTCCCAAGCCTTACTGTGTGCACAGTCGAATATACTCAAGCGTGCAGTTGCGCTCACATCCTTGACAGGTACGTTTCCTTCTTTGTCTTACTATTCAGAGCATGGGCTCCTAAATTGTTAAGCCTGCCTTTCTGCCTGCACGGTTCTGCCAATTGTAGCTAGTTTTTGACTAAAATCTTATAAGGGCTTTTTTTTTTCTCAGGCAATAAGTACTGGAAGCTTCCCTGCTCTCCGAGACTCCATGTTTAATTATCAACGTGATAAGTAAAGTTACTCCCTTGGTGAGTTTTGAATGTATTCAATTATCTACTTATGACATTAACTTTGATTTTACCCAGAAAGAACATTTTAAGGGCGCATTTAGCCTATATATGCAGTTTTTATCTCCTCAGTGTTGGAAATTGTCATCCTGTTACAGTATCCCCCTCCACCGCCACCTTTTGCCTTGTTTCTAGATGCCACTTGGACTGGAGTGCACTGGGATCCTACTAACCAGGTCCACAATGGCAGTGTTATTTCCCTAAAATTGCAAAGGTATTGCCACAATTTGCAACAACTTTATCTGCCACTATAAGTCCCTAGGAAATTGTACTTAGGTACCCAGGGCATGGGGTACTAAGGGTAGGCCCCAGAGGGCAGCAGCACAGATTATGTTGGGCCATGCATCCAGATGCACCCACCACTGCCATTGCAGGCTGAGTGTCCTGGTGCAATCCTAAAGTGCAAACTTGACTTAGCACACAGCCTGTGTGCCTTGCCCACGACACACTGCATGCAACATAGGTAAGACACCCTCTGGCAGCCTTCCAGTCCTAAGGCAGGCTACACTATATGTTATGTGTGGGCATAGATGCTTGAGCAATATGCCCCTACTGTGTCCTTGCCAAACCTGGGACACAGTAGTGAACAGAGCAGCCATTTCAAATGCATGTGCTGGACACTGGTCAGTATGAGTTTCACAGCTACATGATGACTACTTTGAACCCTGGGTTATATGGTATCAAACATCTCAGAATGATAAATCCAATCTGGTACCAGTATTGGGTTTATTGCAAAATTTACACAGGGGCCACCTTAGATGTGACTCCTGCAAAGCTAACTAACACTGGCATGTTTGCTGGCCAGTCACCGACAGACAAGATTCTGGAACCCTGGGGTGATAACTTGTCACAGAACAAAGCCCTTCCTGGGTGAATGTATCACACCTCCCTCCTCAGGAATGTGCACTGCCCTGCTCGCAAGCTTCAAAGTGTTTACTGCCTTTGAAACATGACCCCCAGGCCTGCTGCTAGCAGCAGATGGCTACCCCTATTGCAAGCCCCCACTTTTGGCAGGGGCAACAGTGGGAAAACACACAAAGGACAGGAGGAGTGGCCCCCACCAGCTTGCACCACTCCTAAGGTGTTGCATGCAAGGTGAGCCCTCCATTTCATTTTTCTCAATCTTGCATGGTAGGAAAGATCAGAGTAAGGGAAGTGATCTCTACCCACAGGAAGTGGTTGCATAGTGGGTGTAGCCACCCTAAGGTAGATAACCCATTGGTCACTACTAGGTACTCCCCTTAAAGCCCACTAAATACAATATTTAGTGGGCACCCCTAGACCAAAGATTCCAAGGACACAAGAAGACCAGCAACAAATAAGACCTGAGGCTCAAGAACTGAATCATGCTGCATCAAGGAAAATATGCCAATCCCTGCCTGCTGCAACCAGGAGTTGACAATCATCACTGAGGGGTTGCTCGGACATGAGACCCCCCAGAGGACCTCCACTCTTCTAAACAAATCACTGCGGATCTCCCTTCAGAATGAAGGCATCACTCTTTGGCATCAAAGACCCAAAAGCCAGTGAAGTCCAGTTCACTGACAGGCTGCTGATCAAGGAATGGGATGCTGCAGCTGGACCAATTCCACCCGGTAGACCCAGAGGATGAACCCTGTCAGTGTGCCATGTTCGGTGGCACTGCAACTTCCAATGTCTGAACCGTGTGATAGTCAGGGGTACTGGGCCCCTAATGTCAGACACCCAGGACAGTCCACTCTGGACTGCAAAAGAACCAGGGGGACGCCCAAGTCGAGAGACTTCAGAAAACACCAGGACCTCCCACCAGACTGACCCTGCTGACCTGCAAGTGACCCTCAAAGTGACCTACCTCCTGCACCGTCCTGTGCCTCACACCGATGATCCAACTGTATTCTAAGGGCCCCTCACCCCTTGCGACCTCAAAACTCCAGACTCACCTTGATGTCCGCCTGTACAGTGCTTTTCTAAGTGGTCCCCTGCAGTGGCACTGCACCAGCTCCAAAGACATCGGTAAATGCATTGCCTGATTTTATATGCATTTTAAAAGTATTTCTCTATTGAATGCTATGGTGAGTTATTATGCACAGAACTGTCATTTTCTAAACTTTGAAAATCCATGACTTAAAAAGTACTTACCTGGTATTGATGATCCTGGTCTTAAAATGTTATAAAAATCTGAAGTATTTTTTTAAATTGGTCTCGAGTTATTCTTTTGAGTGTGTTTTGATTTATTGATACTGTGAGTATATCAAATGCTTTGCACTTATCCAAGATTAGTCTAACTTCTTGACCAAGCTACCATAAAAATTAGAGCATTAGATGGCCTAGTTTTTACCTCTGGGAAACTATGGTTGATCACCTGGACTCTCTGCACCGTGTACAATGTTTTGCACACTACACAGAGGGCCAGCCTCCTACACCCTAGCCCTCATTAGTAGTTTGGCTTCTCAAGACTGCCACATTCGCGATGGCAGTTGAACCGCTGCAGTCAGGGCGGTCTGATGGCCCTATCATGACTGTGGCAGATGGGGCACGGTCCGACCGCTGGCACTGCCAGGTTTCCGCCTGTGGACAGCCTGGCAGTCTCCGTGGTAGCAACGCTGCCATGGGGTCCCCAATGTCCCCTTTCTGCCAGCCTTTGCATGGCGGTCTCACCGCCATGCAAAGGCTTGAGGAAAGGGGGCATTGGAGACCCCATGGGGGCCCATGCACTTGGCATGGGCAGTGCAGGGGCCCCCAAGGACAGCCCTGTCATACATTTCACTGCCCGACTTACAGGCAGTGAAATGCGCGATGGATACTGTCGCACACGACGCACCACAACATTGCCACCAGCTCCATTATGAGCCGGCGTCAATGTTGTGTTGAGTTTTCCACTAGGCCAGCAGGAAGAATCGATGATTTCACCCACTGACCCAGCGGAAAACTCCTAATAGGACGGCCAGCATACCGCCAGCACTGGTGGTATGCTGGATGCTGCAGCTTCAGCCTTCCTGGAAAAAGGCTGTGGAAGCCATAATGAGGGCCTCAGTGTTTCCCCCCCAAGTAAGTACTTCCTTGTTTTACTGAGTAAATCTATTGCCTCCATGCTGCATTTAAGTTGTTGCATTTTCTTCCTAATTAATTAGGATTATCCAGGTACATCCCTTCTTACATACATGGATTTGTTGCTTTTTATAGACCACCACTTCATCTAATTGCTTTTCATTCATCAGTACAAATGTCCCCATATTATATGTGTCCTCATGAGACCCTGGAGGGTCAAAAGGTTGTCAGCACAGAGGAGTACCAAACAACCTAGCAAAGAAATTATTACTCAATTAACTCATATGAGAATTTTAGGTGGTTTGTTACCTGCTATTTCACCCTTTTGTACATTTTTATCTCCTCAACAGATATAACTGAATGTATGATACTTTGATTTCTGGTGGACCTGAAACTGGAGTTGCATTGCACTATCTTGATTGTTTGTAGTCTGTCTTTTGGATTTATTGTCTACTTAATTAGATAAAAGTGCTTCTCATTTTATCTCTGGTGGTCCTTTGTGAATTAATTAAGATTTATAGAAATACTTATTGGTGATATGTGAATCATTAGGAAAACTAGATGGCTTCCAAGCCCTAAATAGGGGATCAGCTTTGCTATAGTTTAATAGATTAAAGTGAAACATTTCAGCTTCTAAATCTCTTCGAAATCTCTTCAAACCCCTTTACTCTACAAATGTAAATGGCCAAATAAAATCCCAGAAAAAAAATAATGACGTCTTCAAATTTATCAAGAATGTGTCCTTAAATGGTCATCCATTTGACTTTAGCAGCCACGCCTTTCAGTTGTCTCACTGAACATTTACATCTTACTACTCCGAGGGCCATATGTACGAACGCATTTTCCCATTGGCACAGAATGGGTAAAACCCTTTAATACATCTGGCCCCCAGTGTTTTGTGGCTTGTTGGATATCACCTTTGGTATACATTTATTTATATTTTATAGTGGAATCTAACCATTGCAAAGATCCAATAAGCTAGTGACTGGAGAGGCTGCTGGGTTAGGGAGTAGGAAAAGACTGTCCCTACAAAGTGATGCAGTGTTCTTTAAAAAGGTACATCTTAATTTCTTCTCTAAATTGATGCAAGTTTGAACCAGCCCTGATAGGCACAGAGATGTAATTCCAGATCCAGGTATGCATAGATGGAGAATGGCTGTTGACTAGGCCTGGAACTAGCAGAGTTTCACTTTGCGGAATTCCGTGGAGTTACACATAAACTCTCAAGATTCTGGGCAGTTCCATGAACAGGCAAAATTCAGGCAAGCTGTGCTGCTCATGCTGATGCTTAGCACCGGGAGCTGGTTTTGCTCTGTAAAATCAGCACAAACGGCACCACACAGAGCAACAGAGGGCTCTGTGAAAAGTCTTGGTTGCTTGTAAGTATTCTTTATTTTCAGTGTAATATACAATAATGCAGAACAGCAAAATACCTCCGCCACCGACGCCCTTCCAACCGTTTCTCCCGTCGTATGTCGAGTCTCGAGACCAGGTTCTCGAATCCTTACAAGACTCGACATACGAACTGAGAGAGAACCCAACATATCCTTCCCTTTAACACATACAAAGTTAGACAGATTGCAGGCTCCTCGAAGAACGGAGACGCAAAGACTCCTTTCAGCAGGATCGAAACACTGAAGGCCGGTTGAAGACGCCGTGCGTTGAACTCCTCAAAAGTTCCACATCACGAACTGAAAAGGTGCACACGTAGGTCCAGCTGTCCTGCAGTCCCTCGTCGCCAATGAAAAGTCTTGGTTGCTTGTAAGTATTCTTTATTTTCAGTGTAATATACAATAATGCAGAACAGCAAAATACCTCCGCCACCGACGCCCTTCCAACCGTTTCTCCCGTCGTATGTCGAGTCTCGAGACCAGGTTCTCGAATCCTTACAAGACTCGACATACGAACTGAGAGAGAACCCAACACTCTGCTACTTTCTGCCGCACGAGTACACCCGTAAATCTTGCTGGGAGGCATTCTAGCATCTAACAATCGCACTGGGGGATGCAAATTCTCGCTCGCACTCACCAACTCCACGTTGGTGAGCTGTGCATAAGAAAAACCTCTGCCACGCTGCTGTTGGCAGAGTTTTGCCAGGATCTCAGCTCTCCAAGCAGAAGGTAGAGTGAGCAAAACTCCACAAACTCCGCCGGCGGAGCTGGAATTCTTTGCCCACTATACTGATGACATATTTTTTTCTTTTTTAAAACGCATTTGCCTCCCGTCTGGTGGTGTCCTGAATTACTTCCTCTATGCGGTAATTTTTGATGCTATTGAATGTTCAAGAATTTCATTTTAAAATTCCTTGCAGACTATTTGATGGGAGTAGTTCTTTCCCATACAAATGTTCAAATAGTGAATAATGCAAGAGAGAGAAGCATGGACATTTAAAAAGAAGAGACAATGAGGGAAGGACTTATCAATTTAGTGGACTATGGGCTTTTCGAACAGTGTCTCATGCCACGCTACAATTAAGGGCAAATTGGTATATACAAATGTGGATATGCTCAATTGGTACATCCTATACAAGGACGTTTTTGGGAATCAACTGCAAACTTTTCTGCTTTACTCGGTTGCTCTAATTTGTTGACCTTCCACTTCTAAATTTGTTATGTTTGCTATGGCAACCCCGTGCCATAAATTCAGGCAGTAAAATGTGGATACGTTTTAAATGACAAATTTCTATCGTAGAAATATGTAGGTATATTTTTAAATTAGGAATGCCGGTGAAGTTCATTACTTCTTTGCTGCAATCCAGTAGCAAAAAATACAAGACACTTTCCTAGTGCTATACACGTGCTATAAGTCCCTGGAGCGGTAACATTTAGAGACAGTTTTATAGCCTCCGTTGTGTACAATTTACCTTTGCAAAAAGCAAGACGAGCACATTGCTCAGGCATAATAAAACAGCCTTGTCCGTATCAACATATTTAATTATTATGCTCTCTGTGCTCTGATCTGAAAGCAAGAATTAATTTGCAATTAATATCATATAATTTAAAACACGTAAGTTAATGAAGTCTGAATTAAGTTGTGGTCGTGCTCACTGAAAAGATGGCATTTTGTTTAATTATATCCTCGGGGTAAACTCCTGTACTATCTTCCTCTATGAAATAGCTTGGTATACATGGATTTGAGTTATTCTTTCCTGTCCAATCCTGTGTCTGAAGACAAACTTAACAGCATACCTTGACAAATTTGCATGTGAAAGTGCGATATACCTTAGAATATAGGCCTCTGTGTTCGGGGCAAATTTGAAGTCGCAAAAGGTGAATTTCAGCATTTGCGACCACAAAATGGCATTTTCCAATGTAACATCCCTATTTTGTGAGCCGACATGCAAATATTGACTAGGAAAATAGGGATTTCGACTGCAATTACGAAGGGGTGTTCCAAGGGTGTCCCTTCCTAATTGCAAGTGGCTGTGGCATGAATGATTGTTTTGTGACTGCAATTGTGTTAGCAAAACAAACTCAATTACCACCAATTTAAATTGGAGGTAACCCATTCGCAAACAGGACGGGGTCCCCACAGGACCCCTTCCCCTTTGTGAATGGAAGTGAAAATATTTTTCATTTTTTTGTTTGAAATGCATCCCGTTTTCCTTAAAGGAAAATCCTTTATTTAAAAAGCAGTCACAGACATGGTGGTCTTCAGTCCCCAGCAGGCCACCCTCCCTTTGAGTGCAGTCATTCCCAATGGGGTCACAAATTGTGATCTACCTCATGAATATTGATGAGGTAGGTCATTTGCGACCTCATTGGGAATCCCAAACACTGTGTTTGCCAATTTTATACATTCCAGATTGCAACTTGCAAAAAAATGCAAAGTGCGAGTCCCAATCTGGAATAGTCGTACAAAGTGCCAATTTCACAAATATGTAAAGTCAAATCATGGTAATAAATTAACATTAATTTTTCACTTGAGCCCAATCCCCAAAATATGTCAATGGTGTTGCACTTCATTCTAAGTGATGCATTAATTGTTCATTTTGTTATAGGAGTTCCTTGCTTGCTTATATAGTATGAAATAGTTTTTTGGGTTTCATCCCTGTTTAAAGAAATTGTAACTAAAAGAATCAATGTTTTAAACTGAAGTTCTTTTCAAAGGACATTAAGCTGTTCACTGAGATTCACAATGGCCTTCCTAAATACTGTACATGAAAGAACGTGGGCTTGTGATTGTTTGTAGAGCGCACACAACATAATTTACTCGCTTATTAACATTGGAGGGGGCCGCCATCTTTAGCTGTGGCTAGAGGTTGCAAAGAATAGCCCAGGCCTCTGTTTGGGGAGACAAGTGGCTACAGTCGCATCACAGAACAGCTGTGGTTATATATACATCAGAGCGGTAACAGATACAACATCTTTACACAATTTGGTGATTCACTTGCCTATAGGCAACCATTGAGTTTCGGATAATGAGAAGACATCCATTCCAGAGTACAGCAATTACAGGCCTTGGTCATGAGTGGCACATTGTTTTTTATGTTGCAATTTTAGCCAATAGTGCCAGATTTTGAGTAGGGTTTTCACTCCAGATGTGCTGTGTGCAAAGATGAGGATTCTACGTAGGACGTCAGTACCATTTGTTGGGTTTGAAAGGGCATTCCAATTCTGTTTTCCACCTTTTTTTCTGTTAGGAATTTGGTGTAATTTTTCTGCTGGCATGTGGTCGAGCGTGGTGCAGGGTGACACACTGCCTGCTTGATGGCTGTATATCTCCAGTCCTCTTTAGTCAGGAGGCTGTAGTTTGCTTGCAATTGCACGAAGATTAGGAGGCCAGTATTATTAAGTGGCTTCCCTATTCTTTTGCAGTTTGCTTCCTACAATGCATGGTAGTCCTTATTCGTCTGGGAGAATGGAAAGTCGGGGTTACCGAGGTAGCTGTGAATGGGGATGGGGTGAGGAAAGTCCATTAACGACCAGTACCTTGTCCCAGGCTTCCACCATTGCTATTAGCACAGGAGAGATGTAGACACCCGGGGGCCTGTGCTTCTTAGAAGGACAAGGTATTTTCTATCTATGGATGACCGCCGCACCCTGGCTGAGAAGCACCAGTGTTTTTCTGTCCATTCCACCATGTATCATAGCCGCATGGCAAGGAAGTAGTTGTTGAGGTGTGGTGTGCCCAGGCCTCTGTTTGCTATGACCAAGATTGTTCTCTTCTTTCTCATGTGTTCTTTTGCCCTCCCATATGAAGCTCTCTAGTGGTTGTTGGAGTCTGGCTATGGAGTGGGGTTGGCTGGAATGGCAAGGTCTCCATGACGTAGAGGATCTGGGGTAGGTGTAATTTTGACAACAGCTACCAAGCCTGTATATCTGAGAGTGCTGTGTTTAGTAAGTCAGTGTAGTTGAGCTCTGTTGTCTTGGCCAGAAAGGGACACAGTTTTAGGCCTAGATATTGCCCCTAAGGATTGAGCCATGCAGTGAATAAGACTGTTTTGATCGGGCACTGGGTGAAGTGGTGATGTTCAAGATGTGATTTTTGTATGTTGACCTTAAAGCAGTATGCAGCTTGTTAGAAATGGGGTCTTTGGTTGGCAGTCAGGTTACCCCCTGTCCAAGCAAGGACCCTCACTCTAGTCAGGGTTAGTCACACACAATCCAAATTATCCTGTGCCACCCTCTGGTAGCTTGTCACTGAGCAATCAGGCTTAACTTAGAAGGCAATGTGTAAAGTATTTGTGCAATAACTCATATAATAACACCATAAGGACCACAAAAATACACCACACCGTGTTTAGAAATATATATAATATTTATCTGATAAGAAGCAAGTCAAAACGATTAAAATGCATTAAGTATATGATGAGGTATCACTGAAAAGTGATATAAAGTGTCTTAAGTCTTTGCAAAACAAATAAATGTCTCTTAAAAACAAGAAAGGTCTCTTGCAAGCACAAAGTACCTGGTTCGCGTTCAAAATCTCCGCAAGGGACCGCAGAGGAGGTAATGCGTGGAAAACGTGGAGGTGTGTGTCGGTTTCGCCTCTTCGCACACCAACTTGCGTCGTTATTTTCCACGCAGGGGAAGGCTTTGCGTTGATTTCTGATGCGCTGACTTGGTTCCTCTTCGGGTTGCGGGGTTTTCTGGCGCCCCGGGGACTGTGCATGGAATCCTGGGCTTGCGGATCGAAGTCACAAGCGCTGCGTCAATCCAGTGGCCGTTGCATGGAAATTTCTCCAGCACGGCAGGCGCTGCATCGATTCCTCTCTGGAAGTCGGGCTGTGTCGTTCCGGGTCGGCTGTTCATCGATCCGGTGGTCCGTGCGACGAAGTCCCAGTCGCAATGCAGGCGCTGTTTCGATCTTCTACTTGCAAAGTCGGGCTGCGTCGTTCTGGTTCGGAGTGCAGTGAACTTCTCACCGCGGGGCAGGTTGTGCGTCGTTATTAGCAGGCTGTGCATTGAATTTTCGCCGCACAAGGAGTCCTATTGCAGCAGTGAAGTCTTTTTGGTCCTGAGACCAATCTCTATCCAAGCCCTTGGAGAGCACTTATCAGCACCGCCAGGGAGCAACAAGGCAGCAGGTCAACAGCAAGGCAGCAGTCCTTGTCAGAAAAGCAGTCCCAGTGAGTCCTTTGGGCAGCCAGGCAGTTCCTCTTAGCAGGTCTGGTTCAGGGATTCTTCACCAGCAGGTTTCTTGTCCAGAAGTGTCTGTGAGGTAGAGTGTCTACCCTAAGAAGTGTCTGAGTTGGTAGGGGCAGAGGCCCAGTTTATATTCCCAAATGTGCCTTTGAAGTGGGGGAGACTTCAAAGAGTGGCTTAGAAGTGCACCAGGTCCCCTTTCAGTTCAATCCTGCCTGCCAGGGTCCCAGTAGGGGGTGTGGCTGCCCTTTGTGTGAGGGAAGGCACTCCATCATCCCAGCCCAGGAAGACCCATTCAAAATGCAGATGTGTGCAAGTGAGGCTGAGTATCCTGTGTTTGGGGTGTGTCTGAGTGAATGCACAAGGGAGCGGTCAACTAAACCCAGCCAGACGTGGATTGTAAGGCAGAGAAGGATTGAAGTGCAGAGAAATGCTCACTTTCTAAAAGTGGCATTTCTAAAATAGTAATATTAAATCCAACTTCACCAGTCAGCAGGATTTTGTATCACCAGTCTGGCATACTAAAAATGACCTTCCTACTCCTTTCAGATCAGCAGCTACCACTCAAGCAATATATGAGGGCAGCCCCAATGTTAGCCTATGAAGGGAGCAGGCCTCACAGCAGTGTAAAAATGAATTTAGGAGTTTTACACCACCAGGACATGTAAACTACACAGGTACATGTCCTGCCTTTTGCCTACACAGCACCCTGCCCTATGGGTTACCTAGGGCATAACTTAGGGGTGTCTTACATGTAGAAAAAGGGGAGTTTTAGGCTTGGCAAGTACTTTTAAATGCCAAGTCGAATTGGCAGTGAAACTGCACACACAGACCTTGCAATGGCAGGCACGATACAAGGAGGTTAAGGGTCTATTTAAGTGGGTGGCACAACCAGTGCTGCAGGCCCACTAATAGCATTTAATCTACAGGCCACCACTACCTCAGTCCTTGGCAGGATGAAGCACTCTGGGCACCATGCCCCCTCCAGAACCAGTGGAGAATGACATCCACTACCTCAGTCCTTTAGCAGGATGAAGCACTATGGGCACTAAGCCCCCTCCAGAACCAGTGGAGAAAGGCATCCACTACCTCAGTCCTTGGCAGGATGAAGCACTCTGGGCACAAAGGCCACCTCCAGAACCAGTGGAGAAAGGCATCCACTACCTCAGTCCTTGGCAGGATGAAGTACTCTGGGCACTAAACCCCCTCCAGAACCAGTGGAGAAAGGCATACACTACCTCAGTCCTTGGCAGGATGAAGCACTCTGGGCACTAAGCCCCCTCCAGAACCAGTGGAGAAAGACATCCACTACCTCAGTCCTTGATGAAGCACTCTGGGCACAAAGCCCCCTTCAGAACAAGTGGAGTATCACATCCACTACCTCAGTCCTTGGCAGGATGAAGCACTCTGGGCACTAAGCCCCCTCCAGAACCACTGGAGTATGACATCCACTACCTCAGTCCTTGGCAGGATGAAGCACTCTGGGCACAACGCCCCCTCCAGAACTAGTGGAGTATCACATCAACTACCTCAGTCCTTGGCAGGATGAAGCACTCTGGGCACTAAGCCCCCTCCAGAACCAGTGGAGAAAGGCATCCACTACCTCAGTCTTTGGCAGGATGAAGCACTCTGGTCACAAAGCCCCCTCCAGAACCAGTGGAGTATCACATCCACTACCTTAGTCCTTGGCAGGATGAAGCACTCTGGGCACTAAGCCCCCTCCAGAACAAGTGGAGAAAGGCATCCACTACCTCAGTCCTTGGCAGGATGAAGCACTCTGGGCACAAAGCCCCCTCCAGAACCAGTGGATAAAGGCATCCACTACCTCAGTCCTTTGCAGGATGAAGCACTCTGGGCATAAAGCCCCCTCCAGAACCAGTGGAGTATCATATCCACTACCTCACTCCTTGGCAGGATGAAGCACTCTGGGCACAAAGCCCCCTCCAGAACCAGTGGAGAAAGGCATCCACTACCTCAGTCCTTGGCAGGATGAAGCACTCTGGGCACAAAGCCCCCTCCAGAACCAGTGAAGACTGTTATTCACTTGAGAGACTGTGGCTTTGCACTCCCCAGGATGTAGCAGTGGGCAAACCACCCACTGGAGAGACTTGAGAGACTGTGGCTTTGCACTCCCCAGGATAAAGCAGTGGGCAACCCACCCACTGGAGAGACTTGAGAGACTGTGGCTTTGCACTCCCCAGGATAAAGCAGTGGGAAAACCACCCACTGGAGAGACTTGAGAGACTGTGGCTTTGCACTCCCCAGGATACATCAATAGGCATGGAGCCCCCTCGTGGAGCTGGCGTCGTGCACTCATCCGGCTGAGGTGCCCCCCCTTCCCCCTTAGGTGCCTGTTTCATTTCGATCTGATGCCCAAGCAGTGTTCTCTCCGTTTGGAGTTTGGTATCGAGTGTGGGCCTCGCCAATGCATTTTGGGCCCAGTGGTCCACGGACTATGAATGGTGCACTACCCGGACATGTATAGTTGGTTTTGACTAATGGATTTTTATTGATTACAATCGTTCAACTCATTTTCTTTTGTCATTACGTTGTTCCGGGGGGGTTGGGGGTGTAAATGTAATGTTGCAGCATGTATTAGTGTGTATGTTGTTGTGGGTGAGGGTGGGGGTGTTGTGTGTTGCGTGTGTGTGGCACTCTCTTTTCCCTCCCCCTCCCCTCTGCTGTAGGTGCAGTACTCACTGTGGTCGTCGCCGCCGTCGTTCGTGCTCCTGGTAGAGGAGCAGGAATACTATTGCAGGGAGGATTTGGAGTTCTCGATCCATGGCGTCCTGGTTCCTCGTGGGTTGTATAGAAGTGAGTGTTTTCCCTTCTAAGTCCTGTTTCTGCCGTATTTTTGTTTGCGTTGGTTTTGCCCCGGAAAATGTGGCGGATTGGCCTCTCATAATAGTGTGGCCGGTACATTGTCTTCCGCCTGTCTGTTGGTGGTGACCGCCATGCTGTTTGTTTGTACCGCCTTGGCGGTCGAAGTGTTAAAGTGGCTGTCTATGTTGGCGGTTTCCGCCATGGTCGTGATTCAATTTTTTTTTACCACCGGCCGGTCAGTGTTAAAGCGGCCGTAAGACCGCCAGGGTAGTAATGAGGGCCTTGATGTCGAAATAGAAAAAAGAAAAATGAAACATGCAACATAAATATGATAATTTTGCCCTGTCATTCTCCCTCCTCCCTCTGCCGACCCCACCTCCAATAGTGGTGGGATTGTCCTGACTATTACCTTGAAGGCCTCTGCTGACAGTATTCCTTCTACCCCGTTATACTGCCTGTTTTCTTCGTCTAGTAGGGTGTATGTGGGATGGATCAGAGCCAAGTCAACCCCTTGGTAATCGGCCCATCTTTGCCAAATTATTTCATGTTTTTGAGGGCAGCCTCTAGCTTTGTACACAACTATTTCCTTCCCCATACAATGATCCAGTCGTTTTTACCAACCAAACAGAGAATGGGGCTATCACTTTCAATTCTCTTGCCACCGTTTATACCTGTCTCCTTCTAAATCATCCATTACGTGTAGCAAAACTACTTTCGGGTCTAGTGAGATCCGCCATGACAGGGCTCCACTCAGGCATTTGGTTACTCCCTGCCAGGAACTGGCCAACTCTGCAACTCCATAATGTGTGCAGAAATGTACTGTCTTCCGCACCATAGCTGAGATAGGAGGGACATGCTATCACCCCCATGTGCCAGAGGCAATAACAGGTGATGTATACTCTTAGTACATATTTGAATAGTATCAGCTGAGTCAAGTTGCTATAGCAGCCTCCCTTGGTGTGCCTAGACTTTATGTCCAGTCTTCATTTGCTATTTCTCCCACATCTGCCTCCAGTGCTGTATAGAGGGCCATGAATCTTTCTGTTTGTACGCTGTGAGTGAATATAATTTTGCTACTTTGTGTTACCCTAAGTTTCCCAGGAGAAGTTTCCCTTCTAAAGGATTAAGGTCTGGGAGTTCTGTCAACGTGGATATGTGGGAGTTAGTGCATGTTGAAGCTGGAGATACCTATGCAATTGACTCTTCTGAAACTAGTACTCATCTTGAAGCATCTGGAATGGTTTGAGAACTGTGCTCTACAGTATGTCCCCAGGGCAGATATCTCAGTACGATCCCATTTCTGAATGCCGGGCAGCACTGCCACCTGCCGGAGAATGCTCCCATTCCACAACGGTGTTTGCTCTGTCAGTTTACCCCACCATTTCATGCGTCGAAGCATGGAGTTCCATAGTAATAGTACTACTCCTGTTGCTGGGGGGGCTACTACTTTCCCACCATAGAGGTTGTCCACTGGAGTCGAGCTACTCGTTTCCCATTTGTCCAGTGTATATGCCTGGTCTCCCACCGCCATTTATTTATGGCCAGGAGGTGGGACGTTATATAGTATGCTTTAACATCCGCTGCTGAGATACCCCCCCAAAAAAGGAGGTGATGATCAAATTTGGCTGGCAGGACCACTGCCTCAGCAGTGGATATGGGAAGTTTTGAAGATGATAGAGGAGTTTAGGCAGCAACACCATGTTAAAGACTGCTCATCTACTCATTAAGGACAGTGGGAGAACAGACCATATCTTTATATCGTCTGTGAGGCAGTCGAGTACTGGTACTAAATTAGCATGCCATGCTTTCTTCTCAACTGTTGACACATAGACACCTAAATACCGGAAACCCTCAGTGGTGCTCAGTAGCCCACCTGCCCATGTCATGCTCTGATGGCATGTCCCCATGGCTAATATGGATTTATGTGTGTTCGTGTATAGTGTATGACAATTTATATTTCTTAATCTGATTTGTTGATAATGTATTTCTTTGCTTATACCATGATGATTCTTCAATTTACATGCTTTTGTATGTGAAAACCCCTCATAGAAACCCTCGATTTTGGGAATGAACCATGACACCTTTCTTATGCTCCTCTGATTTTGTCTCTTTTCTGTATTGCTGACGTTTATGGCAATTAATTTCAGTTAATCCCAGAAGTGTGAACAGTTTATTATCCTGTATTTTATCTCAAATTGCTCTTCATAAAAATCTAACTCTGCACTAGAACCGAAAAATTGAGCCACACCTTTTTATCTGATTGTATTTTTGAATCAAGATTCATGTAATGGGTTAGTGCTTAGGTGATAAGGCTGTATGACGATTTTTTGATTTCATATTCAGATTTTTTGAAACTGTGTTTCTTTGCTCACACCATGATGATTCTTCACTTTCCATGCTTTCCTATGATGACATAGCCTAATCAAACGCTCAATTTTGTGGGTGAGCCATAAGACCTCGCCTATGCTACTAAAGACTCTGTCCAATTTCTTACTGATTTTGCTGTATATTTGAACTTGGTATTTTCCTCTGATTTTGTCATCTTCTTTACTCAGGTCAATTGATTTCTATGTATCCCAGGAGTTTCTGCATTTAATTATGCTGTTTTTCTCCTTAAGAATATTTGTAAAAAATCTTCATACATTTCTGCTTCTGCACTAGAACTCACTTACTGAGTCAATCCTGTCTTAATTGACTGTGGTTTGATATTTTGGGGCACAGTGCCTCATGAAATTGTGGTTCATAACATCTGTGATTCACCCAACCAATGGGCATGCTTTTGTAGGATTTTAGGGGTACAGTGCTCCCACAAAACTTTGGTAGCAGAGGATGATTTTGAGGTAAGAGGTGGCCTTCGGACTATATTTCCAAGTAATCTACCTTTCATATTTGCTAGGTTTCTGGGACAGATGCAGTGCTGTTCCTGAGCAAAAATGATTGTGAGTAGCATGGAATACTTTTTGAGTTTGAGAAAATGTAGTATGCTGGTGATGTATTGTGGGATGTGTAGTTGAGAGTGTGGTTTGTGTTGAGTGATGGACTGTTACACTCTTTTTGTTCAGGTGATGGTTTGATTACTGTTGATTATTGTTGAAGCTGTTGACCTTGTCTGCAAATTAGTAGTGTGACTTACAAGGTACTACATTCAAACAGAATTTTATTTAAACATATTTAGGTAGAACAGATAGTGTGTGTTTGTTATTTTGTTTGTGTACAGTAAAAGAAGAGGCTGTGTATTGTTTTATCATTTAAGGAAATGTGGTGCAATTGGTTAGTCAGCTGAAGAGTCATTCTAGAATTGGTGAGGCTTCACCACATAGTTTCACTATCATTGGTTGGGTGCTGCTTGAGTAGCACTGTGACTGGTTAAACTTTGGCATAGGCATCCTATGATTGGTTGCTGTCCGCTTACTTTTTTAGTGAGGGGTTTTGGATTATTTTAGATAGAATATTTGGTAGAGTGTTAAAAAAACCTAAAGCTCCTAGTGTACCTGCTATGGAGTGAGAGATGATTCCAGTATACTAGATGTTGATGGGTGTCAGGCTTTATACATGTATATGGATACTGGACTGGCATGAGGTGACAAAGACCTATGATTTCCTTTAATATTGAAAGCTGGATTTCCTGTGACAAACAATGTGAAAAAGCAATTACCTAGACCTACAAAATTTAAAGCATTAAATAAATGGGATTGAATGGCCTCACAAAAAGAGACAAAGAAAATGAAGACACAATTTAAGGTTTCATTTAGCCAGTGATAAGAAACCAAGTGGGGAATTAAGGAAAGATCCATTCAATAGACAACTGATAGAAAGACAAGTGATGGGCCTGTAGGCAACAGAGAGAAACAAGATAAAAAAAATATATTCAGATGAGGAGGATAACTTTTTAAATGGCCATTAGGATTTTAGACCTCCTCCATACACAGATTCATACAAGCATAGGTACAGAGACTGCTTGTACCTGGTATAGGTGCAGCACGTATTCAGGGTATGGGTTCACAGGGACTAACAGCATTTGCAGTAGCAGTTGCAAGTACAACTGCAAGTGCAAGTGCTCTGCCTTACAGTAAAGCTGCTTTTTGCCTGCTAATAGTAGGGATACTGCTATACCTGCAGTTCTGTCTGCCACTGTGTCTAATACTGACTCTACTATGCCTACTGCACGTCTTAATGAGAGAGAAATTAATATTGCACTTGAAAAGACTGACATGGAAAACATTTACTGGGAAGGCATAATTTAAATAGAATAATGTCATAAAATGTGACTGAAATGAGATACCTGATTTGAGAAAGTAGGAAGGTGTGTGAATAAAGCACACAATAATCTTGAGGATTTAGTGGGAAGAATGTGGGATGTAGGCAAGTCAAAATAACTTATAGAGGAGTTATAGGATGAATCTGAGGGAGCAGGAAGAGCAGAGATGGGTTTAGTGACTTTGCAAGCTCAGACCCAAGATTTAGTTGAGCATATTAAGGGCAGAAGAGATTTGTGAAAATCCAGAGGAAAGTGGAAAAAGTAAACTGGTAGTAAAAATAAAAATACTGTGACATGGAAGAAAGCAAATGTGATTGTGAGCGATGTGAAACCAAAAGGATTGGCGACATTTCCTTTAAGAAAAATTATTGGAGGAGTTAATGTCCATATGTGTTGAACTAGGGACGATCTCTATCCCTTCATGACATATTTTCCATAATTGTGAAAGGAACCTAAAAAATGGGACAAAGAGATCATAGGTTGGTGACAAATTTGAAGATGCTTTGTATTGATTTGGATTCATTATATAAAGTGTTTGTTCTGAGTTATGTATGGGCAGTGTGAAAGGCTGTAGTTGCTTTGCCAGCTACAGAGCCAACTAAAGTTCCACCTAACAAAGCTCCAGCTGAGGTGGTCATGGAAAAATACAGACCTGGCGTAGAGCTTTTGAAAAAGGACATGCCAGAGAAGTTAGTAAACTGGGCAAAAATATGCAAGAGCCGAAAGAGATAGTGCATGCCTTTTATGAAAGACTTATGCAGCTCTATAGTAACTGTAGTGTTATGTCATGTTATTGTATGCATGTTTGTAGAGTGCATTTGAGAGGGTATCCTGGCATTGAGCAGGTGTGAGTCTAGGCATGGTTGCAACTGTGTTCCGCCCATACAGTATGCCTGAATTTTTTGCTGCTTGGATAACCCGGTTTTGGACTTCTTACTTTGGGTGAGTCTCACTTCATGTGTCTCACCCACATTAATCACATGGCAACCAGACTGTGCATGCTTGCTGCCAGTGTCTACATTTTAAGAAAAGGATGCTAGCTAAGGGTAAGGAACACTAGGATGGTTACATGTGAACACATGTTCACATGTGTGTGGGCTGCGCATGTGAGACTTCCATTGTGTGCAGCCCTGTAACTGCACGCCAGTGCCCTGGCCAGTGGGGACTTTGCATTATTAGATAGTGACCTGGGGTAGGTCTTACAATGTTAATGTACACTCATAGATAAAGTCAATACGATGTACTGTATTATCTGCTGTGATACTTTATTACACACATGGGGGAAAGTTGCCTTGCGATTTCACTTCTCTTTGGCCTACAAGTCCAGTGACATATCAGAATGGAGTGGAACATATACGATAAAATCAAATCTGAGAGTTCCAAGTGGATGTCTGTTCAATTTATGGGTCATCCAGGATTGCTATAGTTCTCTGGCACAGCTCAGGATCAGAGCCAAAGCCTTGGGTCATACTACTGGGCCAAGGTAATTACACTTCTTTCCAGCAGCAGGATCAAAGGCCGCACAAAAGGTGTAAATGACATTGCTTCCCTCAACTGCTGCACAGGAAAGGGTGCAGATAAAGATCTGCATTTGATAATTACTTCACACTCTGCACAAGGTCTGGGAACAGCCCACGCCCTCTGAACAAAGAAGGAAACACAGACAACTGAGCCAACACAGGAGGGGGTTCCTCTTTGAACCTTTGGTGGGAAAGGTCCTGGCAGTGATGTCAGAGAGGGATGGAGCTAATACCCCAGAAGCAGATATGACCAGTGACTCCTGGATGATGCGTTCTTGAACTGTCCCAGTATGCTGTGCAGGAGGGTTTGTACAAAGGTGGATGGGTGATGCGGCACCCCAGGATTGAACAGGGGTGTCTGGCTTCTAGAACCTTCCACCCCCTTTAAAAACTACTTCACAAGAGAGAGAGGGGGGTGTTGGTGTCTTCATGTTCTTCACTGCTGGACCATAAAACTGTGACATACATGGAACACTGCAAGGAAAAAAAACTGATTCCTAAATGGATTAATGATTATGTCCCCTCAAGTTGATGTCAGGGCTACTGGGTCTCTCCAAAGACCAATGAGGCTGGCCCCCTTATCCCTCTGAAGACCAGTTTAGGAAAGACCTGTTCTTCTGCACCCAGGCACGAAAACAAGGAGGAGAGTGAAATTAGCTCCATATAAATTACAACACTTTGGAGATGAGGAGGTCTGCTAAATCTGCTCCTTGTTTCTAGAGCTCACCACCAGGAGCGAAATAAGCCTATGAGCATCCAAATAGGCCCAACGGATCCTTAGTTATGTTGGCGACCTTTTACAAGATGGGAGTGTGCGGGCCACCCATGCATCTCTACAAATTTTCCCCATGGTGAGCTCAGGCCCAGTGTCAGCAGACAATTGTTTTATTCAGAGAGGGGGTGTGTATGGGGCCCTGTTCCGGGACACTCTATTGGCCTGAAGACACCATTCCCCGGGCCGTATATACTGAAAAGGGGTCCAGTACCATATCCCTGACCCCCAAAGAGAATTGGGGAGTGCCATTGCACCTCCCCAAATGGGGGTGACCTTTCACCCGTGCTCCCTGTGCCTGTGTCTGGGGGGAGTGGGGTGGCCACTGCAGGTCTCTGCATCCTGCCTGCATGGAGTGGCAGGGAAAGGAAGGCTGCTTGCTCCTGTGCTAGTGAGAACTAAGCCAGTCACATTGGGAGTTGGCTAGGCCATGCAGGATTGACCCCAGTAGATTGAAGGTTGAAAGTGTCTGGGTGCAGCTGGAAACCCCCTAAAATGTAAAACAAAACTGAGAAAAAAGCTATGCAGCTCTTCCAGGCACAGCAGGAGAGTGTCTCATAAAATATTCACTTCTCCTAGTTGGAGCATCCTATAATGCCCTGCAGGGCTTGCTAATTTGCTTATTTTCCTTGCCATGTGGTGGCCCCAGGAGGATAGGGTTACCACCAATGGAGTCGGAAAGTGTTGTACGGGGCTGTAGAAGTGACAGCAGTCCCCCAGTAGTAATATTTGAAAACCGTAAAAAGGAATATGATTGCATTTACACATGGGTATTATTGATTATTGCATTTAATGCATAAAATTATGATGCCCTTAACATGTGGTTTGTTGTTCTTGTAATATGCTGACCCATTGATAAAACCAATAAACCTATTTTATACAAAGTGATGCCCCTCTAATTATTGTCTTATCTTGAACAGGGGGAGTACTATGATTTTGGGGTCATGACCCTTTACGATTGGAATGTGATTTCATACTGTGATCTAAGATATTTTCTATTTGCCTTATTTACATATTTGTAAATTAGTGTGCAGTATTTAGTAGTGTGTGTAATAAATGTACTTTTCCTTTTTCTAATTAAAAAGTACTGACTAGACAATCATTTATTGAGTGTTATTATTGTGAGCCAATGAATGGTGATTACTGGCCCACACCACTTTCTCTGAGTATGCTTTGGACTATTCTGCTCTGCTGCCCCGAGAGAGTCAAGTGCTACAATGGAGTGCTTGGTTATCGGTAAAAGGGAATTGTGAACTTAGGGGCATATTTATACTTGTTTTGCGTGAAATTTGTGTAATTGTTTAATGCAAATTCAGTGAAAAACTAACTCCATATTTATACTTTGGTGCTAGACCTGTCTAGCGCCACATTTCTGGAGTTAAAGTCATTTTTTGGATGTGGAAAACTACTTTGCGTCAATGAGGTGCAAAGTAGGCGTTCCCATGCAAAAATTTCTCTATGGCCTCAGCTCCATATTTATTCCCTTGTCCTAAAATCACGCACAGGGGAAGGAGAGGTCAAATAATGGTGCAATGCTTGCTTTGCACCATTATTTATAGCCTGGGTGAGGGCAGGTGTTAGGGTACCTGTGGACCTATTTCCATGGTGGAACACCATGGAATAAGCCCACAGGTGCCCTCCCAAATCCCGGGGGACACCCCCACCCACACCAGAGGGACAGCAGAGGATGGGGGACCCTATAGGTAAGTGCAGATAAGTAGTTTTTTTATGAGTGCCATTTGGGGCCCTGAAATGGGCCCCCTACATGGCACAGGGTGTAATGAAAATGCCCAGGGGAACTTGGTCCCCTGTGCTGGCCATTTGGGTGGTGGGCATGACTCCTGTCTTATTTAAGACAGGAGTCATGTGGTAAAGATGTTTTTGCGTAAAAAATGACTCTAGGCTGGTTAGAGTCATAAATTTTTACTCTAACCTGCCTAACGTCATTTTTTGGTGCGAAACCCCCTTCTTCCATGCTACAGCGCCACCCCGGCTAACGCCATTTTTTTGAGCTAGCCTACCCTTTGCAGAGGCTTGCACCATCCCATAAATATGGTGCTCGGATGAGGCTCTGAAATAGTGGAAGCCAGTGCTAAACGTTTTGGTGCAAAACTGCGTTTGTGCAGTTTTGCACAAAAAAGTGTAAATCAGGGCCTTAATACTTGTGCAGACATGACACCCTGCACAGCTAATAATCCAATTTTCAACCTAGGCGATGGTGGGACTACTCATAAAAGCAGGGCTTCAGCTTCTTGCAGAATTCAAGAAGTGAGAAGGAGCCTTTTATTTGTAGTAGCAGGTTGGTCCACGCTTTATGAGCATTGCAGGAGAAGGTTTGACCTCCAGACCTCATTTTCCATATGCATGGTATTTGTGCAAGTAGGAGCCTGGACCAGCGGACATGTCTGGAAGGTTTG
The DNA here is from genome assembly GCF_031143425.1 of Pleurodeles waltl. Classification (NCBI taxonomy): domain Eukaryota; kingdom Metazoa; phylum Chordata; class Amphibia; order Caudata; family Salamandridae; genus Pleurodeles; species Pleurodeles waltl. The sequence goes on from NC_090438.1 coordinate 139,975,259, forward strand.
TGAAAGTGAATGTGGTGGGTGGGGTATGCTGGGCTAATGTGATATAGTGCCTTGAAAGTGTGGGTGAGAAGTTTTAATTGTGCTCATTTGTGAATGGGGAGCCAGTGGAGATCTTTCAGTTGTGTTGTGATGTGAGTGAGGCATGGTAGGCGGAGAGTGACTGATATCTGAATGGTCTGCAGCCTTCTGGTGAGTTTTTGGTTGAATCCAGCATAGAGGGTGTTCCCATAGTCTAGCTTGCTTGAGACCAGGGTGTGCATGATGATTGTCTTGGTACTGATTGGAAGCTATTTGAAAATGTGCCTCAGTATCTTCAGGACATGGAAGCATGAGGCAGTGATGACATTGTCTTGGGTGATCATATTAGTTTGCTGTAGATGATGATTCCTAGGTACTTTGTGAGGGTGGGTGTTGGTCCTTGGTCTGTTGGCTACCAAGAAGAATCCTACTGTTATTTGCTCTTCACAAAATTCACAATTTTGGTCTTGTCAGTGTTCAGCTTTGGTCTTCATCGAGTGGGTGATTTCAGTCATACAAGCATTTAACTTGATCAGGGTACTGGGCAGCTTGTCTGTGAGGGAGAGAACAATTTGCATGTCATTGGCATAGAGGAGGACATCAATATCATGAGAGCAGATGATGCTGGTTTGAGGGATCATGACCATGTTGAAGAGGGTCAGTCTTAGGGAGGATCCTTGTGTAAATGTACAGACGAGGTCACAAGTGCTCAAGGTATATAGTGCCAGGCTGCCTGACTGGGTCCTTCTTGATCCATAGGAGACTTCATGATGGCAGTGGATTCCTCTGGAGAGGTGATGAGCCATGGAGTTAGCAATGGTTCTTTGGATAAGATATAGAGGGATTGGGCGGGGTCTGTTGAGTTCAGTTGTAAGCTGAAGTTGGTGTAAGTGCCCAAAAAAAGAAGGTGTTAGCAGATTTGTACCAGCTTTAATTTTGGGTGTGTGTCCTGAGCTTAGTTCGCATTTTCAACAGAGTGCGATGTGTTGGCAGATTAAAAGTACTGTCGAGAATCTGAAGTATGTCAAGTACTGTGGTGCCTGTTTTAATGCAAAGCAGAAAAAGATTAAGGAGAAGCTAATTACAATGCAGACAAATCAGATTCAGAGAAACCATCGAAATCATGGGATGAGTCGTCATTCAAAAGTTATGTAACCTAACAATTCTGGAATATATGGAGGCAAGCAATGGAAGGAGTAGGAATGAGAAACGAGATGGTACAGACTCAAGTTAGAGGGAGAGGAAATATGAATAATTATAGTGTGAATGTGATTATTAATTTGCTCAAAAGAGCACTGCATGTTACATTTGGAGTAAAATAGGACACTGGAAACCAAGTGTAGACAGAATTTAGATTGAATCCAGGATAATTGTATTCTCCTGATGTAGAAAAACTGCAAATCAAATGCAGACATAGTTCATTACCCTAGCTCAACAGACTCCTATGCAGAATGTGCAATATCAAGGACAGTTCCAGACAAATATGCCAATAATTCCAATGTTCAAGCAAAACACAAGATACAAGATCCCATACAATCTAGCGTATCGACAGGATCCAATGATCATGAGCAGTGACATGCCTCCGTTTTCGCCAGAAACAAATTCACAATTACGACACCTGAGGGGAGGAGGATTAATTGCTTGATGCAGTCTGGGAGTTAGACCAAGGTAGCATATTTGTAGTTTGGGAGGTGAATGCCAGCCCATAACATTTATGATCTGCTCTACAGATCATTCTACAGAGGTTCTAAATCTACCCTCTCTAGACAAGAGGTCTAAGATATCGGCAATAGTAGTAAACAGATTATTAATCAGGTTACAGTGGATGTCCCAGTTAACATAGGGCCAATGGAAAGCAGTAATTCACAATGTGTGATTCAAGCCCTGGTAATTTATGTGGCAGGGATTAGCAGTGAAAGAAGAACTCTTTGATTTACTGTACACCAGATCTTGAAGCAATTGAACCCCATAATAAAGATTCAGTTTAAAAAAATCATAATAGTCAAGATTCCATCTATTTCCAGTCAGTTCTTACAAAAGATGACCTTCCTCTGGATATACAACATACTGTTGAAGAAGACGTATGTAATTTCACAGGAACAGAGATAGGACTGATAGATAGTGCTGAACCAGTCAAGATTCAAGTGAAACATGATGTCATTTACGCCAGAATTCAACAATATAAACTTTAAAGAGAAGCAGAAAAAGAAATGAAGCCCATTCTATAAAAGATGATAGAACAATGTATTAAATGGGAGGTTCTTAGTAGTCTTTGCAATTCTCCTCTCACATGCATTGAAAAAACAAGTTGTAAGTGGAGGACAGCACAGTCCCATGTTGTCCAGTGTTATAAAATCCTATTGTAATATTGTAAATGGAACTCCTCCAAATCCAACTCTTTCCTCCTGTTGGTTAGACTGGAGAGGGAATAGTTAATCTAACACAATCAAAGTTAACCCTTTACACTCCTTTGCTTGGACTGGAGTGGGAATGGTAAACTTCAACCCTCCATAGTCCAAAGCTTTCCCTACTGTTGCTTGGGGTGCAGTGGGAAAAGTAAATGTAACCCCTACTGTTGTTTAGACTTGAGTTGAAATAATAAATCTAACTTCGTCAAAGTAGGAATCGCTATTAGGAAATCGGTATTAGGAAATCCCATTGCATTTTAGTCAATGAGCCGATTTTGCATTTCCTAAATAATGATTTCTTATTAATAAATCGCTCTTTAGGAAATGCAAAACCAGTGATAGCAATGGGAAAAAGGCCCCCCTTGGGGCACCTGAAAATAGGAATGCACCTGTAGAGAATACATATGCCTAAGGGGTTTGTATGTGCTCTGTGGCAATCAAAAAAATAGGGATGCACCTGTAGAGAACACATATGCCTAAGGGGCTTGTGTCTGCTCTGTGGCAATAACAAAAAAAACACCTTGGGGTGCTTTTTTTAAATTGCACCTGGTTACCACCGACTTCAAGTCATTGGTAATCGCATCTCCAAAATGTCCAAATCACATTTTGGAAATGCATGGTACACCAGAATAGAAAATGCAAATAGAAATTCCCTTTTTGCATTTCCTATTCTGTGAATCGCAAATTACGATTTCTACAGGGTAAAAATTGCAATTTGCGATTCCTTAAAGGCTTTTGTACATTAGAAAAGCCCAGTATGCATTTCTGAAAGCCCAAAATACCAATTTGGACTGTTTAGAAATGTAAACAACTTTCGTACATCTGGCTCATAGTTTCCAAAGTAGCACTGAAGGGTTGTAATATCTGCACCTCTGTCTTTAGGATGTGCAGAGGTTATAAAGATTAAAGAACCTCTGCACCTCCTCCTTCATAATAATAGCAATGAAGTAGATATAAAGGTTTTAGAAGCTTGCCCTGGCAGAAGGGTTTCAAATGACCCTCCAACATAACTAAACCATAACACATATATATCGAGTGAGTACTGTAGTAAGAGAGAGTAATGCATACTTATTGAATGAATTGCTGTGCACAGAAGGCTAGCCTTGTAAAGGACATCAGGTGATAAGTTCCATCAAAGGAAATTAGTAGTTCGTCAGCCGTTTAGTGCTTTGCATGCTTGACTGATTCTTACATTTCTCAAATTGGAGTAAGAGTCAATCTAAAAGTAGGGACACAGTCTGGTTTTTGAGTAAGTGATGAAAAATCATAATCTTGTATATGTATTTTTCAATTTCAATCTCTATGGACCTCTCACCTTTCCTTAATTCACCCTACACACCCATTCATGAAATCCATAACACTCTTCCCTCAAGATGTGCAGTCTGTTGTGCTATTAATTTCAACCATCTACAGATCACACCCTTGATGGGGGTGATGTGGTAAGCTGTTACAGGAGGGGTTACCAAAAAATTATGATTAGAAAATAGCAAATTTGCCTACATCACCCACCCTACTGGGACAATAAATGGACATCATAGTGCAGAGAATAAATGAGTGGCAAAGGATAAGTAGTGATGGTTACAGTGACATTATAGTAAGGTGTAGATACTGAAATGCACCAGTTATAGTTTAGTGAACTAACTACAACTAGTGCCACCATCATGCACTGCTCTTTGTGATTTGGTAAAACAGTTTTAGAGAAATCACGGTTTAGAAAAAAAATGCAATATCTAATGCAGTAAAATGACCAAACAGAGGCCCATATTTTTACTTTGTGACGCAAAACTGCGCAAATGCAATTTTGCTTCAAAAAGGATAGCACTGGCTTGCGTCATTTCAGAGCGCCAGCAGGGCACCAAATTTATGGATTCCCACAAGCCGGCGCAAAGGGTGGGCTAGCATCTTGGAAAATTATTTTAGCCGGGTAGGGGGTATGGGGGAAGGGGGCTTTGCACCAAAAAAATGACACAAGGCTAGTTAGAGGCAAAAAAAAAAAATCCTTTAACCAGCCTAGCATCATTTCCTGGCACAAAACCATCCATACCACATGACTCCTGTCTTATGAAAGACAGGAGTCATGCCCACCACCCCAATGGCCAGCACAGGGGACAAGGGTCCCCTTGGCGTGGCCATTGCACCCAGTGCCATGTAGGGGGGCCATTTCAGGGCCCCCAATGACACTTTAAAAAATGTTTAAAATACTTACCTCTACTGTAGGAAGTTGGCTCTGTATATACTATCTCAAAGTGAGAGATAGTGTGCACAGAGTCCAAGGGTTCCCTTTAGAGGTTGATAGTGGCAAAATTAGATAATACTAATGCTCTATTTTGTGGTAATGGGGTTGAGCATTGTAACAGGAAGCCTGAGCCTTTAAGGCTCACTGCTAGGTGTTACAGTTCCTGCAGGGGGGAGGTGTGAAGCACCTGAAGCACCTCCCCCCATTGCAGGCTTTGTTTCTGGCCTCAGAGAGCACAAAGGCTCTCACCCAAGGAGGTCAGAAACTCGTCCCTCAGTGGCAGGCTGGCACGGACCAGTCAGTCCTGCACTGAAGGATTGGGTAAAATACAGGGGGTATCTCTAAGATGCCCTTTGTGTGCATTCTGTAATAAATCCAGCACTGGAATCAGTGTGGGTTTATTTTTCTGAGAAGCTTGATACCAAACTTCCCAGTATTCAGTGTTTTATGTTTTTATGTCTGGGGAGCGACCCTTTAGGCAAGGTTCGCTCCCGAGGGGGCAAAATTATTTTTAGGCCTAGGGGCAGAAACCACTAGACACCAGGGATTTTTTTTTATCATACTTATGCATAAGGGGAGTGACCCCTTTGGCAAGGGTCACTCCCCCGGGGGCCAAATTATTTTTAGGCCATTTCTGCCCCCCCCGGGGGCAGATCGGCCTAATATCATTAGGCCGATCTGCCCCCGGGGGGGCAGAAACCACTAGACACCAGGGAATTTTTTTTGTTTATCATACTTTCGCATAAGGGGAGAGGGCCTTAGGCAAGGGTCGCTCCCGGGGGAGGGGGGAATTGTATTTAGGCCAATCTGCCCCCAAGGGGGGCAGAAACCACTACAGACCAGGGATTGGTGTGTGTGTATGTGCGTGTTTTGTTTGGGGAGGGCACATTACTTTTGGCTATATCTGCCCCCCCTTGGGGACAGATCGGCCTATTTTTGGAAGGCCCATCTGTCCCCAAGTGGGGCAGAAAGCCCACCAGAGTCCAGGGAAGATTTTCTTTTTCAAAATAAGAGGGTGGGCCATACCCCCACCCCAAATAAATAGGGCCAAAGTTGTTCTGCCCAGCAGTGGGCAGTTTGGGCAATTACCCCAGATCCACACTCTAGGTAGGGCAGAAAGTCTACTAGATGTCAGGTAATAAAAAAATAAAACAATATTAGGTGGTGGCTACCAACCAGTATGGGCCTGGTTATGCCCCCACCCCAACTGAAGGGGGTAACACTCTTTCAGCTCTCCCCGCACACTAAAACATCTTATCCCATGGCAAGCAAGAGGACATTTGATTATTTTGGGTTTTGGTTTTACATTTGGGCCATGAGAGCTTGGTAACTCTCAAAATTGTCCCACTTGGAATGGTGAGGGCTGCACTTTTTTTACTTTGGGATGCTGCCATGTAGGAAAATCTACAAGACCTAGACACATCTAAAAACTAAACATCAGGTTGATTCCAGGGTGGTGTGCTTCACATGCACCCCATACTATTTTCTTACCCACAATGTCCTGCAAACCTCCAACTTTGCTGGAAATCACAAATTTTTCCCACATTTTTGTGATGGAACTTTCTGGAATCTGCACAAATCCACAAAATTCCTACCACCCAACATTGTCTCATTTATACCGATAAAAAGTCTGCTGCACTTGTCAGTCTAAAAATGTTTTTTTTTTTAAACTGCCCTTTTGGACCCGCCTTGGTTCCCCCTCAATTTCAACATGTTTTTGGCTCTTCCCTGTCACAGGCACTTGGCCCACCTACACAAGTGAGGTATCATTTTTACCGGGAGATTGAGAGGAAAGTTGGGTGTAGGAAATCTGTCCTGGTGCAGTAATCTCACACAGAAATGAGGGAAAAATGATTTTTTTTTTAGTTAAATTTGAGGTTTGCTGAGTATTCTGGGTAAGAAAACATTGGGAGATCCACGCAAGTCACACCTCCCTGGACTTCCTCGGGTGTCTAGTTTTCAGAAATGTCTGGGTTTGGTAGGTTTCCCTAGATGGCTGCTGAGCCCAGGACCAAAAACGCAGGAACACGTAGTTTTGTATTTCATCATTTTGATGTGTCCAGATAGTGTTTTGGGGCATTTCCTGTCACGAGCACTAGGCCTACCCACTCCTCTCAGATTCCAGAACTTTCTGTCACCGAAATGTGAGGAATAAGTGTTTTTTGGCCAGATTTGGAGGTTTGCAGAGGATTCTGGGAAACAGAACCTGGTGAGAGCCCCACAAGTCACCCCATCTTGGATTCCCCAAGGTGTCTAGTTTAAAAAAATGCCAGGTTTGGTAGGGTTTCCTAGGTGCCGGCTGAGCTAGAGGCCAAAATCCACAGCTAGGCACTTTGCAGAAAACAGCTCTGTTTTCTGTGGGAAAACGTGATGTGTCCATGTTGTGTTTTGAAGCATTTCCTGTCGGGGTGCTAGGCCTACCCCCACAAGTGAGGTACCATTTTTATTGACTTTCTGTCACCGAAATGTGAGGAAAAAGTGTTTTTGGGCCAAATTTTGAGGTTTGCAAAGGATTCTGGTTAACAGAACCTGATGAGAGCCCCACAAGTCACCCCATCTTGGATTCTCCTAGGTGTCCAGTTTTCAAAAATGCGCAGATTGGGTAGGTTTCCCTAGGTGCCAGCTGAGCTAGGGGCCAAAATCTACAGCTAGGCACTTTGAAATAACAGCTCTGTTTTCTTTGGGAAAATATGATGTGTCCACGTTGTGTTTTGGGGCATTTCCTGTTGCGGGCGCTAGGCCTACCCACACAAGTGAGGTACCATTTTCATTGAGATATTTGGGGGAACGCTGGGTGGAAGGAAATTTGTGGCTCCTCTCAGATTCCAGAACTTTCTGTCACCGAAATGAGAAGAAAAAGTTTTTTGGGCAAAATGTTTAGGTTTGCAAAGGATTCTGGGTAACAGAACCTGGTGAGAGCCCCACAAGTCACCCCATCTTGGATTACCCTAGGTGTCTAGTTTTCAAGAATGCGCAGGTTTGGTTGGTTTCCCTAGGTGCGGGCTGAGCTAGAGGCCAAAATCCACAGCTAGGCACTGTGCAAAAAACACAGCAGATTTCAATGTAGAAATGTGATGTGTCCATGTAGCGTTTCCTGTCGCAAGCATTAGGCCTACCCACACAAGTGAGGTACCATTTTTATCGCAAGACTTGGGGGAACACAGAATGGCAAAACAAGTGTTATTGCCCCTTGTCTTTCTCTACATTTGTTCCTTCCAAATGTAAGACAGTGTGTATAGTGTGTAAAAAAAAGTCTATTTGAGAAATGGCCTGTAATTCACATGCTAGTATGGGCACCTTGGAATTCAGAGATGTGCAAATTCTTGATACCTATTTTTCACTCTTTATATTTCAGCAAATGAATTGCTGTATACCCGATATAGAATGAAAACCCATTGCAAGGTGCAGCTCATTTATTGGCTCTGGGTACCTAGGGTTTTTGCTGAAACTACAAGCCCTATATATCCCCACAACCAAAGGAGTCCAGCAGACGTAATGGTATATTGCTTTCAAAAATCTGACATTGCAGGAAAAAGTTATGGACTAAAACATGGACAAAAATGGCTGTTTTTTTCACCTCAATTTCAATATTTTTTCATTTCAGCTGTTATTTTCTGTAGGAAACCCTTGTAGGATCTACACAAATTACCCGTTGATGAATTCAGAAGTTTGTCTACTTTTCAGAAATGTTTAGCTTTCTGGGATCCAGCATTGGTTTCACATCCATTTGTGTCACCAACTGTAAGGAGGCTGAAAGCACAAAAAATCATAAAAATGGGGTATGTTCTAGTAGAATGCCATAATTGTGTTGAAAAATTGGGTTTCCCGGTTCAAGTCTGCCTGTTCCTCAAAGCTGGGAAGATGGTGATTTTAGTACTGCAAACCCTTTGTTGATGCCATTTTCAGGGGAAAAAACACAAGCCTTCTTCTCCAGCCCTGTTTTCGTTTTTTTTTTTTTTTTTAATGTAATGTTTGCTGTATATTGGCTAATTTCTTGGTCTCCTTCAGGGGAACCCACAAACTCTGGGTACCTCTAGAATCCCTAGGATGTTGGAAAAAAGGACACAAATATGGCTTAGGTAGCTTATGTAGACTAAAAGGTATGAGGGCGTAAGCGCAAACTGCCCTAAATAGCCTAAAAAAGGCCTGGCACCTGAGGGTGAAAAGGCCTGACAGAGCAGGGGTTAAGAAGGGCAGCTCTGCTCCAGACTTTGAGAGACCATAATCCTGCATTGTTAGTAATAAACTTGACACTGATGGTCACAGTATCAATTTCAGATTGAACATTCTCTGTGAGTGTTTCATTCTGTCAAAGCTCTTTGGCTGATAGTGATGATGGGGAGCTGCCATAAAACCATTGATGTTGATTCACCAACATCTCAGGGGTGGCAGAAGTGAAATCATTCCTCTATGGACCAGGAGAAAGCCACAGTACATGTTTTTGACCTTGATTACATCACAAGAAACCATGAGTTCTTTCCCAATTTCCCACAGCTGCAATTCCTTTGCCAGCTTTCTCCCAAATTGTAGTTTCAGTTAGTTCTTTTAAATCTTCTTTGTTATTTGTTACATTATTAATCAAGCCTCCAATTTCTCTTGAATTGTCTTATATGTAAGTACAGCAATGACTCAAACCAAGTAATTTGCAAATTCCACCCTCTTTCGCCAAAAGACTGTCTAACACAAGGTGGTTCTGAAGTGTTATAGCTCTTGTAGCAGCTAACTCAGTATCTAGAAGAATGATAGCTCCAAAATAACTTGTCAACATCTTATCGCCTATTGTAGACAACTTCTGTATCTTAATAGAACTTATATTGTATATATATTAGAATTATAGCTCAGAAAATGTCTTGTTTGGGTTCCCGTCATCTTAGGAAATGTACTCAAGTCTTCCAGCTGATATATTTTGGGAAAGGCTATACCATCCTCTAGGAAGACGGTAATATGCATTTCTTCCACAAATATAGTAAACACCAGGCACTGGTGGATCCTGTCTATTCATCATAAAATCCCATTTACTCCGAAACATAAATACATGTCTACATTCACTCGTACCCACAAACACTCTTTCATTACTACTCTGTGGCCTATATATCCAAAGTTTTCCCACATGTTCAGCATCCAGTGTTAGTCTTCCTTGTGTAAACATAATCAATCCCCGGTCTATAACTAATCATTCCTTTATTTATCCTTGTCTTTATTTCTCTCCTTCTGTCTTCAGTATTATCTAAAAATGTCTTCTCTACAGGTGTTAATAAACAGGTCAGGTTATTCTGGTGAGCAAATGCTGTGCCAAAGGTTAATGTAGGCTCAAATAAATCTCTCATAATAACTATGGTAGTATCCTTGGCTATGTTATTCAAATAACCAATGACAGGTGCAAATGAAAACACTAAGTCAAAGTTAGAGAAGAAATACTGGATATATTCTTGGTTATAGAAATGCGTTAGTAAAAGACTGCAACTCATAGCATATGTCATAGGCAGGCTATGATAAGTAGATCCTTCTTCCACTGAAGTTAGAATCTGTGTACAAACATAACAATCTTTCGCGTCCATCACCTGAACATACTCACGCAATAAGCGATAGAAAACATTAGAGGAAAGCTCTTTCTCTTCATGTAAGTATTTGACATCTATTTTAAACTTATCTTTTGTTAGTGATGTAATAGTAAAATCCAAAGAGTTGTCAATCTCTGCAGTATGGTTGGCTCCATCCATCTCATAAACAATCACAACTACAAATACCAATAAGCAAATTAACACACTCGCTACTGCCAATCCAACACCTAAATTTTGCAACGGTTAATTCTACTTTATTGGTTGCTAAAAATTCTCATGGTCTCCAAAGTATTAGAAAAAAGAAAATTAAAAAAGAAATTAAAAAATTTCAAAAAAACTAAATCAAAAACCCCTCCTAATTTCTTTTTTTAATAGTTCATTCACTCAGGACAGTCTTTTTGTCAATTCTGGTATAGCGGCTTGTCAAATTCAGTCATCAATTTGTCTATTTCAGTTATTAATGTCTCTTTATAAGCACAACTTTCAGATAATTTTCATGTCAGCTTTTTCCAAATATTCCCTGTTATTCTTCACATGCCAAAATGAACATTTTCAGTGTCTCTGTCAAAATAATAACTCAAAAATTCTTCTTGCCATTCATTTGTAGTTACATATGCCCATTTTGGACCAGCATATATCTTGCTTACAACTCTCTTTCTCTTTGGTCTTTTACTACTTTCACTTTCTTCTCCGCTACTGTTTTCTCCTTTATTCAACTCTTTTTCCTCCTGAATTGGTGGTACCACATTTATTCTTCCTCCTTTCGAACTTTTCTATGGCCAATTATCTTCTTTTAATGTTTACTTCATCAATAACTTTCTCAAAATTGGATTCGAACTTGAGCTTGAACCTTTTTCTTCTGAGGTCCCCATTACTGGTTCAGGAAGAGTCAAATCCACTTTGGCGGGATTTGTCTCAATTCCTTTCCAAATGGGGTCAGTCTTTTGTTCAGTTTTGGTATGTCAAACCACCTGCTGATGAGTGCACCCTACTCTGTGCAAGTTTTCTCTCAACCGGTTGTCTCTGATCACTCTTTTCTGAGAACACCCTCCTCTGATCAGAACTTCTCTCAACCAATGTTTCTTTTTCCTCTTGTAGATTGTTCAATTTCTTCTGAACTTTGTTCTTTTTCATCCATTATAGGAGTAGGTACATCACAAACACTCTCAGGATCCAGCTCTTCTCTTTCTTGCTCTTTACCTGGAATGTTGTTAGCTGTTGGTAACCTCAACAGCTTCTCTTCATGTTCTGTTGGGTTATTCACTTTCCTCATGTGGCTGGCATGCACCCAATTTGGCAAACCTGCACACTTCACAGCTGTCGTTGTCACAAAGATGATCTGGTAGGGCCCCTTCCACAGTGGCTCCAGGCACAACTTTTCTCACATGCCTCTGTAGGATAACCCAGTCACCAGCTCTCAAGTTGTGGCCTTGACCTTGAGTATGTTGCACTGTTGTGACTTCCACCTGATGAGAAAAAGATTGAACCACATCAGCCAGGCTTTTGCAATAATCTAGCACCAAGTAATCTGTAATATTTACAGGTGCATTTGCAGGTATTGCTGGTAATCTCATTGCTTTCCCCATTAGAATCTTGTGAGGAGACAAACCAGTCTTCTTATCATGAGTACTTCTCATTGTCATTAGAACTACAGGGAAAGCATCTGGTCACTTCAAATTTGTTAATGCACACCTTTGCCAATAGAGACTTTAAAGTTCCATTAATTTGCTCTACAAGTCCTGAGGCCTCTGGGCAGTAACTACAATGTAGTTTCTGCTGAATGTTTAAAGCGGAAAAAAGTAATTTGATCACTTTGTTGTTGAAATGACTCCCTCCATCTGATTCCAAGTGGCTGGGAAATCAAAACGTGGAATCAACTCTCTCAAAAGTACTTAGCTACCGTAAGGCTATTGTTTCTCCTTGTGGCATATAGTTCAATCCAATGACTAAAAATGCACACAATCACCAACACATATTTCAAACCAGCACACACAGGCATCTCAATAAAATCCATTTGCATTCTGCTGAATGGACCTCCCGCCATGCCTATGTGTCCCATTTTGACAACTGTTCCTTTACCAACATTCATCTGCTGGTAAACAATGCATCTATGGTAAACCAGTTCAGTAACTTGACTAAATGTTGGATTGAACCAGAACTGTTTGAAACTCCTGATCATTGCATCTCTCCCTATGCGTGCTTGACCATGGTAATATCTGGCCATCTGTGTCAACAAACTGCTTGGCAAAACCACTTTCCATTCTGTTTTCACCCAAATGTCACCTTCCCATTGTATACAATTGTGTTTCACCCAATCTCTATGCTCCTCTTCTGGAACATTATTTTGTATAGCCTTCAGCTCCTCCAAAGTCTCAACAATTTGCATTGTAAAATTTTTATAAACTTCATGATTTTTAGACATCAATTCCCATTTTCCTTTGAATGAGATACTGTTTAAGGCACAGAATTTTGCAACGTGATATGCATAAGCATTTCCCAAAGTCACATATGCCCTCATTATGAACATGGTGGTAAACACCGCTCCGGCGGCGGTGGCGGTAACAACCGCCAACAGTCGGGTGGTCTGGACCACCAAATTATGAACCACCTTAAAAACAGGCAGCCTGAAAACCACTCAGCGCCAGCAGAGGAGTGCCGACAATGACGGCAGAGCCCACCCACAGGCCGACGGAAAGGCCCTACCAGCCCATCAAATAATGAAGCACTAGACCACCGTCAGTTCCAGGGCAGGAACCACCGCCACGCAAAGCCAGACGGAAACAAACCAAATAAAAGGAAACATTCACCGGAGGCACACACAACACGTCGAAGCAGAAATGGATGGAGAGTTGCAGATCATGCCAGCCCTGCTCCTTGCCATATACCTCCACGGCCGAGGCCACCGACGAAGATGACGATGGTAAGTACTGCAACCTACTAAACAAGGAAAGAAAGGGCACAGTTACATACTCACCAACTCCACCCACCCCGCAACGCACCCACAACCCTTCACAACAGCACAAGCCATACACCCCACAGCAAGAGGTGCTTACCCGACACAAGGCAAATCCAACTAGCCCAAAGTACACACATGTGCCCAACACCCCCAACCAAAGAAACGATGAACCACGGATCCGGAGTGTGCCATAAACAACACTGGCCACACGATTTTAAATTCAGCTCAATGAGCAACATAAGTGCAACATAAGGCCAATGGCCAGTCCATAATTTGTAGTAAGATGGGCCAAATTGGCCCCAACTTGACTCCCACATCGCAAAGGTAGTCCACCTCATGGGGCAACACTGGGACATCCAGGCACCTCAGGGGACAGGGGCTGGTGGTGGTGGGGGTGGGGACTTACGACTGGGAGGGGTGGGCTTGTCTTTATGTTTTGCAGGTGGAGCAGACTTGGCCTGGGGTGCGGCAGATGTTCCAGGGCTAGCACGGGGTCTCTTGCTCACAGGGGAGGTAGCAGGTGAATGCGAAGGGTGGACAGGGGGAGGAGTGGACAGGGCAAGGAGGTGGGCACATTTAGGGACGAGACGGGGTGGGCCAGTGGGTTTGAATAGGTCAACACAGGACAGGAAAGGTTTTTAGGGGCAATTGGGGTGGACCTGGAGGAAGGCGTGGGAGTGGAGGTAGAGAGAGTGTTTGTGACAGGTGTAGGTGTGCATGACGTGGCTGCAGGTGACTGGACAGTATGCTGAGGTGTGGTGGATGTGTGATGTGTGGGGTTTTTGGTGGGTTTGAGTGTCTTGGGAGGAGAGGGGTGGACACAGTGGGACAAGACAGACTGGCAGTGTAAATGTATGTTGTCAATTTAAATATTTACACCTAATTGCCAAAGATTACTACTTTCTCCAACAAAAAAAAAATCAACCTTTAAACAGTTTTATCAAATAAGAAAATGGATGATGGAAGCTAGAAACCACCATCCGTCTTACCGCCCTGAGTGTCTGCTACTCGCTGCTTCAAATGCCTCAACACAGGGAAATCCCAGGTGAACAAGCAGAAACACCTGACTTCAAACAGAAAAGCTCCGGTCCTCACGAGATCCTCAGAATAGTGAGCAGTGAGAACTGGTCAGGGTCACTTAACTCGACTTGTGGCTCGCCCCATGTGCCACACCCAAAGTGCCCCGCCCCAAGTGCCACACCCAAAGAGCCCCGCCCAATGTGCTATGCCAAAAGTGCCCTGCCCAAGATGGCTGCCATAAAGATACTTGGGACCAATGCCATGAAACAAAGACTGTGTGCACAGCGCGCTGCAGCAGCCACTAGACTCTGCAAATGGCAGTCTCTGGACCAAGACTGTGTGGTGGAAACAGTAATGCACAGACTCTGGCATCAGGCGGGCCCTAGAGCACACACGCAGCCATGGTGTTGACAGTATTGCCCCCTGCCTAGTGCGCTCTAGGGCCTGGTTTATGAGGATGGAGGGGGTGAAAACGCCACACGAGTCGTGGGGCATGCACTCCATGTGCCAGAACCCAGGAGTCATTATCTGGTCCGTAGCCTTTCCATGCTATCAGATACCATAAGGTGCAGCCTTGGAATTTTTAATCTAAAATCTGTCGCACTTCATATTCCTATTCTCCTTGCACTAGAACTGGAGAAGGACGAGAACAGGATTGTTGATGTGCTTTTTTCAGAAGGGAAGTATGAAAACGGGGTGAATATGTAATGGTGTGGGTAAAAGCAGTTTGTATGTCACTGGATGTGTCTGCTGAAGTACTATGTAAGGACCAATGTTTTTAGGATGGAACATATGTTTTTTCTTAAAGGTGATGTGACAAGTTGAGAGCCACACTTTATCTCCTGGCTTGTATTGTGGACCTTCACAATGTTTTTTATCATAATGTCTTTTATATTTTAGTTTCGCTTTTTCCAGGTGTTGTTGAATTTGCTTTTGCACCTGATGAAGTTGTTGTATAGTATCTGAGACTGCGGGAGTAAGGGAGGTTTCTTGGGGTATTGTGATAGGTAATGTAACTGGGTGATACCCAAACATCCCATAAAAAGGTGTTGATCCTGTGGATATAAGATAAGAGTTATTATAGGCTAATTCAGCTAGCCAAAGCATTGATACCCAAGAAGTTACCGCCTTTTCTGCATAAGCTCATAAATGTTGCTTTAATGATTGATTTAATCTTTTGGTTTGTCTGTCTATTTGTGGATGATGACTGGTGGACAGAATGGATGTGACTTGCAATGGTTTACACCATGTTTGCCAGAAACATGAAGTAAATTGTGAACCTCAGTCAGAGAGTATCACTTTAGGCAGTCCATGAAGGCGAACCACTTGATTTAGAAGTATACTTGCCAGATCACTGGAAGTAGGTAATTTTTTGCAAGCAATGAAGTGTGCATATTTAGTGAGACTGTCTACAACTACGAGAATTACAGAATGATGTTGTACTGACGGTAATCCTGTAATAAAATCTACAGATATATGTTCCCATGGTTTATTTGTTGTTGGGAGAGGTTGTAAAAGTCCTTTGGGCTTTGAATGACTTGTTTTTGTTCGGGCACAGGTTTCGCAGTCTGTTACCATTTCTTTAACATCTTTTACTAGGGTAGGCCACCAAAAGTATCTTTGAATTAATTCAACTGTCATTGGGATGCCTGGATGTCCTGCTATGGGGACGGTGTGTAGCCATTGAAAAACGAACTTACGTAGGCTAGTTTTCGGGACAAACAAACAAGATTCGTGGAAGGGCAGGCCTTGTTTGATAGTTCTATCATGATTTGCTTGAACCCATTTCTGCCATTTCTCAATGGTAAAATAGTTACGGATGTTTTAAAAAAAGTCTTCAGTTTTTCCAATAAATAGAACCTTTTCTGGGGCTATTATGGCTTGTGGTGGTTGAGTTATGGGTAATATCGTAGAATCTTGTCCGGATAAAGCCTCAGCTTTACGAATGTCTTTACCAGGGCGAAAGGTTACCACAAAGTCAAATTCTGCAAAAAATAACATCCATCGTAATTGTCTGGGTGTTAAGAGGCGAGCTGCGCTCATGAATTGTAGATTACGATGGTCGGTCTAGACTGTGATTATATATTTTGCACCTAAAAAGTAATGTCTCCATTCCTTAAAGGTGTCACGAATTGCTAGGAGCTCTTTTTCTGCTATTACATAATTTTGCTCTGCCTCATTCAACTTTCGCTACATATAAGCCACCGGATGAAGTTGACCAGTTTCTTTATTGCATTGAGAGAGTACTGCACCTATCGCTATATCAGAAGCAACTGCTTCTACAACAAATGGGCGTTCGGTATCTGGATGAGCTAAGATAGCCGCGGTAGAAAAAGCTTTCTTTAAGGTTGAAAAGGCCTTATCAGCTTCTCAGGACCACAAGAAGGGTTCTTTTTTCCTCAGCAACTTGGTAATGGGTGATACTGTTTGAGAAAAATGATCAATAAATCTGCGATAAAAGTTGGCGAAACCAAGAAAACAATGTCCATCTCGCACAGTTTTAGGGATTGGCCAATTGGTGACAGCTTGAACTTTTCTTTCGCCATGGTCATTCCTTGTGGGGTAAGTATTACACCCAGGAATTCAACGGTAGTGACATGAAACTCACATTTGCAATATAAATGATGTTTTCTGAGCATTAGAAGAATCTTTTTAACATGTTGCTCATGTTCAGCTTCATTATTAGCTGAATAAATGAGAATGTCGTCTATATATACTATTGCAAAAAGATCCAAATGTTCTCACAGGACATCATTCAGAAAGAACTGAAAGGCTGCCGGGGCATTACAAAGTCTAAATTGCATGACAGTGTATTCGAATAACCCATACCGAGTTTTAAAGGCAGTTTTCCACTGGTCACCAGTTCTCATTCTGACTAAATGATATGCTCCTCATAAATCTAGTTTTGTATAGATTGTCCCCATTTTTACTTGGTCTAGAAGGATGGGAATTAAGGGTAACGGATACTTATTCTTTATTGTGATCTTGTTAAGCGCCCTATAATATATGCAAATTGTAAGATCTCCATTTGCTTCTGACACAAAGAAAAGAGGAGAGGCTGCTGGAGATTTAGAAGGGCGAATTAATCAGTTAGCTAGAAATTGGTCTAAGTACTTTCTGAGATTTTGATTTTCCTGTTCGGATTAGGCATTTATACGACAACTAGGAAGTACGGCTTCAGGCATGAGATCAATTTGACAGCCATCTGGTCTGTGCGGGGGTAAAATTTCTGCTTCCTTTTCATCAAACACATCAGTAAATGATGAATATTGCGAGGGTAATACTATATCCTTCTCAGCGGCTGTGGTTACGTAGGATTCAGTGGGAGTTTTAATGTTCATTGTCTTAAGACACTTCGCTTTACAGAAAGGCGATGAAAACTTTATCTTTTTTTCTTTACAGTCTATTTGGGGATTATGATAACTCAACCATGGCATTCCAAGAATCATTCCATACTGAGGAGGATGAATCACATCAAACGTTATCAATTCAACAGGTTTACTCTTTTGCATCTGTCCATCACAAGTTACTGACAATGGAAGAGTTTGTAGAACCACTGGTCCTCAGAATAGTAGTTTGCCATCTACTGCTTGCACCACCTCTGGAGTTTTCTTTTTCTCACACAGGATATTCCACATGATTGAACTATCTGTGCGTCTATGAAATTGCCAGTAGCACCAGAGTCCACTATAGCCTTGCCTAGATGAACTTGATCTTGTACCTGTATCTCCAGACCGATTCTTAAATGTTGTGACCTTGTCAATTGTTGATTTTGATTTGTGTCTTGGGAAGGGTTAATGACTACACCCAAGAGTAACCCTTCTTTACACCTTGGGTGTAATAGTTTTCCTTTTCGGTATCTACACTTGCTACAGTTCTTTTTGTTACAGGTATCTTGCTCTTTGGTTTTACTGGGCATTCTTTTGCAAAATTATCCTTACGGCCACAATACAAGCATTGTCCATTTTTCCGGCGCTGTTCTTTTTCCTCTTTAGTTAAAGGTTGCCTGACTGCTCCTATTTCCATTGGTTCTGGGCTAACTTCATTATTTGGTTGTGGACCTTTACTCCTTTCTGCACGCTAAGTGTTTCTCTCAGGTTTTCTCTGTTCTCCTTTCCTTTCAGCAAGGCGATGATCCAATCTTAAAGCAAGGTTGATTAACTCTGAACAGCCAGTTGGTTGAGGATCAATTTGTGCAAAAGCATCTTTCAACTTATCCTTGAGACCATGAAAGAAAAGAGCGGCTCTTTTCTCCTCTGGCCAAGCTGTTTCCGCCACTAACCGATTGAAATTAGCTAAATATGAAACTAAATCCCTATTTCCTTGGCGTAACTCTAGCAACTCTCGATCTGCTGACAAGGTGATTGCTCTTTGGTCAAAGACATTTTTGAACTCTTGCACAAACCTTCAATTATAGAGTAATGGGCTATCTTGGCGAGCTAAGGGAACTGCTCATGTGGCAGCATCTCCAGATAAATAGGAAATTAGAAATGCTACTCGGGATTGCGGATCTGGAAAGGTATTTGATCTACAAGTGAAATGGAGTTCCACTTGTGTAAGAAAAGTCTGAACTTTATTGGGATCACCAGAAAACCGCTCAGGTGCAGCTCAAGGAATTGGTGTGGGAACAGTGAGTGAAATGTTAGTTGGGGGATTCACTCCTGACGTTTGTGGTGGAACAGAATGCCAACCTGTTCCCAAAGGACTTTGTTCCTTCTTTCCTACTTTATCTTGTAGTTGAGCAACCTTTTCAGTTAAGGCGGCAGTGGTGTTCCTCGACACAACCAAATCAAGTTATATTTGCGTAATTACTTTTAACAAATCGTCCAAGGTGGCCATATTGACAACTCAAGCGTAAACCAGGAGGATTTAAATTTGTGTGCTCACTATTCTGTCAGCGAGACCAAATCCTCAGGGTACACGCATTGTTGTCAATAGGCCTACCTCCTGGCAGCTCCAACTCAAAAAGCCTTAAAAGCGCACAGTCTTAGAGTGGCCAAGTGGGGGTTAGGGAGTTAAGGAAGGGTACAGCGGGGAAGGAGACCTGCGGAAACAAGAATCACAGATACTACAGAGAAATATCAATCTCAGAACTCTTCGGAATCTGTCAACTATAAATCCTGCAGTCGCTTGGAACAATAGTAAATCATAGCGCCTTTCAAAAGTTTCAAGAAATGAAAGGTTAACAGGGTATTCACTCAATAAAATGTTACTTTACATTTCAAAAACTTTCGAACATACACAATTTCAATTTGTGTCAGTATTTTACATTAACCATAATCAAATATTCCCTTGAGTTCAAATTATTGCCTTAGCATTTATTCATAACCATTTAAACCTTTTCTGAATAACCGCGCTTATACAATGTATTTCTGGCGCTACCGAGCGACTCCACAAGTAAGCAGCTGAAGTTGAAAAGTGACCGCGAGAAAGCGGTAACGCTGTAACAGCAAAACATTTGCTTAGTTTGTTATCAATTTAAATATTTACAGATGATTGCCAAAGATTACTACTTTCTCCAACAAAAAAAAAAATATCCACCTTTAAACAGCTTTATCAAATAAGAAAACGGATGATGGAAGCTAGAAATCCGTTTTACCGCCCTGAGTGTCTGCTACTCACTGCTTCAAATACCTCAACATCGGGAAATCCCAGGTGAACAAGCAGGAACATGGAAACACCCGACTTCAAACAGAAACGCTCCGGTCCTCACGAGATCCTCAGAACAGTGATCTGTGAGAACTGGGCAGGGTCACTTAAATAGACTTGTGCCCCGCCCCATGTGCCACACCCAAAGTGCCCCACCCAATGTGCCATGGCCAAAGTGTCCCGCCCAAGATGGCTGCCATAAAGATACTTGGGACCAATGCCATGAAATAAAGACAATGCGCGCACAGCGCGCTGCAGCAGCCACTAGACTCTGCAAATGGCAGTCTCTGGACCAAGACTGTGTGGTGGAAACAGTAATGCACAGACTCTGACATCAGGCATGCCCTAGAGCGCGCACGCAGCCATGGTGTTGACAGTCTGCAAGTTTGGTGAGTGTACTGCACGTGCCAACTAAAGTCGTTGTGGTGAGTGCAGGTGTGGTGTCTGGGGTGCATGAATGGATGTCTGATTTTGTGGTGACTGCAAGAATAGGGTCAGCAACATTGAATGAGGGTGCAGTGCCTGTGGGTGTGCTTGTAGAGGGGACAGACAGTGAGGCGGAAGATGCAGACACACTGGAGGAAGTGGATGTTGGTGTGTGTGCCTGTGTACGTTGGCTGTGTGTATGCCTGGGTGGGAAGTGTGGTGCTTGTGCTTTGAAGTGTGCTTCTTGTTTGTTGAGGTGTGTGCCTGCATGTCAGAATGTGTGCTTTGGACGGGTGAAGGGAGTGGGGTGCTGGAAGGGGTAGAGGTGGTTGGAGGGGGGACGTAATGACCAGGGACACTGGCTGCCGTCAAGGAGGAGGCCAGAGCCTTAAAAAAATCTCTGTAGGCCAGACACAGCACCGTGAATGCCATCCAGGTAGGCATTGGTCTGCTGCACCTATAATGCTAGCTCCTGGATGGCATAGACAATGGTTTTCTGCCCTGCAGAGATGGTTCTGAGGAGGTCAATAGCCTCCTCCGTGAGGGCAGCAGTGCTGACTGGGGCAGGGGTGGAGGTGCCTGTGACGAAGGAGACGCCCACCCTTCTGGGTGAATTGGGACAGGCAACTTGGTGGGGAGCAAATGGGAAGGCAGTGATGGTATGGGGGGTGGCAGAAGATGACACAGAATGGGTGGGCCCACTAGGGGCAGACAGGGAGCTTCCATCAGAGGAGGTATCAGAGCCACTACCTCCAGTGGTAGTTGCCTCCCCGTGGTACTCCCCTTACCTTCCAACCCACTTGTCCCATTGGCACGGACGACTCTGCCTCCATGGAAACGTGGGCCGCTGCATCCCCACTCGCTGGTGCCTCAGCTCCCTCGCCAGATGATGGTGATGTACACAGACAACACAAAAGAACAGGGATGGGGAGACAAAACAGGAGAGACAATTGTAAATAGGTGAATGGAGGTACATAAGTGGTTCACACTTACACTCACCCTGCAAATTGTACACCATGCAGCACCTACCTCTATACACATGGCTATGCCCCTGACTAGTGGCCACAACCCTGCTCCACAGCCCTTCCCCACAGCACTGAAGAACCTGAAGTACTGCAGACCTGACCCTTACAACCCTACCTCCAATGGGGGCTATTATGTAGACGGACATCAGTCAGAGTCCCTGCCACTAGACAGCATACATACCACTGCACACTCATCCATCCATCAAGGAGCCATACTATGGTTTCTGTACTCACCCCCTTGTGACTGCTGTGCAGCCTTCAAGTGCCCACCCAGGTCCGGATACGCCACCGCCAGCATGCGTCGCCCGACGGGCACCCCTTCCTTGTTGGGAGGACTTCCCCAGCTGGGCCTTGCAGATCTTCCTCGCCAAGGTCCTCCCAATGCTTCCTGCATGGGTGCTCTGCTGGATGTAGACCCCCAGGGTCCACACCTCCCTGGCGATGGACTGCCACAGTCCCCTCTTCTGATGGGCGCTGACCTATATGGGACACACATAAAAAGGAACACAGAGGTCAGACAATGGCCATTACATACAGCTGGCTATACGTCCACTAAGGGACGGACATTTACAACAGCATAACAACACACACACAGGCAGAATGTCAGGAACCCAGGACTATACAGTGTTAAACATGCACACATGTTTACAGCCATCTACCACCATTACACACATCCATGTCCCCCAATCCTCCTACTCACATGTACCTCTGCTCGACGGTAGAGCTTGGCTTACAGGGACAAGACCCCGTCCAGGAGCTTCTCCAATTGCTCACTTGTGAAGGCCGGTGCCCTTTCTACTTGAACACATTCCATTTCCATGACCAGAGGCAGGACACAGCAGCACACTCAGTGGAGTACCTGCATGCACGAGATCCAGGAGTTAAGTGAAGTTGGGGTGACGAGTTAGCGTACGCACCGTGGCGGTGTGCACCGTCACCGCCGGTGGCGAGTATGATACACTAAGAATCCCCATTGACAACTATGTTAACCAATTAATGGTCGCACGGCGGTGAGCAACGCCTTATGCTATTACGTCAACCGCTAGCGGTATGAGGTTATTTCCACTACAACATTTCAGGATTACAGGGAGCAGCCATTTTGGCATTAACTACACAGTTGTTAAATCCTCATCTGCCGCATGCAGGCCCTATTGTTCCCAAACCCCCATAGGCAGGAACAAATATACATTTACTCACTACAACAGTCCTGATGTATCCTTGAGGACATATTACTCCAGTTTCACACCTACTATGCATACGTGTCGTCGACTTGTATGCCAGCTGTGCTGAATAGGATACATTGTCGGCCGATGTATGTGTGTTCCTCACATGTGTTCTATACTCATCCTAGGTACAGACTTTTGTGGCGAGGGAGGGCCCCAGCGGTGTATAGATCACTTGTTGATTTGAGGACCATGGTGGAGCGTCACATCATTATCAATTACAGACTCACTCGCGCTACTATTCATTAACTTTGTGCATTACTGGATCCAGCAGTGAGACCGGCTAATCGGAATCAGCATGCCATCCCTACTGAAGTGCAGGTGATCTCTGCACTCCATTTCCTGGCCACGGTCTCATTTCAAGTGACAGTGGGCATCGGTGCAGGTTTTTCACAACCCATGTTTAGCATTATACTGTCAAGATTCCTGAATGCATTTGTACAACACCTGCAGTCCTATGTGAGGTTTCCCCAAAGTGCTGACCTCCCTGCCATCAATTCGGATTTCTATTCCTTTGCCAACATTCCCCATGTGATAGGTGCCATCGATGGCACCCACATTGTTCTCATCCCCCAAGAGTGAGTGAACAGGTGTACAGAAACAGGAAGAACTTTCACTCTATGAACATTCAATTGGTGAGTACTGCAGACCAGTACATCTCATGTGAATGCCATGTTCCTTGGATCAGTCCATGATTCCTTTGTGCTGAGGGACAGTAATGTGCAACACAAGATAGAACAACTACAAAGGGACAGAGGATGGATCATAGGTAAGTGTGTCTGACACTTTTTGCACATAGCAGACAGCCAGGCTGTCTGCCACTGAGGGTTGTCAGTGACAGTCCTGTTTTGCACCCTTTTTTGGCTCCTGACACCAGTGAGGAATCCTAGGACAGATGCAAAGAGGAATTACAATGAGGCCAATGGACAGACTAGGAGGGTGATAGAGCATACAATAGGTCTCCTGAAGGCTAGATTCCGTTGCCTCCATATCTCTGGTGGATCCCTGGCCTATGAGCCTGAAAGGGTGTGTAGAATAGTGGTGGCCTGCTGCATGCTGCACAACGTGGCTGTGAAGAATTCTATCCCCCTCTTGGAGGAGGTGGGTGCTGTATATCCAGACCAGCTTCCTCAGGGAGGGGATGAGAGTGACGGTGATGATGAGGAGAGGGAAGATGTACATTCCAGGAAACAACTGATACAACTTTACTTCCAGTAACTATGTGGGACTATTCAATGATGTTGCTGTTTGTGCAGCATACTGTCAGTGTGCCTTTTCCTCTATGGGGGTGTTGGGTCTATGGACATTGTCACTGTGACCAGGTTTGCATGGGACATGTAACATTATGGTCAAATTGTGTGACAATTCTGTCGTCACAACCACATGTATGTGTGGGGTGCAATTCCTGCTACTCAGATAAGAATAAATTATTTCTAAGACTATTGCATCCACACTTACATTTGTTTCAACATAATGACAGGGGACCTTGACATTGTTGAACAGGTGTTTTATTTGGTGCAGGGATTACATTGTGCTGTTTACAGTGATGGGAGTGGGCTACTGGTGGATGTCCAATATGGCTACATTTCAAGTAATTCCCTAAGATGTGTTTTCATCCCTGCAGACCTCTTTTGTATAAAGTCTTCTTCATCCATATTTAACCTATAACTCCTCTTCAGGCTTTTCATTTTCATTAGATCAATGTCATATTCGTCTGCTATTTCCTGTAACTGCTGGTGCACTTTCTCTGCTCCCTTTGTTATTATCTTACATAGGTGTCTTAACTGAGCTTCGGAATATGACTCAAGTCTATTTACACCCATTGTACCTTCAAGAAATTAATTTCCTTCCACTGTTTGTTGAGTCTTCCTCTCTGCTCTTTTTCTCCAAAGTCATTGAATTGATTAAATCTTCTAACCACTTTGTTATCTCTTGTGCAGATAAGCCTTTTATAGAAATTTCCTAAGACTGTGCACCCAAATCTTGTTCTTGTGTTGTGCTCACATGTTGTTGTGGAGACAATAGTCTTTCTCCCTAACCACTGTAGGATCTGGTCCCAGAATTTCCAACAGGAGACATATCTATTAAAGAATTAGTCTCATTCAGGGTTTGTTCTTGTCTAGGAGTCGATTTCTCCAAAACCCCATTCTGAAACTGGATCAAAGAATTTGATCCACTATTATTAGTCTGTGTATATAGTGGCATCGTAATAGGTACAGAAATTGCATCTGGACCAATAAAAGATCAAATTTTTTGTGTCTACTTTGTTCTCATGCTCTGTATTTGAGGAATCTGTATTTGAGCAGGCTCCTTTTGAATCAAATTCAGACCCTGTTGACTTGGAGACAACTCTAAATTAGTAGTCGTCCTTATGACCTGAGCCTCTGGATAAGTTTCAGCAATGTTCATCTCCAACTGATGTTTGTTGTTCAATGAATCATTAAAACTATGCTGCATCTGAACCCGTTCAATGTTCAGGATATTCTGTGATACCTCCAAAGTGGATGTTGCAGTAGGAATTGTATTACTAATCCCACTCCCACACATTCCACTCTCACTAGTTCTCTGATCTCCTTGACCTGTATTTGGTAGAGGATAAGTCTGCAAAATCTCAGAAACGATTTAATCTTCATCTAACTCATTATCATCATTAAACATGACTTGTTTTAAGTCTTTTAGTTTCTGTTCCTTATCTACCGAAGAACTCTTTTTCTTTTTCTTTTCATCTTTTGACTCACCCTCATCATCCTTTGTCCTCAAAGGAATTTATCTAATTTCCTGTAGAGTTGCCACTCTCCACCTTTTCTGCTCCTCATCCCACCTAGCTTCTGCTAGTGTCTTTTCTACTCTCCTCATTCTTTTCTCAAATTTCAATGCTAGTTGCTGTCTAGCTACTAGCTCCCAAATCGCTAAGCCTTCATATTGTGCCAGCCTCGGAGGAGGCTTTAAACTGTACATTTTCTACCTCAAATTCTCCAAAATTGAATGTTCGATTTTCTGGAAAAGCCAAACAACCTTATTTCTTTGTGATCTTAACCCAATGTCAACCAAAGGCACACTCCTGGACCCTTTTCCTTAATCACAATGTATACCGGAGTATTTTCTAGCGGACAAATTTTTCCTTCAAGTGACGGAATGTATTCATCACCTCTCAAAGCACTTGTCAAAGCCTTGAAAAACTTCCTTTTCAACCAAATTTATTCAAAAACAAAGTCCACAAAAAAAGTATTATTCACAAACAAAATCAAACTAGGCAAAAACAAACAACGAAATCTGTTCAAAAATAACCAGTCAGAAAAAGTGACTATGATCCTGCAATCCTCTTTGACACTCTCACCTTCCAATCGCACTACAATATTGTCGGACTGATTGACAAATCCGTGCGCGACCTTTTTTACTAATCAACCTATCCCAGCGTGGCACAACTTATGTCACACTAATACACACACCCCTTCTCAGCTCGACCGCTGAGACGCTGACAAAGTCTTTCGGCCTGACTTTTCCACAACTCACACATTAAATCAATACATATTAGTTTGCGAGCAAAACCTTGAAACCAAACAAGAAAACAAATTTGCCCATTTACTACAGGGAGGGTACTACAATCGCTTCAGGAACTTTCCAAAGTATACCTTTGGCATTTGCTTACACTTTTTCACAGTTCCACTCATTCGCAAGTAAAATACGACCAGCAAATTTCACTTTTCAAATGATCATTGGACTGTTGTCCTAGTGTACTTAGGACTCAACAAATCTCAGTAAAATCCAATCACGCCAATTATCTCACAACCTTGATCTACCAACCACACCGGATCGGTCCACTAAATGGACAAATTACAACATATACCAAGTGTCTCATTACACTTGTTAATATACTCCGGAGTCTTAGACCTCTCTCATTAGGTCCGTAATCAATAACCATGTGGATAATTTTTCCTGCACTAAGCGCCACACTCAAATGAAGAACGCCACTTCCCTACTCTCATACCTATTGGAGTACGCCCACTCCTTCTAAACTCTATTGCAAATTAGCTGTGCAAGCACAAAATAACTTCACCTCACTCAAATCAACCGAAACACTGCTAGAAACATACCCTTCATCCTAGAGTGCCTCCGAGGACTGGGGAAAGTCACTTAAGGCAACTAGCACCTCATGTTAACAAATCTATTTTCTAAAATACATTTTTCACAAACTATAACAACGTCATAATGACATCATCAATCAATGACTTAACCATCCTCTGCTACCAAAAACTGCTGCAGCGCCAAGAAATCCTAGCTATTACTTCAAACTAAATAGTGGATTTCACTCCTTAGGCCAATGGATCGACTCAACATCAGTTAGAGGGGATGTCAATAATAGATGTCATAGTAAAAAACAATAATCAAAATATTCAATAATCTAAACACTACACAATAACCACACCAGTTTATTAAGAAGGATTTTGAATTTATTTCCCTATATTAACAATGCTAATGTCACAAAAATAACTTTCAAACATAAATGATAAGCATATAGAATCAATAATGGCTGATTAGAACGTCTTATATATCTGAGTTTAATCAAAGCAAGCAAGAAAATTATCTCAAGTATCATAACAGTGATTAACAACACCAATATTTGCAACAGCAATATGTTATACATTGGGGCAAAAGTTCAAAGAATGTCAATGTAAATCATGAGTATGTAAAGATAAATTCCCTCACTAACAACAAATTAGCATTAAAATGTTTGACTTCATGTAAAAAGAATTTAGAAACACAAATTTAGAAAATCATACTGACTTGGGTTATTATAAAACAAAATTGGTCATTATGCAGCAATTAATCTATAAATTGCAGCTGGTTCCTGTAAAGCAAGAGACACATATAACAATACAATTTCATACATTACCCATAAAACAACAACATGCAGTCTACTTCAGCAAGGGGACACTATCAGTTTAAGTTTTCATAGGGTCTGGTCTACATCAACAGCTAGCCCCACATTGCTAATATGACTCGAACCTCCACTAAGAACTCCCTCAATCCGAAAACTCCGACAGAAGTACTCAGAATAAGATAATGGGAAGATCACGAACAAGAACAAGACAAGGCTAGACTCCCGAAAAATAGGTGACAGATCATTATATAAATTTGTAAAAAGCTCACGATTGGTCAGTACATGGGGTGTTATACAATTCAGCCAATTAAATACTATTAGATAACCAAAAGCTTCGTGACAACAATATTAGCTACATACAATTATAAAAATGTCTTCTCCTCTTCCGTCTCGTCTGTGGCTCCATTGTTCCATCTCATCAAAACTTCTCTTCTCAGGAAGAAGCGTCCTACTTAGTATCTTCTACTTCCATCCTCGAGGAAGAAACCACACGTTAGTGACAATTATAAACAAGTGAACAGTCAAACTTGTGTAATGACCTAATAAATCTGTCCTTGTAAAACCTAACACAGCAACCCACTAGGGGTAGCTGTTTACACATTGTTAGACTTTTCATCCTTGGCGTGGTCTCCCTTAACTTTTTGCCTCTGTTCCCCAGGTTGTTGATGTGTGCTGGACTCTGATTTTGCTGTTTTTGTTACTCTGGGCACTTTACCACTGCTAACCAGTGCTAAAGTGCAAGTGCTCCTGTTTAAATTGTATGTAAGTGGTTCATCCATGATTGGCATATTTGAATTACTAGTAAGTCCCTAGTAATGTGCACTAGAGGTGCCAGGGCCTGTAAATCAAATGCTACTAGTGGGCCTGCAGCACTGGTTGTGCCACCCACATAAGTAGCTCTGTAATCATGTCTCAGACCTGCCCCTGCAGTGTCTGGATGTGTATTTTTACACTGTAAATTCGACTTGGCAAGTGTACCCACTTGCCAGGCCTAAACCTTCCCTTTCCTTACATGTAAGGCGCCCCTAAGGTAGGCCCTAGGTAGCCCCAAGGGCAGGGTGCAGTGTATGGATAAGGTAGGACATATAGTAATGTGGTTTATATGTCCTGACAGTGAAATACTGCCAATTTCGTTTTCACTGTTGCAAGGTCTGTCTCTCTCTCATAGGATAATATGGGGGCTACCTTTAAATATGATTAAAGTGTAGATTCCCCTAGAGAAGAGATGGACAGGTGGAGTTTGGGATCCCTGAACTCACAATTTAAAAATGCATCTTTTAGTAAAGTTGATTTTGAGATTGTGCGTTTGAAAATGCCACTTTTAGAAAGTGAGCATTTTCTTGCTTAAACCATTCTGTGACTCTGCCTTGTTTG
This sequence comes from Pleurodeles waltl, assembly GCF_031143425.1. Lineage (NCBI taxonomy): Eukaryota > Metazoa > Chordata > Amphibia > Caudata > Salamandridae > Pleurodeles > Pleurodeles waltl. The sequence goes on from NC_090438.1 coordinate 140,004,037, forward strand.
TGGATTCCCTGTCTGGGTCAGTTGACAGTTGGGTTGTTTTTCACCTCACACCAGACAGTGACACAAAGGGAGCTGGGGTGTGATCTGCATTCCTGATTAGCCATCTCTGCTAGGAGGGAGGGGTGGAGTGGTCACTCTCATCTGAAAGGACTGTGCCTGCCTCTGACAATGCTGTCTCCAGCCCCCTGGTGTGTGTCTGAGGCCTTGCCTGGGCAAGGCAGGATTTCACAAGAAGGTGTGAGTCCCCTTTGAAGGAAGGTGACTTCAAAGACTAAAATGGGTATAAGAAGGGCACCCAAACTTACAAACTTTAGAAACACTTCTGGAATCAAGGGGAACCTCTGCCTGGAGAAGAGCTGATCGCTGAGGAACAAGTGCTGCCCTGCCTGTGACTGTGCTTTGTGGAGCTTTCCTGCAGTGCTGCTTCTGCCAGAGTAAGAGGGCAAAGACTGGACTTTGTGTGCCTTCCATCTTGAAGAAGAAATCTCCAAGGGCTTGATGTAGAGCTTGCCTCCTGTTATTGAAGTCTCAGGGATAGCAAAGACTTCTTCCTGCCAGCATCTGGAGTCTCTGGAGAGACCCCTACTCTGCTCTGTGGTGCCCTTCCAGTTCCTGGGACCCTGAAAGGAGAGGCTGGCAGCCTAAGGACAAAAATACACGCACCGAGCGCCGTGCGGAGAAAAGATCGACGCGAATCCGATCGCGGCTGAGAAAACGACGCGACGCCGGCTCCGCAGCTGAGAAACGACGCCGCAGGAAACGCGACCGAAGAATCGACGCCCGGAGCAGGAGAAACGACGCGCAGCATCGCTGACGAAGGCTGAGAGATCGCAACCTGCGCCGCGGGACTTTCGGACCGTCGCGGGGCTGGCTTTTTCGACGCGCATCGCCGTGCCGAGCTGTTTTCAACGCATATAACCGTGCAGGGTTATTTTCGACGCACACCGCCCGTGCGGGGTTATTTTTGACGCAAACCAGGTACATTTACACGCTAGCAGCGCTAGTGTGTTGTTACAACTACCTAAAGACTCTTTTTATTTTAAACCTTTTAAAAATCATAACTTGACTTGTGTATGTTGGATTTTTGTCGTTTTGGTCTTGTTTTGTCTAGATAAATATTTCCTATTTTTCTAAACTGGTGTTGTGTCATTTTGTAGTGTTTTCATTAAGTTACTGTGTGTGTTGGTACAAATACTTTACGCCCAGCACTCTGAGGTTAAGCCTACTGCTCTGCCAAGCTACCAAGGGGGTAAGCAGGGGTTAGCTGAGGGTGATTCTCTTTTATCCTAACTAGAGTGAGGGTCCTTGCTTGAACAGGGGGTAACCTGACTGTCAACCAAAGACCCCATTTCTAACATTGGTGACCAGCGGTCGGGATTTGGACTTGTATTTGTACTTGACATACAGTAATTAAGTGTACACTACTGTTTTTGATCTCAGACCACTACGTGACCACATACTACTAGTCTTGTGATTTTTGTTTTTACTTGGACTGTTTTTCTCTGCATTTAGTTTCTTTTTTTTCGCTGATCCCGGGATTGACCTTGCTGAAACTTCATTTGAGAACTTGCTTTTCTGTTTTTGGAACTGTGCATATTTTTTTAACCTCTCATCATGTCTCAGTCTGGAGATGCCCTAGCTGAAGCTGCTTTTGACTTGGAGAAATTGGAGAGCTACAAGGTGGCTCAGTTGAAGCAGTTTTGTAGTAATGTTGGCTGTCCCATTAAGAGCTCATCCAAGAAGGATGAGCTGCAAAAGGCGCTGAGGGCCTGGGTGACAGCCAAAGCAGCTGAGGGGCACACAGATGAGGAGCCAGAGGGGGAAGAGGAGTTGCAAGTCACTCACACTGATGTAGTGGGTGGGCCTGCTATGTCTCAGGGGAGAATCTCTAGGGCAAGTAGCAGTGTATCCTCCAAGGGTCTGACACCTGAAGAGTTACAGGACAGACAGGCAGAAAGGGAGTACCAATTGGAGCAGAGAAGGCTAGCCCTTGAGGAGAAGAAGATAACAATGGCTCATGAGCTTAGCTTGAAAGAGATAGATCATAGAAGCCAGTCCAGTAAGGATGGTGGCAGCAATTCTACAGTGCAGCCTGAGAGAAGGGTACACATCCCAAAAGACCTTGTGAGGGATTATAAGAGGGAGGATGATATCTACTTGTGGTTCAAGGGATATGAGTCAGCTCTCCACATGAACCTGGTCCCTGAAGCTCATTGGGGGGCAGCCCTGTGGAAGCATTTTGAGGCAGAGGGGAGGGACACACTGACGGCCTTAGGGGATGCTCAGAGTCTCACCTACCCTGCCATGAAGGAGGCCTTACTTACCAGGTATGGTCTCACCCCTGAGCAGTACAAAGAGAAGTTTAGATCCTACAAGAGAAAGGAATCCCAAACATGGTTGGAATGTGTTGATTCTTGTTGCAGGTCACTGGATGGTTGGGTGAAGGGCAGTAAGGTAAACACGTATGAGGGGCTTTACAATTTAATTGCTTGGGAGCACTTGTACAGTTTATGTTTTCCAGAGCTGCGCCAGCACCTCATTGACAGCAAGCTGACTGACCCCAGGAAGCTTGCACAGGAAGCGGACCGCTGGGAGAGCACCAGGGTCCAAAAGAGGTATGGGGGAGACCACGCCAAGGGTGGGCAGGGTCCCTCTCAGAAGAAAGGGGGGGGTAAGGGCAAACAGGATGAGTTCTCTAAAGGGCCCCAAACTGATTCCCAGGGTAAGGATTCCCAACCCCCCAGTGAAAAGAGGCCATGGTTCTCCAAAGGGAAGCCAATGGCAGGTGGTCCCCTACGTAAGTGCTATTCATGTGACCAGGTGGGTCATGTGAGGGGGGACCCCAAATGCCCCAAAAGTACACCGGCACCCACTGGTGCACCGTCCCAGGGTTTGGCCAGTGTAGCGCTTGGGGAGGAGTTGGTTTCAGGTGGGTGGGAACCAGCAGAAATGACCCTTGTCTCACTAGGGGACAGTGAGATGGTCCAGAGAAACCTAGTGCCTGATAACACTAAGAAGTACAGGCAATGGGTGACCATCAATGGACAGAGGGTGGAGGCTCTGAGAGACACAGGAGCCAGTGTGACTACAGTGAGGAGTCACCTGGTGTCTGAAGAGCAGATTGATCCCCGGGTACTTCACCAAGGAGTTGCAGTAGACAACTCTGAGCGCCTCTGCAGAGTGGCGCAGGTTCCCTTTGAATGGGGGGGGGTCTCAGGTTCCTGGAAAGTAGCTGTGAGTCCAACCATGCCTGTTGATTGTTTGCTAGGCAACGACCTGGAGGATTCCCCTTGGAAGGAGGTGGAACACAGGTCTCACTTGGAGATGTTGGGTCTGCCTGGGTGGGTATGCGTATCCACCCGGTCTATGGCAACCAATCAGGGTAGTCAAGAGCCCCTGGAGCCTGAAACAGTGGCCCAGGGGACCGCCAAGAAGAGGAAAGGCAGGAGGCGCGGGAAACCCGCCCCAGAAGTTCCCACGGTCCGGGAGGAGGCAGAGCCTGAGGGTGATGCCCCGGAACCTACAGGGGAACAGGTGGCTGAACTGGGGGAGGTCCCTGAGCTGTCGCAGTGGCAGCAGGAAGGGGGACCCACCAGGGAAGTATTCTGCACAGCGCAGAAGGAATGCCCTACTCTTGAGGGACTGCGGCAGCAGGCTGCAGCCCAGGCGGCTGGCGGGGCGCCAGGTACTCACCTGATTTATTGGGAGGATGGCCTCCTGTATAGTGAGCCTAAGGTTCCTGAGCCGGGGTCAGCTCGTATGCTGGTGGTACCCCAGGGCTTCAGGACCTTCCTACTGGGTTTGGCTCATGATGTGCCTTTGGCAGGACATCTAGGGCAGGACAAGACCTATAAGAGGCTTGTCTCCCACTTTTACTGGCCCTTGATGAACAAGCAGTCAGCTGCTTATTGTAGATCTTGTCAGACTTGTCAGGCAAGTGGCAAAAGTGGGGGGAAATGCAAAGCTCCCCTCCAACCTTTACCGGTAGTCAGTACTCCCTTTGAAAGGGTAGGAATTGACATTGTGGGGCCTCTGGATCCCAAGACAGCCCTGGGCAACAGGTTCATCCTGGTCTTGGTGGACCATGCCACACGGTACCCAGAAGCTATTCCTCTAAGGACGGTCACCGCCCCCGTGGTGGGACGTGCCTTGATGGGGGTTTTTACCCGCATGGGGTTCCCCAAGGAGGTAGTATCTGATAGGGGTACAAACTTCATATCCACTTATATGAAGTCTCTGTGGAAGGTGTGTGGGGTAACCTACAAGTTCACCACCCCTTACCACCCCCAAAGTAATGGTCTGGTTGAGAGATTCAACCGCACCTTGAAAGGCATGATTCAGGGCCTGTCAGAGCCCTTGAGGCGTAAGTGGGACGTCCTCTTGCCATGCCTTCTGTTCGCTTACAGGGAGGTGCCTCAAAAGGGACTTGGCTTTAGCCCCTTTGAGCTCATCTATGGCCACCCTGTGAGGGGACCGCTCAGTCTGGTGAAGGAGGCTTTGGAGAAAGCTCCTAGTAAACCACCCCAGGATGTATTTAGCTACATGCTGGCACTAAGAAACCAGACTGCCCGCTTCAGGCGTCTCGCTCAGGAGAACCTGGAAGCAAGCCAGGAGGACATGAAACGGTGGTACGACCAGAATGCCACTCTGGTTGAGTTTCAGCCTGGACAAAAAGTGTGGGTCATGGCACCAGTAGAGCCTAGGGCTCTCCAAGATAAGTGGACTGGGCCTTTTGAGGTGGTGGAAAGAAAGAGCGAGGTCACCTATCTGGTAGACTTGCAATCCCCCAGGAACCCCTTGAGGGTCCTACATGTCAACCGCCTCAAACCCCACTTTGAGCGAACTGAGCTATCCATGCTCCTAGCGACAGATGACGGGGTGGAGGAAGAGAGTGAGCCTCTTCCTGACCTCCTGTCTGCAGGAGAGAAAGATGGGTCTGTGGAGGGAGTGATCCTCTCCCCCTCCCTGACTGAGGAACAGCAGAGGGACTGTCGCCACGTGCTGGGACAGTTCGCCTCACTGTTTTCCCTGATCCCAGGAGTCACACACCTGTGCACACATGATGTGGACACTGGGGACAGTACACCTGTTAAACATAAGGTTTACAGGGTGACTGACAGGGTGAGGGCTTGCATTAAGGAGGAAGTCTCCAAAATGTTAGCCCTAAGGGTTATTGAGCACTCCAGCAGTCCTTGGGCCAGCCCAGTGGTCTTGGTCCCAAAGGCTACTGCTCCTGGTGCCACTCCAGAACTTAGGTTCTGTGTGGACTACCGGGGTCTCAATGCGGTCAGCAAGACTGACGCACACCCCATCCCCCGAGCTGATGAGCTCATTGATCGGTTAGGAGCTGCCAAGTACCTCAGTACGTTTGATTTAACATCTGGGTACTGGCAGATTGCCTTAACTGAAGGGGCAAAGGAGAGGTCAGCATTCTCTACCCCCGATGGGCACTTCCACTTCAATGTGATGCCCTTTGGGATGAAGAATGCCCCTGCCACCTTTCAGAGGTTGGTCAACCAGGTGTTGGCAGGACTGGATGAGTTCAGTGCCGCCTACCTGGATGACATTGCTGTGTTTAGTTCCACATGGGAGGAACACCTGCAACACCTCTGGAGAGTGTTAGAGGCCCTGCAGAAGGCAGGCCTCACTATTAAGGCGAGCAAGTGCCAAATAGGGCAGGGTTCTGTTGTGTACTTAGGACACCAGGTGGGGAGTGGCCAGGTGGCACCCCTACAGCCTAAGATTGACACGATTCTGGCTTGGGAGCCTCCCAAGACCCAGACTGAAGTGAGAGCCTTTTTAGGTCTCACAGGATACTATAGGAGGTTCGTTAAGGGATATGGTACCATTGTTACCCCCTTAACTGAGTTGACTTCTAAGAAGCAACCCAAGAAAGTGATCTGGACAGAGGCTTGCCAGAACGCTTTTGATGCCCTGAAGGCTGCCATGTGCACAGCACCTGTGCTGAAGGCACCTGACTACTCCACGGAGTTTGTTGTACAGACAGACGCCTCAGAGCATGGTATTGGAGCAGTACTCTCACAGCTGAATGAAGAGGGCCTAGATCAACCCGTAGCCTTCATTAGCAGGAGGTTACTACCCAGGGAACGTAGGTGGAGTGCCATAGAACGTGAAGCGTTTGCTGTGGTCTGGGCACTGAAGAAGCTAAGACCCTACTTGTTTGGGACTCACTTCCGAGTTCAGACCGACCACAGACCCCTCAGATGGTTAATGCAGATGAGGGGTGAGAACCCAAAACTGTTGAGGTGGTCCATTTCCCTACAGGGGATGGACTTTACGGTGGAACATCGACCCGGTACAGAACACGCCAATGCTGATGGTCTGTCCAGGTTCTTCCGCCTTAGTGATGAGAACTCCCATGAGGTTGGGTAGTTGCTCCCCACTTTTAGCTGGGGGGGACACGTGTTAGACTTTTCATCCTTGGCGTGGTCTCCCTTAACTTTTTGCCTCTGTTCCCCAGGTTGTTGATGTGTGCTGGACTCTGATTTTGCTGTTTTTGTTACTCTGGGCACTTTACCACTGCTAACCAGTGCTAAAGTGCAAGTGCTCCTGTTTAAATTGTATGTAAGTGGTTCATCCATGATTGGCATATTTGAATTACTAGTAAGTCCCTAGTAATGTGCACTAGAGGTGCCAGGGCCTGTAAATCAAATGCTACTAGTGGGCCTGCAGCACTGGTTGTGCCACCCACATAAGTAGCTCTGTAATCATGTCTCAGACCTGCCCCTGCAGTGTCTGGATGTGTATTTTTACACTGTAAATTCGACTTGGCAAGTGTACCCACTTGCCAGGCCTAAACCTTCCCTTTCCTTACATGTAAGGCGCCCCTAAGGTAGGCCCTAGGTAGCCCCAAGGGCAGGGTGCAGTGTATGGATAAGGTAGGACATATAGTAATGTGGTTTATATGTCCTGACAGTGAAATACTGCCAATTTCGTTTTCACTGTTGCAAGGTCTGTCTCTCTCTCATAGGATAATATGGGGGCTACCTTTAAATATGATTAAAGTGTAGATTCCCCTAGAGAAGAGATGGACAGGTGGAGTTTGGGATCCCTGAACTCACAATTTAAAAATGCATCTTTTAGTAAAGTTGATTTTGAGATTGTGCGTTTGAAAATGCCACTTTTAGAAAGTGAGCATTTTCTTGCTTAAACCATTCTGTGACTCTGCCTTGTTTGTGGATTCCCTGTCTGGGTCAGTTGACAGTTGGATTGTTTTTCACCTCACACCAGACAGTGACACAAAGGGAGCTGGGGTGTGATCTGCATTCCTGATTAGCCATCTCTGCTAGGAGGGAGGGGTGGAGTGGTCACTCTCATCTGAAAGGACTGTGCCTGCCTCTGACAATGCTGTCTCCAGCCCCCTGGTGTGTGTCTGAGGCCTTGCCTGGGCAAGGCAGGATTTCACAAGAAGGTGTGAGTCCCCTTTGAAGGAAGGTGACTTCAAAGACTAAAATGGGTATAAGAAGGGCACCCAAACTTACAAACTTTAGAAACACTTCTGGAATCAAGGGGAACCTCTGCCTGGAGAAGAGCTGATCGCTGAGGAACAAGTGCTGCCCTGCCTGTGACTGTGCT